>NC_141140.1:86152800-86880300 GCF_053477565.2 Lygodium microphyllum | reverse complement strand
TAGTTCATTATTGTTCTTACAATAGACTATATTTTTATCATCAATGGACTATTTGCAATGAATATCTATCTTAAAGTTTAGCATCTTTCATATTATCTTTACATATTTATCATCATTAAGATAAACAAAGTTAACCATTCTTCTAGCATTTGCAATCACCCTCCAGCCACCACAAGAATGGCTATCATTCTGATAAGGACACTGCAACCATCAACACAAAGTAAAACTATGAAATTTACGGATGGTAGTTCATAGAATAAACTTACATTTCATTTATTTTAATCAATAACTTACTGCAACTTGTCTATATTGCATTGTTGCAAGCAAATCAGACGGCATAGGGGGCCTTTTCTCTAACTCTTCAATTAATCTTTTTGCACCTCTATATATAAAATATATTGAAATTTAGAGTACTTACAAAAAAAAAGAATTGAAATATCAAGGAGCCCTTGGATAATATAACTTACAATTTAGCATTTCCATGGCTTCCTTTCATAAAGTTGATTAAAAAACATTGCTTATCCACACAGTCTATTGCAATCAAGCTCCAATGAGAACTGAAAGTAATCATATCTCAACAAATTAGTAGGTTAAAATCTCAAAAACTCTAATAGAATATTGAATCACTTACTTTTCATTATATGGAATTATAAGGAGCTCCAAAGTATCGAAGTCAATCAGATTGAACCTCTACTCAACAAAACTTGTATCAAGCTCGTTCCTCATAAAGTATGAGATAGATGGATCAAGAACCTCAATTTTTTGTTGCATATTCAAAGGAAAATCATGCATTACAAACCTAGAAAAGGCATAGAAATAGTGAGTATAAACAAGAAAAATCTTATTGTTAAAAAAATATCAAAAAGTAGAAGTAATTATGGGTGGATATACCTTAGGCTAGCAAGAATAATACTGTCATTTATTTCTCTTCTTTTATCCTTAAGAATCTGAACACATGCAACATTAAAGGAGATAATCTCATCTCTTTTGCCTAAGTCACTAGGTAAGAAACAAAACACATTGAATCCTTTTGGATTAGTTGCTTCAAGAAGGGTGGCCAGCTCATTTTCAAAGGGCTCTAGTTGCTCTGCTTCCCTTTCTTCAGCCCTTTGCCTCCTATACTCTCTCCATTTATCTGCCTGTTCCTCTTTACCTTTCTCCTCTTTTTCATGTTGCCTTGTATCCCTCTCATGGGTGACATCCTCAACCTTGGGACCAGAATCATCTTTCTTTCTCCTAGCTGGGGGTACATTAAGGATATTAAATGTCTTCTTATCAGTGAGGGGAACTAGCTCAAGGACCTTTGAAAATCTATATCTTAGCCTCCTAAGAATTACCATGTCCTTGTCCATGAGTGTGAGCCTATGAGCATAAGCAGCACAAATATAGGAATCTTGAAAAAACTCAACTAAAAAATCCTCTGTGGCTTCATGTATACGATTAAGGGTTGTTCTTGTCCATCTGAAACTATCCAAACTATATTTGTCACAAATCTCCCTGACAAGCCTTTGAAAAGACAGCTTTGGAATTGCATTGTTTAGAGCCTTTATTGCCTTCCTAATCTCCTTTAGGCACTTGACATTTTGACAAAACTTTCTCTTTGGCTTTGACTTTCTAGAGAGCTTCTGAGGCTTTGAAGATTGATGAATCTTTGATTCTAAACCCCTAGGATCAATCTTCTCCTTCCTTGCTGTTGCTTTAGTCCTAGCCATCTGCCAAAAAAAGACATATTACTTCTTGTCCAGTGAAACGCGAGTTTCAAAAGAGAGACCTCCTTGCAATATATTATTTTCGTGTTTCACAAGACAACACATAAATAGCAAAATAATCAACAAAACTAAGGAAAACAAAACATTAACCTAAGGAATAACATAACAATTACCTACAATCTCTACACCATTAAAGCCATAGAAGCAATGTTATAAAACATTAAGGGAAATATAATTCTTTATACTACCACCAAATTATATCATAGACATGAACTTTTCAAATGCAAGTCAAAGGAAAAGTGCAGAAAACCATACCTTGTCTCGCGCTTTGCTGGAAAAAGTCCGTTTAAAACAAATTTTGTGAATAACTCCGGTGAAACGCGAATATGTTCTTCACAACCACAGCTCGAAGTCCCTGCTGCATGACCACGAAAAATGTGTTGCATGACCACGAAAATGTGAAACAAATTTGGTCGTTGCTTCCCTTTATTGGGGGACTTTTCTAAAAATTGATGGTACATGCATTAATTGGCGGTGTGTTAAGTGGAACACATGCGCATGTATTCTGAGATATTGTTATCCCCGAAAAAAGGGAGTGCGCACGTATTTTGAGATATCTCATGCGGTGTGCTAAGTGGAACACGTGCGTACGTATTCTGAGATATTTCATGCATGCGAAAATATTGAAAATTTCCTCGAAATTTGCGATCGCCTTTATTTTGCCATCATTACGTTAACGTTTTCGTTGGAACTATCAACACACGTTTGACAATTAATATAAAAGCTTTTCGAAATCATCTTCTCCGATATTGTCTTTCTTTCTCCCGAAATTTTGCTTCAATTTGTATTCAAGGTCCTTGCTTCCTGTTAGGTAACAAAATTTTGTTATTACAAGTATCTGAACAAAATTTCATTGATTAGTATAGAAAGAATTTTTAACAACACTTGAAAAATCACAGATGTCATGTGTTTTGTGTCTTTCAAAAGGAGCATGGCACTTCCAAAAAGGATTTTATCACAAATTTCTATGTTTTAATAGAATTAATTCATAGTTCATGTTTCTCTTCTTGTTCTGCATCATCTATTGACCGATGAAACGCGAAATAATGTCTCTGGTTAGTGATGTCTTCCTAACTATTGCGCTTCACCAGTCAAATGTTGAAATAACGCTTGTTTTCAAGTAGTGTCTGGTGAAACGCGAGTTCTTCACTGGCTTTGGCCTTTGGACACCTGTTTTCGTGTTTCACTAGTCACATAAAAAAATTTCTCATTTTTCGATCTTTTGTCTTGTGAAACACAATTTTGAGACCTCTTTCCATGGTTCTATTGTGTTTGATTGGACATTGTTTCCATTTTGATTTGTTTGCAGGGATAAATCTTTTGTTGGTCAAGATGACAAAGAGCAAGCTATCTTTAGAAGGAATGGATGAGGAGGAGCTAATGGAGACTTCTGATGATAGGCTCTTTGATTTCTTACACACAACTTGAAATTCTTCCAAGTTTAGCTATATCAGGGAAATTTTCAATGTTCCTTTTGATTTGAAAGAGTTATTGGAGGATCTTGAAGATAAACTTAAGGAGTACATATATTTTTATGATAGACATATGCAAGGTTTAGAAGTCAATGGATTTGTTCATTATAGTGATGTCATGGGAGCCACGAGTATAGCCAGATCAACTTTGCTAGGCAAGTTCAACCTCATTGATGAGGAATTCAGGAAGAGAGAAACATGTTGCCCTTTCCACAGGCATCAACACCAATGCCTTCTGATCCACAAGGATGTTGGATTTATTGTGTATCTTCAGTACATAGAAAATTCTTCTCCAGATATAGCCCAATAGAGAAAGCTAGAGGATATTGCAAGTATGGATAAGGAGGTCGAAGAGAAGGAGGAGATGTTCCAAGAAGATATTGAGAATCAACTTGTCCAAGGTTTTGATGTAGGTTTGTTTAAGAGTTACAATATCACAATGGTGGAAGAAAAGGAGATCGAGCCAAGTGCACAGGTTGATGAAGAAGGTCCTCTTGCATGTGTTCCAACATTTCCCACTTATCTTATCAACAAGAAGAGATATGTGCTGCTAAATGATATTCAACAACTTTTTGATCTTAGAGAAGATTATTGCTTAGCAATCCTTACAGGTTGGGACCAAAATGACATGAATTTTATAGGTTATGAACAAGAACCACTATCAAGTCTTGATGTTGAGGGAGAGAATTTCCAAGACAGCTCTATAGCCTTACATACATGTATTAATTAGATTGTAGAATACAAAAAGGAGGGGCTACCTACAGAAGAAGAGTTCTTGCAGGTCCAAAAGAGACTTCGTATTGATGATATAGGATATGAAGAGAGATTGAAGTCTCCATCAGATGAGAAACCCAAGAGTTCAATAAATCTTTATGATGATAGTCTTCTCGAAGAAGACGAACACCCTAAGGTATGAAATATAATTCGAAGTTACCCATTGAGTTTATGTTAGACTTTATTATGCAGTATAGATAAATATCTTATATCTTATACTGTTGTGGTTTGTTGTGTAGATTGAGATTGAAGATCTAGACAGCTTTCTTGGAAGGGTCAAGGGATTTAGGCCAATGAACCTTGGGAAAAATCAAAGCCTTGGCCATTATTGTAATATTTCCGCACGAAATATTAATGATCCTAGATCCCGCACATCCCGTGCAAGAGCAACTTAAAGTAATCTCCCACAACAATAAAATTTTGGGCTAAGTGCTCCCTCCACATGCACTAGGAAACTCCAGCCCAAGTTGTGCTTAAGAGGCCGCGGCTCAAAAGCCATAGTTCCACGTGGGAACACCCTTCATGGGAAAAGAAAATGGATAACTTTTTGGCAAAAATTTTTTATGGATAGACTCCCCTCCCCTTCAGTCGTTGCATGGCGGGGGAGAGGGAGTGTGAGAAGGAGTGGGTGTGGAGTAGGAGAGCATGGGGGAGGAGGGCATGCACCCTACCACGTGTGTGGCTACCCTCCCCCCTTAGACCTATAAGAACCCCCCCCAAGCTAGAGGGGAGGGGGGAGAGAGGAGGACATCGTGCAGAATGTTGCCGCTGCCAACAGCTACTACCACGCCGCCTGGTCGTTGTCGCCTTCATTGCCATCATCACCATCATCTTCATCATCATTACCATCATCATCATCATCTTCCTCTGCATCGTCGTCATCCTCCCAATCATCTCCTCACCTCCACGTCATCATCTCTCTGTCCAAAATCTTGGAAGCTTCTTTGGAAGCTTCTATTAAGGCTTTCATAAGCCCTTTTCTCCCATGCCTTCCCCGGTTTTTCTTAAAACCATATCTGGAGGGCCGTGTCCTACACGGAAGATAAGATCTCGGTCAGAGAGGATCCGATACACGAAAGTGCTCGAAGGGTGAGTTGTTGAAACGAAATTACTCCGTCAATGGCTCCTTTAAAAAAGGCGAGAGGAGCATACACGGGAGCTTCCACCCCAAGTACGCGTGTGGACAACACCTCGAATTTTAATGCCCAGGTTCAAATAAATTTCCTGCATGAAAAGGATGCATTTAAGCATGTTTAATTCTCATAGGCAATTTTAAACACATTGGGAAATTTATTTGCTCACCGATTTACAAGATTTAGTTGCATGTCGTGCATTTGCAATTGTTTGCACTTCCGTGGTCAAGATGCAATCCTGAACGCATGATGCATAAGTAAAAAGACGGAATTGTGCAAAGGCATCCTTATTGCACCTCGCAAAGGATAGGACATATAACTTGTAACGTATTTATGTAATTAATTCTTGGTTTTGTCTCACGATTAGGGTAATAATCATAGACAGACATTAAATGTTGTCCGAGCAGTTGCAATGCATGGAAAGGATTTATGTACCTTGCAAATTGCATGCGATGATAGTTCTTTTTGAAGTCCGGTTAAGTGTTAAAGGAAGGATTAATTTAATGATGGACTCATGGTATTCGCTCATGCATGGAGTCCTTATCAAAGTTTGAATGCAACTTCAATAAAAATATTAAAGCTTTGACTTCGTTGCATCAACATAGGGTTAATACGAGTTAGCTCTGAAGGTCAATCACTATAGCTTAGGGCAAGGAAAAGAATGATCTCTAAGTTGCATAAAAGTAGGAGGTCTATGGTTTCAAGTTGCATACTCGCATGGAATGATGCATCTCAGTTACTTACATCTTTTAAGAGAAAGTACTTGCAAATTTAGAAGAATGTGTTTGCATCTTTAAAGTGAAGATCATCTTTACTCGTGGGTTGGATGGATCAACTAAGTAATCCGCTTATAGTTGAGTTGCTCACATGAAAATCATAAAGAGACGATTAGATTGCATACGACAATCACCTCAAATTGCTAAGTAGGGTTAAGCTACGTTAAAATTCTGCCTAGTATCGCACTTCGGTTACCGACGTAATATTTTCGATCCAAAAGATCCTACCCACACTCACGGAATGTTAGGGTTATCTAAACGCCCATGCAAGAACGATCTAGGGTTCTCACCCTAGTGATTGGATGACCAAATACTAGGACTTTCGTATGAATGTAGGAGCCCTAGGGTCAAAGCATTATCAGCCTAGTAGGGTTAGTAGTTGGATTGGGTCAAGAGGACTCCCAAACCCTACACCTTGACCAAAGGTATTCTTGACCAAGGAATACCGTGTGATGGGAGAAATAATCCCACAAATTAAGTGCTGACACCTATCTCGTGCAACAAGTTGCAACGTCGCATGGTTTTGTGCCTAAATCACAAAATAGTATTGCCACTCCTTAGAACATGGTTGGCGAGTTCTAAGTACAAGTCTAATTTTCTAGAGGATGAGTAGTCATCCTGCTACATCACCCTTCCTTGGGGCTGATTTACAAGGAAACTTAATGAGGGGAAGTAGAGCAATGTTGGCATTAAGAACATTTCCTTACTTATTTATCGATGCTGGCCTGCAGAGTCGCGAAGCATGGGACAAATTCTTGGTGTTCCAGGCTATGTTTATGACTGCAATGCATGCTTCAGATTATCAACGGAGGCTAGGTATGATGAATATCCTAGACTGCATTTACAATCCTTCACCCTGTACATGGAACAGAGATGGACCGGTGATTCGGGAATTTATTACATAGTTGCCCACCGACTTGCGTACCTTCGGATCAACTTGAAGAGAATCAAGTGGATGGAGGACTTAAAGATCGTGAAGCTGTTCATCTTTGTCGAGGCTCACGCAAACACAACCCTACATGTCGGTGGTCGAAAGGTTAAGCAGAACAAGTATGTGTACGAGGAAGTGACTCGAATAATCCCTGTCGATAGAATCAAGGTGTTGGGATGTTATGAGAAGAATGGGTATCAAAGGAAAGGATACCCTAAGCTTCCTATGACCTATCGATTCCTAAAAATCCATGACCCCACTCCATACTATTACTCAGTTCCCATAGCTGAATGTAATACAATCTTATTCTCCCCAAATTGATGTACCAATCAGCTTATTCTACCTTCCCAAAAATAATTGTACTCAGAAGGGCTATGCCCATATGAATGAAATAGACTTTTTATCACTGTCTGTCATGGCTGTAAGTATTGGTAAAGGAGTTAAGTGATTAGGTCACTTGGCTAAAAACTGAACTAGGCATGTTAATGTAATGTGAGAAACGCTTAGCAAGTTTTTAACGTAAAGAATCTTAATGCCTAGGCGCAACCTGAGGTGCAAATTCCTAGTCTAACCCCTACACCAAGTATAGCCGTAATTCAGGAGAAGAAGTTTCTTCTCAAAAAAATCAAGCCACCAGAATTCGATGGCAAGGGAAGGACCGTCCAAACTGATGCTGAAGTCTGGATCGCATCCATGGAGGATTACTTCAAATCAGCAGGTACTGCACCCGCTAACCAAGCGATGCTCGCCAAACTGAAGCTTACCGGTGAAGCAAGACTTTGGTGGAAGCAATGGTGCAGAGACCAAGGGATCTCGGAAGGGTTAGTTACTTGGGAGAAGCTTAAAAGAGCTCTGCGAGGGAGATATCTACCACCTGCCTACTGCACATAGAAGATGAACAAATTCTACAAACTGAAGCAGCTTGGTCTATCCCTTGATGCTTACTATTCAAAGTTTGTCTCTCTTTTAAAGTACACGCCACAAATGGACATGATACAACAGGTGTCAAAGTTTTGTGCTGGATTAAACCCACTTATAAATACCTGTCAAGATTGTGGGAGAGAAGGAAGGAGTCTCACTTGTAGCTTTCTTGCTTGCACAATGGGGGAATACACACAAGGGTGGAGGCTGAAAACAGTTTTCCTCTTCTTAGTTGTGTAAGCCAAAAACACTCTTATACAAAGAAATAGAAGAACCCTATATATGGGTCTCAAACCAAACTCAACTAACTAAGGTGGCATACTAACTGAGCCACGAACTAGAGTAGATAAGGATAGCTATCATGTAGCTATTATTCATGGGCGGTGTACCAACCGCGTCTGCAACTGACAAGTCGGTGACATAAATACACAACGGTCACCCTGGCGTATCACGAGTGGAGCTCGATATCTCAATACTCCCCCTCGAGCTCAATCCCAATTCCTGCACACCAAGCAGGTCTCTGAACTTGCGCAGCTTCTCTACGCCCAATGCCTTCGTAAATATGTCAGCTACCTGATCCTCTGTGCTGACATAAACTAGATCAATAAGACCTAGTAAAACCCTCTCTCGCACATAGTGATAATGCACCTCAATGTGCTTTGTTCTAGCATGATAGACTGGGTTATTTGCCAAGTGTATACTACTCATGTTGTCACAATAAATGACAACTGGCCCATCTGTAGACTGATGCATATCATAAAGTAGCTTATGCAACCAAGCTACCTCACATGCAGCCATTGCTGCACCCCTGTACTCAGCCTCTGTGCTGGACAAGGCAACTGTAGGCTGTTTCTTGCTGCTCCAAGTGACTGCAGCACTCCCAAAAGAGAACACATATCCACTGGTAGATCTTCTATCAGAAATACTACCAGCCCAATCAGCATCAGTGTATCCATGCAGCTGTATCTGAACCCCAGTCTCATAAAATAGTCCATACTGCAATGTGGACTTCACATACCTGAGTATGCGTCTAGCCGCATCCAAATGTGGTTTCCTTGGAGCCTGCATAAACTGACTTACCAATCCAACAGCATAGCTCAAATCTGGCCTGGTAATAGTCATATAAATCAAGCTTCCTACTATGCGTCTGTACATAGTAGGGTCTTCCAGAAGCTCACCTGCATCTGCGCTCAGCTTCACATTCTGCTCCAAAGGAACTGAAATAGGCTTACAGCCTGTCATCCCATATTTGGATAGCATGTCCAATCCATACTGCCTCTGCAAGAGCTGTATCCCACTTGGTGATCTAATCACCTCAATGCCCAAGAAATAACGCAGCTCTCCCAAATCCTTCATCTCAAACTTTTGCTTCAATAGCATTTTCACATGAAGGATATCTTCATCACTGTCACCTGTCATAATCAAATCATCAACATAAATGGCAAGCAGCATAATATCTTTCTCTGTTTTTCTCACATAAAGTGAGAAATCTGCCTTGGAAATCTGAAAGCCAATAGTGACAAGATACTGTCCTATCTTGTCAGACCATGCTCTAGGTGCTTGCTTCAAGCCATACAAGGCTTTCTTCAACCTGCAAACAAACTCAAGATGAACAACATGCACATAACCTGGTGGCTGCTCCATATAGACCTCTTCTTGCAAATCACCATGCAAGAAGGCATTCTTTACATCCATCTGATGTAAAGACCATCCCTTTGATGCAGCCATAGCAATGACTGCTCTTACGGTTGCCATCCTTGCAACCGGACTGAATGTTTCTTCATAGTCAATGCCATATGTTTGTGCATACCCCTTGACTACTAATCTTGCCTTGTATCTGTTCACAGAACCATCTGCATTGTGCTTCACCTTATAAACCCACTTACAGCCAATTGCATTTTTACCTTTAGGCAAAGGTACCAATTCCCATGTAGCATTTGCTTCCAAGGCATCCATTTCTTCATCCATGGCTTTCTCCCATTTTTCTTTTCCCATGGCTTGCTCAAAAGAAGTGGGTTCTGGTTCCTGTATCACTTTGACCATATATGCATAGTGAATGGCTGTAAATCCATCATATTTCAGCCTATCCACAGGATACCTAGCTCTGGTAGACCTGCGCAAAGTAGGTTCACTCCCAGGTGCTCTCAAAACATCCCTGGTCTTCCTTACTCCAGGTGTAACAATAGAAGGAATACCCAACTCATCATCAATGCTCTGTTCTGAGCCACTGGATTCACCATCCACATAAGAGTGACCTGCATTCACATCAAACATGGGCTGATCAACCTTCTCTTTTCCTTTTCGTGATACCTGCATACCAGTATCTGCATTGCTTTGAGAAGATTCTCCTGATCTCAATCTGCCTGTCCATGGCGAAGAATGTGAACCACTGCTAGAGGACGCTCCAGGTCCACTAATATTTTGTGACTGCTGCTGTGAATTCTGTGCAGCATTACCATTTTGTGCATCTACATCATCAATCACATTTACTTGTTTATACCAGCTACTCATCTCATCAAAAACAACATCTCTGCTCACTGTAAACTTATGAGTAGAAGGGTTATAGCATCTATACCCTTTTTGCTGCAGAGAGTAACCAATAAAGATGCACTTCTCAGCTTTTGGATCCAACTTGGATCTCAACTCATCTGGCACATGTACATAGGCAATGCAACCAAAAATTTTCAAATGAGAAATATCTGGTTTCCTACCAGTATACCTCTCCTCTGGAGTCATCCCATGTATTGCTGCAGTGGGAGTCCTGTTCATTATGTAGACTGTTGTAGCAACTGCTTCAGCCCAATAAAAATCTGGCAGGTCTTTTTCATTGAGCATGGCACGAGATACCTCTCCAATATGCCTGTTTTTCCTTTCTGCAATTCCATTTTGTTGTGGGGTATGACTGCATGAATATTGCTGCTTTATGCCATGCTCCTGCAGGAACCTTGCAAACTCATTTGAGAGGTACTCTCCCCCTCCATCTGACCTTAGGCATTTTATTTGCAGACCTGTTTCTTTTTCAACCACAGTAGTAGCATTCAACATTACTGTTTGCATTTTGACCTCTTTGCCATCCACCACGACCTCTTTGGCTCCCCCTGCCTCTAGAATTACCACGTCCTCCTCCATAGGACTGATTTTCTTGAGTTTTCTGCATATTCTGATTTCTACCACGGCCTCCAAATCGGCCTCCTCTACCTCTGCCTCTACCTCTTCCAGCATTTGAGTAGAAGACAACTTCTTTTGAAGTTCCTCCTGAAGAAGATGCACCACCATTTCTCTGCTCCTCAGAAATTAGAAGAGCAATCAACTCCTCAAAGTCAGGAAATCTTTCACGAACGGAAATGGATGTTCGAAACTGTGCATAATCCTTTCCTAGACCATTCAAGGTCACGGAAACTAAATCATCATCTTCCACTGGCGACCCAATGGAAGCAAGTGCATCTGCAATCTTCTTCACCTTCATGTGGTAGTCATTGATGCTCATACTTTCTCTTTGCACATTATGCAACTCTTGCTTGAGCTGCATTTTCCTGGCTTGCGTATTTGTGCTATACATTTTTGACAGAGTATCCCATGCCTCCTTTGGCGTACTTGCATCCTGAATATGCACAATCATAGAGTCTGAAATACTGATAGACAGCCAGTACATAACTTTCCTGGCTCTCTCATGCCATGCTTTGAATGCATGCATTTGCTGTTGATTGGGAACATCAGGAAGAACTGGTTCTTCTTCATTTCCTGCAACAAATTCCCAATATCCTTTTCCCATAAGGAAATTCGTCATTCTAAACTTCCATGCTTGGAAGTTGTTCTTGTCAAGCTTTTCAGTGACAATCTGTGAAAGAGAATCAGACGCCATTACAGAACACTGCAAAAAATTCTGTCACTGCAAAAAAACACAGCTTCACCCTCACAAGGGTAAATCTGCAAAACTGGCGAAAGTGGTATTTGACCACACAGTCACTTCCTAGTGACGATTTTGCATCAACAAGCAACAGGGATAATTCTGTAACTCCCAATGTCTCTGCGCACAAGCATACGATGCAATTTCTATAGAAACTTTTCACCGACCTGTAGAACAGTGGCTGCACAGCATAAAACTGGGCCTTTTCCTGAGTGCGTGCAGAAAACTTCCGCCTCCAAAACAGGCCCCGAAATGGCCTCAAATCAAAAAAGTAAGGTCGCCGAGGGCTAAAGCCCTCGCCCACAGCATATACTGCCCTCTTACTTCACCGCGAAGGGCGTCTCAACCTGAGACACTGCACTCCTGCACTTTCCGGCTGTGCTACCTGCAGAGATCTGCTCCCAAAACAGAAAATGAAAGCAACACTGCTCCTCTTACCAGAACACCGCGAGCTTGGCTTGCTTTCTTGAGCTCCTTACCACGAACAAGGCTCTGATACCATGTCAAGATTGTAGGAGAGAAGGAAGGAGTCTCACTTGTAGCTTTCTTTCTTGCACAATGGGGGAATACACACAAGGGTGGAGGCTGAAAACAGTTTTCCTCTTCTTAGTTGTGTAAGCCAAAAAAACTCTTATACAAAGAAATAGAAGAACCCTATATATGGGTCTCAAACCAAACTCAACTAACTAAGGTGGCATACTAACTGAGCCACGAACTAGAGTAGATAAGGATAGCTATCATGTAGCTATTATTCATGGGCGGTGTACCAACCGCGTCTGCAACTGACAAGTCGGTGACATAAATACACAACGGTCACCCTGGCGTATCACGAGTGGAGCTCAATATCTCAACAATACCCACCTGGAATCAATGCGCCCAACAAATCTACAGGATGCGCTCATTCGAGCTGCACCCATAATACAGGAGGTGCATACCAAGCCAAGAAGTAACAGGACTTGGTCTTACAAGGACCAGAACAAGGGAGTGTATAGATCTCATGCTAAGAGAGCGCAAGGCCAAAACCAGGAACAAAGGAAGAAAGCTAGGGAAAACGTTGCTAACAACTTCGTTCCTGCACAAGGTAATGGCCGCAATCTCTATTGCTTCCTTTGCAACGAGCCTGGTCACTTTAAAAGGTAGTGTCCAAAGCTTAGCAGAGGACAACGTCAAGGGCCATTCCAGGGAGCCGCCCATGGACAAGGAGCCATTGTCAGGGCCAGAGGGAGAACCTCTAGTGTCGCCAGCAAGGAGTTGTGTGATGAAGAAGATCCAACCATGGAAGCTGACATTGAGAGGGCAACGGTTCATGCCGCTCTTCACAAGATAGGCCCGAATCGCCAATTCTCAGTGATTCAAACACCATCAGATTATCAAGGTAAAAACTTCAAAACCCTGATTGATTGTGGCAGTATACATTCCTTCATTTCACCAGTCTGTGCAAGAAGATTAGGAATAGCCACAAATGATGCACCTACCTTACTTGTGGAATTAGCAAATGGTTGTGAGGTCACTTGTACCAGGCAAACTGCTAAGGTGAAATTCCTACTGGGTGGAAAGTCGACTTTGGTCAGATTTAGGGTAATGAACCTAGGTGTCCACGAATGTTTTCTCGGAATGGATTGGCTAATACCCAATGACGCCCATATTCACTGTGAAAAGGGCCAAGTCTCCTTTCAAAATTCTGAAGGGCAACTAGTCACAACTCAAGGAGAGGCTGGTAGGCCAAAAATTCAATTGACCAAAGCAACATGGATAATGAAAGGAGTTTAGATGGGGGCTACCTGTCTATTTGATTAAATTAAATAAGCTAGATCAGAATCAGGAATCTAGGGAAGAACCCTCATGTTTAAAGGAATACGCAAACGTATTTCCTGAAGAACTGACTGAACTTTCTCCTCAAAGGGAAGTCGATCATGAGATCAAGCTAACGCCAGGAGCTACACCAATCGCGAAGAGACCATATAGGATGTCCATCTCGGAAGTAATTGAGCTGAAGGAGCAACTCAAGCAATTGTTAGACCAAGGCTATATCCGTCCTAGCAGTTCCCCATGGGGAGCTCCAGTGCTATTCCAGAAGAAGAAAGATGGAACGCTTCGGTTATGCATTGACTACAGAGGGTTGAATCAATCAACCATTAAAAACAAATACCCCATCCCAAGAATAGATGAACTTCTTGACTGTCTTTAAGGTGCGAAGATCTTATCTAAGATTGATCTTAGGTCTAGATATTATCATATAAGGATCAAGGAAGAAGATATCCCAAAGACGGCATTTGGCACAAGGTATGGACACTTTGAATTCCTAGTCATGTCATTCGGGCTAACAAATGCTCCTGCTACCTTGAATAGGTTAATGTAGGATATCTTTAGGCCCTATCTTGATGACTTCGTACTCGTCTTCTTTGATGATACCCTAGCCTACTCCAAGCAGGAAGAAGATCATGAACCCCAGCTTCGCATTGTTCTTGAAACAATGAGAGCACACAAGCTTTATGCCAAGAAGAAGTGTGCATTTTTCAAGCGACAGATTGAATATCTAGGATTCATTATATCAAAAGAAGGAATTTCAGTGGATCCGGCCAAGGTCAGAGACGTTCTAGAGTGGCTAACACCAACTTCTATCAAAGAAATACGTAGTTTTCTTGGATTGACAGGATGGTACAGGGTCTTTATCAAAAACTATGCCTTGATTGCAGCACCTCTGAGACTGATCTACTAAAGAAGCAAGTATCAATTGTATGGTCACCTGCTGAACAATCCAGCTTTGATAAACTAAAGAAAAGTTTGGTATCATCACCCATCCTGAAACTTCCTGATCTTAGTAAGAAGTTTGAAGTGATAACTGATGCTAGCACACTTGCCCTAGGATGTGTGCTTATGCAAGAAGGTCATCTCATAGCATACTCTTCAAGGAAACTGAAGATCCATGAAAGGAATTATGCTACCCACAATCTGGAGCTGTTGGCTGTCATCCATGCTCTCAAACTTTGGAGACACTACTTACTGGGTAACAAATTTACCCTTGTGACGGACCATAAAAGTCTTAAATGGATTTTACCCAGAATGAGCTCAATATGAGGCAACGTCAATGGATTGAAGTGCTAGAAGAATATAATTTTGAAATCAAATATCGGCCTGGAAAGGAGAATGTAGTTGCCGATGCACTCAATTGCAAGGCATTTCTGAATTCTCTAATTTTGCAAGATCCATATACAGCCAGATCTTTAGCCACAAAGGTATCCATGCCAAACAACCCAATTCTTGAGCTAGCTAAAGAAGAGGCATGCCGTGACCCAACCTATTAGAAATTGCTAAGGGAGATCCCCATCAAGGATCAAGACCCAAAGCTACAAACAAAGTATCAAGAATTCTCTATCAATAGTGGACTTGTCTATTATAGAACAAGATTATGTATCCCAGCAAGCCAATCACTCAAGCAAAAGATACTTTGGGAAGCCCATGACTCCCCTTTCTCAGGACATCCTGGCTATGCCAAGATCCTCAATGCCGTCAAGGAAGAGCTATTATTGGGATAGGCTCAAAGGTGACGTTCTCAAATATGTCATGGAATGTTTGTCTTGTCAATGCATTAAGGCCGAACATGTCAAAATGCCAGGGAAATTGCAACCACTTGACATTCCCCAAATAAAATGGGAATTCATTAGTATGGACTTTGTTGTTGGTCTGTCCCAAGTTCAGGGAGGATACAACTCCATTATGGTCGTGGTAGATATGCTCACCAACTGTTGCCGCGAACCCAAAAAGTGGATTCAATACTTGCCACTGGTTGAGTTTGCCTACAATGCTTCTTACCAATTCAGATGACCCCTTTTCAAGCATTGTATGGGCACGATTGTCGTAGTCCTTTGAGTTTCTGGGATCCAACCTTGAGGGTTGAAGCTTCAAAACAGATGTTGGAAGACATGGATGACCAAATTAAGTCAATAAGACAGGATATCCAAGCCGCCAAGGACAGACAAAAGGCTTACGCTGACTTGAAACGTCAAGACAGATCCTTCGTTGAAGGTGATATGGTCTTCATTCGCGTACATCCAAAGAAGAGTTCCCTATCCTTGGGTGAATGCAAAAAGCTAAGTCCAAGGTATTGTGGACCCTACAAGATTCTCCAGTGCCTAGGGCCTAATGCTTACAGACTACAACTTCCTGAAAACCTAAAAGTTCATAATGTATTCTATATCAGTCTATTGAAAAAGTATGTGCCTAACCCTAGTCACATGCTTGATGATCAACAAGTTGTAATGCCTAGCCAAGGAGTCCTTGAGCTATGGCCTGACAGGATCTTAGATGTTAGGGAGAGGCATTTGAGATCCAGGTCCTTGAGAGAATACCTCATCGAGTGGAAATATTATCCCGAAGAGGATGCCACCTGGATGGATGAAAGTACTCTCAACCAACAATACCCCCAGATCTTCTCGAGATGAGGACATCTCAATTCCTCTAAGGGGGAGAGAATGTAATATTTTCACATGAAATATTAATGATCCTAGACCCCGCACATCCCACACAAGATCAACTTAAAGTAACAATAAAATTTTGGGCTAAGTGCTCCCTCCGCGTACACTAGCAAACTCCAGCCTACGTTGTGCATAAGAGGCCGCGGCTCAAAAGCCATAGTTCCACGCAGGAACACCCTTCACGGGAAAAGCAAATGGATAAATTTTTGGCAAATTTTTTTTATGGATAGACTCCCCTCCCCTTCAACCGTTGCATGGCAGGGGAGAGGGAGTGTGAGAAGGAGTGGGTGTGGAGTAGGAGAGCATGGGGGAGGAGGGCATGCACCTTGCCACGTGTGTGGCTACCCTACCCCCAATGGCTCTGAAACAAAAGGTGAGAGGAGCATACGCGGGAGCTTCCACCCCGAGTACGCGTGTGGACAACACCCCGAATTTTAATGCCCAAGTTTTGATAAATTTCCTGCATGAAAAGGATGCATTTAAGCATGTTTAATTCTCGTAGGCAAGTTTAAACACATTGGGAAATTTATTTGCTCACCAATTTACAAGATTTAGTTGCATGTCATGCATTTGCAATTGTTTGCACTTCCGTGGTCAAGATGCAATCTTGAACGCATGATGCATAAGTAAAAAGACGGAATTGTGCAAAGGCATCCTTGTTGCACCTCGCAAAGGATAGGACATATAACTTGTAATGTATTTATGTAATTAGTTCTTGGTTGTGTCTCATGATTAGGGTAATAATCACAGACAGACATTAAATGTTGTCCGAGTAGTTGCAATGCATGGAAAGGATTTATGTACCTTGCAAATTTCATGCGATGATAGTTCTTTTTGAAGTTTGGTTAAGTGTTAAAGGAAGCATTAATTTAATGATGGACTCATAGTATTCGCTCATGCATGGAGTCCTTTATCAAAGTTTGAATGCATCTTCAATAAAAATATTAAAGCTTTGACTTCGTTGCATCAATGTAGGGTTGATATGAGTTAGCTCTGAATGTCAATCACTATAGTTTAGGGCAAGGAAAAGAATGATCTCTAAGTTGCATAAAAGCAGGAGGTCTATGGTTTGAAGTTGCATACTCGCATGGAATTATGCATCTCAGTTACTTACATCTTTTAAGAGAAAGTACTTGCAAATTTAGAAGAATGTGTTTGCATCTTTAAAGTGAAGATCATCTTTACTTGCGGTTTGGATGGATCAACTAAGTAATCCGCTTATAGTTGAGTTGCTCACATGAAAATCATAAAGGGATGATTAGATTGCATATGTTGATCACCTCAAAGTGCTAAGTAGGGTTAAGTTATGTTAAAATTCTGCCTAGTATCGCACTTGGGTTGCTGACCTAATATTTTCGATCCCAAAGATCCTACCCACACTCACGGAATGTTAGGGTTATCTAAACGCCCATGCAAGAACGATCTAGGGTTCTCACCCTAGTGATTGGATGATCAAATACTAGGACTTTCGTATGAATTTAGGAGCCCTAGGGCCAAAGCGTTATCGGCCTAGTAAGGTTAGCGGTTGGATTGGGTCAAGAGGACTCCCAAACCCTACATCTTGACCAAAGGTATTCTTGACCAAGGAATACCGTGTGATGGGAGAAATAATCCCACAAATTAAGTGTTGATACCTATCTCGTGCAACAAGTTGCAACGTCGCATGGTTTTGTGCCTAAATCACAGAATAGTATTGCCACTCCTTAGAACAAGGTTGGCGAGTTCTAAGTACGAGTCTAATTTTCTAGAGGATTAGTCATCCTACTACATCACCCTTCCTTGGGGCTGATTTGCCAAGTTAGGGGAGTTACGAATTTTCCAAGAAAGGAGTTAACCAACCAAGTTAGGGTGACGAGGTTGCCCAGGATTTATTGTCTATAATTGAAGGATACCTAAGGTAGTGACAAGTTGGGTTAACAGGGTATAAACCCTAACCCAAGAATAAAGGGTAAACAAGTAACTCAGCTTAAAAAACCCTTGGGGATCTTGCCAAGTAGCGATTGATCCGGATCGAATGCTAGATGTATTCGAAGAGAAGGATTCACACCTTAGCAGTTGGCTATATAAACGACCACTAGAGTGCTTGTGTTTGTACACTTAGGAGCACTGTTTGTTCTTTTTTGCTCAAGGAACTAATGGTGGAAAATAACTAATGCTTCAAGTTGAAAGCCTAGAGGGAGAGGCAGCATCAGTTACCCCCGATTGTCTGCCTGACCCTATCCAAGGGGGTTGTTAGCTGCGCCGGGTACGTGGACCGAACCCACTGCGAGAGGTCTCTCCGTGGGTGCTACTTGGAGCACGAGGACAGCTGGGTGCCAGGGGGGCTCTGGTCGTAAATCCCTTGCCTCCGGATCCTACACAAGGGGCCGACGTGACTCAAGATGGGATCTCGAGGCCTGCATACTAGTCAACAAGCGGAACTTGGAATAGCAATCCCTGAGGATTGTTGGAATAGCCTTCAAGCAGAAAAGCCTCCGGGCGGATTATATGATGTATTCCAAAGACTGATAAATAAAGATCAAATGCTGAAAAGGAACTTGTTTGACATTGCTTTTCTATGTCAGTGCCTAAGTTACGTGAAGAAACCAGTGATTAATTTGTTAATTAAGGAAGCTGTTTTTGCTTGTCAAACTAAATGTGGTAGGTAATTAGATAACTAAAGAAACCTGAGGAAAGTGCGATGGATGTGACCATGGGTCCGTCCTACGGAAGGGTGGTCCCAGTTGGCTAAGAACTTTTCTCAAAGGAATTGACAGCAAGGTAACAATGACCTAGAATCTAGAAAGCTAGAGTCCCGATTTATACTGTTTTAGGGGAACGGAATGGGACTATGCCTTACGGGTAGAGAAGTTGAGCTTCGCATCCCTCTCATTTTCCATTCTCCTTGAACCAAGTGCAGTATAAATCCGCTTCAACCCTGACGTTTCTACGTAAAGTAGTTGGTCTGGGGCTCGATGCTAGCTACCTTCTAGGAACTTGACCATTAGGAAAACCCTGATTCAGGTCGGTCCTAAGTGGGAATGGCCGGAATGCTTTTGCTTCGTGGCAAAATCGGGAAGACCTAGATTGCAAACCGTTGTCGTATTGCTGTGCATTCGAGGTGTGAAAACCACCCAAAAGTTGTGCGTGTGATTTGATACTTTGTACATACTTAGTTGTTATGTTTGCTCTTTTATTCTATGCTGAAGACGGAGAAGAACAGGGAGTTTTTGGTAGACTGGTAACTCGAGATGCAATCTCATGGGCTACACTTATTTCAAGATATGCTAATTATAGGCTTTGTGAGGAAGTACTAAACTAATTCCAAGAGATGCAAGTCGAAGTACATTGGTGGATATGTTTGCCAAATGTGAGAGCTTGCTTGATGTTTAGCACACCTCGGAATGGTGCAATACAGCTGGTAGGAGCATCAAGACAGGCTTGATTGTGAGTGTCATTGTATCACAGTGGACTTGGGCAGCTACTATTTTGCAAAGCTCTAATGTTACATGGGAGTATGGTGTCAATGGCCTTTCTGGTATGCGAGTGAGACGACAATTCAGGTGCTCCTTTTTGGAGTACTTGCCATTGAAATCAAACGGAAGGCATCATCAGCACATACAGTTGGTGAGATTGTGCGTGCGAGGTGGGGTTTTTCGCTGCACATTGTTGTTGCTGGTGTTTGTTTTGCCCACTTCACCGAGATGGATACGCATAGTAGTAGCATGTTTCGGCTTCTATAGGCCTCATCGTCTTGATTGCTTTGGTGGACCCTCCCCCCCAAGACAAGTTCAATCTGCGTGTGTATGGGAGAAGAAAAGGGCCACTAATCCTGTCAAAAGGGAAAGAAAAGGGTGGCTAAAAACAAGGGAGGGAAAAAGCAGATTCAAAAAAAAGCAAGGAAGATTTGGCAGTTCAAGGAAGGAAGGAAAAAACAGAGGAAGGGATCGACGGGGAAGGAACGACGATGAAGATTGAAGCAACGACGACTGATGAAGATGACACGCAGATGGTGACGAAATCAATGCTGCAATGAAGGTTGACAGGCAAAAGGACAGAAAGAATATAAAGGAGCGAGTCACGGCATCGATGAGCTTGGTGAAGCACACGAAAGGAGTCCTGCATTCGGAGAGGCCACTGTAATCACAAAGAAGGCCCAGTCGACGGCAAGTCGAAGGGACAGAAGTTGCAGAAGAAAGCATCGACGAGCGAGGAGGGTGATGAAGGACATAGATGTCGAAGGCCGATGAAGTGAGAGAAGAAGTCTCACAGCAAAAGAAGACCAAGTCGAAGGTGATTATCAACAATAAACTCAACATGCATTCGGCACAAGAGAATGACTAGAACTAGGAGGACAGGAGAACAAAGAGACACCAAGAACCACAGAAAAGGGATTGCCATCGCTCTGATCGGATTCTGGAAGGAAAGGTTATGAATCATCGCTAAAAGCAGGGAGTGATTACAGTTCTGAAGCAGAAGTATGTGAAGGAAGAGGAAGAGTGGCAATTTTCTGTGGATGGCAACAAGCAGCTTAACAAAAAGCCTTTGAGACACATAATTCCCTGATTTCCAACGAAGGGACTTCACTTTCTTCTTTACAATCCCTATCACAAAGTATCGGATTGATCAGGATTCACAGATCGAAGTGAAGGAGACAATATGATGCAGTTCTATGTTCATGGAATTCGCACATGCAACTGGTCTGAAGCAGTATGATTGGAACCGTAAACAGATAAACGCTCTTTCAGTCTCAGAATTGAGAACTCTTATGTAGCTTCTGTGATCAAGGGAACTGGTAGTGCATATGGAGGATTTTCCGATCTAGACAACAGTGTATACAACAGTCGTGTACCTGCAGAACAGACCGGCCATAGTGATATTTCTACTACAGGAGACTACAGAGAAGGTTAAGGACATGTCATGTTTATTACATTTGAAGGACTGAATACAAATGTTCTTCTGGACATGAAGATTGAGTTCAAAAATCTCAAAACTACGTGAGTCTTCTGAAGAGTTATTGGAATGCAAATATGATCCTTTGTGGAAGTCCAACTATTTCCTGCATTCACATGTATGTTGGAATTTGAGATGTCTAGCATTAATCAGCTTTACAAAGCTTACAAGTGCCAAGTGTAGATGCCATAATCCATTCATATTGTAATGCTATCATGAAATCAGAAGAATTAACTGACTTTTTCCATGGAAGATGCTTTCTCTAATCATATGCTTGAGCATACATTCACAACCAAAAAACAAACCCGTCTGGAACTTGTTGCTGTGTGGAAAATTGGACAATAGGATTATTTACATGTTGAATCTTCTATCCTGAAATTGTCAAGGTCCTCCGTGGACGCGACTTTGCTTTCGAAAACCCTTCGACATCTTTGGTGAACCCGACGTGAAAGCGTCGCAGAAATTTCAGGATGGGAGATACTTCAGCCTCTATTTCAGCCTCTTCTATAATTCCAGCTGCCTCTACTTCAGCTCCGTCAATGACTGCTGCGTCAAGTACTTCAATAGAGAATCTAAAGCAGATTTTACAGAATATGTCCATGTATATGCAGCTCCAAAATCAGCAAACACAATTGTATATGCAGCAGCAACAACAATTGCATCAACAGCAGTTGTCTCAGCAAAGGCAACTCTATTCGGAGCAGGAGAATGCAAACAACGCGACTAAGGCTATTGAAGCAGTTGAGAATGAGAAGAAGCTATTTGACGGGCGTAATGTTTCAGCATATTTGAAGACATATGAGATCAAGATGGGGTTTTTCGGAGTTCTAGCTGGACTTATGAGTAAGTACTTCCTTCGTCTTGTCACGCCCGCTTTGAGGGAAAAAGTGACTGATCTTTTTATTCAGAATACACATTGGCAAGATTTTAAGAAGGCCCTGAAAGAAGAATATTTCCTTGAGGACTTTGGTATGGCTACTCGGCGGTCATTCCGAGAGTGGGTCTACATGCCAAACAAAGGTCTAGCTGCTTCGGAGTTGATTCGAGAATTTGAGGAGAGGTATAGTCAGCTTGATGCCATTGAACAAAGAGCATTGGATGTTGAAAAAGTTGAGCTTTTCTTGCAAGCTGCTGATCCTGCTCTTCAAGAAGAATTGGGTGAGCTTCTTGAGGATCGCACGAAGCCTATGGGTCTTAAAACGGATTGGCAGGATGCTCAGGATGCAGTCTCGACTTTGACCAAGAGGAGGATATGGAAGACTCGCCTACAGAATGGTTCCATGACACCTACACCATCATCTGCTCCTATGCCTACTTCTATCCCTGTTATTTCTTCTCCTCCTCAGCCAGTTTCTTGGCCTATGCCAGTGCCTACTGTTTCCACTCCACCTATTCCTCCTGTTCCACGACCGATGTCTACACCTTCTGCTCCAAAACCATCCGCTCCATCGGTGCCTACTTCTCTTTATGACATAATCAAATGCATAACAGATTTGACACTGGAGTCAGTCAAAGCGGAGTTGGTGGGAAAGTTGAAGGAGCAGTTTGCTTCGACTGCACCTACTACTTCTTCTAGTGCTCCTACTGCACCTAGGAGTGCTCCTAGTGCACCTAGGAGAGATCGGAGATGTATTTGGTGCGATAGTACTGACCATCAGCATTGCAGGGATTGTGAATCTTTTCAGGATGCAAGAAGGAAGAATTTGGTATATTGGGGGCAAGATGGTAAGATTTGGTTGACTGAGACACGAGCTCCACTTGCTACCAACTTTGGTAAATGTGGAATGAAGAAGTTAGTGGATGACATGGCTGCACGTACTTCTTATGTGACAACTAGAGGTGATGCTTCTCCATATGGAGTCCAGATTGAGAAGGGATCAGAGACTCAGTCAGCGCTATGGACTTATGCTATGGAGACTGCAAACAAGGGGAAAATTCAGCAAACTGTTTTGACTAGTGCAGGCTCTAGCATCAGATCAGAGACAGCTTGGGACTCGCCTGTTGACAGGTACTCTATTTATGCTTATTTGGCTAAGTCTCATGGTGCAGATGTACTTGTTGAGGAGAAGCGTAAGAGGGATGAAGAAAATCCAAGTGCAGCTAAGAAGACTAGAGGGGGTGAGTTTGTTACTCCACCTACTGCAGGACCGTCTTCACGATCAGGGCCAGATCGACAGATGGAAGATGCTCAAAAGAGAGAAAAGAGGCAAGAGCCTAGAGAGAGAAAGTAGCCAGGGTTCAGATTGATGTCCGATATTGAGACATCTACAGACATGAAGAAAATCTTTAATGATAAGATACTTGGCAGTGAGGTGACTTTCACTATTTCTGAGATTTTGGGCATCTCAAAAAGAGAGTTTCAGGATCAGTTTCAGGAGGTTTTGAAGAGAAAAAGACATGCATTGTCCACCACTGATACATAGGGAGTTTTGATTGGGGAGTTGGATGAGGATGAGGATGAGGTTATGGTTGAAAATGCTTCTGTTTTTCCGCAGGTAGAGAAGAGGGTTCAGCCTATGCATTATGCTGAAATTGATGAGCCTGTCTTGATACCGCGTAGTCACTTTTCGCGGAGCCATTGGGCTAGGGCAACTACAGAGACAATGGTAAAGATTGGAGAGAAACAGGTGCCTTATGTTGCATTGGTGGATCATGGTTCAGAGATTAATCTCATAGTTCGTGGAGTTTATGAAAGTAACAGATGGCCTATGGATGTAGAGCATGGGTGGCGTATGAGAGCCGCCAATAACACTACAGGTGATTTGTATGTTGCCTGTCCTAGTGTCAGGGTTTCTATTGGTGATGTAGAGGAGGATTTTCATTTCTTTGTGCAGGATTCATGCTCTTATCCCATAATTCTTGGTCAGCCATTCATCACAGAGATACGCATGGAAACAAAGGTCATGGATGATGGATTTGCTTATGCACGGATTCGCAGTAAAGATGGTATGAGAGCAGTTCAGTCTATGACTCTATGTGTGAACCATGTTAGAAACAGGGATACTCTCAGGGATGCACCTTTGCCCACTGTGAGGGATTCGGGTTTTCATTAGGTACCGCCATTTCGCGAGACGACGGTGGTACAGAGAAGAGGAGATTGGAGTTCTCGCCTCCTGGCAGCGGTGTTTTCTCCTCCGGTTTTGTTGGGATTTCAGCAAACAGTTCAATGAGTTATCAGAAGACTTCTAGGTTGCCTAGAGCTGCTAGGCAGTATATATGCAGGAAGGAGAAAAATTTGAAAAATGCAGGAATTTTGGAGGATGATGAGCACATAGATGGGATGTATGACAGTGTGATTTGTGCAGATACGATGACAGAGATGGGAGATATGCTGAAAACTGATATGCAGAATTGTCACAGTAATGTATTAGTGCAGTCCCTGGATATGTTTCATGAAATTGCAGATTTTGTGTCATAGATTGAGTCAGAGGCTGAGGTAAGTCAGCAAAGAGTGTTGAGTGCTGAAGAAATTCAGCAAACAGAGTTTCCAGCTGGTAATGATCACCTTTCAGAGAGACAGAGGGCTGAAAATTTTCAGCCAACAGAGTTTACTGCTGAAATATTTCAGCATTCAGAGTTTGGGGCTGTTCCTATGCAGTCCATAGAGCAGAGGGCTGAGGATATTCAGCCATTGGAGTGCAGAATTGCTGATTTACAGCAAGATTTATGTAATGCAGAAGAGCATAATGAAGCCAGGGTTGACACAAAATACAAAACTGTGGATAAGAAGGTGAAGCTGGTTACTGTACCGCTTCCACCTGACATTGATCAGCAAATAGAGAGGGCTGCTAAACAGCAAATTTTGAGGAATCCGGAGCATATTGGTCATAAATTTTCAGCAGAGACTCTTGCTGAATTGAAAATTGAAAATGGTGATTTTTTGCTATCCATAGAGAAGCAATGCTTTCAGGAGATGCTTGAGCGTCATGGAAGGGGATTTGCTTTTTTCCCACATGAGATTGGATGTGTGAATCCTGATATTGTTGCTCCTATGGTCATTTTTACTATTCCTCATATCCCATGGAATCTTCGACCTATTCCGGTGCCTAAAGCACACCTGCCAAAGCTGATTGATTTATTGAATGAGAAAATCAGGATGGGAATTCTTGAGCCTTCATCTACACCATACTCAAACAGGTGGTTTACAGTTCCAAAGAAGAATGGTACTCTCCGATTTATTCAGGACATGCAGCCAGTGAACAGAGTTACTATCAGGAATGTTGGTATAGGTCCAGTTGTGGATGAGTTTGTAGAGGCATTTGCTGGACGTGCCATCTATTCTTTAGGTGATTTGTATTCAAGATATGATCAGTTTCAGCTGGCTTTGGAAAGCAGGGACATAACCACCATGAGAACTCCTATTGGGCTTGTCAGGATGTGTACCTTGCCTCAAGGTGCCACTAATTCTGTTGTGCATATGATGAATGCCATGCATAAGGTTCTTCGTGATTACATACCTTAGTTTACCATGCCTTTCTTGGATGATGTGCCCATTAAGGGGTGTGCAGAAGAAGAGAAGAATGAGAGTCTAAATGCGCAGGGATGCAGATATTTTGTGGCTGATCATATTTCAGCATGTGAGAAGATTTTGGCCAGGTTAGAAGAAGTGAACTTGACACTTTCAGGGCAAAAATCTGTTTTTGGAGTGAATGAGGTTGTCATTGTTGGGCATATGTGTGGATATTATGGCAGAAAACCCTCACCTGATAAGGTGAATGCTATAGGCAAGATTGCGGAGTATTGTTCTAACACTTCAGAGGTACGGAGATTCATTGGAGCTTGTGTGTTTTATATGATTTGGATACCCCATTTTGCACACATAGCAGATTGTTTGTATCAGCTGCTTCGAAAGGGGCAGAAATTCTATTGTGATGAGAGCCACACTAGAGCCATGCGGAAAATGAGGAAGTTATTGCAGATTTTTTGGAAGATGGTGAAAAGATGGTTTGGGTTGTATATAGTCAGACACGTCTTTGATAATGCAACATATGAGTTGACAGAATTGGATGGGACAGTGCTTAGAGTGCCTATTGCAGGAAAAAGAATTAAGATTTTCAGGAAAAGAGTCTTGTTGATATACCAGAAATGTATAATGAAGAGATTGATCTGTTTGTGGATCTTGATGATAACGATCATGGGTAGTTGGCCCATCCGGAGGATGCGCAGGATTAGAGGGGGTGGATGTCGTATTGCTGTGCATTCGAGGTGTGAAAACCACCCAAAAGTTGTGCGTGTGATTTGATACTTTGTACATACTTAGTTGTTATGTTTGCTCTTTTATTCTATGTTGAAGACGGAGAAGAACAGGGAGTTTTTGGTAGACTGGTAACTCGAGATGCAATCTCATGGGCTACACTTATTTCAAGATATGCTGATTATAGGCTTTGTGAGGAAGTACTAAACTGATTCCAAGAGATGCAAGTCGAAGTACATTGGTGGATATGTTTGCCAAATGTGAGAGCTTGCTTGATGTTTAGCACACCTCGGAATGGTGCAATACAGCTGGTAGGAGCATCAAGACAGGCTTGATTGTGAGTGTCATTGTATCACAGTGGACTTGGGCAGCTACTATTTTGCAAAGCTCTAATGTTACATGGGAGTATGGTGTCAATGGCCTTTCTGGTATGCGAGTGAGACGACAATTCAAGTGCTCCTTTTTGGAGTACTTGCCATTGAAATCAAACGGAAGGCATCATCAGCACATACAGTTGGTGAGATTGTGCGTGCGAGGTGGGGTTTTTCGCTGCACATTGTTGTTGCTGGTGTTTGTTTTGCCCACTTCACCGAGACGGATACGCATAGTAGTAGCATGTTTCGGCTTCTATAGGCCTCATCGTCTTGATTGCTTTGGTGGACCCTCCCCCCCCAAGACAAGTTCAATTTGCGTGTGTATGGGAGAAGAAAAGGGCCACTAATCCTGTCAAAAGGGAAAGAAAAGGGTGGCTAAAAACAAGGGAGGGAAAAAGCAGATTCAAAAAAAAGCAAGGAAGATTTGGCAGTTCAAGGAAGGAAGGAAAAAACAGAGGAAGGGATCGACAGGGAAGGAACGGCGATGAAGATCGAAGCAGCGACGACTGATGAAGACGACACGCAGATGGTGACGAAATCAATGCTGTAATGAAGGTTGACAGGCAAAAGGACAGAAAGAATATAAAGGAGCGAGTCACGGCATCGATGAGCTTGGTGAAGCACACAAAAGGAGTCCTGCATTCGGAGAGGCCACTGTAATCACAAAGAAGGCCCAGTCGACGGCAAGTCGAAGGGACAGAAGCTGCAGAAGAAAGCATCGACGAGCGAGGAGGGTGATGAAGGACATAGATGTCGAAGGCCGATGAAGTGAGAGAAGAAGTCTCACAGCAAAAGAAGACCAAGTCGAAGGTGATTATCAACAATAAACTCAACATGCATTCGGCACAAGAGAATGACTAGAACTAGGAGGACAGGAGAACAAAGAGACACCAAGAACCACAGAAAAAGGGATTGCCATCGCTCTGATCGGATTCTGGAAGGAAAGGTTATGAATCATCGCTAAAAGCAGGGAGTGATTACAGTTCTGAAGCAGAAGTATGTGAAGGAAGAGGAAGAGTGGCAATTTTCTGTGGATGGCAACAAGCAGCTTAACAAAAAGCCTTTGAGACACATAATTCCCTGATTTCCAACGAAGGGACTTCACTTTCTTCTTTACAATCCCTATCACAAAGTATCGGATTGATCAGGATTCACAGATCGAAGTGAAGGAGACAATAAGATGCAGTTCTAAGTTCATGGAATTCGCACATGCAACTGGTCTGAAGCAGTATGATTGGAACCGTAAACAGATAAACGCTCTTTCAGTCTCAGAATTGAGAACTCTTATGTAGCTTCTGTGATCAAGGGAACTGGTAGTGCATATGGAGGATTTTCCGATCTAGACAACAGTGTATACAGCAGCCGTGTATCTGCAGAACTCAGACTAAAAGATGCCAAAGATCAAAGGTTTTTTGAAACCCATCTTTTCCCAACTATTTGTTTGGTTTGTAACCATTTTGTAAATCTTTGCTTTGCGCAAGAATTTAAATATCTATCTTTTCTTATTTGGGTAACAATTTGTATAGTCCTTGCTAAAGATGATGTATTGCTTGATGTGGTTGTATCTTTAAGCTTGAATTTATGCCAAATTTGTCAATAGAACCATTGAAAGACCTCTAATAAACTGTTGGCTTTGTGTCTTCCATCTCCATGTCTTGTGTGTCTGAAATATTTTGTTCTTGCTTGATAATGTGATTTTTCCATACCTTGGGTTGACCAGATAGATAGAGATCCATATTGTTTAATAAAGTATGGAGCATGGTTGTATAAAATATGCTGCATAGTCAACAAATAAAGAAAGTTATTAAAAAACATTATATGAGTTTGACAATGAAGAAACAGACATATACAAACTTCTTACCATATAGTGAGTAAAGTGTTGATCACCCCAAGCTTTTGTCATCACCTTTTTGAAAAGGTTCAATTGGTTTTTAAAGTCTTTGAGATCATCATCATTCCATTCAGTCTTATCACAATTAAAAAACACTTTGTCTAGTGTTTCCCAAACTTTAGCTTTTCTATTCTGAGCTTGTCCATTATCAGTGTGATCCTTGACTGCATTATGTAGGGATTTCCACTGATTAAATTTAATAGTTGAGCCACCATTTCTTGAGTCTATCTTGCCAAGTATCCCATGAAATCCTAGAAACCTTCTAGCCTTCACTCCACCAATAGATGGTTTTTTTGGGACACAATTACCATCCTTAGACTTCTGAAGATCTAGTTCAATAACAACATTGCCACCATGCAAACCAATTGCAGAGAGAACTTTTTCAACTTTTGTTATAGCATCTGTTCTAGTTGATAATGGCTTCAACTTCCATGCAAATCCTATATAGAGATGAACAAGCTTTTCAATTATCCTACAAAGTGCATGAAGTGTACAAATATGGGCATTTGCTAAAGGAATGTCCAAGACTGGTTTAAACTGTGTATCCTTATTGTGCCTAGAGAGAGCTCTATTCCAATTGCTTGAGTTTAACTCTGCAGCTGGCGACATGCAGTATAAGCAAGGAGATCTCGAGTTGGCTCCCTTTGATACATTATACATACATTTGAGTGTCTTTAAGTCACCAGCTATGTGCCACTCAATCCTATAGTTCCCAAATCCTTCAACAAATAGCTCTTCTCCTACTTGTTGCCTTTGAATAACATTAGGTATTGATGCTTGATGAAAAACCCAATATAATATATCAAAGTTCTCAGTATCTACCTCAAATGTTCCTAGCCACCAGATGTTATATTCAGATTGAATACTAAATGATGTTGAGTGATTGCAATGACCTAATGAAAGTGCTCTATTCATCAAGGTGATAGAGATTCTCTCCAATTTTTTACATTTCAGAATCTCACTTTCATCAAGTTTAATCACAAAGCTAGCCACTCCCTATGCCTTTGCTACTGACAAGTCATAAAATTTGATCATTAAGCATTGTAGGGTGGGCAAGTCAAGGAAAATATTGTTAATTTCATTGAATGTAACTTCCTTTTTCTTGCCCTTGAAGGTAGCCTTGATATGAAAAGGCCCACCTAGAATCCCCATCACTTTGTTATTAACTCTCTGTCTGATAGTCCTAACCACAAATGGCTTCGGAAGTATGCAATTGCGTACCTGTCCTTGCTTCATATTTGATTAAAAAAGCTGGACAAGTTGCATATAAGCATCTTGACTAATATCAATACTATCCAGTGTCTTCTATACTAACTCAGAATCCAAAGAATGATCCTTTACAAATGACTCCAAGCATTGTTTCTTTGCCTTTTTAAATTTCTTCTTCTCCAAAATATCCATTGAAACTACTAAAGAAAGAAGATGATAATAAAACTGAGCTGCTTTTAAAGGATCTCTTTCACTTGCATTTGGTTGTAGAAGAGATCTAAGTAAAATTAACATCACAAATCAATACAAGTAATTTAAATAAAGCCATATTTAATATTTTCAAAGTGAAAAAAAATATACCTTGCTACTTGGATTCTTTTACCATAGCCTCCTTCTCCTCGTTTGAGATTCTCAATATTTTTAAGAGCTCTTTGTCGATTTCAAAGGCCTAATAAAGTTTGCTTTCGTTGATAAGCTTTGATACGCTTTTCCAATGAATGAATTTTTTGTTGACAATCATCTAGCTTCTACAACAACTCTATATTGTGTTTCATCAAAAGATGATTCTATAGTCCAAGGATATCCTTTTTTGCAACAAGGTTAAGTGTATAACCTAAAAATCCATTGTAGCCATCACCAATAAACCTCATTAATGATGAGCTATTATAGAAAGGAGGAGTGTTATTTCTGCTAGGATCTTTGGGATATAACTTTCCATCTAACCAAAGATCAATATTCTTCTTTCCTTCAAATCTCAGTATATGTTTCATAGACTATGTAATCGTGATAGATTTTGTTCTCTTTCTTATTGGTTCATACTCACTATCCAAATCAATATGAAGATGATAGAGAGGTCTTTCATGTGAACTACAGAGATCATTGGATGATTGATCCATAGCTGAGTTACAAAGATCATTGGGTGATTGATCCATAGCTAAGGATATGATTTCAAGAATGAAAACAAAGAAGAGACTACTAAGGAGGAGAAAAAAAGAAGAGATAAACAATGGAGGGAGGCAATCGAGTATCCACCAAAATTCAAATTGAATATTAGTTTTCACTTTAATGAGGAGAGGTAAGATCTTCATTATGACAACCTTTGCCAACTTTATGGTGACCTAGATTTCTAGGTTTGATGTGACCATGAGAATATCATGACAATGACTTATTAACGAATTTTGATATTTTAACTTACCAAAATATAAACCTTTTAAAAATTCTATAAAATAATTTTATTTCTTAAATTTTTTTCTCTCTCTAGGATCTCTTACAGGGCATTTTCGAGACCTCAAAACTCCCCTAATGGGGGACCATATTTCAGCTCTCTTGAATTCCTACCGGGTGCTATTTACAGAGGTAAAGAGTGAGTACCAACACTAAAGAGTAGGCCCCAAAGAGTGTTTGCAAACCTCAGTAACCCCCCCTATCAGTTAGGCACTACCCATCCCCTATAAGCCAAAATAGTCCCCTACTACTCTCAAACAGGGTGCAAGTTTGCATAAAACGGCTACAGATTTGTTGTTACAGAACTTTCTGTACTAAACCTGTAGCAGCGTCTTGTGCTTTGAAGAGGGAATCGTTAAATTTGATTTGAACCAAAAGGTGGGTCAATTGGAGATCCTTAGCTCAAGTAATGAGCAAAACAGTGAGCGGGGATCTAACATGACTACACTTAGCCGTGACAGGGAACATGGGAAAAACCAAGGCCAAATGAATATGTTTAACAAAAAATCAAGGATGCACAAGAACCAAGGACTGAGAACAACCCTGAAATGGAAGATGAAGATTACTCTCATGATGTTGAGAGCCTCAACATGTTCACTAACACCCTCAATTCGCATGAGACAAGGCATGCTGAGAGGCATAGAGAATTGATGGAAGGCATTGGTCAAATGAAGACCACTATGGACGCCCTTGCTGCTGCCCAGCTCACTAAGTGGATGGAATTCCAAATGAAGGGAAAAGAGCAATAAGATCAGTCACATGCACATGCTGAAAGAACCACCTTCCCATTAGTTAATGCAAATTATCATGGGCATTATGCACCCGATGCTTATGCTTATGGCCAACATGTATATGTTGATGGTACATACTATGACCTGCATCCATCTTATGAACATGGATAGTAGCAACATACAAAAAAATGTGAGCAATATGTAAGTACGTTGATGGGACGTGAAATGGGATGGCACTGGCTATGGCACTAGCCGGACCTCATGCTCATAACAGACAAACACACCCTCACGGCCTCGTGGACCAGGAGTGTCTATCCACTGCTAAAGGACAAACTGCCCTAAAGCCTAATCTATGCATTTATATTTTGTAGTTTTGTAGTCCAACATTTCCCTTTCTATAAACTCCTCAGAGGGAGAACCCATACACTTTGGTAATAAATACCACGATAATCACATACATGGGAGGCAACCTCTCGATAGAAACACCGCGGCCCCACTGCAGCTCTCCTACATCATAGCGATTAACCCCTTGATGTGTTGCTCAACATATAAAACAAACAAACAAACTCCACTCTTCATTTTCAAAAGAACTCCAGGAGATACCATGTTTCCTTTCCAAATAATTCCCCAAGAACCGAACGTCTATCCTACAGCTTAGGATGCCTTTCCACACTCAAGCGTGGATCATTGTCATTGAAAACAGGTGCTATGCATCCAGGTATTTTATTCCTCGATACCATGGTCTCATGCACATGCAAAGTAAATGATCCTAAAGTGCTCAAACATAATTTTCAAATCAAAAACATGTGGTGTGCACAACCAGGCTTTCAATGCTTACTCACTAACCCGTTGCGGCGATGCAAGGATAGCACCGAGACACCACTCATGCTACTATCCTCTTAATTAAAATACAAAACCCTATGTCATGATATGCATCAGAAAATCAGCAACAATCAGCACGCAAATTACACCATTCAAACCTCCCAACCCCCTACGTTTAGGTATTGCTTTCGTCGCATAGGTGTAGAGGTTCATTTTGTCATGTTTTGATGTATAGAAAGCAATAAATCACAAACTTTAACAAATAGATAGGGAAAACTAAGGCTAAACCTCATGCTTTGCCACTACCACACATCCACAAATAATCATTATATTTTTCCTTATTTTTCCAATATGTATTTCTATTTTTCCCCTTATTTTTTCCATTTTCTTGATTTATTTGGCAATAAAATATACTATTTTTTGGTTTTTCTTGTTCCAATCACTTCAACATACTAACATTCAATTTATCTTTCATATTCCTCCCATGGAAAGATCTTTTACCCACCCAAAACGAAAAAACTACCATTTTGCCACTTAAAAACCGCATTTCAGGATTACAGGAATTAAATAAAGCATGTAAATCATTGCAAAATCAGAATTTTTTGATAAAAAACAATTACTCATAATGCAACCAGCACACAAACAAATTTTCATCCAATAAGAACATAATTATCATCAAAAACTTTCAAAAATCCTTCATTTTCTTCATAAAAATGGTCATAACGTGTTTTTACGAAACCCGAGACGCCTTGAATGACTGCATAACCAGCAAACAGAGCCTCCATTGCTCTAATCCAATGTTGTACTTCAATCTTCAGCATCTCCATCAATTTCCATCACCACCTCCTTTATTCTCCCTCCTCGGTTCCTCCATTCAAGATGGTACACATGAACAGCCCATAGGGAAGAGAGAGGAAGGAGAGAGAAAGACTAGAATCTGTTCTCTTCATCCAAGCAACCATTCCTCGTGCCAAGATCGGTGATATCATCAGCCAAGAGGGAGAAGATGCCGGGTAATCTCTGATTCATAGGTTGTTTGCAGCCTCCATGCTTGATCATGAGGAGAGAGGGCGCATTTTTCGGCGCCATGCTGCCGCCATATCCATGTTCTCTCTCCACCATTTGCTCACAAAAAATTGCATGAAATTTTAGGGGGGGTCAAAGGTCCCAAAGGGCACCTCTCCTTTGGTCCTCAAAGTTGTCCACCTTTTCGTAACTTAACCAATTTGTGGCCACTTCCTTGTCCGGGCTCCGTTTCGAGCTCTGAAAAACCTTGGGCATCTGGCTTGGCATCCTGTGCTGACTGACAACTCCTGGCATCCTGCACGGCAGTCGAAAAAATTATCAAAAATCCACAAGTGTCGCTTGGGCGCCTTTTAAAAGCCGTCTTTCACTTGGTGCTTAAAATCGTTCTAGCTGCAACCGTCGCATTCGATATTAAATATTTTTCTCCTAAATTCTGGATTTTTTGGCAATTTTTTGGCACATCCCGGGCTTAGAACTCCGCTCTCATTGGTAACCACGGGATAGGGCGACTCAGCCCGTCGAATCCCACAACAGATCTACACAAAATAACCAAAGGAAGCATCAAGCTGATACAAAATAGATACATTTTAAAACACAGCACAATGCTCACCCTACCCCCTGACAAAACCAAGGCATGAAATCCACAAGGAGTAGGCCTAGCATAATCTAATAGAAGGTCCGAAGCTAGTCACTAACCGACTGCTCCAACACGGCCAAACTAAAAAGAACTATGAAAGAGGTCGCCCTAAGTGGTGGTCTGAACTACCTACCTAACTAAGGACAACACAACCAGGAGATCCTACTAGGCGAGGACTCCTATAGCCTGATCAAGAAGTATTTCCTTTTAGCACATTTCTTCTTTTAGGTTTTTATGCTTCCATAATCGGGCATGTAAAAAGGAGGGAGCTAAGCGTAATGACCCAAGGAGAACAGGGCATCGGCCTCAGGACCTGTCTCGGTACCCAAGAACCTACCAAGCCCTCGTAAGGCGACACTTAATCCTTTTCTGACGCTCACTTTTATTTTTGCTCCAATCTTCCTTACTTTCTTCTTTTCCAGCAAGACGCCACCCCTAGGAAGACAAGGCATCGGCCCCGGGTCTGACTCGTCCCCAGGAACCTACCAGGCCTTCACTAGGCGATGATCAACTGCCTATAAATTTTTCTTTCTTTTCTTTTCTATTTTTATAGGGGTTAGAACCCCTTTTTACACACCTTTGTATATATTTATTGTCTTTGAGATATTCATGGTTATTTTTCCTCTTTATCATCATTTTTTTCTCGGCAGGCTTCTCTAACTGCCTCACAACTAACAAGAACTCCTAGAACGGCTGCCTAGCAGGCTAGCAGAATAGGGTCACTAGAACTGCCTTCTAAAACAGGTCTTTCGATGCCTGGCAATGTCTTTACAGGAGGCAACGACTACTCAGCCCTCCCTCAGACATACCTAACCTAATAACGTGGAATCAACTGAATAGACACTCTCTCAAACTCCTCAAGTAGGGTCATCGCAGTTCGATGACACATACAAAGGATGGGATTCCACATTGTGTATGTCCCATCTAGCTAATTTAGGATCAACTGGGAATCCCCTTTTACTAACAACCGCTAAATACCAACTTGCTTGGCAATATGCAGTCCCATAATCAAGGCTTTGTACTCCGCCATGTTGTTAGTGAATCCTACCCCGAGATAAGCAGCTAACTTCATCGTAACTCTACGTCAAGGATCTCGGATTACTACTCCCACACTCCCTTTTTTATTAGGGCCCCTGGACACTCCGTCAAAATATAATGTGTACGTCCACAATGGGTTTACACAGCCTGCCATCACGAACTCCTCTATTCGTAATTATGATAATCAAAAATTTAACATGTTTAGAGGATGAACTGACGGCTCCATCCCACCTTCTTCATTAAACTCAACAACAGGGATACTTGTCAACATTCGTAAGCAGTGATGGCAGAAGACTTTGATCTCCCACACAAAGGTTCCGTCTTCTTGCTCAATCACTTTGTATCCTTTGCTCCACCAGATAAGTTTCCCCTAATGGTATTTCTGCTCCAGATATGGGTGCTCCAAATAAGGAATTAACCACCCCATCAACCAGCTTTAAGCTCTTTTGCAGGTCTCAAATCAGCCCCAGCATGGACTTGCAATGCATTTTTCCGTGTTAGCATACTTAGAAATAATAAGGTTTAATCTTATTAAGATTAACCTTATTTTTAAATTCTACTCCCTGCAGATTAGCTAGTAGAGCCGTAGACCTGTTTTTTCCTATCCTGACAATCTTGTAGGGGCCATCCCATCTAGGTTCCAGCTTCCCTGGAAACAACTCCCTACGCGCATCGTAGTACAGAACTAAACTGCCATTTTTTAAAGGTATACTTCTTTGCTTTAAGGTCGTACAACTGCTTCATCTGACGTTTAGCTACCTCTTGGTGTAATAAGCTCTACAATTTCAGTTCATCCAAGTGGGCTATGGTCGTGAAACGTTCAAAGAGTGAATCCTCATCTCCCAAAGAATGGGTAATTGCAAACCGTATGGTTGGCAACTCAATTTTGAGGGGTAACACACACTCTTCCCCATAAACTAATTTAAATGGAGTATGGCCGGTAGCTCGCTTGAACGTTGTATTGTACGCCCATACTGCCACATACAACTTCCTGTCCCAGTCTCGTTTCTTCTCAGAGACTATTTTAGACAAGATACCCACAAGCTGCTTATTAGTACTTTCGACTTTTCCGTTTTCTTGCGGATTATAGGGGGTCATTTTATTATGCTTGATTTGCCAAGCTTCACTCAAGATTTTGATCACTTTATTCAAAAAGTGGGTTCCACAGTCCGACACTAGTTCCTTCAGTGGACCGAAACGGCAGAGAATCTGCTCTAAAAGAAAAGTTGCAATCTCTTTTGCATTGTCCTGCCTCATCACCCGTGCTTCTAACCATTTTGTAAAATAATCAGTTGCTACTATAATGTACCTCTTCTGAGTAGTAGACGACGGGGTGATAGGACCCACAAAGTCAATGCCCCACTTCTCAAATGGAAGGATAGCCATGATAGGCGTAAGTGGGCGTTTTCAATTCTCTCTGTTGTCATGTCTTTGATAGGTGTCACATCTCTTAACATACTTAAAGGAATCTTGGAAGATGGATGGCCACCAATATCCAGCTCTTAAAGCTTTCTGTGCCGTCAACCGTCCAGCGAAGTGCCCTCCACATGCAGAGTCATGGCACTCTTCCAAGATGAAAGGAACCTTGTCAGGCATCACACATCGGCGATAAATATCATCAACACCCTGCCAATATAATGTTCCTACGATCAAGGAAAACTTCAAAGCTTATTGTTTGATTTTCCTCTTCTCCGATTTTGATAAACCATCTCCAGTCTCTCCCATTGATAGATAATGCGTGATAGCAGCATACCAAGATGGGATAGAAGCTGTATCAATTTTAAACATTTCTTCAATATCACTTCCTTCAACCAAAGTCTCTTTTGACTCCTCGAAATCCACAAGGCATTCCACAATACCCTGTAACCTTGGTGGCTTACTCTTAATCTCATAATCAAACTCCTGCAAAGTAATTAACCACTTTGCCAAACGATCAGGCAGTTGCAGCTTGTTCATAAGCAATCTAAGCCCTTCCGCCTTCATATAGAAAACTACCTTCTCATAGAGGATGCAGTGCTTGAATTTTTTAGTCGCAAAGAGCATCTCAAGGCACAACTTCTCTATGTAGGTGTAGTTAATTTCTGAAATGGCCAATTTTTTACTAGCAAAAGCTATCGGATGATACCACTTTTCCTCCCAGATTTGGGCTAAACAACAGCTGATACTATGCATGGTGGCTGCTGAAAATATGTAAAATATCTCACCTCTTTTAGGTGCTTTTAAAATTGGTGCTTTTACTATCTCCTATTTGACATCCTCGAAAGCTACCTTACAAGGGTCGCTCCATACAAATAGACAGCTAAAGGATAACAAGTTCGTTAATGGCAACGTCCTTTCTACCAAGGTATTTATAAACCTCCGATAGTACCCTATCGATGACAGAAAGCTATGTACCTCTTTCAGAGTGCGTGGTGGACTCATAGCGACTATAACCTTGATCTTTTCAGGGTCAGTTGCGATCCCTATTGAACTGACCACATGGCCTAGCAATAGCCCATAAGGCACTCCAAAGACACACTTTTGTGGGTTAAGAGCGATACAAAATTGTCTATAGTGCTCAAAGCACTTTCTTAAAATAATCAACATCCTTTCCCTTATAGTGGCTGCCCCTAGGCCATCGATAAATACTTTCAACTCATTTGGGGAGATGTCACCAAAGGTCTTGTCTGCTGTTCGTTGCCATGATCCAGGTGCATTGCACAATCCAAAGGCCATCACATGGTACGCAAAAGTACCAAAGATAGTAATAAAAGTTGTTTTCAACTTGTCCTCTTCTGCAATTGCCATCTGGTTGTAACCCGCAAAGCAATCCATGAATGAATATATTTACCTACCCGCTAATTGATCCAAAATCTGGTCAATAAATGGCAACGGGTAGTAATCCTTAACTGTTTGCTTATTCAACTCTCTAAAATCTACACATAGTCATATCTGGTTATTTTTCTTCTTCCTGATGACAACTGGTGAACACCATTCTGTGTGCTGTACATGGAAATTAAACCAGCTTTCCGTAACTTCTGTAACTCCTCAAACATCCCGTCCCTCAATTCAAAAGGCATACGCCTTACTTTTTGATGCACAGGACGACTGCCTTCTTTTACAGGAATAGTATGAACAGCCAGGCTGGGAGGAATGCCTCTCAGCTCGTCATAACTCCAAGCAAAGATGTCGCGGAATTCTTGAATCAAGGACACATAGTCCTCCCTTTCTACGGAATTGAGCATGGAACCTAATTTAATTGGCCGTGAATCATTCGGCGTGCCAAGGTCCAACTCAATCACATCCGCGTCTCTTATCCTATCTTGCGGCTCTATTGGCTCATTTAGAGTTATCTGATAAATATCCTCTGTAGTGGACCCCTCTTTAGATTCATCACTGGATGATGTCTCACTACCAGATGGATCATCTGCTGTTTCTCATTAGGAGAAATATGGACTCTCTTTTTTGCCCCTTAAGGGGTTTCTCTCACCTCTCTCTCTCTAAAAAGAGATTCCAAAATAATATTATAAAAAGAGATCTTCTACAATCAAGAAAATCTCGTTTTTGTGTTTTCAATAGATTTCACCTATTATTTTATTCCCAAACTGCAGGATAAGGTCACTTTTTCTCAAAATCCTCATAACTAAAAAAATACAATTCTATTTTTTCTAAAAACGCAGCCAATCATTCTTTAATGCCCTCATGACTCTTTAATGCCCTCTTTAGTGCCCTCATGACTTTTCAATCATTCTCATTCTCGCTTCTTAAAAGGGAGAAAGTTAAAAAACGATATAAAATGACGTACACATCATATTTTAAGATTATTTTTTACCCAGAGACACCTTTTTGACTCAAGAGTTTCCTTGTAAATTTTCGTCTTTTTTGGACAAGTATATACCTATTTTTGGGCATTTTTTCATTCCCTCAGAAAGCTCTAGTTTTGTCCCAAATTTTGTGCATTCTTCTCTTTCCCTCCAGAATATGGTTTCTTGCATACGAGTTCTTCTGAAGCAGCATTGAGGAGTAGTTTTGATACCATTTGTTGAAATCAAAGAATCTCTATCTACAACACACTCTACCCTGCTACAAGCCATCTTCCTCTTCAGAAATATGCAGTAAGAAATCTCCGTCTTCAACAGTCTATACTACAAGCAATCCAGTGATAATGGAGGTATCTTTATTTTTTAAATCTTTGTGATGTTATTATTCTTCACAGTTGTTGTTCAGTCCTTAAGCATCAATTCATAGAGCGAGAGAGAGAGGGGGAGAGAGAGAGAGAGAGAGGAGGGGAGAAGGGGGGGGACAGAGAGGACTGTGTGAGATGAACAAAGAAAATAAGTGATAGAGTGACAGATAGTAAATTAGGGTAGAAGATAAGATGATGTTATTGTTTTCCACTAGCCAAGCTTCAGTATGAATGTGTTTAGGGTTTCCTTGATGAATTTTTGTTGAGAGAGAGAGAGAGAGAGAAAGAGAGAGAGAGAGAGAGAGAATATTTTGGATAGAACAGAAGATAAGATTTGATGCTAATTAGAGGTAGATTAAAAGCCAAGATTACAGGCTGATTAGGGGTTGATTAGGGTCTATCAAGACTGAAAGCAAGAGAAAGAGACAAGAACCAACTGGGTTTTAAAAAAAACACAGATATAGTGAATCAAAGGGGTGTAGTTCTGCTATTTGAATGTTAATCCAAGTTAACATTTGCATACTTTTTTTTTTGCAGAATGCAGGTGTAGGATGTACCAAGAGAAAGAGAGATATTCACTTTCAATTGGAGGATGAATATGCACCAATGTTCAAAAGAACTGTGGAAAGAGATGATGCAATAAGATGCAGGATGCAACAAGAAAGAAATGTAGGGAAAAAAAATGTGGACCTTTGGGTTGATGGGTGCATTTATCCACCCGATCCACTCACTCGAAGGCCACCACAATTTGAAGGGCTTACATCATTTGTAAAGTTTGCTTGTGAAGGCAATGAAGGATTGTATGGATACACATGCAGACTTGTCACACAAGGAATAGCAGGGGCTCATCAAACCTTGACAAATATGCAGACAAGATTACAAGGGAATATGCAGTCTTTGATGGAAAAGGATAGATTATTGGCTGAGAAGGATAGAGAGAACCAGAACCTACAACAAGCAATGTCTGTCATTGAAGATGCTATGCATGCTACACACGTGCAGAATATGGAGTTACAGTCTAAAGTCAATGACTTGGAGAAGGAGAATCAAAACATAGAGAGGAAGCTCACAAAAACTTTGGAGATTGGGCCCACTTTAAAAACCAAAGAGGCACGTCGGCGCATTTGATCCGTTAAACCAATTGGCCAATTAGCCAAAGGAAGTGGACAATATCATAGACGGATATATGCTCAATCTACTACAATGAGAAATATGTTTCCTCATGCAGAGAATGATACTATTGCCAAAGTCCTTAGCAAGAATATGGTCAAAAATGCATTGGAAAATCGTAAATTCAGGGACATTGTGGATGGTGTTGCTAGTGAACATCTTAGGGATGTGAGCAACTTGTTTACTGCTACAGATGCTCAGGGATTATGTGACAAGGTGGGAATGAGTTCTGAGTCATATAGTATGCTCTATCAACAATTGGATACAGGTTTTAAGCAAGTCTTCAATACTAAGCGAGTAATGCCTCTGCCAAAACCATTTCACGTGAAGAAGGCTCGAAAACAACTAAATGAGAAAGTTTTAGAACTAATTGGTGAGCCTACGCATCTGGAACACACACACATATTGAAGTATGGTTCCAAAGAAGTTGCCTTTGTATTGAATGCATCCAACAACTTTGTATTGGATATATGTAGGGTTCAGATTGCTATGGTCAAGTTTTACAATATGTCTATGGAAGAATGTAGAGGCAAGCTTAAGTTTGTCCTCAAACTTGATGAGAGTGAGATTATCAAGGGGCAAAAACTTGAGCGTGTGAGTATAACACTTATGAATCGAGCATTGGATCCCAACATCGATCAAAAAACATCCTTTATACTTCAGTGTACAATCGGAGAATGAAATATGGTGGCTTGCAGCATTTGAAGTACCAAAGGAGGACCATGAAGTACTTAAAGTTTTTTTTAACCTCACTAATATACCCAGTGTTATTCAACAGCTAAATAATGGAGCAATTTTACATGTTGAGGGGTTTGGGGACTATCAAGTTGAATGGCATCTTGCAGGTGATTTAAAAACATTGAAGTGTATGTTTGGTTTATCAAATGCAGCAAATGCAAAATTTCCGTGCATATACTGCATGCAAACTAGGAAGAAAGGGAAAGATGGAAAGAAAGAATGGCTTGCCAAGGCAGGACAATAGGGTGCTCCGACACGTGATCAGAAAGTCATGAGAAATGGAATGCTAATTCCAGTGGATCCAAACTGGCGCCCTATTTTGGAAATACCACTAACAAGGGTTCACTTTTGCACATTGCATTGTTTGGTTAGAATAATTGAGAAGCTAGTATATGAATATATATGCTTTGCATACAAGATGCAGCCCGTGTCAGAATCTGATGCTACATGCAAGAAGGTAGAACAAGTCCTCTCTGAAGTTGGATTGCACGGAGGCCAAGTAGAAATAAAAAAGGACGAGAAAAAATCGGGGAAGAGTGGAAATGTTCCTTGTAAACCATGCTTTGGCGGACCCAAGGCTAGGAAGTTTTTATCTCCACCTCGAGATGAGGAAGGCAATATACTAGTAAAACAACCAGAGAAGTACGAAGCATGGAAAAAGTTGCACCTTGCTATTTCAGATTGGAGCAATGGGGGACGAACGAGGATTGCGAAGGCAGAAGTGTGGATACACCTAGATAGATTAGCAGCTCTCTTACAGAAGTTGGGGTTTATGGATGGTGATGCCAATGCATTTAAAGAGACAGCTGCTAAATTTCATAAGTCCATGGTGGAGGCATGGACTACAAATAGCATAACACACTACATGGTCAGTATTATCACCATTGCAAAAAAAAATCATCATTTCGAATTACTTTGTGTTTCTAATCTCTTTTCTTGTGCAGCATATACTTGAAGCACATGGTCCATACTTTGCAGATCAAGGAAGTTTGGCAATATGGTCAACTCAAGGCATTGAAAGATCTCACTGGCAAGCTCGCTGTGCTTTTCAAAAGGCAACTGATCATGGAGGTGGCATCAATGATTCCAATTCTATGAGGCAATTATTCCAATGGTGGTATAGGAGACTAGAGATACGATACGAGGAAAAAGAAAAGAAGTCCAAAACATCTCAAGCAGAATCTATAAGTAGGGCAATATATGAAGTGAGAAAAGCAAGATATGAAAACAGCAGAGCTAGACAACGGCACGCAGAATGGTTGGCAACCCAAGAGAGAGATGGCAAAAAATGGAGACCTAGATAAAGATAATAATTTTGATGCATTTAGAGTCCACAAGAGAGCACAAGTCCCAAGGATATGACACATCAATACTCATATCTCTAACATGAGATGTCTTATAAATTTTCTTTAAAATTTCAAAGGTTTGTCACTATATTTTTCAAAGTCGATTTCGAACTTTGTTTTTTAATTATGAAAAGTCCATTTTGAAATCCTAAGACAAAGATATGAAAATTCTAAACATTGGAACATTCATTGGCCTAGAGAGAGAGGGGGGCATGAGGGGGGTGTCAGGAGATAGAGAGAGGTAGGGATGGGGTGGAGAAATGAAATGAAATGATAAATTTAAAATTCATTTACACCACAGTAAGTTTGAAAGTTTCGCATTTAAGTCGTCTCTCCTTTCATTTTTTCCCATTGCTCTCCACTCTACCCTCCACCTTTCTATCCTTCATCATCACAGCCATGGCACGTTCCAAGCTTCCTATCAAAAAGGCGCCTGCGAGAGCAAGAGCTCAACACTCTTCCGAATCTAGTGAGCGTACTGTGAGTGACAAAGATCCCCTGGTGACCGATAACGGTGGCCCTACTGCAGCCAATAATGGTGGCGCTACTGTGGCCAACAATGGTGGCCCTAGTATGGTCGATAATGATGGTTCGCCATTGTCCAGAAATGGTGGTCCACATGCTCCAGCTACTCCACCTCCCACTACTGCTCCAGCTCGTAATACACACCCTCCAACACATAAAAAGCGAAGATGGAGACCAGGCACAGCTGCGCTACGTGAGATAAGGAAATTCCAGAAGAGTGCCGACTTGATTATTCCTAAGGCACCATTCTCCAGGTTGGTGCGAGAAATACTGCAAGATCTACAGTCAGGGCATCATCACAAGTTCTTTTCGAGGAACCAGGCAAGGAATGTGGGGCGATGGTCAAGCCAAGCCTTGCTTGCTCTCCAAGAAGCAGTTGAAAGCTACTTGATTGATCTAATGAGTGATGGTCAACTTTTAGCCATTCATGCCCGACGTATCACTATTAAGCCCATAGATCTGGTTCTTGTTCGCAGGATCCGCAATAACAAGGATGCATTTAATCTTAATGTCAACAATATGCTTTGAGAAGCTACCTTGTAATTGGATCTATGTTTTTAGCTCAGGTTTGGTTGTAGATTGTAAGGATCTTAGTTTTGGGTTATCTTTCCAATAGACCTTCAAGTATTTGATAGTAGTGGCCTGCAAAATGGAGCTAAATTTTCCCTAGCTCTAGTTGTACTTGGTGCGATGCACTATCTACCGTGTATTTCATAGTTTCGCAATGCTAAATCCAATATGTGATATTCTATTTTGACCATGTTTCGCATTGTGTGAATTTTCAAGTTTCCAATTTTGTAAGTAGTTTTGTTGAGGATAAATTCAATGTGCAACCACGTACACGTCGGTGATCAGTTGTACATGGGCCGATGCACTATATCCTTACTATATTTAGTGGTTTGGCAACAGTATATCCGATGCGATATTCCATTTTACCCATGATTTATTTTTTGTCAATTTTTAAGTTTCCAATGTTTCGCATTGCGAGGTTGACAATACATTTAATCTGCAGTTGCACACACTCATTATCAATACATTTAATCTACAGTTGCGAGGTTGACAATACATTATCAGTGTAGTATAATGCAGTTAACGCATTTTCAAAAAAAGATTGAACCGTCAAATTTATAAATCGGAATCTGGTGAAACTTCACCCTCATGCTGGGCATTAGAAAAACTCATTTATATTAAAAATTTGGCCCCATCAGAAGCCTCTGGGTCACCTGTCCGGAGGCTCGCGTTCTGGGGCCCTGAATCTGGGGATTCAGGGCCCCAGACGCGAGCCTCCGGACAGGTGATCCAGAGGCTTCTGTTGGGGCCAAAAATTTTTTGGATGGTTGATGTGTCCTTGAGGAGCCTACAGGTAAAATTTCATGTGAATCGGAGCACTGGTGATATTTTTCCTAAGCGTGGATTCATTAATTGAAATTTTAGGGTTTTTGAAAAGTTTGGCTATAAGTTTAAAGTTTCACCTCATTTTACACATTTCACTTTTGAGTTCTGAGTTCTCTCTCCTAGAAGACATGGTACGCACCAAGCAAGCGGCCCGGAGATACCCCCCTGGAAATTCCATACGGCAACCACGTCCTCCAGCTCCACCACCACGCCAGCATCGCAAGCGTCGATGGAAGCCAGGCACAGTGGCTCTTCGCGAGATCCGCCACTACCAGAAGACCACTCACCTCCTAATACCGAAGGCTCCATTCCAGAAGTTGGTGCGGGAGATCATGGAGGGCATACTGATCATGAACAACAGGAACCAGTTTCCAAACACATCACGCGCGAAACAACCGGATCGCTGGACTGCCCAGGCCCTCCTCACACTACAAGAAGCTGCTGAAGCCTACCTCATCGACTTATTTGGAGACTCAGTCTATGCAGCGGTGCATGCAAGGAGGGTCACTGTCACCGAGAGGGATCTGCGGATAGTCAGGTTCTTTCGGCGATGGAAAGATAGTCCTCGTGGAGGTCAGCAAGGATAGGGGTGTACAAACTCAAAAGCACATGGAATGTAGCTTCTGAAGACATTTTGTAAAGCCTTGGTTGTAATGGACCCCATGTAAAATTGTTATTAATACAAATACAAAGTTTTTGGCGCGTCTTATTTTTGTTTAGTCACTTGATATTTATTTTATTTACGTCGTTGAGTTATCGTTACATGCGTTCGAACAAATACATGTTGCGCACGAATTCGATAAAGCACTGTGTATTAAATTTAGGGTACGAATCGTGTTACGTATAAATTCGATAAATAAATGTAACATTCAAGTTAAAAAAAACAGTAAATGACACGTATCACAAACTACATTGCACGCGAATCCAACAAACATCAGTTTTCATTACTTGAAGAGAAGATTACAAAGTGTAGTACATCAGTGATGCGATATCAGTAGGCAATAAGTACATCTATTCTCTCCTAGGCTTCTTGGAGCTAGACTCCCCATGGTCAGAGCTATTCTTGATCATAGGCAACAATACATTTTGCCCCAATAGTTCTTGTCTAATGACAGTGGGGTCTTCAACACCGGCAACCATGCCACGGGCCACCATGGAGAAAAGTGGGCCAGACCTAGTACTCGTGAATAAGTAGAGAAGCTTCGAACGTCGAAGCAACACTACTTTCTCCAGGCTGGAGTTGGTCGGGATGGTCTTGAAGGGCCCAGTCTTTGTTAGTGCCCTCAACTTCAAGAAGTTCTCTGCAAAAGCAGGGGAGCATGTCTTATGAAATACAATAATGTCATTGACAAGCTGCCCAACATACTCCTTCAATGCCGAGTCTTGCACCCTTCCTTGGCTACCAGATCGGCCACCCTGCCTAGATGAAAACTCATCTATATAGACAATCTCCTGCAACACACAAGTTCAGTATCAGACTCACTATGCATGGAGTGTGCTGAAGATATATAAATCATATTCATATGAAACTTAACCAGTAGGGCCTCTAGGGCATCGGGAGCACACACATGTGTTTTTGTCGGGATCGGGCCCCCAGATGTGCCCTGGCCGGAGGCTCGCGTCTGGGGGCCTGAATCTGCAGATTCAGGCCCCCAGACGCGAGCCTCCGGCCAGGGCACATCTGGGGGCCCGATCCCGACAAAAACACATGTGTGTGCTCCCGATGCCCTAGAGGCCCTACTGGTTAAGTTTCATATGAAACCGAGAACATTACCTTCTCTGCATCATCTATCTGCCACTGTAATGGAGCATCCAGGTCTGCTCCTGCCACTGGGCTGCCCTCGTCTCTCTCCTGGGTAGGCACTGCATAGTCGGGTCGAGGACCAAAAAGGCTTTCCTGCAACCGCTCGAACTCCTCATCAGAGATCTGATACTGTGGCGCCGCATCCTCAATCTGCTCCTGGATGCTCACAATGGCAGAGATGTCATCGATGCTCGTGCCATCATAACGAGCCACCTCATCAACATGTGGTGGGGCATCCTGTAAATCAAAATCTATGAAATCACTAGGTGCATCACGCACCATGATACAGTATAGTTCTTCTTCCCTAAGCTCCAACAACTCTAGCACATCCTGCATGAGTAGATATTCCACCCCCTCGATGGTGATAGCATGGAGAGAAGAGAGGGGTGGCTCTTCACTCGTGGGCATCTCATCAGGGCAGGGAGGTGGGTGCACAATGGCCAAGCTCTGTGCTCCCTCAACACTCAGATCGAGAGTGATCTCCTCAGGCTCCCTCTCAAAGTACTCTAATAGTGGCCGAGAGGGTGCGTCGATGTCCTTGTCACTGTCCTCTTGCACCTCAGTGCACATAACATATATGGCAAAGGCGGCATCCCTCTCAATGAGATCCATCGTGACGTGGTCCTGTGACGAGGTGGGCACTGCTTTAGCGCGGAGATGTTGCCCCACATGCACCAGGGCTCGACTTATCACCTTTGCATGGCTGGATCTGGCACACAAACTATACAAAAAATCCATGGGAACCCACCTGAGAGTGGAGTCGGGAATAGAGCAAGTGAGAGGGTTCACTGCATCACAAAACGATGCTAGTATACTAGAGTCAGGGTCTACAGCGGAAAGCGAGCTCTCTAGACTCAAGGTCACGCAAAACCTAGGGTATATCTGGTCCCCTATGTGCGCGTAGCATGTGGAACTGATCCATGCGGCGAAGGCGGGAGTGGTAGCCATGGCACACAAAGAGAGAAGGAATGAGAGCACAAGTGTAGGGAAGTGGAGAATGAAAGCGAAAATGAGTTTGGAGTTATAGCTTTTATATGTCTAGGGTTTTAAATAAAGGTTCTTTATAAAGTTATTAATTCTAAAGTTTCAAATTAAAACTCTTACCTTAGTTTCTTTATTTCAGTACTTTAAAGTCACTGTTAAAATTACTCATATAGACAAACGCTTCGTTCTACATTATTATATCCTCGAATATGTTTGGGTCGCTGAGTATATTCAAGTCTAACGAGAGAAAATATATAAATTTTTAAAGAAAATAAATCTAAAAGGCCTTGAAATTCCCTTTGGATCCAATTTAATATTAAAATGTAATAAACGAGCAGTAGAGATGCGCTACAATATATCATTGTGCAAAGACAATATTCTCTAGATTATAGACCTCTAACCTACAATTTAATTATGATTTTTAACTACACGATTGAGTAATTACAGTATGTATTATCGCACGCTTGGATCACAGTAAACTAAAATTTAAAGTACTCAGAAGTTCAAAAAAGGTATGTATTCGCTCTTTATAAAGTTTTTTTACAAGGATTCCACTATCTCAAGGATATGTGGAGAAGCACATTGTTTACATGTCATGGATTGCTCACTACGAGTCCTGACTTTTCTATTATCTAACTTGAAATAGAAGTTGTAGAGGGGCTCACTAGACATTAATTGGATTTCTTGTCTCAGAAAATAAATGGGCCAATGACTCTCTGCACTGACTACGAAAGGATTATGACCACTCCACAAGATTACCACATCTACGAGCGTTGTATGTGTGTCATCTCGGATATCTTGATCCAAGCTGATCCACTCCCCTTGCAAAAGTCGCCATCTTCTATATCGAAAGCGAACGCACAGAGTTTGTCTAGCAATGAAATACCTGTAATAAAAACAAAAATAATGGTAAGTGATCAATGCGACTAACATAACAATTCATCTAAGCGAGACCTATGTCAATTAAATCAAGGTATGCAAAGTAGTAAAAAAGTTTTACCTGAATGTAATATCAGATTGGTTGACCCTGCACTCAATCGTCTCATCAAAATGTGTTCTTTTGACTTCCCAAGACTCACCCAATGGCTGACTCATCCATTCCTCGGATGGACACTTGCATTGATAAGTAATCTTTGTTTTCTTCAAAACATCACATGAAACAAACAAATGTGCAAACAATGAGAATGGAATAAACCAATTAAGATGCACATCTTTGGAGCCTGTGGTGGGTTTCATAGCACTATTGATGTCAGATTTTATCTTCGACTTGCAAGCTCCTGACAACTCCAAGCTACTAATGAACCATTCACCACTAGACAGTGGCGGCAATGGGACATGCTACAATCTCTAGCTTTCTACCACATACAATGAATTATAAAAAAAGATATTTTGAGTGGCAAGTTGACTTGTAGAGGTATTATCATAGATCAAAGAACCTATCTCTTCATGCCAAACATGTATCTTGCCGCTTAAACATTCCACATTCTGCCATTCATGCAAAGTCGATGGATATAGAGCTGTCAATCAAACAAGACTGAATTAGAATACTGCAAAGACTTTTAAAAACAACTCTGATACAAAAGAATAATCAATGATAAAATTTAACAACTTACTGTTTTGTTTATAATTTGCAATGTTGTTCTCATCGTGTACAGAGATTTGTTTATGCGTATAAACATGTTGAATCAACACTTCTGTTACTGCACTTGTGCCATTAAACACTTTTCTGAACTCTAGAATTCTACCTTTCCAATGTTTGCTAGGGTTTGCAACATCCTTGCGCTTGACCTTGAAACTCCCTCGAGTACTTGGGTGCATCAAAATCCAATCCAACTTATAATACTTATCACAAATCCAATTACCGCCATTATCTTTCCTGTTGAAGACCTCCACTGCAAGTATGCTACTGATATTTTTCCTCCGTGAAGACATCTGTAACAACCAAATACAAAAGTTACCTATCAACATGTGTATAATTTGCAAATGTTATCTCCAAATGAAATTAAATTTAAATGGATCAATTTAAAAAAGAAACATTGTACCTGTAATTTCTTTCACAAAGATCCCTAGATATGTTGAACAAGAAGTTGACTTATAGCAAGACCATTGTTCCTTCACTGAGAGATTCCTGTAGTACAAAAACAAAAGAAATATTGGGTCAACACATACATATAACTTATATAGGCTTTGTCCAAATGCGTTGAAATTTAACCATGGAACAGTAGTAAAAAATGGCAATATACCTGTGGCTTTCTCTGCAAAAAATCCCAAAGATGTTGTAGAAGTTGAGTTCTTAATAAATCATTGTTCTTCACCCTCGGAGATTCTTGGAGTAAAAAAACAAAGGAAAGCTCAGTATGCATGTAACTTGTATACATTTTGTCTAAACGAGATAAAATTTAACAGTGGAGCAACAAAAAAACAAGACAATATACCTGTAACTTTGTTTACAGAGAAACCCTAAGATGTTGAAGAAGAAGTGAGTGTTCAAAATCCCAAAGATGTTGTAGAAGTTGAGTTCTTAATAAATCATTGTTCTTCACCCTCGGAGATTCTTGGAGTAAAAAAACAAAGGAAAGCTCAGTATGCATGTAACTTGTATACATTTTGTCTAAACGAGATAAAATTTACCAGTGGAGCAACAAAAAAACAAGACAATATACCTGTAACTTTGTTTACAGAGAAACCCTAAGATGTTGAAGAAGAAGTTGAGTGTTCAAAATCCCAAAGATGTTGTAGAAGTTGAGTTCTTAATAAATCATTGTTCTTCACCCTTGGAGATTCTTGGAGTAAAAAAACAAAGGAAATCTCAGTATGCATGTAACTTGTATACATTTTGTCTAAACGAGATAAAATTTAACAGTGGAGCAACAAAAAAACAAGACAATATACCTGTAACTTTGTTTACAGAGAAACCCTAAGATGTTGAAGAAGAAGTTGAGTATTCAAAATATCACTATTATTGACTGTAAGAGACTCCTAGAGCATCAAAACAAAAGAAATTACATGTCAGAGAATGCACATAACTTGCACAGGTTTTCTCCAAACGAGATAAAACTTTACCATAGAACATCTATGGAAGAGAAAAATATACCTGTAGAGTTTTGTGAAGAGAATCTTAGGGCTTTGGTAAAACAAGCTCTGCTCTCATAAAACACATGAATCTCTCTCTGTGCTTGTGCAAAGCAAATGAAATTTTACAGGGTTACAGACATGGCAAGAAACAGTGAGGCTGTAAAATTTCGTCAGGAAAGAAGAAGCGGGGAAAGAGATATGACAAATTTGAGTTCCGCCTAAAAAAGAGGGGGAAACTGAAAAGGGGAGAAAAGAAAAGTCAAACATAAAAAATAAGAAAATGAAAATTCGAGGCACAAACTTCAAAGAAGGGTGGAGCTATCTTTTTGGATGCCTAGACCCAACCTATCCATCAACTTTGAACTCATGATATTGACAGAGGACTCCGTATCTACGATGGCATGCTCCACTAATATTCCATCTACGTATGCTAGAACCCTAGGGCAATTCTTTTCAGCATGATCAAACCAATCTTCCCCTACTCGTGCTATGCCCAAAGGTTCTACAATATACCCAATATGCAGGATCTTCTTGAATTCCTTGCGTACTCCTGGAGATAATTTAATCAACTGTAAAAGGTTTACATCTGGTTTGACTTCACAAAGAGAACTTGCCAAATCAAAATCATGATAGGTAGCCAAAGCTTTCTTTTCTTGCCAAACCATCCTTTCATTTGGTCTTTGGACTAGCTTTGGTGCTTCTTTTTTAGCTCTTGCCTTCTTTCTTGGCACTTTCTCATCCTTCTTAGGATCGAATTTTTTGTCCACAGGCCTTAGAGGTCCACCTTCCACGCCAGGATTTAGGACTTGCGTCCCCTTATCCCCTTGCTTAGGGTTTTCCTCGACCGGTTTTGCATTATCTTTATCAACCTCTTTAGCCTTTTGGCCTCTTGTCACGGCTCGTAGGTTAGAACTTTCAGTGCCATTGATGCGTACAACCTCAATAAGGCTGACTCCATTGCCTTGTGGCAACTCTTCTATAGTGGTATTTCCCCTTTGCAATATTTGTCTCGGTCCATCATTTTGCTGCAGGTTATTACCTTGCGCTCTATGATTAACTGGACCTGGCTGTTTACTCCCTTGTTGGAGGGAACTAATCTTACTCCAACAGGTAGCGGCTAAATGGCCTGACTTTCCACAAATATCAGATTTAACATTTGGACAATTTCTAGGGAAATGTTGTCCGCCACACCACTTACAGCTGAATCTTGAGGGACCACCCTCTTCGGGGCGTCGACTCCCTATCAGATTCTACTGCTTCTTCAGGAAATTGACATCAACAGCTATTTGTCGATATTGTTCAGAAATCATGTCAGTGTAGTGCTTCATCATATCCTTAACTTTGCTAAGGACATTAGATACACTCGACTCATAGCCTTGATCGTCTATCCGTCTTTCCATTGGCCTAACAATTTGATTGGGCATTGGTTGTTGATTCACAGGAACAACATTAGGATTCGAAAATTGGCCTCCAACATTTGGTGGAGCCAAGTGACTAGCCATAGGCATAGTCACACTGGGAGGAGCTCGCAGTAAAGGTATATTTTGAACCATGCTTCCTCTCCCATTAGGGTTATTCATAGGCATCCCTTGACTTCCATTTATCAATGGTGAATTTCCTCTAGGTACTAGACCCACATTAAGATTTATTCGAGAGGAGTAGGCCGTTTGTAATCGTGACTCTACTCCTTTTGCCCGCATGATGGCGGTGTCTATATCAGCCAAAGCCACACTGCTCAATTGTACCTGAATATTGAAATCCAATCCATGCAAGAAGTATTGCAATTGGGCAGCCGACGAAATGGGAATATAAGTTTGTAACTTACAAAACACTTCCTTAAGCTTCTTGGCATAGGCTTTCACATTCTCATGGGGGTCTTGGCGTGTTACATTCAAAACACGCAACCAGTATTGGCCACCTCTTTCAGGGGCATATTCTCCTGGGAAAGCTACATAAAATTGGTCGATTGTGGTTATGGTTCCAGTCTCTATGCTATGATACCATACCGCAGCCCTTCCTTTTAACGTCATGTTAAAGAACATCATAAGATGTCCCTCATCTTGGATACAGTAATTAAACATTAGTCTTTGGAATTCACAAATGTGAAACTCCGCATCTTATTCGGCTAACCCATTAAAAATGGGCAAAGGAACTCCTAAAGCTAGCAAATCTGGCATCCCTGCAGGAATTGCAATGGGTTGTGCCATGACAACAATCGGATTGACAATGGAAGTTTGAACTGATGGGAGCACACCCCCACTTGAAGTGGGTTGACTTGGTGGAAGAGAGGAAGAACTTGTGCTTCCTCCTGCACCTAAAGGACTATGTGCAGCAGTTGGGTTACTAAGACCACTGCCTCTTATGCGTATCGGACTACTCCTTTGAGAAGAATAGCAACTTACAATCTCCAACCGCCGTCTAGCCCTCTCAGCACGTTCTTCTTTTTGTATTTCGGCTTGACGGTCCTTGTCAGACGACATAAACCAACTTTCTGGTCCCTAAAATCCCTAGATTCGAGAACCACCACTTGTTAGCAACTCCCAGCAGATGCACCATTGATGGGACCTGAAATGGACCGACAACTGGCTATGGCACTAGCCGGATCTCATGCTCATAACAGACAAACACACCCTCACGGCCTTGGGGACCAGGAACGTCTATCCACTGCTAAAGGACAAACTGCCCTAAAGCCTAATTTATGCGTTTATATTTTGTAGTTTTGTAGTCCAACGTTTCCCTTTCTATAAACTCCTCAGAGGGAGAACCCATACACTTTGGGAATAAATACCACGATAATCACATACATGGGAGACAACCTCTCGGTAGAAACACCGCGGCCCCACTGCAGCTCTCCTACATCGCAAGGATTAGCCCCTTGATACGCTGCTCAACATATAAAACAAATGAACAAACTCCACTCTTCATTTTCGAAAGAACTCTAGGAGATACCATGTTTCCTTTCCAAATAATTCCCCAAGAACCGAATGTCTATCCTACAGCTTCGGATGCCTTTCCACACTCAAGCGTGGGGTCATTGTCATTGAAAACAAGTGCTATGCATCCAGGTCTTTTATTCCCCGATACCATGGTCTCATGCACATGCAAAGTAAATGATCCTAAAGTGCTCAAACATAATTTTCAAATCAGAAACACGTGATGTGCACAACCAGGCTTTCAATGCTTACTCACTAACCCATTACGGCAATGCAAGGATAGCACCGTGACACCACTCGTGCTAGTATCCTCTTAATTAAAATATAAAACCCTATGTCATGATATGCATTAGAAAATCAGCAACAATCAGCATGCAAATCACACCATTCAAACCTCCCAACCCCCTACGTTTAGGTATTGCTTTTGTTGCATAGGTGTAGAGGTTCATTTTGTCATGTTTTGATGTATAGAAAGCAATAAATCACAAACTTTAACAAAGAGATAGGGCAAACTGAGGCTAAATCTCATGTTTTGCCACTACCACACATCCACAAACAATCATTATATTTTTTCTTATTTTTTCAAGACGTATTTCTATTTTTTCCCTTATTTTTTCTATTTTCTTGATTTATTTGACAATAAAATATACTATTTTTTGGTTTTTCTTGTTCCAATCACTTCAGCATACTAACATTTAATTTATCTTCCATATTCCCCCCATGGGAACATCTTTCACCCACCCGAAACGGAAAAACTACCATTTTGCCACTTAAAAACCACATTTCAGGATTACGGGAATTAAATAAAGCATGTAAATCATTGCAAAATCAGAATTTTCTGATAAAAAACAATTAATCATAATGCAACCAGCACACAAACAAATTTTCATCCAATAAGAATATAGTTATCATCATAAACTTTCAAAAATCCTTCATTTTCTTCATAAAAATGGTCATAACGTGTTTTTACGAAACCCGAGACGCCTTGAATGACTGCATAACCTCCATTGCTCTCAATCCAATGTTGTACTTCAATCTTCAGCATCTCCATCAATTTCCATCACCACCTCCTTCATTCTCCCTCCTCGGTTCTTCCATTCAAGATGGTACACATGAACAGCCCATAGGGAAGAGAGAGGAAGGAGAGAGAAAGACTAGAATCTGTTCTCTTCATCCAGGCAACCATTCCTCGCGCCAAGATCGGCGATATCATCAGCCAAGAGGGAGAAGATGCTGGGTAATCTCTAATTCATAGGTTGTTTGCAGCCTCCACGCTTGATCATGAGGAGAGAGGGCGCATTTTTCGGTGCCATGCTGCCGCCATATCCATGTTCTCTCTCCACGATTTGCTCACAAAAAATTGCATGAAATTTTAGGGGGGGGTCAAAGGTCCCAAAGGGCACCCCCCCTTTGGTCCTCAAAGTTGTTCACCTTTTCGTATCTTGACCAATTTGTAGCCACTTCCTCGTCTGGGCTCCGTTTCGAGCTCTGAAAAGTCCTGGGCATCTGGCTTGGCATCCCGCACTGATGACTGGCAGCTCGTGGCGTCCCGCACGACAGTCGAAAAAATTATTGAAGCCGCAGAACGTGCATCTTGGTGGAAAATTGTTTGGAAACAAACTGAAGAGAAGAAATAGAGAGAATGACCATCCATGGAAGATTTGGCATTCATTGAGAAGTTTTCATACATCATCAAGTGGGAGATTGTGAAGAAGCTTCAGGAGTCGTGGTCAATGGAGGTTCATGAAAACAAGAAAGAAAAGAGTTGGAATTTGTTCGTGGATGCTCAACAGCAGGATATGTGGGATGTTTGGTGTTCTGACAATCTTCTGTTTGTTCAATTAGCAACCCACTAGAAGTTGGTAAACAGAGTGTTTTTCAAAACATACACTATTGAAACCCTCAAAAGTTGGCATTATTATAATGATGGCACAACAACGATCTTAAGAAGAATGAGTTTTGATACTTTCAGAACGGAATATCTCCCCCTCTATAGTGGTTTGAAAGCTGAATTCAGAGATGTTGAAAAGAAGGAAGTAGAAGAGATATTGGCTAGAGAATCCTCCAGAGACTGAAGCCCCTCCCTGATTCTATTCTTTTGAGTACAGACCAACTGGTTGGAGCCAACCCCCTGATGAATGATGCAATCAAGAGGCAAGTGTTAGAACGAGTCTAGAGGTACATGAGAAGAGAGAATGCAAGAATCAAGGCTGAGAATGAGCTTGTAGCAGCAGAAGCCTCCTTTGACGCCCTAAAAGCACTCTTTACAGAAGTCCACATGGCGACTCAAGGTCCCCTTCCTAGTTAGATTTGTCCTGGAAATATTGATGATAGGCCAAAAAATGTAGTCCCATTGCCAATTTTTAAGGGAGAGTACAATGAAGACCCCAATCTTCATGTAGCAAATTTTATGGTAGCATGTGTGGCTAACAATGCTAGAACCCCTAAGCATTGGTTAGCATATTCCCCGTCACTTTCAAAGGTGCAGCATTTCAATGGTATGAGAGACAAGTAGCAGGAACTTTTGGCACATGGGATGACTTGAAGTTGGCCTTTCTCACTAAATTCAGGCATGAAGGTTTTGAAGAGTGGAAGTGAGAGGAGTTCATGAACCTAAGTCAATCCTCTACAGAAAGAGTAGAAGCATACGTCTCGCGAATGGAATCTATCCTGAAGAGATGGACTAACCATTATTTGGATGAAGGTAACCAGAAAGGAGTGTTCCTCAAAGGCCTACAATGAAAAGTTCACAAGTTCATGGAATTAAGAAGACCAATCAATCTGCAAGCTGTAGTGGAAGGTGCAAGATTGTATGACAAAGTTGAAGTAAGGTTGTCAATGACTCCAAAAAGAGGAGTCTTATCTCCTTCCATGCCAGGAATGGTATACCCACCAAATGTAGTCCCAGGAACAATTTCCTACCCCTATTCCCAGATGCAAATAGTGCTGTAGTACAATGCACCTAATCCACTGTGGCCACAGACAACAATGCCTCAAATCATGGTTCAACCACAACAACAGTGGCCTCAAACAATTCCTCCAATGGTGACTCAACAACAATGGGACCCTACCAACTAGGATCAACAACCCCAAGTATCAATAGGAGCTTTGAATTAGAACTAGAACAAAGGATCCTCTGGATCAACCTAATCAGTGTATGTAGTAATAATAGAAGCTTCTCAAAACCCTACTACAAGTACTCCAGGAGGTGAAAATCTGAAGGACTAATCCAACTCAATTGCAAGTATCAAAAAAGAGCTTATGGATGTGATTATAGAGTAGCTACAGACGCTGAAGGTGAATACCACCAATATATCCACTCCTGCGGAGGTGGGAGAGATGTGATGCATTCTAATACATGGTGCGGAAAGTGCCATCAAGCAGGACATTTAGCCACTGAATGTACCAAAAAACCAACCATTCATGGAGCCTTCTGTTCCTATTGTTTGCGGAAGAACCATATAGAGGATATTTGCTCTCTGAAAGAGATGCATGAACGAAGACAGAAAGATGAAAATGCAAGATTTAACTTGCTAGAATTCAAAATGACAACACAGGACATTGGACCAAATCCTAGGGAGTTTGGTCCTAATTTTGGTCCACGGAGGTTTCCCTCTCAAAGTTACAGAGGACGAAAATCTGGTGGTGGCTAGAGATCAGAGGTAGAATGTTAGAGATGTGGAGAAAAGGGTCATATCTCCCCGAATTGTCCAAACCCTAGAAGATCAGTGGATTACAAGCCCTTATGTAGCCAATGCAAAAGAGAAATCCACACTGCAAAAGATTGTCCAAGTCTAGCCTCTATCAAATCTACTTCTGATACCCAACAAAAGATCCAAGAACCTGCTTCCAATTTGGTGGAATTATGTGAAGTTCAGCCTCCTTCGGGAAAAATAGAATAATGCAATCCAATATAAGGAGATATAGAGCACCACAGAGCCACAAAGAGCTACAGAGACAGTTGGCAGACCAAAGGTCTAGGAAATAGAGGGTGTGGAAGTCCCTCCTCATGACGAAGAAGCGCATATGTTGCCGCTCCTGGAAGAAAAAGGGAAGATAAAAGTGGGTGTGGCCCCATTTCCTAGTCAATTTGAAAAGCCTTTGGATCCTATCAAAGAGTATGATTTGGTCAAAGACCTAGACATCTTTAAACCAAACCTAACCTTTCGACAATTGCTGATGCTGTCCCCCAGTTGCCGAAAAAGATTCAAAAGCATCTTGATAAGAAGACGCGGACTAAGGATTGCTCCCCCAACAACAACAAAGTCCAACATAGCCTTAGAACCTATGAAGGAAGTAGATGTGGCTAATGCCTTCCTAGATCCTGGAACTTCAGAGATTAGTTTATGGATAGAAGGATGCTTTATTTCAGATGCATTGATTGATGGAGGCTCATCAGTAAACATAATGACAGATGTGACAATGAAGGATCTAGGTTTGCAATGAATTCAACTTACCCAATGGCTTATCAAATTGGCAGATCAAAGCAGAATTAAACCCATTGGGCATCATCCCATACGTTTAAAAAAACCTTGTAGGAAGAGACTATTGGCTGACATATTTGGTGGTCAAACCAAATTCTTAAGGGACCCTATACCCTCTGCTGTTGGGAAGACCTTGGGTTTTTTAAGCAAGAGCTAGGACGGATTGGTTCAAAGGCACCCTAACCCTAGGCAGAGGACCCAATAAAGTGGTGTTAAAATTGTATGGATCGCAAAAGGGCAATGGATCCACATCCATTGAAGTCATAACATACTCCTCCAATGAAGTAACATATGGTACATCAGAAGATGAAGAGGTTATTAAACAAATCTATCCTAAGAAAACAGAGGCACGGTCCCTAATAGTGGGCACTATAAGCCAACTACTGAAGGAAGCAAAGCCTTTGTCCATGGGAGAATGTCAAGATTGTGGGAGAGAAGGAAGGAGTCTCACTTGTAGCTTTCTTGCTTGCACAATGGGGGAATACACACAAGGGTGGAGGCTGAAAACAGTTTTCCTCTTCTTAGTTGTGTAAGCCAAAAGAACTCTCATACAAAGAAATAGAAGAACCCTATATATGGGTCTCAAACCAAACTCAACTAACTAAGGTGGCATACTAACTGAGCCACAAACTAGAGTAGATAAGGATAGCTGTCATCTAGCTATTATTCATGGGTGGTGTACCAACCGCGTCTACAACTGACAAGTCGGTGACATAAATGCACAACGGTCACCCTGGCATATCACGAGTGGAGCTCGATATCTCAACACTCCCCCTCGAGCTCAATCCCAATTCCTGCACACCAAGCAGGTCTCTGAACTTGCGCAGCTTCTCTGCGCCCAATGCCTTCGTGAATATGTCAGCTACCTGATCCTCTGTGCTGACATAAACTAGATCAATAAGACCTAGTAAAACCCTCTCGCGCACATAGTGATAATGCACCTCAATGTGTTTTGTTCTAGCATGATAGACTGGGTTATTTGCCAAGTGTATACTGCTCATGTTGTCACAATAAATGAGCACTGGTCCATCTGTAGACTGATGCATATCATAAAGTAGCTTATGCAACCAAGCTACCTCACATGCAGCCATTGCTGCACCCCTGTACTCAGCCTCTGTGCTGGACAAGGCAACTGTAGGCTGTTTCTTGCTGCTCCAAGTGACTGCAGCACTCCCAAAAGAGAGCACATATCCACTGGTAGATCGTCTATCAGAAATGCTACCAGCCCAATCAGCATCAGTGTATCCATGCAACTGTATCTGAACCCCAGTCTCATAAAATAGTCCATACTGCAATGTGGACTTCACATACCTGAGTATGCGTCTAGCCGCATCCAAATGCGGTTTCCTTGGAGTCTGCATAAACTGACTTACCAATCCAACAGCATAGCTCAAATCTGGCCTGGTAATAGTCATACAAATCAAACTTCCTACTATGCGTCTGTACATAGTAGGTCTTCCAGAAGCTCACCTGCATCTCTGCTCAGCTTCACATTCTGCTCCAAAGGAACTGAAATAGGCTTATAGCCTGTCATCCCATATTTGGACAGCATGTCCAATCCATACTGCCTCTGCAAGAGCTGTATCCCACTTGGTGATCTAATCACCTCAATGCCCAAGAAATAACGCAGCTCTCCCAAATCCTTCATCTCAAACTTCTGCTTCAATAGCATTTTCACATGAAGGATATCTTCATCACTGTCACCTGTCATAATCAAATCATCAACATAAATGACAAGTAGCATAATACCTTTCTCTGTTTTTCTCACATAAAGTGAGAAATCTGCCTTGGAAATCTGAAAGCCAATAGTGACAAGATACTGTCCTATCTTGTCAGACCATGCTCTAGGTGCTTGCTTCAAGCCATACAAGGCTTTCTTCAACCTGCAAACAAACTCAGGATGAACAGCATGCACATAACCTGGTGGCTGCTCCATATAGACCTCTTCTTGCAAATCACCATGCAAGAAGGCATTATTTACATCCATCTGATGTAAAGACCATCCCTTTGATGCAGCCATAGCAATGATTGCTCTTACGGTTGCCATCCTTGCAACCGGACTGAATGTTTCTTCATAGTCAATGCCATATGTTTGTGCATACCCCTTGACTACTAATCTTGCCTTGTATCTGTTCACAGAACCATCTGCATTGTGCTTCACCTTATAAACCCACTTACAGCCAATTGCATTCTTACCTTTAGGCAAAGGTACCAATTCCCATGTAGCATTTGCTTCCAAGGCATCCATTTCTTCATCCATGGCTTTCTCCCATTTTTCTTTTCCCATGGCTTGCTCAAAAGAAGTGGGTTTTGGTTCCTGTATCACCTTGACCATATATGCATAGTGAATGGCTGTAAATCCATCATATTTCAGCCTATCCACAGGATACCTAACTCTGGTAGACCTGCGCAAAGTGGGTTCACTCCCAGGTGCTCTCAAAACATCCCTAGCCTTCCTTACTCCAGGTGTAACAATAGAAGGAATACCCAACTCATCATCAATGCTCTGTTCTGAGCCACTGGATTCACCATCCACATAAGAGTGACCTGCATTCACATCAAACATGGGCTGATCAACCTTCTCTTTTCCTTTTCGTGATACCTGCATACCACTATCTGCATTACTTTGAGAAGATTCTCCTGATCTCAATCTGCCTGTCCATGGCGAAGAATGTGAAGCACTGCTAGAGGACGCTCCAGGTCCACTAATATTTTGTGACTGCTGCTGTGAATTCTGTGCAGCATTACCATTTTGTGCATCTACATCATCAATCACATTTACTGGTTTATACCAGCTACTCATCTCATCAAAAACAACATCTCTGCTCACTGTAAACTTACGAGTAGAAGGGTTATAGAATCTATACCCTTTTTGCTGCAGAGAGTAACCAATAAAGATGCACTTCTCAGCTTTTGGATCCAACTTGGATCTCAACTCATCTGGCACATGTACATAGGCAATGCAACCAAAAATTTTCAAATGAGAAATATCTGGTTTCCTACCAGTATACCTCTCCTCTGGAGTCATTCCATGTATTGCTGCAGTGGGAGTCCTGTTCATTATGTAGACTGCTGTAGCAACTGCTTCAGCCCAATAAAAATCTGGCAGGTATTTTTCATTGAGCATGGCACGAGACACCTCTCCAATATGTCTGTTTTTTCTTTCTGCAATTCCATTTTGCTGTGGGGTATGACTGCATGAATATTGCTGCTTTATGCCATGCTCCTGCAAGAACCTTGCAAACTCATTTGAGAGGTACTCTCCCCCTCCATCTGACCTTAGGCATTTTATTTGCAGGCCTGTTTCTTTTTCAACCATAGCTTTAAGAGTTTTGAAATGCCCAAAAACTGCACTTTTCTTTTTCATAAAATACACCCAAAATTTTCTGCTATAGTCATCAATAAAAGTAACAAAATAATGACAACCTCCAAGAGATGCAGCTTTAGTAGTCCACACATTAGAGTGGATTAATTCCAATGGCTTCTTACTCTCTTGAACATGTCTAGGAAATAGTTTTCTTGCCTGTTTTCCAAACTGACAGGCTTCACATACCTTATGCATTTCTGCAACCTTGAATCTAGGCAATCCTGCAACAATATTTTGGGCATGCATTGATTTAAGTCGCTGTACATTAACATGACCAATGCATTTATGCCAGATATCAATATCTGCAACTACACCGGTCCCATGTGCAAACATTGTTGCACTCAATTCAGACATGTCTGCATCCAACGTAAACATTCTGCCCTTCTTCTTTTCTTTTGCTATCAAGCGACCTTTATTTTTCATATCCTCAACAAAGCATCCATGAGGATTAAATCTGACCTGCAAGCCCTGCTCAACCATTTGACCAACAGAAACCAGATTCTTGGTGATATTCGGGACATGAAATACATCGGACAGGTATTTCTTTTTCCCATCCTCCATAGACAAGGGAATTTTTCCAATCTGCACAATAGGATGTGCAGTATCATCACCAGTCTCCACAAATCCTGGTTTTTCCATTTTTCTTGCATCCTCCATCCATTCTGTGTGACCTGTCATGTGGTTTGATGCACCTGAGTCAACATACCACACATCGTTGCTTTCTTCTGCACTTGTCACAGAATTGTTCATGTGCTGCACCATAAACAAATGCTCATTTCTGTCATCACCCTGTCTACTAGAAGATGCATAATTTCCTTGTTGCAGTTTTCCATTCATGATGTCATTCTGCTTTTTATAGCAGTCTTTAGCCATATGACCCATTTTATCACAATAGTAGCATTCAACATTACTGTTTGCATTTTGGCCTCTTTGCCATCCACCACGACCTCTTTGGCTCCCCCTGCCTCTAGAGTTACCACGTCCTCCTCCATAGGACTGGTTTTCTTGAGTTTGCTGCATATTCTGATTTCTACCACGGCCTCCAAATCGGCCTCCTCTACCTCTGCCTCTACCTCTTCCAGCATTTGAGTAGAAGACAGTTTCTTTTGAAGTTCCTCCTGAAGAAGATGCACCACCATTTCTCTGCTCCTCAGAAATTAGAAGAGCAATCAACTCCTCAAAATCAGGAAATCTTTCACGAACTGAAATGAATGTCCGAAACTGTGCATAATCCTTTCCTAGACCATTCAAGGTCACTGAAACTAAATCATCATCTTCCACTGGCGACCCAATGGAAGCAAGTGCATCTGCAATCTTCTTCACCTTCATGTGGTAGTCATTGATGCTCATATTTTCTCTTTGCACATTGTGCAACTCTTGCTTGAGCTGCATTTTCCTGGCTTGCGTATTTGTGCTATACATCTTTGACAAAGTATCCCATGCCTCCTTTGGCGTACTTGCATCCTAAATATGCACAATCATAGAGTCTGAAATGCTAATAGACAGCCAGTACATAACTTTCCTGGCTCTCTCATGCCATGCTTTGAATGCCTGCATTTGCTGTTGATTGGGAACATCAGGAAGAACTGGTTCTTCTTCATTTCCTGCAACAAATTCCCAATATCCTTTTCCCATAAGGAAATTCGTCATTCTAAACTTCCATGCCTGGAAGTTGTTCTTGTCAAGCTTTTCAGTTACAATCTGTGAAAGAGAATTAGACGCCATTACAGAACACTGCGAAAAATTCTGTCACTGCAAAAGCTCAACTTCACCCTCACAAGGGCAATCTGCAAAACTGGCGAAAGTGGTATTTGACCACACAGTCACTTCCTAGTGACGATTTTGCATAAACAGGAACCAAGGATGATTCTGAAACTCCCAATGTCTCTGCGCACAAGCATACGATGCAATTTCTACAATAACTTTTCACCGACTTGTAGAACAGTGGTCGCACAGCATAAAACAGGGCCTTTTCCTGAGTGCGTGCAGAAAACTTCCGCCTCCAAAACAGGCCCCGAAATGGCCTCAAATAAAAAAAACAGGGTTGTTGAGGGCTGAAGCCCTCACCCGCAGCATATACTGCTTGCTTCACCGCGAAGGGCGTCTCAACCTGAGACAATGCACTCCTACAATTTTCGGCTGTGCTACCTGCAGAGATCTGCTCCCAAAACAGAAAATGAAAGCAACACTGCTCCTCTTACCAGAACACCGCGAGCTTAGCTTGCTTTCTTGAGCTCCTTACCACGAACAAGGCTCTGATACCATGTCAAGATTGTGGGAGAGAAGGAAGGAGTCTCACTTGTAGCTTTCTTGCTTGCACAATGGGGGAATACACACAAGGGTGGAGGCTAAAAACAGTTTTCCTCTTCTTAGTTGTGTAAGCCAAAAGAACTCTCATACAAAGAAATAGAAGAACCCTATATATGGGTCTCAAACCAAACTCAACTAACTAAGGTGGCATACTAACTGAGCCACAAACTAGAGTAGATAAGGATAGCTGTCATCTAGCTATTATTCATGGGCGGTGTACCAACCACGTCTACAACTGACAAGTCGGTGACATAAATGCACAACGGTCACCCTGGCATATCACGAGTGGAGCTCGATATCTCAACAGAGAATACCTCCTGCCTCAACCCGAATTGACTTCTGAAATCACCTCTAACATCGAGATAGAAGAATGGATGTACTGTTCTCCTTGTTACATGGCAGTCGCGCAGAGACAGAAGTAGAGACAAAGCTAGAGACAAAGGTAGAAGTAGAAGCAAACAAAGACGGAGGACTTGTTCTTCTCCTACAAAGCCTCTACATAAGCAGAAACAGAGCCTCCAGAGGAAGAGGATGAAAATGATGAGGAAGAAAAAGAAGCATGTTATGAAAGTGCAGATGAAGAAGTTTCTCTGATAGTAGACAATCTTGTTGATGTCCCTATAGAGACCTCAGAGGCCGAGGATCTCAGGGTGTTGGGTGGAATGACCATGGTTCCATTTGGGTTGACCGATGGACCATAAAGTATGTAGAATCTGCATAAGCAATGGATCAAAGGTATAAAAATTAAGTTCACCAGTGGCTCCTGTCACCGTGACCATTCATTCTGGAGAAAAGATGATGATGATGCCCCTTGTCAACAGAAGCCAGATCCATAAGAGCCACAGCTTATAGAAGGTCCGTGCTATGTGACATTCCTAGATGCATCATCTGAATATGAATCTCTAAGTCTAAAAGAAATCACCACTCACACAGAAACAAACAAAGCTTTGATACCCTTCCAACAATCTCAACAGACAAATGAGGCATCTGTTCAAAAGGAGGACACTGGTTCTAGTGGAATATCAGACGATGACACTACTCCCTTGAAGGAGTCAAACCTCTATCTAGAAGCAATATGTGGGACATTTATTCGTGAAGTGGAAGGTGAAAGGCAAGTGACATTCCTGGATACTGACGATACTGAACGTCACCTGAAAGTGGGCCTCAATCTTCCAAAAGAAGAACGTCACCTGAAAGTAGGTCTCAATCTTCTAGAAGAAGAACTAGTGGTCCTGCAAGACCTACTAAAGGAGAACTTAGATGTGTTTGCTTGGTCGTACAAAGACCTAAAGGGGATTGACCCTACAGTTTGTCAACACCACATCGATCTAGAGCTTGATACCAAACTTGTAAGGCAAAGACAACGGCATATGAATCCTAATTATTTTTTTCTAGTGAAGGCTGAATTATTGAAGCTCCTTGAAGTAGAGTTCATTTATCTTGTGGCTAACAGTGAATGGGTTTCGCCCATTGTGGTTGTACCCAAGAAGAACAGGAAACTTCGAATATGTGTGGACTTTTGAAAGCTGAACTCGAAGATGAAGAAGGATCATTTCCCTATCTCTTTCACAGACCAATTGTTGGACACAGTGGCAAGCCATGAGCTCTATTCTCTCTTGGATGGATTCAACAGATATAACCAAGTCCAAATCGCAAAAGAGGACCAATTCAAAACAACCTTCACAATAGAATGGGGAACCTATGCCTATAGAGTGATGTCGTTTGGGCTCTATAATGCTCTTGCCACCTTCCAACGAGTAATGATGGCTGCCTTCTAGAATCATATGCATGATTTCATTGAGGTGTATCTCGATGACTTCTGTGTCTATAGCTTAATCCGTGAGCATTGGGGACACCTAGAGCAATGTTTTGACAAATGCCAAGAGTATGGGATTTCTCTCAACCTCGACAAATGTGTCTTTGGTGTCTCATCAGGAGTTCTTCTGGGCCATATTGTCTCTGCACAAGGGATTGCAACAAACCCGGCGAAGATTGAGAAGATTGCCGCCTTGACAGCACTAACAAACCTCAAGCAATTGAGAGGGTTATATGACTACTGCAAGAGATGCGATGCTTGTCAGCAAATGGGGAAAGCCACCAAAAAAAGTGCCATGCCACTGTAACCTATCCTTCCCCTAAAGTCATTCGAGAAGTGGGGGATTGATTTTTGGGTCCCATTGATCCGCCTACTGGACGGAAGCAGAATATATACATCCTGGTATGTATGGATTATGTTACAGAGTGGTGTGAAGCTAAAGCTCTGAAGTGGGACGATGGTAACAGTGTCGCCCTATTCATGTATTGGAATATTATCACCCATTTTGGCAGTCCCCTCGAGCTGGTAAGTGACAGAGGTACTCATTTCCTGAACAATATCATGGAAGAGTTGATAGAGCTGTATAACATCTGCCATCGCAAGTCCACTCCTTACTACCCTAGAGCCAACAGCCAAGTTGAAGTCACCAACTGCATCCTCTACTCGATCTTGACAAGAATGATTTCTGCACATCGTCGTGATTGGGATGATCAACTTACAGAGGCCCTCTAGGCGTATAGAACCTCCCATAAGGCTGCTAAAGGACAAACTCCTTTCCAACTGGTGTATGGTACAGAAGTTGTTTTCCTGATTGAATGGAAATTTCCCTCTTTACGAGTGGCTATCAATGAACGCTTGGGAGATGATGAGTCACTGCAACGCCACCTCCTGCACGTGGAATGTTTAGACAAGACTCGTAGGATGGCTCTACAGTGCATGGAAGCCACGTAAGCCCGACGTAAGGCTTACCATGACAGCTTCATCAAACACAAGGAGTTCAACGAAGGTGATCTGGTTCTGCCTATGATTCACGATTTGGGAAGTTTCTTAGCAAGCTTCAACAATGGTGGATGGGCCCGTACAAGGTACTTGCTGTCAATCCTAATGGCTTTGTTCAGGTGCAGACCATTGATGCCTCTGATGATCCCTTCTTGATTAATGGCTATTTCCTAAAGAAGTACTTCTCTCTTTGGGGATCTTGACAATCACAGTCACCCCATTCTTTCCCCCATTGGCGTGGCACTGTAATGATTCTAATGCTACTTTTGATAGCCGTTCTTCTACCACATCTTGAAGAGGTGAATGTAACTCTCTATCCCCTTCGGCCCACCTCCTGCCCCTGATCTCTTATCCCCTATTTTCAATTAGCCGCAGTGGAGAGGATGGTTCTGACAAATGGTGTTTCTACCATTTCCCTTCTGAAAGAAAAAAAAAGAGATAAAAAAATAGAGTATATATATATATATATATAATGGTTATGGGAGAAAAGGACTGTGGTCCCTGCCATGGCGGCCTATTTCTTTGAGAAAAGGTGGAGACAACCTCAGGAATAGGTTAAGAGGAAAAAAAAAGGAGAAAAGAAAATTGTTATGGGAGAAAATGAAGAAATTCCATGTCATAGCAGGCCTTGTTCCAAGCAAAGATAGCAAACACCCTTGGGCGGGAAGCTGACTGCGGAAAATCTAGTAACACCCTGCAGTTTAGGATAATTGATTCACTAGCAAAACCTTTCCAAAAGCAATTTGAAGCTACCTCCCTTGGTGCGCTGTCTCTGCAATATCAGTCCGTCTGCCCTCCTTAACAGACAATCTTTCATACAAATCATTGAAGTACTAGACGTGTCAGCTACCTCCTTGGATACGCATCATCTTCAACACTTTGGTGAAAACAACAACCGATGCAATCTTCATCACCAACCCCTTGAGTGATGTGAGCTTTCATCCTAACAGGATGGGGACGTGAGTATGGGCTGCCCTTTGTATCAATTAGTGAGCGTGAGACAAAGGGTGGGGTGAGTGACGAGTCTTTCCCTTCAAATCAAATGAGAGGTGAGATGTGTGAATGGAGCGTTGCTTACATGGGTTGGGCCTCTCAATGCACAACGTACGATCTATTCCTATGCACTGCACCATAAGGCTCCCTGACCTTCCTTCTTGCACTATATACTGGCACAAGGTGGCATGCACTGTTACACATCAAATGCGCACAAGGCATACAATCTCTGCACAAGTGAATGTGAGGATTACATCAATGGGTTTCAGGAATGGATTGCCCTCTGCATCTTTCAACAGAGTGTGAGAGAGAGGGTGGGCTGAGTGTGACTGGTGTTTCTCCTCAATCAATTTCGAGAGGTGAGATTAAGGGACGTTATGACACCTGGATTCAAGTACGCTCCCGTTTCCCTATGCACATGGGGGATGGGTCTCTAATGCCATCACATGGCACATCACCCTATTATGTACATTGCACTACAAGCTCCCTAGCCTTCCTACTTGCATCTATGCCAGGACAGGGTTGGACACACTAATACACCATCAACTATGCACCATGGCATACTCCCTCTACACCATTCTCCTTGTCGATTTCTAAACCAGGTGTGAGATCTGGGTTTCCATAAATACTATCTCGAGTGATGTCAGTAATGGGGCGAGTGACTGTTCATTCATTTCCATCTGAGTGTTGCAAGTTGAGAGACTATCCTTCGTCCACGACACCTACCAGATGGGCTTTATCAATCAGCTACCTCCCTGGGTGCTATTGTGTGGTCCCTACCACATTGGATGTATGCTGTGAAGACACCGTGGTACCTCCTGCAGAGCCAATTGCGACACAGGACGTGACATCAACCATCAACTGCAATGCTCAGTGAAACATGACAAGTTTTTCTAACCCTATCTTTATGATTGCAAGTGTATGTAATGTTTTCAGTGTGGGGATGTTAGAGTCCAGCCGGTTGACAAGTCTTAGGTTATCTTGATGCATTTTACTCTGCCCATTAAGGTTTTAAGTGCGAAGACGCATCCCTGCGTGTCTATGATGTATGCCCCCTGCATATGTCTCAAGTTGATCATGCATGTATGCCATGATTTATTTTTACCCTCATGGGGTCCCTTTCCACCCACCCATCTAACTTTACCCCACCCTTGGAGTCGTTCCTTCACTATTTTCCTTTATCCCTTGTTTTGACGTTTTGCATGTGAATGCATCCTACGTTCACCGGAATCCAAATCCAACCTTACAGCCATGTTTGTCCCTTTGCACTGCCCCTTTTTCCTTTTTACCAACCCCTGTTTCGACACAAGGTTCTTGAGATATTAATTTTTGACACGTTTCGCATAAATTAGACGATTTCCCATGTGAATGTACCTTTATTGCTTCGGAACCATGATTTAACATGGCAGCCCTGACAACCACCTTTCCCTTGACATTTTTTGTTTTTAATCTAGCCCATTCTGATGCACGGTTGGTCCGATATTAATTTTTGCAGGCTTTCGAGACATTTTTGTGCATAATTTCCACATTTTTCCCTTGTGCGCATGCCCTGTTTGCACCGGACTTCCAATTTAATTTGATAGCAGTGTCCCACTAACCTTTTTCCCCCTTTTTCCTTTTTTTTCTCCCTGTTTCGACTGTCGGATTTTTAGTTATTAATTTTTCCATGTGTTTTCAGGCGTCTTTTTGTGTTTTTTGCATGTGAACCCCTCCTAATTCCCCCGAAACTGTGTGTTGATGTGACATCCTTGTGAATCCCTTTCCCTTGGACATTTTTTCCTTTTTGCTACCCTTCATTCCGCCAAATGGTTCTTTCCGTACTGATTTTCGAGTCCCTTTTCAGGTTTGATTTTTGGATTTTTCTCATGTGAACGCATCCTATCTCAGTCGGAACCATGTTTTGATGTGATAGGTTGTTGGGCACATTATTTTGCCCATTTTTCCTTCTTCTTGCACTTCATTCTGACAAGCGAATTTTCCGCAATTAATCCCCAAATGTGTTTTCGAAGCTATTTTTTGTCTTTTTTCCATGCGCACGGCCTGCTTTTGCCCTGGACATCCTATTTTACTTTTCCATCATTTTCTCTTCGTCACCCGTCACATTTTTTCTTTTTACGGAATTGTGTTTCGACGAATGGTTTGCGAGTTATTAATTTTTATTTGTTTTGCCGTGTTTTTGCGTGCCTCGCCTCGCGCATGAACGCACACGTTTTGAATTTATGTGCCTCAAGACGCTCGTCGCCTTCGAGCCCTTTCATACCGATGTCCTAGTCATGTTCAATCCCATCAATGAAAAAATTTTTAACACCCCCTCCCCCAGGGTGTATACGCACGGGATGGGGGCATGCTCCCCTTTTTTGGGCTTTTCTTTTATTTCATTTCTCCCTTTTTTTTTAAATTTCCCCACCCAAAGACACACATCATAAAAACAAACACAACCAAATTCACAAAAAAAAACCAAAAAACAAAACTATTAAAAACCACAAATTAATATAGAAAAAAACCCACAAACAAACAAAATTAAAAACCACAAATTCATTTAAAAAAACACACAAATACACAAATAAAAAAAACAAACCAACAAAAAAAACACAAACACAAACAAAATTCAAACCCACAACTTAATTTTAGAAAAAAAACAAAAGAACAAAACAAACAAACAAACTTAAAAACATTTTAAGCAAAAAAAAACAACCAACCACAAAATTAACAACAACCAATTAATTTTTAAAATAAAAAACCACAAAAAAGGAAGAAAAAAACAAACCAAATAAAAAAACACACACATAAAAAAATAAAAACAACGCATTCATTTTAAAAAAACCCAAAAAAATTATTAACAGAAAAAACTTTAATTAAAAAACAACACCATGAAAAACACAAAAAAAAAACCCCGGTTGCCACTCCTGCGGTCAGCTGTTTTTCCTCACCTCCTCCTCCTCTTTTTCTTTTTCTTCTTCTTCTTGTTCTTCTTCTTCTTCTTCCTTGTCCTCCCCCTCCCCTCTCTCCTGTGCCTTTCGCCGCCATCGCCGTTGGACTCCCGCTGCCACCTGTGGACTCGATGCCGTTGTTGGACACCTGCTGGCGCCTTGTGGCATCACCGCAGTCCTGTGGCATCACCCACTGCCATCTTGTCGTCACGCCGCTGTCCCATCCACTTTGGCCACCCTCCTCCCTCCTTCGGCTGCGCGTCGCCTCCTCTCGCCTTCGTCTTCCCATCCTTGTGCCCCTCCTCTCCTTGCAGCTCCCGTCCCTACACCCCTCCTCCCCATGCGTCTCTTCGCCGCCTCCTCATCCTCCCCCACATCCCTCCTCCTCCACCACCGCCACCTTTCCCACCTCCTCCACTGCCACCGCCACCTCCCTCCTCCTCTGTCACCTCTTCCACCACCTCTACCTCCACCTCCTCCCCTCCTTTCCCACCCCTCTATCCTAGCCCCCTTTCCTACACCTCTATCCTAGCCCCCTTTCCCACCCCTCTATCCTAGTCCCCTTTCCTACACCCCTACCCAAGCCCCCTTCCCCCACCCTGTAAGAAGCTGGGAATAACAAATTAGTGTAAATAACATTGATATTATGCCATGTCACACTGACATTGGTATAAAAGGAGAGGAGATGTAATTTTTCACATCTTTTTGACACATTAATACAATTACAGTCTTTCTCTTCCATCTTGCTCACAGCTTCTATGGCTTCCCCTTCTTTCCTATCTTTCTCTCTCTAAATCTAGTCTTTCTCTCTCCTCATCACTCTTCTTCTCTCTCTTCTTACAGTCTTTCTCTCTCTTCTGCAGTCTTCTCTCTCCTCTTTCTCTCTCCCTAGTTCTCTCTCTGACAAGTGGTATCAGAGCATTGGTCTTTGATCCATTCTTTTATTATTTTTTTAGTCCTATTTTCCTCTATCAAAATCAATTTCAGACAAAAATTGTACAAGACAGTGACTAGTGGAGTGCTGCAGATCATCTACAGTTAGTAAGAGACTACATCTGGAGATATCCAAGGTCAAATATGGTGGAGAATGGCTTAAATGACAGGTCATCATCAAACTTCATGCAAAAATGGAGGTAACTAGGGTAAAGGATGATTAACCGGGCTTAGTTAGAGGCTAAACTACAGTTACTTTTCAAAAGAGAGCTTCTCTTCTCTCTCTTTCAAGCTTTTGGCTGAAGCTTCCATGGTGGCTGCCAAGAAATTCCCAAATACCTTTCTCTACTGATCATTTCTCACTACCAAAGCATAGGGCAAAGGTTCCTTGTTGCATGAGCTTCAGGAGGAGTACCATGGTTGAAGTATGATGCAGGTCATGAGCTAGAGAACAACTTGAAAAATGTGCCAAAAAATGCACTAATTTTCCTGCTCCTATTCCCTGCTCAATCTGCTCCAAATCTTCAGCTCATTGATCAAATGTTTTGAAAGGCTTCATCAACACTTGTTTACAACAATCTTCAGCTGGAGAAGAACTTTGATTAGCCATTCCTTTACTCAAAACCCTAAAACACAGTAGGGCAACCATAGCCATAGATCTGGAAGCTCAAATTTCTTCAAATTTTGGACTTCCCCAACCTCCAAGGCTTCTCTAATGCTATGTACAAGTCGGATAGATTCCAAGATTGAAGACATTGAGGAGATTTCAGCCCGTGCATGACATTGGAGCTCAAATGGAAGGATTATTTTGGGGCTTTTCTTCAAGAGGCTTGAATCTTTGATATTCAAGTGTTCAAGCAAGGCCGGGGCATTGATTCTTCACGGATTTCATCATATTGGAGCTTGTATGGGCTGATTCTATGGAGATTTCAAGCTTTATGACGGATTTATGATGGATTATGAAGAACTTTTACATCAATGGGATTGAAGCTGACATCCACCATATTCTTCAAGCTTAATTGAGGTATTCCTTTTACTAATCTTTGAAATCTCTCAATAATCCATTTGCTAATTGCTTTTCCACTTGTTGATGGGAGATTATTAATCAATTAATTCACTGAATTGATCAATAGATCAGAGATTAGTGTTAATTCTCATTGATTTCAGCCTATTCCATTGAATTTCATCCTGATTCAATCATTACTTCATCATAGATATCACTTGATCAGCTTGATGCATAACCTTGATTTGTTTTGGCTGAATTTCTTTTACCGAAGCTGAAATATTGTAAAAGGGTAAGTACTAGCAATCAGTGAGTCACTGAATTGCATTGGTAAGACCCTTCTCCTATCCAAACTTTCAAGATTCCATTCAATTGCATCTCATGAAAGGATGAATGAATATTTCAGAAATGCATCTCATGCTGATTGATTAGAATACTAGCCTTTGCCATGTTGATATTCCCACTGAGGAAAAAGGTGGATGCCGGGGGAGATAGTGGGATAAAAGAGAGGTGACCCTCCCTCACTATCAAAGATCCTGAATGGGTGCAACCAACCGACCCGGGGGAACTTTGCCCACCTCCCGGTGATTCGAAGCCCGTGTAGGGAGCCTGTCATGCCGTTTTATCCCTCACATAGGTACAGCGAGTGGAGAATTGAAGATTGAAGACTTTCCAAAGGCTCAAGTACCTACAGGTTCAAAACAGGGAATTTACAGGACACTTACAGGTGGTTACAGGTACACCCTTCATTACTGAAGTATAGGTGCAGGTACTACAGGGTACCCACAGGTCCTATACACCCTTTTACAAGGTTTGGTAACCATTTGGGGTTACTATTTTTCACTACAGGGTCAAAACAGGGCACTTATAGGTCTAGACAGGGTGTAGGACTGGACAGTTCAGACTTAAAAATCTAGCTACAGAATTTTCTGTCCTGAACCTGTTATAGCATGCTATAGCTCATCTCGAAGAGGCATTCTTAGCTTCGATTTGAACTAAAAAATTTTGAAATCGGAGTTCCCTAGCAAAAGTTATAGCCGTTTCTCTGACAGGGGTTACTGCAGGACTGCACTATTATGGCAGGACATAAAGGCAAAAATAAGGTCCAGGAAGATTATGCTTAGCAAATCAGGGATTCCATGCTGGATAATACACTTCAAGAGAGCCTTGAAGAGCTTCAACAACAAGGAGAAGTCAGTATACTCAATGATACTTTGTGTGCCCATGAACAAAGACATAGGAAATGATATGAGGCCATTTTGTCAAGAATGGAGCAGATGGTTTTATCTACTGATCAAATGAAGTCTTCCATTGATAAGTTGGTGGATTCAACTAATAAAACCAAGGCTTCTATTGATAAGTTGGTGGAATCTAATGCTCAACTTATGGCACAATTTTCTCAATTCATGTAGTTGCAAATGGGATCAAGAGAAGCTAATGAGAAGGCTTGTTCAAACAGTGGCCCTTTAGTCCCACTTTAGCCATCTAACCAAAATGGTCATGGATATGGGACTATTGGAAGAAGAGGCATTCCAAATAGTCATTATGAAGTAGGAGAGGCTTCACAGAGGCATGATGACTATTTGGGCAGTTTGAATGGAGCCAATCCTCAAGCTTTTGGACTGAATACTCAAAATTCTAGGGATGCTCTAGCAATAGGAAGATTGCATAGTAATTCTCAGCCACCTGTTGGAAGATTTCCGTCTCAATTTGGAGGTTTCGTACTTGGTAATCATGATCAACCAATCTTGGGATAACAACCCTTTCATGAAAGAGAGCTTAAGGACAAAATTGTTCTAGCCAAATTTAATGGACAGTCATCTTCACCATCTGATTTAGAGGAGTGGACCTCTAAGATGGAGTCCTACTTTGACATATTCCCTAAAACTGATGACATGAAGATTCACTTTGCTTCCTTGCATTTGGAGGGATTTTCCCATACTTGGTGGCGGTATATTAAAAAAGAAAACATACTTGTAGAGAATTGGGAAGCTTTCAAGGCACTTATGGCTGAAGTATTTGTTTCTCCTCTTGAGAAAGAGAAATTAGCACGGAGATGGTGTGGTTTGGAACAAAGGGGTCTAAGTGTAAGAGAGTACACTAACCAATTCCTCAACCTGACCATGTATGTGGAAAGCATCAGTGATGAGGCTAAGCTTCACAAGTTTATGTATGGTTTGGAGCCATCTTTATCAGCTGATGTTATGGCACAAAATCCTACTTCACTCTTTAAGGCTATTGAGCTTGCAGAGCGCTATGAAAGAAAGTATAGAAAAGAATCTTCATTTCAGCCTAGTTTTGGATAGCTAAGGACTTTTTTAAAGCAGGGGAAAGTTGGTAACACTTATGGCAGTAATCAGGTGTCAAATGGGAGCTTACAGGTACCAACTTATCCTTCATTCAATGCTTCTAGGCCTCAAAGTAACTTCAGGACAGCAAACAGTCCAAGAGTTGATTTCAAACAGGGGGACAACAAGCCTAAGTCCATCTCAGCCAATACAAATCCTAAATCTATTCCTATGGATCTTTATAAAGAAAGGAAGGACAAAGTCTTATGTTTCAAATGCGGGGAAAAGTATACACCTGATCATGCCTCAAAGTGTGTATACAAAAATGTCAGACCCAAGCTTCAGAGTATGTTGGTTTTTGAGGATTTTGAAGATGACATAGATGAAGCTAATGCAATGGCACTTAATGCTGAAAATGAAGATTTTGAGGAGAAAGTTGGGCACGAGTATTTTTATGATCCAACCGACTCTTTTCCTTTTGATCCAGGTGGAAGTGTTCCGTTTGACCCAGGTGGAACTTGTGATGAGTCACTTGCTGCCACTAACTGTTCTATCTCTATGGATGCTTGGACAGGATCTAAGAGCCTTGATACACTCCGTATGAAGGGAAGCATATGTGGAAAGCTAGTGTTCATCCTGATAGACAGTGGCAATACTCATAGTTTTGTGAATAAGTCCATCATGGATAAGCTTAATTGTGTTCCCATAGATTTACAGCAGCCCATTAGAGTTCAAGTGGCTAATGGTGAAGAGGAAATCAGTACACAGATTTGCCCACAGGTTTCTTTATAGTTGGCTGAAAATTTTGAAGCCAAGGTAAACCTAATCACTCTGGAAATGGGGCCCATAGATATTGTACTTGGTTATGATTGGTTGATGACACTAGGCAAGATCACTATGGATTTCTCACAGTTGTGTATGGAGTTTATCTCCAATGGACAACCTATCCATTTACAAGGAATTCCTAGTAGATCATATTTTCAGCTTATCACCATTCAACAACTCAAAAGAGAGTACAAGAAGCGCTCACAAATATTTATTTTGCATTTGAATAAAGAAACACAGGATCAGCCCAATAATTCAGCAAACCATCCAGCCTTGATAGCTCTTCTTGAGGAGTATAGAGATCTATTTGAAGTACCTACTTCATTGCCTCCTAAGAGAGCAGTGGATCACCCCATTGATTTGGAGCCCAACTCAAAGACAATCAATAAGCCAGCTTACAAATTATCAAAGTGTGAATGAGAGGAAGTAGCCAAGAAAATCAAGGAACTTCTTGAAATGGGATTCATTGAGCCAAGTTCTTCACCTTATGCATCATCAGTTCTGTTAGTCAAAAAGAAAGATGGATCTTTTAGAATGTGCATTGACTACAGGGATCTCAATAAGATCATAGTGAAGAATAGGTATCCTATACCTAGGATTGATGATTTTCTTGATGAGCTTAAGGGGGCTCGATTTTTTACGAAGATTGATTTGAGGTCAGGGTATCATCAGATTCGCATGCGAGAGGGTGATGAAGTCAAGACTGCTTTCAGGACTGATCGTGGGCTCTATCATTTCTTAGTGATGCCATTTGGGCTTACAAACACTCCAACTACCTTCCAAAGCCTGATGAATAAGATTTTACAACCTTTCCTCTTTTAGTTTGTCTTGGTGTTCTTTGACGACATCTTGATCTATAGCAAGACTTTACAGGATCACTTGGCACATATGAGGAGGGTTTTTTATATATTGAGACATCATAGGCTTTTTGCTAAGGAGAAGAAGTGTTCTTTCATGAAGACTGAAGTGGAATACTTGGGACATATTGTCAGTGAAAAAGGAATACAGGCTGATCCCAAGAAGGTGCAATGCATAAGAGATTTGCCAACGCCCACTACTACTACCTCTCTTAGAGGATTTCTTGGTTTATCTTCATTCTATCGCCGATTTATTAAGCATTATGCGGCAATTGCAGCTCCTTTGATTGACAAGTTGAAGAAGGAGGCTTTCTTTTGGGATGCTCTTACAGATAGCAGCTTCAACCAGTTAAAGAAACTCCTTACCTTTGCTCCTATCTTAGTATGCCTGGACTTCTCCAAAGAATTTACTATACAGTGTGATGCTAGTGGCCGTGGCATTGGGGTTGTTTTGCTTCACGAGCATGGAGTAATTGCATTTGAGAGCCGTAAGCTTACAGATAAAGAAATGGCCATGAATGTTTATGACCAGGAGATGTTGGCTATCTTGCATGCAATCAAGAAGTAGCACCATTACTTATATGGCAGCCGATTCAGAGTACATAGTGATCACAGGGTACTTAAGTATTTCCTTACTCAGTCTAATCTTACTCCAAAGTAACGTCATTGAGTAGCTACATTACAGAATTATGATTTTGACATCACTCATACAAGGGGCAAAGATAGCATAGTGGCTGATTCTCTTTCTCGTAAGTGGGCTTGCAAAGTTTCAGCTCTATGATATAATTACATAATGACTGGATTGAAGAATTACAGGAGGCCTATCTTCTAGATGAGGAATTTGGCAAAATCTTTCAGAAATTACAACAAGGTCTTATGGAAGAAAACTTGCATTACCAGCTTAAAAATGGTCTTATTTGGTTGAAAGGCAAGATTGTTATTCCCTCTACTTCTTTTAAGCGGAAAATTATGGAGGAGTTACATTCTTTGCCTCTAGCTGGACATTTAGGAGTTTTCAAGACCTATGACAGGATCAGTAAAAGCTTTTATTGGAAAGGGATGTGGAAAGATGTCAAGGACTTTGTTATGAAGTGTATGCCTTGTCAGCAAAATAAGTACAGCACCCATAAGCCAGGAGGCTTGTTACAGCCATTGCCTATTCCTACGGGTAAATGGACTCATATTACTATGGATTTCATTACTGGCTTACCTACTACCAAGAAGGGATGTAATAGTATTTATGTGGTGGTAGGCAGACTCACCAAGGCAGCCCATTTTATTCCAACCAAGATTCAGTTTACTGCTTCTCAAGTGGCCAGCCAGTTTATGGAGTAAATTTTTAGACTACATGGATTACCACAGGTGACTGTCCATGATAAAGACTCAAAGTTTATGAGTAACTTTTGGTAGGCAGTATTTACATCTATGGGCACTAAATTGGCTCCATCTACGGCTTATCATCCTCAAATTGATGGACAGATAGAGAGAGTTAATAAATGGTTGGAGACTTATCTTTGCTATTTTTGCTATGATGTCCAAACCTCATGGGATTCTTGGTTACACTTGGCTGAGTTTGCTTATAATAATTCCACTCATGCGAGCATAGGAGTTTCACCCTTTGAGGCTTTGTATGGTTACAAGGTGCCCTTACCCACAATCATCTTTAATGAAAACATCAATCCTCATGGGAAGGAAGAGTTGGAAAGAATGCAGACCCTTCTTCAGCAATGTAAGGTCAATCTAAGGAAGGCTCAAGATCAAATGAAGATGTATGCTGATGAGAAGAGGAGGCCCTTAGAGTTCCAAGAAGGAGAGCTGGTTTTGTTGAAGATACCCAAATCCAAGTACTCTACGTTAAAAGATGGATCTAGTAATAAGAGCAAATTGGAGATTTGGCATATAGACTAGAGCTTCCCTCTTCTATAAAGATTCGTAATGTCTTCCATGTTAGTAAGCTCAAGCCCTATTATGGTGATCCAGTTGGTATAGTTGATGAGCTGCCACCTATTGATGAAGACGGTCTTATTCAGTATATCCCAGAGGTTGTTATAGGTCAGCGTGATAAGAAGCTTCGATCACGTTCTATTGTGGAATGTTTGATCAAATGGAGAGGTTTACCACCTGAGGAAGCTTCTTGGAGACCTGATTCTATATTGGATGAGTATCCTTACTTGAGGAATATATTGGTGGCTGAAGCCTATTGCTTATGGAGCTAGTAATGATGCAGACTGGTTCAGGATAGCACGCTGTTTTAGAAAAGTTTTTATCATGCCTAATTTTCAGAATTAAGCTATCTACATGGGCTTAAATTACTCTTCAAGAGCTTCGTTTTGATATATGGTACGTCCCATTTGGACACTTCTACTAGAAGTTATGGCGAATTTATTCCGGCAGGGTCTGTTTACACAACAAGCTGTCTACTTTGTTTCGAGATTATTTGTTGAAGACTTTATGGCTCCATAGGCTTCTGAAGTATTCCAAATCATGTATATAGCTGGGGCTTACTTCCCTTCTTCAATTTCAGCTCATGTAGTTGGTCATACTTCATTCATTTCCCATTTGTAAAGCTGTAAAAAACAAATTAGTACTCTGTTCTATCCATCTTTTTCTAGTTGTTTCCACGTTTGTTTTTGAGGACAAAAACTTTTGGGAAGGGATGGATTGTAAGAAGCTGGGAATAACAAATTAGTGTAAATAACATTGATATTATGCCATGTCACACTGACATTGGTATAAAAGGAGAGGAGATGTAAATTTTCACATCTTTTTGACACATTAATACAATTATAGTCTTTCTCTCCCATCTTGCTCACAGCTTCTATGGTTTTCCCTTATTTCTTGTCTTTCTCTCTCTAAATCTAGTCTTTCTCTCTCCTCGTCACTCTTCTTCTCTCTCTTCTTGCAGTTTTTCTCTCTCTTTTACCATCTTCTCTCTCCTCTTTCTCTCTCCCTAGTTCTCTCTCTGACACACCCCCTGTTAAGCCCCCCTTTTCCCACCCCCTCTTAAGCCCCTCTTCACGCGTCGCCGAGCTTTTTTGTGTGCGGGTTACCAGTCTTCGTCGCGGCTGTTCACGCGTAGCTGTGCGGGGTCGTGGAGTCCGTGGTCTTTGCGGGCGTTCACGCGTGAGGAGGCACGTTGGACTCGTTCATGGGTGTGCGTAGTTGCTGCTGTTCACACTCGATTGTTCACCCGCACATCCGGGTATTCGTTTTTGAAATCCCACAAACAAAAAAAACATCATTAAAAAAACATAAAACATTTAAAAAATCAAAGAATTATAAAAAATCACTGAAAGTTTTTTCTTCATGAAAAATGCCATAAATTAATTACTAAAAATTTTAAATTGCCTAAAATTATTCACAAAATGATGAAAATTGATAAAAACTCCAAAAATACCTAAAAATCAAAAACAAATTTCCAAAAAATTCTAGAAAACCACATGCACTTTCTTTCCCATTTTGAATATTTTTGGAAATGAAAAACTATTCTTTTTTTGGAAAATATTTTTTTTGGAAAAAATCTTATGACAATGTAATTATCATAAACACATCCTTTGAAACTCCCAAACATGATAATAACATTTCCATCACATTGAAACAGAATGGTTTTTAGCCCCCTCATTTCGGGACAAATTGGTTTCTTGGTTATTCTTTAAGAAAAAAACACACCAAAACAAAAACAAAGCAAAATACATAAAAACAAGACAAACCAAACCAACGAAACAAACAGAAACAAACCCTCATTTTTATTTATTTTTATTAAAAAAAAACACAATAATAAAAAAACAAAATATAAAATATTAAAAAAAACCACAAAATAAAACAAGAAAATCACACAAATCCAAATATCCCACTAAAATTCCAATCCACATCTTCTCCTTTATTTTGGTCATGTGTATCATTGTTTTTGTTTAGTCAAGGTGTTAGTTAGTTTTCATTTTTTTAATCCAACAGGACAACTATTGTCAGTCGTCGTTTTTGTGGATTTGTGTGGATTGCACATTCCATTTTCGAGGACGTGGTTTCAGACCTTGCGCATGTCCACCCACACATTGCTAGGTTCCTTTCTTTTTTCCCTCTCTCACTTGCACCATAACACACCATTAACGGTAAATAAAATTCATTGATCGTTGCACACACCCAATTAATAGAATGCACATCATAAAATTATAATTAAAATGAACCGGACGTTAATTATAAAAGGAACCCCGCACCGTTGTACGTGCACCTTTGAGCTCATGTAATTTGTAAATTAACTCCATTCACAAGTGCACACACACACACACGTTACAGACACATTAAATTGTAATTAAAATAAACCCCCCGAAGTCACACATGCATGCACTCAAGTGCTACACATCATGTAATTGTAACAATGAACTGCATTAGTAGAGACCAAGTCAAGTCAAGTCATGTCAAGTTTGAGAGGGGTTGGGCTACGTTTCTGACTCAACATGCATTAACGGATTAACTTAACAATGAATTGTGTTTAATGGATTATCTAATAAAAAATGAGTCGTTAGTTTCACCCACCCGCTTCACTGCACTGTAGGATGCTGAATGTTACATGGGATTTGGGATTATTAATCTGACCTTGGTCCATATGGTGTTTATTCTATTTTTAGTTAGAATATTTGGTTCAATTATGATTTTTTGAGTTCATATCTCGGCTACGATATATGTGTGCCAATTTTTGTTTTATTTTGTGTGCTTGATATAGGGATACAAGGTGCATGATTGTTGCATAGCATGAAGCTTTCAGTTGCATATGTGCATAGGTCATGTTGAATTTTCTGTAAAATCTGGTTTGATTGGGGTGGTTTGGTCCACTCAGTCTGGTCCTCAGTCTATTTCCTATCGATGGTGTCAGTGGAGGTTTTGTTTGTGGGTTTTGCAGGTTTTCTCTTTGTCTTCCTGGTTTTGTGTGTGTGGGTTTTTTGCTATAGTCTGAATGGCACCTACTTCTACCCCTCCGATTGTGGTACAGCATGTTCCCCTCGCAGTCCATGATTATTCCCTTCTTTTAGAGGCGGATTGCATCCAACGTGTAGGCCTCCGCCCATTTGTTGCCCTCACATTGCCGTCTCAACCATTCTGGTTTGATTTATAATCACACCTTTTGTTTATCTGTAGCTAATATTAGTGAAGCATTGTGCTTGCCTATTTTTGCTTCATTTGTGCCCAACGGTAACTAGTTACTCATTGCTGAAGAGATTGTTACACTGATGAAGAAGGAAACTTCTACCCCCTTGCTCCTTAACTAGCTCATTAATAGTTCAGGGGTATCTGTTGCCTATATCTTTTCTCCCATATGGAAGCAGCTATGCCAGTTCCTCCAGGACCGGTTTATGTTGGAGCAAGTCTGTATCCAAGTATCTGTCCAAAGAACTATTCACAGCTTCTCTGAAGATTCTAGAGGGTGCAAAGTTCAATTAGGCATGCTTCCTATTATCCAAGATGGACCAACATTTCCAGCGAGTACGGAAGGGTCAAAACAGTAATGTCTTCTATGGTGCCTTATTACAGAGAATCCTCACTTTTGCACCTCCTCCTGGTGGTGTTCTAGTGCTTGATCCTGCTCCTTTACCAGTGCAGCCTATATCTTCAGTTCCTTCTCCTCGGCTTATGCAACCTAAATTAGAAGATGAAGAGTCCCCTATTGTGTTTTCTCGCAAGAAACACCTTCGCACGAAGGGTCCTTCCAATCCTCCTGTACTAGCTTCCTTGGTACAAACATCCACTCCTGCTATTTCTGGCAGTGCCCTTCCTTCATTCCTCTCCTGTACCAATCTATTTGCAGCCCAAAAGGAAGGACAATTAGATTTGTAGATTCCTTCATCTTTACAAACCATATTATATGGACCTATGCTTCCACAGATGGTTTCAAATGTCTAGTCTACTCTGGAAACCTCCCTTACTTCTTTTCTTTAGACACTGTGCACAAGTGTTTACACTTCCATGCAAGACAAGGTGGATTCCTTAACCAGTCAGTTGAATAAGGCATTGGAGGATCTATCTTCCAAAAGAGCTACACTCAGTGATATCCATAACTAAATGACTACTGCCACAGCCTTAATGGATTCACAGAAGGTAACTATTCAAGAGCTAGAATCTAAGATTGCTAAATTGGAGGAGGAGAATGCATCTTTGATGATTGAGAAAAATTCTTCCCTTGAGGAAATGGTCACTTTGGGTAGTAAACTTGCTACTAGTGAGGAATAGTTGTAGCACTCTTAGGAAACTCTAGAGTCCCAAAAGAAACTTATTGAAGAACTTAACCAAAGAGTGGTTGTTCTTTCTATTTCTCCTCCCACTCATGTATCTTCTACTTTGTCTTCCAAAGAGAAGCTTGATCAGTTGCAACAAAAAGCTAAACTATGTGATGGATTCTCAGCTAAGGTTGAACGCCTTCAACAATGTATGGATTGCATGTAGAATGATTTTGTCTGTTATAATGAATTGGTGTCACCTCCTTCTTCCTTTTGGGTGAAGCATAACCAGCAGCGATTTGCTTTATATATATCCTTAAGCAATGTGGATTTGGAGCCTCCAGAGAATGGATGGTCAAGTCTCTGGCCTGCGGATCTCTTGAGAGTTGTTTTTCATCGCTTTGTGGATGAGTTGATTTCCCATGAGGTCCAGTTACTATCTTTCATGTATCTTACAGGCCATTTGCAGATCTCTGATGAAGAATATTTGAATGTTTATGTGGGAGATGTCATCTTATAGGCAGTGATGTATGTGCACTCAGTTGAGCTTCTGCCAGCAGAGAGTTTGCAAATATATCATGAGCAAACATTTTGGTGTAAGGGACATGCTTGGCATCCACCTTTGGAGGATGTTGCTTTGGAGCCTCGTCGACTTAGAAACGTTTTTCATAAATCTAATATCCAACCTCTAGAATCTCAGTTATTGAGCTTTATTGCTGATCACCCGTTATTTACTAAGTCATTTTTTCAAGACCTTAATTTTCGTTGTTCTATTTATCCCTTAGATCCTGCAGATCTTCTTTCTTATTCCCTCATGTCTTATCATTTTCCTCTTCATGTTTCTTTTCTTTCATCTAGTCTTGACACCATTCCTCTCTTATCCTTTACCCCTTCAGGATTTCCTCATATTCCTATTTTTAGTACATGTCCTTTCATTGTTGATCCTGCATTATCTCCTACTCCTTCTGAACCTCCACCTACCGTTCCTCTTGTTCCTTCTGTTTTTCTAGAAGAATCCCTTCATACCTTTTTGATGTATTCTCCGTCTTTTCCACCTTCTTTATCCCTTCATTTACCTTTCTTTTATGATCTATCATATCCTCCATTACAATGTTCCCCTTTTATTACATTGCCCTCTCCATTCGATTACATTAACCTTCCTCCTCAGATAGTGCTGGATACACCAGGGTATGATAGTGACATACTTCATCGATGACAATGGACACTACATAATTTGGTGACATGACCGGTGTTTAATTGGCCTTTTATTCGAGGGTCCTGAGATACATGTGCATCATGTTCGACCTCTTGCCTCCATTTTGCTAGAGTACATGTTACTTCTGGGGATACCACTGTTTGCGTTGCAGCTCATTTTTGTTGGTATCTTGCTTTCATGCATCAGCAGTCCACCCTGAATACTCGAAAGAGTATCCCACAGTTGTTGATTAATCCAAATGAGGATGTAGTTGTTTCTCACATGGATGCTCTCTATTACTTTGCATAGGTCTTCCCTACCAGGCTTATAATTTTATTGGAAAGGATGTGTTGTCTACAGTTCCTCCAAAATGTACCTCAGTACTTTGTAGATGAGAACAAAGCCTTGGACTCTTAAATTTAGTATGCAATTTAAGAAGAAATACCTTCATCTTACTTAGTAGGAGGGTTTTCATGATTGTATCCTCTCTTTCTTAATGGAAACTTCTTCTTTCTCTCCAATTTTTTGGGGATTTGTGCCATTCATACTATATTTGTATATGGGTATTCTTTGTGTTGGGTTTTGTTTGTCTTTTTATATTGTGATGAGCTAATGAAGATGAAGCTGTGAAGATTGCTGATCATGGTTATAACATGGTTGTAGTGAGAATTTGGATGATGAACTCTTATATCCTTTAATAGTTTGAGTTATTTTGGTTTTATGATATTGGAATGGTTTTTGGTGTTATTGGTTTTCCTTTCATATGTGTTTTAAATACATGTTTTATGAAGCTGATATGTTGGGGTCGTGATAGTAGCTGGTGATTTGAGCTAGATTGAAGATTATTTTTAGCAGATATTAGAGCTTTTATTCATTTTTTTTCTTAAGTGCGAGGATGCTTCCTTTCTAAGTGTGGGGATATGTTGAGTGCTGAAAGAGTGTTGAAATGATATGTTTTTGGGGCTGATTTTTTGTCCTTTTTGTTATTGAATGGTTGTTTTTTGTGATGGATTGTTTGAATTTGAAGATGTTTTGAAGTGTTTGGAATGGTTAGAGTATGTTTGAAGGGTTTATGATGGTTTTTGATGAGGATATGTTGTTCTGTAGGATTTTGTAATTTTTTCTGTTTGGTTCTGTAAGGTCTAATTTTCTTCTGTTTTGGTAGTTGAGATGGTTGAATGAATGTTTTGAGAGATGGTTGAGGTTGTGTGAAAAGGTTTATGAAAGATTGAATTGGTTTTGGTTTGGTTTTAATGGTTTTTATGGTCTCTGTTGATCTTCTGTAAGGTTCTATGGTTCTGTTGTTCTGTATTTCTGTTGCTCTGTGGTTTGTTTTGTTTGTTTCTGTTGAGTGTTATGTTGGATTTTTTGGAAAGTGTTTTTATTTTAGGAAAGGATGAATGGAATCTCTATTCAAGCTAATTGAAGTGAAGAAGTAGCTGCTAAAGATTCACAGAAGGTTACTGAAGAACAGTGATAGAAGCCATATCTCACAGGACACTATGATGTTTCTGGTGCCTCTTTGCATCAAACATACCTTTTGGGAGGTGTATCCACAACCAAGAGAGGATAATTGAGTGCCATTCTTGAGTATTGTAGTGAGACTATGATGTATTATGGAGAGAGCAAGATTATGTGAGAGAGAGAAGTGAGAGAAACTCAGTTCTATGCCTAAAAAACTATGTATCTTCTATGAGAGATAGAGAGAGAACTATGAAGACATTGAAGATGAATACTATGTGATTATTTCCATTTAAAAATGGTGTATTATTTTGTGTTGTTCTATTGATAGATTCTATGAAGATGTTGAACATTATGGTTGATTATATTAAATTCGTGGGAGATATCTACTATGATGCTGCGTGAAGATTTGTTCTTTTCCTTGTTGTGGTTCTATAAAGAATGAAACAAAAGCTTGTTGATGATACAAGATAGATTTTCTTGTAGTAGAAACCCCTTTTCCTTGGTGTTCCTCTTGGGGCTCCATACTCTTATGGGCTATTGTAAATAAGTGGTAAAACAATGCATCATGTCCACAACTGACTTATTCACAAAAGTATGTGTACCACCACTCTCTATCAAGATAAATAGATCATTTCCATGAATGCTGCCCTTCATAGAAAGTGCGTTAGGGCTCTTTAAAAAAATAGAATAAAGGTTAGTGGAATCTTAGGTAAGTTTGTCCCACCACAGGAGCAAAGGGAATATGCCCACTTGGGTTACATGGAAATCCATCAACAACCTCATAAGACTAGTTTGGATCAAGATCCTTGTCATATTCTTCAAATTCAACTTGTGTACTCACAGTTGGTTCTTCAATGACCGCTTCATTCACATCTTCAAGTATTATCATATTGTAATTCTTGTCTTTGGTATTCTTGTAAGTGCACTTAGATGCATGATCAACCATATATTTTCCTCAACATTTGAAACATAGACCCTTCTCTTTGTGCTCTCTAAAAATATCCATAGATATGAACTTGCGCTTGTTTGCTAAATTATTTTAAGGTCTATTATCACCTTGCTTAGGCTCAACTTAATGACTAATTGGTGACTTTGAAGAATTTTTTGCCTTGAAGTATTGAAAGTAGGCTATGTAGGGACTTTGGGATTACTAACTAAAGTATTGGATCCTCCATAATTGCCACCAAAGGTGCCCTATTTACCAATAGCCCTTTGCTATTCAAAAGAAGCCTACATGCAAATATCCATTTTGTACTTGAGCATACCTCTCTACTAGCTCAATATCCCCGAATAGTGTGGCGAGTTCCTAGGCCATAACATCAGCTATCAAATTAGGCTCTAGACCATAAAAAATTGTGTTTATGCAACTTTGCATCATTGCTCACACCCTCTGTATACATGGTAAGATTCAAAATTTGGATGGTATAGTCTCTACTTGATAGGGTTCTTTGGTCCAACTAATACCATCTTCTAGCTAACTTTTTCTTCTCAATGGAAGAGACAAATGCTTGAGCCATCTTAGCTTTGAATTCCTTCCAATTGTCAACCTATTGATTTTCCCTCTTTATGTACCTCCACCATGTATGAGCAACGTCCTCAAGGTGAAGTGTAGCAAAATGAATCTTTTGGTCATATGACCTAGGGAAAATGTCAAAATAAGATTCTAACTTTGAAATTCACTCTTCCAAATTAGCTGGTGATGGTGAGTGGCCAATATATTTGTTCAATACAATTTTATCACAAAGATTCCTCTCAAAAAATTCTTTGTCCATTAGTTACTTAGGGTTGCATATACATTTAATTATCAATGGGATTTGAAAGATTAGAGGTACTCCTACAATAGTTGGTTTTAAACCTGTCTCAAGGAATAGGTGGTTGACTTCTACTTGCTTGAGGAGGATTTAACTTATGAATCCTCATCATATGCTCACTAGTCCTAAAAAGGAAGTCTCCTCAATCTCATAAGTGGTAAATTGTATACCCTTCTTCCCAATAATACCTAGTTGAGCATTACTATTTGATGACTGAAGGGATTTTTTGTCTCTACTCTCTTTACTTGCCATTTACATTGCACAAGCATAGAGATTTGAGCATTATGTTTGTCCAATGATCCTTTAGTAGAAGAGGAAAACTTCTCTAAAGAATCCTTTCTAGAGTGGGCCATCTACTCCATGTATTCCTTATCTTAAATGTTTTATTTAACCATTTTTTCAACCACTTAATCTAGTTTAGAGACTAACTCCATATGTTTGATAGAATGCCTAGTCTCATGGTTATAAAGAGTGGCATTGAGAGTACTATATGTGCTATATTATTGTGATTATTTCCCATCATGATGTGCCTCAGGTATTGCCTCACATGCTTTCTTGATTTGTTGCTATAAATAATCATTAGCCTTGTTCTTTCATTTTTTAAAAGTCATTTTTGCTCACTATTACAATGCAGTCCTAATAGACTTCATGTCATTAAAATGGCTATAACTTTTGACTCCAATATCAAAATCAAGAACTTTTTAATGGAAAACAAAGCTAATAATAGCTCTTTACTATGAGTTACATCACTCCTTTTTATAATCAAAATAAAATATTTTGAAAATACTCTTCTCCTACTATATTAAATAGTCCTATAACCTATAAAAGTAGTGTTTTGGTCTATCCACCTCTCTTAGGTCCAAAATAAGATCTCCAAACCTTTTGGTATCATATATATGACCTATAGAGACTAAATATGACATGTAATTCCTTATTTAGGCCTAGAAAAAAATTGGATTATTCTACAATACCTATAACCAAGTAGATAGTACCCCAAAATGGATCCCAATTCATTGTTTGAGTGAAATATCATGTGTAAAACCTATAATCAATTTGGAATAACTTATATTACCTATAGATGACTGAATATCAACCCCAATCATTGCATAAGTATCCTATTACTCCTATGTACACTTTTACTCTACTAATGAAGAGAAAAATAGACTAAAATATCTTGGAGTAAACCTATAATAGACTTCTATAATCCCTGTGTTTGATCAATGAGGCCCTAATAAATACTCTTTAGTAGTCATAGTACTGAAACTTAACATGCCCATATTTTAGAAAGAGAATCATTCCACATTGTCCTTACCCCTTGTGTGAATGATATCAAAATCATAATTTTGCAAAGTAGCTACCCACCTATGTTGCTTAGGAGTGAGATTTTGTTGACTTAATAAGGAAATACTAAAGGACCTTGTGATCATTGTACACTCTAAATTGGTTGCCATACAAATAATGGTGCCACTTCTTTATCGCATAAAGAATAGCTAACATCTCTTGGTCATAGACATTCATAGCCATTTCCTTATTTGTAAGCTCACAACATACAAAGGTAGTAACTTCATGCTCTTATAGCAATACAACCCCTAGCCTGGGGAATTCACTATATATATATCCTCTATATCATGTGCGTTCAAGCCCTATTTATAAACATCCTTATCTATGAATTTTTCCTTAATAAAACATAACCCTTTTCTATTCAATTTGTAAGTAACCCCTTTACATGGGACCCTTCTATATATAAAAATTGGGTAAAAATGGTATTTTGAGAATCCCTTATGTTGAACCCACATGATATATACATATATTTATGACTGATCTCCTTGGGGCCCTAGTCATGGCCAATGGTATCACAATTTGTGGTAAACTCTCTAAAAAATTCTGAACATACCAAATAGGAGCACAAGTAAGATGTTTCTTTAACTTGTTGAAGCTAGAATATGCAAGTGCATCCCAAAAGGCGGCTTCCTTCTTCAACATGTTAGTCAAAGGAACTGTTATAACTGCATAATTCTTAATAAATGTACGATATAATGACAATAGATCAAGAACTCCTCTAAATAAAGTAGTGTTGGTAGGTGTTGGCCAATATTTAACACATTATACCTTCTTAAGATCATTATGTATTCGTTTTTCACTAACAACATGGCCTCAGTACTCCAATTGTGTTAGCATGATGAAAGAATGCTTCTTCTCCTTAGCAAAGAGTCTATGATACCTCAATATATCAAAAACTTTTCCTATATGTAACAAATAATCATGTAGTGGCTTGTTGTAAATTAATATGTCATCAAAGAAGACGGGGAAGACAAACTAAAAGAGGAAAGGCTATAAGATCTTATTCATCAAACTTTGGAAGGTAGCTAGAGCATTGTTAATCCTAAACAACATCATCAAGAAATGGTATAACCCATGATCTATCCTAAAGGCTATTTTAACTTCATCACTCTCTCACATATGGATTTGATGGTATCCTAATCTCAAGTCAATTTTAGGAAAGGGCCTAGCCCACTTGATCTCATCAAGCGAATCATCTACTCTAGGAATCAAATACCTATTCTTCACTAGATCTTATTTAGATCCTTATAGTTAATACATATCCTGAAATATCCATCTTTTGTTTTTATTAACAAGACATAGAGATGCATGAGGTGAAGTACTAGGCTCAATGTGTCCCATCTCTAGAAGCTCCTTGATTTGCTTGGGCACTTCTTATATGCTCACATTAGAGAATCTACAGGGTGACTTATTGATTACTGGCTTCGCATGTGGCTCCAAATCTGTAGTGTGATCCATTACTCTCTTGGGAGTTAATAAATTAGGCACTTCAAATAAATCCATATACTCCTAAAGTAGAGCTTTCAAAGTTGGATGCTCAACTAAATTTCTAGACTAAACCTCAACCTCTTTATTTAGTTGTAAAACAAAAATGTGAGAGAACCACTTATACTCCTTGACTTGCTTTACGGTCATAAGCTAAAAATTAGAGTTACTAGGCATTCCCTATAAATGGATAAGCTATCTATCAATTGTTAACTCAATCTATAAATGTGAGAAATCCATAGCAATCTTCCCTAAGGTCATCCATCAATCACACCCAAGTACAACATCTATGGGTCTCATTTCCAAATCTCATTTCCAAAGTAATTAGGTTCACCTTTTCTTTATAATTTGTTGCCAATTGTATGGGAACTTGTAGAAATATTTGAGTATTGATATCCTCCACCATTAGCTACTTGTACTCTTATAGGTTGTTGTAAACTAGTGGGAAAACAATGTAACCTATCCACAACCACCCATTCACAAAATGATGTGTATTGCCACTATCTCTCTCGAGATAAGCACATCATTTCCATGAATAATACCCTTCATAGAAGTGTATTAGGGCTCTTAGAATTTGTACAAGAATCCATGGAAATAGAACAAAGGGTAATGGTAGCAATAGGCAAGTCTATCCCACTAGGATCAAAGGCGAACATGTTCACCTAGGTCAAATGAAAGTCCATCAACAACCCCATATGACTAGTCTAGATCAAGATTCTTATCATGCTCTTTAAATTCAAATTTTGCACTCATAGTTGGTTCTTCAATGACCTCTTCATCCACATCCTTAAGTACTATCATATTGTAATTCTTAGCCTTGGCACTATTATAGGTGCACTTAAATGTATGATTAGCCATATATTTTTCTCCACATTTGAAACATAGACCCTTCGCTTTGCACTCTCTAAAAAGATCCATAGGTATAAACTTGCCGTTGTTTATTGAATTATTTCTAGGTCTATATTACCTTGTTTAGGCTTACCTTCATGACTGATTTTTGACTTTGAAGCATTTCCTGTCTTGAAGCATTGAAAGTAGGGTATGTAGGGACTTTGAGAATTCTAAATGGAGCATTGGATTCTCCATAATTTATGCCAAAGTTTCCCTATTTACCAATATCCCTTTGTTGTCCAAAAGAAGCCTCCATGATGCAAATATCATTTCTATACTTATGAGCATATCTCTCTCCTAGCTTAATAGCCTCAAATATTGTGGTAGGTTTTTGGACCATAACATCAACTGTCAAATTAGGTTCTAGACCATATATGTATTTATGCAACTTTGCATCATCATTCACACTCTCTATATACATGGTAAGATTCAAAAATTGGTTGGTATACTCTCTAGCTGATAGGCTTCTTTGGTCCAATTGATACCATATTCTAGCCAACTTTTTCTTCTCAATGGGAGAGACAAATACTTGAGCCATCTTAGCTTTGAATTCTTCTGAACTATCAACCTATTGATTTTCCCTCTTTATGTACCTCCACCATGTATGAGAAAATCCCTCAAGGTGGTGTAGTGAAATGAATCTTTCGAACATTTGACCTAGGAAAAATGTCAAAATAAGATTTTGATTTTCAAGTTCACTCTTCCAAATCAGCTAGTGATGATGAATGGCCATTATATTTGGTTAATATAGTTTTACCACCACGGAGTCTCTCTCAAAAAATCCTTGTTTTCCATTAGTTACTTATGATTGTGTACCCATATAATTGTCGTTGGGGTTTAAAATAGTGGAGGCACTCCTATGATAGTTGGTTTGAAACCTACCTGTAGGAATAGGTGGCTGACTTCTAGCTGCTTGAGGAGGATTTGACCCATGAATGCTCATCATAGGCTCATTAGTCCTAGAGAAAGCCTCCCCAATCTCATAAGTGTTATGTGATATGTTCTTCTTCCCAATAATTCCTCACTTAGAATTATTATTTGAGGGAAAAATGGATTGTTTGTCTCTACTCTCTTTATCATCCATTCATGTTGCCCACAAGAATAGAGATTTGAGCACTACATTTCTTTAGTAGGAGAGGCAAACTTTTCTAAAGAGTCCTTCATAGAGTGGTGGACCATCTGCTCCATGGATTCATTGGTTTGAATGTTGGATTAAACCATTCATTCAACCACTTGATCTAGTTTAGAGACTAACTCTATATGTCTAGTAGAATGCTTAGTCTGATTGTTACAAAGAGTGGCATTGAGAGTACTATATGTGCCATATTCTTGAGATTCTTCCCATCATGATGTGCCCCAAGTATTGCCTCACATGATTCCTTGATTTGTTGTTGTACATCATCATTAGCCTTGTTCTTTCCTTTGTTTCCAGGCATATTTAGTCACTGTTACAATGCAGTTCTAGTAAACATCCTCTCACTAAAATGGATGTAGCTTTTTGTTCCAATATTGAATCAAGAAGTTTTTGATAAAAACAAAGCCATCGATTAGCTTTTTAGGATAAGATATAGCACTTTGTTTCAAAATTAAAATATAATATTTTGAAAATATTATTTTCGTACTATACAAAATAGTCCTACAACCTATAAAAGCACTATTTTGGTCTATCCATCTCTCTTAGGTCCAAACTAAGGTCTCCAAACCTTGTGGTACCCTGTATATGACCTATAGAGATTGAATATGTCTTGCAATACCATGTTTAGTCCATGAAAGTTTTTTGAAATACTCTACAACACCTATAACCAAGTAAGTAGTATCCCAAAATGAGTGCCAAATCACTGTTTGAGTGAAATACCCTATATAAAACCTATAATCTATCTAGAATAACCTATAGCACATATAGATGGATAAATGTCAACCCCAATCATCACTGCCTAAGTGCCCTGTTACTCTTGTGTATACTTGTATCCTGCTAATGTAGGGTGAAATAGGATGAAATATCTTGTAGTAAACATGTAATAGACCTGTAGAATCCTTGTAACTGATCAATGATGCCTTGATAAATAAAATTTAGCTTAAATTTTTGGATCTTCAATGAATCCACTCATGGTACCCTTGGTGAGAGATGTAATGGTGTGATAGGCTCCCTACACGAGCTTCCAATCATTAGGAGGTGGACAAAGTTCCACCGTGGGTTGGTTGGTTGCACCCCTTTAAAATCTTTAATAGTGGGGGAGAGTTATCTCTCTATTGTCCCGCTATATCCATGAGAATCTACCTTTTTCCTTGGTGGAAATATCAACATAGCAGGAGCATTCTATTTAAAAAAACAAAGATGAAGTGCATAATTGAAAATTTCTTTTAATCTTCAATGATATGCAATATTTTATGATCTATGAAAATTGGAATCAAGAAATGGAGAGTAGTTGAGGTTCTTGCCATCGTTTGTTGATGATACAAGATAGATTTTCTTGTAGTAGATTTCCCATTTTCTTGCTGTTCCTTTTGGGGCTCCATGTTTTTGGTGCACAGACCAGACGGTGAAAATTGCCATCAATAAGCATTAGAAGGGGCTGAAAATGAAGAAAATGGCATTGTTAAGAGGAGAAGAATTCAATGGATGCTTGCAAAGTTCCTTCTACCATTGAATAATTGGATATTCTCATTACCAAAGCCACTTTCTACAAGAAGTTCATCCCACAATGGCAGAAACATATTACTATCATGATGCAGGCTCTATGTGGTGGACTATTTCCTCTCCCTGTCGAAGCAATAGAGACATGCATCTTGGTGGCAAATTTTTTGGGAATAAACTAAAGTGTAAAAACAAAGAGAATGACCATCTATGGAAGATTTAACATTCATTGAGAAGTTTCCAAGCATCATCAAGTGGGAGATCATTAAAAAGCTTCAGGAGTCATGTTCAGTGGAGGTTCATGACAACAAGAAAAAAAAGAGTTGGAATTTGTTTGTGGATGCTCAATAGTAGGATATGTGGGATGCATGGTGCATTGACAATCTCCTATTTTTCCAATTAGCAACCCATTGGAGCCTTGTCATAATAGCCTGAATTAAGTTCTTGGACGATTGGCTTTGCTCAAAATAATGCATCGTGCAAGTCCATTGGATGCATTGCTTCAAGACGGTGGTTCAGAGGAGTGTTCAGGCCATGGCAAAACTTGGATACTTGCTACGCAATATCCATAGGTGGCACATATTTTTGTAGGGTTACAGACTTTGAATAGTAGGCTTCCAAGGTTAATTCGAGCTGCTTGAGCTTGAAGAATTCATTCATTCTCAAAGTCTGGTAGTTTGGCAGACGGTATCATTCGTGTACAACATCGTTTTGCTGAGCCCAAGTAACAACGGCTTCAGAAACACCTTGATCTTTGCACCATTGCTTCTATCATATTCGAGCCTGGCCAACTACTTGAGTTTTCCTATCATTGCTTGATTGGAGAAAGCGGTCTCTGAAGCAGAGAAATAATCATCCATCGACTCAATCCATATCTCTGCTCTTCTACTGCAACGTTTATCCCTACTCCATCAAACTTGGGGGGCTTAATTTGCTTGAGAAGGAATTTATTCTCTTGCATGTCAGCATTCATACATGTGGAGAGATAGGGCACATTCTAGGAGATGTCCTTACCGTCAATGCTTCCATTGCAATGAGCTAGGACACATCCAAGCTAATTATCCAACTTAAGTTCGGAAGACATTGAGCCTCCAAGGAAACGAAGCCACGCAAGTGCAGTCTATGGATATATAGAGGAATTAGATGAAGACGAAGACCTAGAGCCTAGTACACCTTTTCAGGATGATTAGAAATCCTAGAAGTTTTCATGGAGATGTAATACAACTTATATTGGGAATAAACCCTACTATTGTACCTACGGTTAATTGCAATAATATGAGTTGCACTACTTGAGTCACTACGAGTAGCGTAGTGGAAACATGGTGGGTCCTAACCCATAGGCCTTAAGCCCCATTAATGCTTGTCTTCCCTAGTTCTTCCAAGATGAGGACATCTCACGTTCTCTAAGGGGGAGAGGATGTAACGTTTCACCCCCTCTCTACATAAAAACCCCCTTTATTTAGGATAATGATTTTTTTTAAAATTATCCTCCCCCCAACCGCCGTCGAACAGATGGCAGGGGGAAGGAGGACGACATTGATATCGAGGCAGAGGAAGAGAAGCTAGGGATGATGATGATGATGATAGGGGGAGCCACAATAATTGAGTCGACATGGAGGGGGAGGCCATGGGCGTACCACCCCTCCCTACGGCCTCGACGAGTCCACCTGACGCCAGGCGGTGCAACAGGTGGTGGGTGGTAAACACCACCACTACCACCACTCCAACCCCACTATTTATTTCCCCCCTGTAATAACCCCCTTCTCCCTTATGTAAACCCCTCTCCCCCCCCCCCCCCCCCCCCCCCCCCCCATTGTAAGAGGGAGGGACGTATTGGAATGGAAGGGCTTGGGTGCTGAGCATCATGCTAAAAGAAGAAGAGTAAGAGAGAGGAAGAGAGAGAGGAGAGAAGAAGAGAAGGAGGAGAAGAAGAGGAAGAACAGAGGGAGAAGAAGAGTAAAAGAGAGGGAGAGAGAGAGAGGAGAGAAGAAGAGGAGGAGGAAAAGGAGAAGAGAAGAAGAAGAAGAAGAGAGGGAGAGGGAGGGAGAAGAAGAGAGAGAGAGAGGAGAGAAGAAGAGGAGGAAAAGAAGAAGAGAAGAAGAAGAAGAAGAAGAAGAAGAGAGGGAGAGAGAGGGAGAGTAAGAGAGAGGGAGAGAAGAAGAGAAGAAGGAAAAGAAGAAGGGAAGAAGAAGAAGAGGAAGAAAGAGAGAGAGAAAGAAGAAGAAGAGGGAAAAAGAGAGAGAGAGAGAGGGAGAGAGATTTTTTCCTTTCCCCTCCAAAGAGGGTGGCCATATGCATCTCCTTTCCCTATGGCTGCGGACCTATACCTGTCTCGCAAGATTATCCATCACTTGCAAATGACTCCACTACTCCAGTACAAGGTGCAAAAGTCTTGTGTGATTTGCAAAGATCAGGGATGGCCTCCAAATGAAAAATGACGCGTGTGGATGGACATCCCACAACGAGTAATGAAGCCTCAGGCAAGGACATCGTTGCCCATCCAACTATGGTACCGGATGTAAGTAATGTATTTCCAAGTTAATGAATGCTTGCTTGATTCATGTGTGAATGTGTTAGACCCATGCTAAGCCGCACGAGAAGAGATTATTGAAAAGGGTAAGTTTATCGCAACAATCAAAAGATGGAGTTTACGAAGCGCGTGTATCTAGGGAAGTTAGCTACACCTAGATGTTATGCAACAAGTCCATATGTAGTATGAACAACATACAAGGTTCCAAGGTATTGTCAAGTCTTCCCTTCTAGAAATTATTAGATAAAGTATCTTACCTCACTAGAAGCACGTAGAGCTTGCACGCTTGACAAATCACAGGGTAGGCAATCTATCCTAGGAAAAAATCAATCTCGAAACTCTAGTGCATAGTTAACACAAACAACGATCACAAGGGTTAGGACTTAGGTGCCTTGATATTATATGGATAAAATATGATTATGAATATTTATTTTTATTATCTCCTAATTGTGATTATGACATCCTTTATACTAATGACATAGTGCTGACCACTTTACATTTATGACATATCAAGGATTGTATGATGATGACAATTGAATCTAAATTTAAATTACCAAAAATATTAGTGTTCATCTTTTTTCCCTCTCTTGTTTTGTTCCTCTCATCTCTTTCCTTTCTTGGTGGTAGCTTGTTTTTCTTCTTCCCCTCTCATTGCCATGGATACAGAAATTTAACCTTCAACAAGGTACCCAAGCCCTAAAATCACATCCATTCCAAATACATGGAAGATGGATTCCTACCATTATTAGTAAAAGGTAGTTGGATTACCATGCAACAAGAAAAAAATTAGGAAAAGTCAGAGATGTGAGAGTTCTTTCATATCTACTTGGAAGTATAGGATCAAAGATTTCAAACTTGGAGCAAACAAGAATAGCATAAAACAGATTTTAATACAACATATATGTATGCATAGAGAGTTGCATATGGAACCTAGTGCTTCAAATCTTCAATTACATAAATTGAATTGTAAGTATTTCATTCTCAATTCTTTTATTTTATTAAACTTGGCATTAGGTTTTACTATGATAAATTTTATTTTTATTTGTAGATGTCTATCCTTCTAATCTTAAGGAATGACAGCTAGTCGAGCCTATTATTGATGTTATGTATGGTTTGATTAGAGAGCAAATGCACAAAGGTAGGATAAAAACATATTTTTTTCAAATGAAAATCCTATTAAGAAGATGAGAGAGAGATTGGGGGCAACAAAGAACAAACAACTCCTCTCAATGTTCTTCTTCTTCATTATTCATCACACTTGCTCTAACCAAGTACACAAAAGTACAATATACTACAACCTAAGTCAACTAGTATAAAGAGACTTAGTCTAACTGTACCAACTAAGTCTAATTGACTTTATTACACACACATGCCATCCAACTAATTTATTGCTGGATAGGAAGGGTTAGCAGATAATAGGTAGAATGAGCTTGTATATCTCAACACTCCCTCTCAAGCTCAAGTCACTTCTTGTATCCCAAGTAGCGATCTAAAATGAGTGAACTTATCTCTACCAAGGGAGTTGGTAAATATATCTACCTTTTGGTCTTCACTCTTCACATGTATGGAATGGTAATGTACCTCTATGTGCTTTGACTTGGCATGATAAACTGGATTGCTTGCTAGAAGCACACTGCTCATGTTATCACAATACCGCTTGATTGGTTTATCCACATAAATCCCCAAGTCATCCACCATCAACTTAACCACCCAAGCAGCCTCACTTGTAGCCAATGCTACACCCCTATATTCTGTTTCTATACTTGACAAAGCCATAGTAGCTTGTTTTTTACTACTCCAACTGACCATGTTGCTTCCAAGACCAAATGCATATCCACTGGTCAATCTCTTGTCATACATACAACCAGCCCAATCTGCATCACAATAACTGTTAGAGAGTGAACTAGAGAGAGAGAAAGGGGAGAGAAAAGATTGCAGAAGAGAGAGAAAGACTACAGGAAGAGAGAGAAGAAGAGTGACGAGGAGAGAGAAAGACTAGATTTGGAGAGAGAAAGACAGGGAGGAGGGAGAAGCCATAGAAGTTGTGAGCAAGATGGGAGAGAAGGACTGTAATTGTATTAATGTGCCAAAAAGATGTGAAAAATTACATATCCTCTCCTTTTATATCAATGTCAGTGTGACATGGCATAATATCAATATTATTTACACTAAATCCTTATTCCCAGCTTCTTACAATCCATCCCTTCCCAAAAGTTTTTGTCCTCAAAAACAAACCTGAAAGAGTAGAAAAGGATAGGTGAAACAAAGTACTACTCTGATACAAGGGCTACAAAAATAGGAAAAGCACTAATTTGTACTAAGTAATGGATAGGATCATAAGTGGAAAAGTGAATAGGCCATATGAACATCCATTTTGAAATGATAAAACTGAAAACTAAACCATCATAACTCCAAGAAAGGACACCTGCAAGAAATAGACAGCTTGCTGTCTACTACAAAACCTGCTGTAGTAAAATGGAGATATCTTGTGATGGGCATATCCAAATCAAGTGTGCTATGAGTCAAAAGAAAACTCATTGGACATACTTGCAACCCATATAGATATCCTTCTTTTGTAATCAAATCAGAATTGAAGCTGAACCAAAACAGTAAGCTGTCCAAAAACTGTATGCAGTAAAACAAGAGATAAATGGACTAATTTTCAGCCAAATAAACCTCTCAAAGATGAAGATTCTGAACCCCAATATGGACATTGGCCTAATGAAGTGCAAAATACTGCTCAGAATCTCCTGGATCAAAAGGTATACCATCATAATAATGATCAAGAGGAGAAGATTTGTCATCAAACTCATAATCTTGACCACTCGGGTCAAATGGGTAGGAAGAAATATCCCCATAATCATCACCATACACATATCCATCATCCGTCATATTATAACCACCATGAATCTCATGTACATCCTCATTATCAGCATACCAATCATCAAAATCGTTATCCAAGTTGTCATAACCATGGTCATATGCATCTAACTCTTCTTTTAGTTGAGGTAGTTCCTGATTGTGTGAATTTATGCATATCCTCAACTAATCCATCATAAGCATGATCAAGAACTGTAAAGTCTTCATTTTTAACAGGTTCATATTCCTCCTTAGATGGTCCAAAAGGCTGATTACTTACCACGTGATCTTCATATACATTGGCTTCAACTACAGCATCAACTTGTTGATCAGCTTGGTCTTCTTCATATGGTTGACCTTGAGGAGACAAAGAGTTCAGCACTGCAATTGGTTGATTCCCATTGATTTGCTATCCATGATCTATGGAATAATTCTTTTCATTCTGGCTTTGTACAAAGTGTACTTGCTTTCCATGATTTACTTTTGCAGATTTAGACATAAAAGCAACATCAAAGTATTCAAAAGAAAGAATCACATGTTGTAGAGTAGGCGGAACCCGATCCTTGAGGTTAATGCACCTAGTAGCAATTGTTGTAAGCATTTTCTTTTTCCATAAAGCATATTTTAGCAAAAGGTTAATAACCATCTTTACACAATCACAAATTCCTTCATGGTAAATAGAGATACGAATCAGGATGAAAGCAACATATTCTGCTAACTTGGTAGAACATTTTCCCAAAAGTTGGACCAATGAATTTGTACCAACATCCAATATTTCCCATGCTAGCTGTCCTTCTAATGAATTCCATGATCGCTTACTAACCAATGGAGGTGTATGAACTGTCGTAGCCCACTCATTGTCATCAATCTTAGCAAAAAGAGTAGAAAGCAATACTAATGCATATTCTAATTGTTGGTGAGACAAATGATTAAGCAATGATATCAACCAATGTAATACATCCTTGCCTTGAAAAAACTGCAAAAGAGTAGTACCACTGCTACAAAAGTACTTCATTGATGCCCACAAATCTTGAGGATCCACATTCTCCATGGTTAGTAAACCCAAAAACATGCATTTAGCTTCAGCATTGCATATACATTCTTGTAAGATATTGTTATCATAGAGATTAATAAGAGTATGCATTACACCTTGCTGAACCAGCTGAGAGGTATGTGGTTGCAACTGATGGATAAGTACTTGCTCAACCAGACTCACATCTCTCTCTTCCAATGCCATTTGAGAGTCATCATAAGCCATAAAAGCATGTGCCAAAGTATCATAACATCTACCAAAGGAATATCCAACCTCTTAGAAGGAACATCTCTAATTAGACCCATAATACTCTGTTTTCATGTCTGTGGAAAGTGCAGTCCTGCAGTACCTATAGGTACTAAATCAGCCATAACTTTTGACTAAAAGCTCCAATTGAAAAACTTTTTTATTCAAACTGAAGCTAACACTTTCCTCTTCGAACAAAGCACTTAACAATAAATTTCAGTGAAGATCGGAAAAAGTTATGATAGCCCAAAGTTGGCTCTGAAATTGTCTACAACCTGTCCTGTTTTGAATGAAACCATAAGAGGTTTGTAGATCCCTACTGATCTATCATCCAAATGTTCCATCAAAACCACACCATCTGAATTGGCATTGCTTAGTATATCAGTGTCAGAAATGATGCTTTCTGCAGACATGTCATCAAAATTGCTGCATGGACTACATCATGTGGTTCACTCCATGGCTGTAGGGACTATTAAAGCAAAAGTTCCAAAACCATTGAGTACTTTTCCTAGCTCTGCTATACTCAGAAATGAAATACCTCAACCACTTTAGTGTTTAGAAGTTGAGAAAACTGTATCCTAGAAAAAATGGCCTCCAATCTCAAGTTCCCCTAAATGTTGATTTGAGTTTTCAAATAACTCAACCAATCCAGTCTTCAGAAGCTTAGAGTTGGATTCTCAGTCATAAATTGGCATACAAACGGAGCAAAAACTGGAAAGAGTTTATATTGCCAACACCTTATTCAAGATCTCAATGACCCCAACCATGTCTCATTTTTAAAGAATAGACACTCACAAAACCATAAAATCCAGCCATTTGACAGCAGGCAACTCACCATAGCTTCTACTGTGAGCTTGGGAACCCAAGTTAGCTTGTAGCATCCATGTCCTCAATCCCTATGATAGTTCCTGCAAAGCTTGTCTCTGAAGCATCCTCAGTTTCAAACTTCATTTTGGACCTCTGACACACTAACAAGTTGCAACCCCATGGCAAGGCAATCAGATCTGTAAATATCACAACAACATGACAATCAAGTGCTCCCAGTAACTTGAATTCAGAATTTAGAAACAAAGAGTGGATTGCATAAAGGTGTGACGGCAGTGTCAAAGTTTGTCATTACTGCTGTCACATCTGCAAAATCTACATTAACAATACCTGAAACTGCAATGATGTCAAAAATGCCTTGTACACCTTGCTGCAATACATCATCAGCCAAAATAAAATCATCCTACAAAAGTTTTTGTTGTTGAGCAATGCCAAGCAGTCTGTCATTTGGTATCATAATCAATGTAGCTACTGACTTTGGAAGCCGTTCAATGGCCTCTAATGCCTGCACAGCCCTAAGGTTTGGGCTAGTGCCACAACCTCAATACTCCTATGAAGCCACAGAAAACCGATCAACACGAGCTGTCTCTATTGCCTAGTAGCTTCATGTCTTTATCAAATCCAAGCACAACTGTAGCTCCAGATCTAGGATGCTTCTAATATGATCTGTTGCCTCCATCAAGCACAGAAGCTTCTAGTGCATTTCAAACTCATTATCCTTACTCAGGAAATCTTCATGAATTTTTGTAAGGATATCTTCTAGAAGGGTTCCATGTCAAGGAAGTCACTTGTTGATCAGGACACTAAAGCACATCTACCAATGCCCAGCGTGCACCAGTGCTCCCACTGGGAGATCCAAGGAATGAAACAATGCTTGACCTTACAGGAGCTATGTTTTTCCAGGATATGATGCTGTCCATAAGCACACTTCTAATAATCCATCTCTGCTTAGCACTCTGGGAGCGAGTATGATGTCGATCTTGATGATCTTCTCTGATAGGAGCTCTGATGTAATGCACAATCCTGAGACCCTTGGAAAAGAAAGGAAGAGAAAGTACTTTGGAGAGTGTGCTCTATTAGCAAGCAGAGTCTATACATGCTTAAATGCAGAATGTCTCCATTCCACTGAGATCCATGGTTTCTCTGATATCTCTGCTCGAAACTTGCACCAACTAGGGTGTGTATACCGACAAGAAGCAAAGCCTATAATAGTGTAGAGCCTTGAAGATTTTCAAGGAACTCTTAATGCTATTGTTTTTGGACATTGTACTCAGAAATATTTGTCTGCAGAAGCAACATTCAAATGTCAGCAGGGAACTGAAGTCACAGTGCAAGGAATTCCTCCTACTATCATATCTAAAGGACAGTCTTTTTCACAGTCTTTAGCTCAGATTTGTGGTAGCACGTAGCATTGCGACCAAGAAAACCCAAAACGTAGCAGGGTCCATGATGAAATTATATTGCTGAGACAAGCTCTACGAAGGCCAAGGAGGATGATGCACCCATACTTGAAATGTGTTATAAAGCTTACAAATAGTTCTAGTTATCTGGCCAGCAAATCACAGTTGTGAACTTGCTTGTAATCTATCGATCTCTACCTGGTGGACTGGATCTGCAAGCTGGCAGACAATTGCATGAGGCTTCAAGGCTTCCCAGCTTTCAACGTTGTTGGAAGTGGAACGGGATCAGGTCTTAGATCCTTTCTCCTGGAGCAACTTTCCGTGGATTACGACAAGAAGTCTAGCTCATCTCCAATACGTCTCTTGAAAACAAGCTCACCAAAGCACAAGAGAGTGTCTCCCCCTCATCACCACATTGCAAGGGAAAGAGGCGACGTGCGGAGTATCTTGGCCAGAAAGGAGGTTGTCAAGGTGCCTGCTACACAATCGGCACAAGATGAAAAAGCATGGGGATCAATTATGCCAGAAGCTCACAAGATGCTGGAGACAATTTCTATGCTCAAGGCGCACAACACTGATGCTGGTCCGTGACTTTGCAACATGTAGTATTAATCAGTAGATAGTAGCCTCTCTTCCATTTGAGGAGCTAGCTGCTCGAATTACATCTCCAAACACTTTGCGTAGTGTAAAAGCTCTATTAGTGTGTCTTGAGAGCCGTTTTCTACTGTCATCAAAAAGCAGTTCTAATGTTGCCAAAATTGATCATCTTCTGAAACGATTGTCTCCGCCTCCTATTCTTCTCTGTCGACTCCATGTGTGTGGAGATTACTACTCAGATCTCCAATCTCCCTAGAGGTAAGAAGAAAGTTGTCGATCCTTTCTCCAAGGAAGACTGGTATGATGGGAAAGTTGTCGATCCTTTCTCCAAGGAAGATTGGTATGATGGGAAAGCTCCCTCAATCTTCACTCGGTGATCCATTGGAAAGACCTTGGTTACAAGGACACAGGGGGCCAAGATTGCAGTTGATGGATTGAAAGGACGAGTGTTTGAGTGCTCACTTGTTGCTGATCTTCAGCAAGATGAAGATCAGTCAACAAGGAAGATAAAGCTCTGAATATTGATGTATGTGGTGCTTGATCTGAAGCTTAGCAAGTAAGGAAATGTCCCATGCTATCCATTGTAACAGAGAGATGAAGATCCTGACAAGAAATGGAGTAGAGATCTTGGTTGCACCATGAAAGCTTGAAGATAAGCTTAAAAGTTGAAGAAGAAGAGGACTCACTTTTGGAGAGTAACCCCATTTAGACCTCTGTCAAGTCCTGTAGTGACCTCCTTCACCCAAAACGCCTAAAATTTTACCTCAAAGTTGAAAACGAGCTGTCATTTTTGGTCTCCTTGTCTCCAGATTTAACTGAGCCTCCTGCCATAGCTTTTGTGGAGTCCAAGAAAGCTGACAACACCTTGCGGTACTCCATTAATTTTCCTTACAGCTCTTGTACCTATTTAACTAGGGTTTTCTCTTTCTTTTTTTTCTTTTTTTTTTTTTGAAAACTACAATTAGATGTGAGGAAGGGGAGAGAAGATTGGATCAAAGACCAAAGCTCTGATACCACTTGTAAGAGAGTGAACTAGAGAGAGAGAAAGAGAGAGAGAAGACTGCAGAAGAGAGAGAAAGACTACAGGAAGAGAGAGAAGAAGAGTGACGAGGAGAGAGAAAGACTAGATTTGGAGAGAGAAAGACAGGAAGGAGGGAGAAGCCATAGAATCTATGAGCAAGATGGGAGAGAAGGGCTGTAATTGTATTAATGTGTCAAAAAGATGTGAAAATTTACATATCCTCTCCTTTTATACCAATATCAGTGTGACATAGCATAATATCAATATTATTTACACTAAATCCTTATTCCCAGCTTCTTACAATAACCTATAAGCTCAATAGGCTTACCATGCTCATAAAATATCCCATAAGGCAATGTATCCTTCACATATCTCAAAATCCTCCTCATAGCATCTAGGTGAGGTTTCCTTGGTTGTTGCATAAACTGGCTTATCAAACCAACTGCATAACTCAAGTCCGGTCTAGTGATAGTGAGATAGATCAAACTACCAACCATGTGTCTATACATAGTCACGTTCTCTATCACATTTCCTATATCAATAGCCATCTTTACATTTTTCTCTAGTGGTTGTCCATGCGTTTCCATTCCAACATGCCATACTTCTCCAGCATATTCTTTGCATACTATTTTTGTATCATTCATATCCCATGAGGTGTATGCATAACTTCAATGCCTAGGAAAATTTTCAGCTCTCCCAAGTCTATAATCTGAAATTCTTTCTGCAACATAGCTTTTATGTCATCAATGCCCTATATGTCATCACCTATGATCACCAAATCATCTACATAGAGCATCAAAATCACATATTTTGTCTCTGTTTTCCTAGTAAATAGGCTATGATTAGCTTTGCCTAGTTGAAATCTAAGTGTTTGCAAAAAGTAGAAAGTAATCCTAGAATTATAGGCTCACGGGGCTTGCTTTAAGACATGCAATTCTTTCTTCAACATGCATACATACGACAGATAGTCAGGATGCACATAGCCCTTTGGCTGATCCATGTAAACCTCTTCTTCCAAATTACCATTTAAGAAGGCATTTTTAACTCCCATCTTTGATAAAGATTCCAGCCTTTGGATGTAGCCAATTCTATCCATACAGTTGCCATCCTAGCAACCCAACTACATATTTCCACATAATCTAGCCAATACTACTAGGCATATCCTTTCACTACCAACAATTTGACTTTGTACCTTTCTAATGAGCCATCAAACTTACATTTTACTACTAGGCATATCCTCTCACTACCAACAATCTGGCTTTGTACCTTTATAATGAGCCATCAAACTTACATTTTACTTTATAGATGCTCTTGCATCCAATAGGCATTTTGCCCTTAGGCCACTCAACCAAATTCCATGTTCTATTTTTCAACAAAGCCTCATATTCATCATCCATAGCCTTGCATTGGTTCTCATCCTTAACTACTTTTGCAAAAGATGTAGGCTCTTTGTATTTCAACACTTCTGTCATGTATGCATAATGTCTCACTAAGTATCTGTAGGTAAGCCTATCAATAGGCTTCCTTTCTCTCTCTGATCTTTGCAAAATAGTGATGAGCTAGATTCTGCTCTCTCATGAGGTGGTACATATCTTTGCTTAACTCTAGGCGTAACCACTGCAGGTATGCCAGACTTGCTATCAAGACTCTCACTAGAGTCATATCCTGAAGTCAATAGACCTATAACAACATCAAAAACCTTCTCTTTTCATGTAACTCTCCCCCTCATTGATGTATCCATGTCAATGGATGGATACTCATGGGTGTGTAGCCTGCCTACCCAAGGACTTACACTGCCAAATGCATCCTAATTAGGTCCACTAATAGAAGAAGTGCCTTGCTCTCCATTTTCAGCATATGTGCCCTATAAAGTATCATCAAATACAACATCATGGCTGAGCAATATCTATTGTGTAGTCAGAATAATGCACTTATATGCCTTCCTTTCCTGTGAATATCCAATAAAAATACACTTCACTATTTTAGGATCAAGTTTCTTCCATTTCTCATCAGTAACATGAACATAGGCAATACTACCAAATACTTTGAAATGTTGTATGTCAGACTTGTAGTCATACAACTACTCATAAGGTATCTTTTCATGTATTCTTGTAATAGGTGTTCTATTCATAACATAGACAGCCGTAAGTGGTGCTGCTTCAGCCCAATACAACAAAGGCATGTCCTTCTCATTTAGCATGGCCATGGCTGCCTCCATAATCACCTTGTTATTTCTTTTAGCAACTTTTTTCTGCTTTGGAGTATAGCTGCAAGTTAATTGCCTCTTGATCCCATGCTTTGTAAGTATCTATCAAACTCCTTTGAGACATACTCTCCACCATCCCTCAGATCATAAGCATGGGGCATAATAGTTAAGCTCTTTTTCAACATGAGCTTTAAAATCCATAAAGCTATCCAACACCTCATCTTTATGCTTTAACATGTATATCCATGTGTACATGCTATAGTCATCCACAAATGTCACATAGTATTGAGACCCACCAAGTGATGCATTATGTGCGTAGGTCCCCAGACATCTGAGTGCACAAGCTATAAAGCTCTGTTAGTATTCCATGTATTCCTGGAAAATGGAAGCCTGGCTTGTTTCTAAAACTAACACGCTGAGCATATATGTCCCAAATCAACATACTTAAACATTGGTAGCCCTATAACAAGCTTCTTATGCTGCATATTTTTTAGTTTTTGGACATTTATATGTCCAATACGTTTATGCCATATATTAATGTCTCGGATATTTTCCCCATCATGAGTAAACATAACAACATTCAACTTAGGTATGTTTGTATCTAGTGTAGGCATCATGCCATGTCTATGGCCTCTAACAGCCAATCTACATCCACTTCCATACTCCTCTATGAAGCAGCCATCTCTATTAAATAGTACCTACAGGTTCCACTCAACCATCTGACCTACAAATAACAAATTCTTGGTGATCAATGGTACATGCAATACATCATGCAAGTGCTTTTTCCTACCATCAGGTGCGATGGCATAACCAAAGGAAAAATCCCTCTCTGTGCTATGTCATGCTAAGAATCATCTCTAGTACATGCATAGCCATTAGCTCCTAATTTCAACTCAGAAAACCACTCACCATGTGGCATCATGTGGTTTGAGGCACTAGAATCTATATAGCAAACATCACCAAAATTTTCTTGCTACTTGCCCTTGTTGCATATATGAGTCATAGCAAAAGAGTCTCTCACTTGTCTCAGGCTCTATATGACTAGAAGATGCATAATGACCTTGTTTTCTACCCTTCTGTTGAGCCTCCTTCCAACACTCTTTTGCAATGTGTCCATGCTTGCCATAGTAATTGCAATCTTTATCATTTTTTGCATTTTCATGACTAGACTGAGTATGACAGGATCCTCTACCCCTAGATTGAGAACTCCCCCTCGCAAGGGGAGTATCCACCACCTCTACCAGCAGATTCATGTTGACCTTGTCCATGCTAAGATGCATGTTGTTGAGTTCCCTGCCATGGGAGATCCAACTCTAGGTGCAAAGGATCCTAGCAATTGCACACTCACATGATAATTCAAACAAGGATAAAGATTTTCATTACTATGGAAGTATGGACACATTTCTAAAGAATGTTGGAAAAAACAAGAAAATCCAAAAGGCAGACAACAGGATTACTATGCCTTGTCCAATCATGTATAGCATGAGAGTGGTGGCATTTTATTTGCCATGACTTATGTATGGAACAAGGCTACTCATCAGGGAAAGATAGATGACATTTGGTATATTGATTCAGGAGCATCAAATCATATGATACCACATGGGGAGTGGTTTGATGAAATGAAAGTAGGTACAAATGGCTATGTATGCACTGGAGATGACACTCAGCATGATATAGCTCATATAGGAGTTGTTGCACTAGTCATGTATTTGACGGCAAGAAGAAGAAACTGTATAATGTTTTGCATATTCTTTCAATCATGAAAAAATTGTTATCTATTGGCCAAATGGTTGGGCCAAACTTGCATATATGCTTTAACAAAGTTGTTTTATAGAGGAATATGGTAGAGGTTACAAGCTAATTGCAAAGGAAAGAAGACATGGCAGAGTGTTTACATTGAATGCAAATATTCCTTATTTGAAAGCTTCAATGTTTGCTCATGATGATGTAAGTGTAAAAGACATAGATATCTGGCATAAATGCATTGGACACATCAATGTTCAAAGGTTTAAAAATATGCAGCATAAGGAGATTATTTTAGGTCTGTTAAAATTTAAATATGTTGATTTGGGATAGATATGTTCAGCATGCCATTTTGGAAAACAAGCTTGGTTTTCATTTTTTGGATATACATGAAACAATAGTAGACCCTTGCACCTTGTTCACTCGGATGGATGGAGATCCACACATAATGTATCTCTTGGAGGGTCTCGGTACTATGTGACCTTTGTAGATGATTTTAGCAGGTATACTTGGGTATACATTTTGAAGCATACAGATGAAGATAACTTTATAGATTTCAAATATCATGTAGACAAAGAGTTTAACTATTATGTATCATGCTTATATCCTAATAGTGGTGGTGAATATGTGTCAAAGAAGTTTGATATATACTTGACTAAGCCCATGGAATCAAGAGACAATTGACATGCAGTTATACTCCACAACAAAATGGAGTGGCTGAATGAAAAAATTGGGTCATTATGGAAGCAACTAAGGCCATGCTAAATGAGAAAGAGATGTCTCTTTTTTACTAGGCTAATGTAGTTCTAACTATTGTTTATGTCATGAATTGGACACCTACAACTGGTATATATGAGAAGATACCATATGAACAGCTTTATGGTCATAAGTCTAGCATTGCACACTTGAAAGTATTTGGCAATAGTGCATATGTGCATGTACTTGATGAAAAGAAAAAGAAACTTGATCCAAAAGAAATGAAGGCTGTCTTTATTGTTTTGGTTACTCATATAGGAAAAGAAGGCTTATAAGTGTTATGTTTAGTCTACTCATGAGAATTTGATGAGCTCTGATGTGGTATTTGATGAGCTAGTATCCTAATATGATGCTATGTAGGTAACAGTTCATGATGACTCTTCACAAAGTACATATGTTAAAAATGGAATGTAGGATACTACTACTGCTAGTGGACCTATGAATTATGTATCTACTAGTGAGAGTCCTTCAGCAAGAAGATTACATAGTCATGGATCTCATTCCACTGACACAGATGTGTCAGTGAGGGGAAGATTGGACATGGATAAAGGTAAAGAGAAGGCACTTGATGATGTAACATGTTTGTTGACATTGAGATATGATTCCATTGACAATGTAGATAGTGAGCTTGTCATACCTACAGTTGTTACACCTAGTCTTAAGAAAAGGTATGTACTGCCTCATGAGAGCACATAATCACATACTGTACCATAGCTACAAAGATTAAAGAGAAAGAAAACATGTCGATAGATTTACTTACAATGGATACTCATCTAAACACTATGCATACATGATAGAAGTACTGAAGCACAAAGAACCCATGTCATTTGCAGAAGTAGTTAAGGATGAGAATTGGTCTGAAGCAATGGATGAAGAGTATGATGCTTTGTTGAAAAATGGAACTTGGGATTTATTTAAGCTACTTGAAGGCAAGAGTTCTATTGGATACAAGTGGGTCTACAAAGTCAAATGCAGATCAATGGCTCACTTGAAAGATACAAAGCCAAGTTGGTTGTGAAGGGTTATGCTCAATAGTATGGGCTAGACTATGAAGAGACTTTTAGTCCTTTTATGAAGATGGCAACTGTATGGACTACCATTGCATTAGCTACATCCAAAGGTTGGAACCTATATCAAATGGATGCAAAGAATTCTTTTCTGAATGGTGACTTGATGGAAGAAGTCTATATGGATCATCCAAAAGGATATGTACATGCTGAATATCCATCTTATGTTTGTAGATTAAAGCTAGCATTGTATGGTGTAAAAGTCCGCATGAAAATAATTGATTGGGCTTTTTGAATTTATTTATTTTTTTAAATTTTATTTCCCCCCCTTATCCCTCCAGCCGGCTGACGAGCTGGAGGGGGGAGGGGAATAGAAGGAGTTTACAAAGCTCCTTGGTGGAGCTTGTGGAGGGAGAGAGGGCATGCGTGTTGACACGCAGAAGGAGAAGATCCCCCTCCCTCCACTATTTAAACGAGGGGAGGGGAGGGGCCGGAGGACAGAGAAGACTGGGGGGGGGAGACCGTGAGGAGAATCGACGCCTTGCTGAAGTTCGTATCGCTGTGAAGAAAGGAGGGGATGGGACGCTGTTGATTGGCCGCCAGGGCAGCTGATACGAGCCGCCTCCAAATCCCCCCCCCCCCCCCCCCGGTCAGGTCGGACGACCATAACCACCCCCCCCAAAAGCTTCTGGAAGCTTGGAAGCTTCCAAAGGGGGGGGGGGCTCTTTAAACCCCCTTCCTATACCTTACTACCCCCTTTGTTATTTTCTTTTTTCTGGGGTTAAAATCCCTTAAGCCCTTTCATTTTCCCTCCCCCGTGCTAAAACCCTTTCCCCTGGATTTCAAAAATTTTCACCCCCTCCTTGTACGTTATGAAGACCCTTTTAACCCCCATATCCAAAACCCTTTTCCATGGGTATTAGAACCCCCTCCGCCGGGATTTAAAAATCCCTTAAATCCCCTTTCACCCTCGTACTAAAGCCTTTTCTTTCACTTGGAGTCACTTCTCCCCCCGAGCACAAAGGCCTTAAGGGTCTTATTACTTCTTTACCTGTGTATAATCCCTAAAAGACCTATCCCCTTGGCTTTGGAATCACTCTTCCTGTGGCCTCTTAAAACCACTTCTCCCGTGATTACCCCTTAAGCCTTTACCTTGGCATCAAAAACCTATCACCACTCCCCCATGTGTAAGCCCCATAAGCCCTTTTTCTCCAAGTTGACCTAAGGGCCCTTAGACCCTTACTTATAATCTTTACGGCTATTATTTTTCCTTAAAGCTCTCCTACACCTTGTGTCCTCTCCACACCTTGTTATTTCCGTTCGTGCGAGCTTACAAAGACCATTAAGCCTTCCCCATGGCTTTAATGGGTCTTAGTTGTAAAAGTTTCTAAAAATACCCTTTTCAATTTCCGAATTCAAGGAGGGAAACCTTCCAAAAACTACTTTGACGAACAGTGCAAGGAGCGACGATGGAGTTGTAAAGCTGCTTCCACGTTCGACGAACCACACTTGCGATGCCTCCTAAGAAAGTCCAAGGCGTAGCCGCGGGAGGGTCATCTCCCGGTATCCATGTGGATATCTCACCTCAAAGCCAGGTTGTCTTCTTGATGTTAATTCGGGTTTTAGTCAATCATGCAAAGAAAAATTATCAAGGAAATATATATATTTGTTCGAATTAATTCTAACGAAGGAGTTAGCTTATGAATGACAATGTATTCAAATTAGTTTCCCTCAAATTGCATCAAGCATTATAAAATAATAGGCAATACTATCCATATAGTATGATAGTCCTAAAATGAAGAAATTATATCTTGCTCCATTAGTCTTATTCTTTTCGCAACGGATCATAGCAAAATGGCTAAATTCATGAAAAGTTTCTTTCAATGCTCAAATTACTAGAGAGTTATCTTTGCTAGTTGCAAGGCAACTGTTGTTAATTGGCATGAGTTTATCTTTAAAGAAAACGGAAGTTAAATGTTAGAAATTAACAAGTATAAAAATTAGACATACGAAATCATTTGGAAAGAAAATGTAATGGGGAATTGCTGGATGATACTTTATTAACACTTTTTCCCCTGCAAATTGAGGACTTGGAACAAATAGAGTGTGTATTCACCAATTCCTTAGCTAGGTATTTAGGAGTATCGTCACTCTTTGTGTCACAATGACATTATGCTATATGCCAAATTAAACTGTATTGATTGAGAAAGTAATCAAAGATAGTAAAACCGTAACAAGACGAGTAAGATTACCTTCCTAAAGCTGACCAAACCAATCTTTCCAAAATATAACCGGACCAATCTAAACATAGAAACATTCATACCCTAAAACACTGGACTACTTACCTTACTGCAAGGATAATAAACTCATAAAGATAAGAAATTAGGGTCGTCCCTAAGGTTCTCAAATAAAGAAACCCTAGGCCTGACATACGTCAGATTAAGGAGTCTAAATAGATTATTCCATCGTCTGACTTGCGCAACATATATGAAATCATTTTGTGATTGATTCACAAAAAGAAAAGGGAAAAACCCTTTTCAAAGACGACAGATCCTTACGCAAGTTATCTTGCAAAAAGACGTAGTTTTTGGATATCCTTCAAAATAAGAAAAGTTGTAAAATAGGAACTAGCATATCTAAGGTACCTTAGGGTAAACCAAACTAGGTATACCCTACATCCGAATATAAGGGATCTTGCCAAGTTATAAGACATCTTAAGAACGACTGCTGATACACTCAAAAAAAAGAAAGAACACTTCTTTAGCAGTTTGCCATACAACTGGGTTGGTTAATGGAAATGTTTGTGCTTGCTAGAGATTTTAGAGCTCTGTTTGATTTATGAATTACAAATTAAATAAGTATCTATACTTCAGGTTAAAAGCCTGAAGGGAGAGGCAGCTTCAGTTACCCCCGACTGCCTGCCTGACCCTAACCAAGGGGGTTGTTTTATCGTGCCGGGAACGTGGACCGAACCCGCCGCGAGAGGTCTCGCCGTTGAGTTATACTTGGAGCAGGAGGACGCTTGGGTGCCAGGGGGGCTCTGGCCGTAAATCCCTCGCCTTCCGGGTCCTGCACAAGGGGCTAACACGACTCGGGATTGGATCCCAAAGCCCGTATACTAGTTGACGGGCGGAAGCTTGGAATAGTGATCCTTGGAGATTACTTGTTAGCCTCCGGGCAGATTATGGATAAGCCTACGGGCGGAACTTCTTGTAATTCAAAGATAAAATGATGAGATGTTGAAAGAACTTGCTTGATATTGTTTTTATATGTCACGTGATAAGATTACGTGAAGGAACCAGTGCTTAAACAAGATTAATTAAAGAAGCTGATTGTTGTATGTCAAATTAATGTGTTAGATAATTACATAACTAAAACAAATCGAGGAAAGTGCGGAGGATGGACCATGGGTCCGTCCTACGGTTGGGTGATCCTGATTAGCCGGGAACTTTTCTCATAAATCTCGAAAGACAGCGGAATGATCATCATCATCAAAAAGAATAACGAGAACGATGACCTAGAGTTACGTCTTACCCGATTTACGTTGTTTTAGGGGAACGGAATGGGACTATGCCTTATGGCAGAGAGGTTGAGCTTTGCATCCCTCTCGTTTCCCATTCTCCTTGAACCAAGTGCAGCGTGAATCCGCTTCGGACCTGGCGTTTCTGCGTAAAGTAGTTCGCTCGGGTCTGACGCTAGTTGCTGTTAGCTAGTGACCCACTAGGAAAACCCTAATTCCGGTCGATCCTAAGTGGAAACGGCCAGGATACTTCCGCTACGTGGCAGACGCGGGAAGAACTAGATCGCAAAACCCGTAACATTCCATGGGAGTGTCGGGTGGAGCTTCTAGACATCCTTTCCGATGGACTGCTAAGACGTGTCCTGGATGATACTAGGGGACACGTTACAGTTGGTATCAGAGCCGACCAACAACGGAATTGTTTTTATGAGATCTCAATAAAATGAAGTAAAGAAATTGTTGCTGTCCAAACATTTCCTCATCTTCAATACTGTCTTGCAGAACTATGAAGCGTGGAACAAGTTTTTGGTGTTCCGGGTCATGTTTATGACTGCAATGCATTCTCCGCATTATAGACAAAGAGTTGGGATGATGAACATCCTGGAGCAGATTTATAATCCATCACCTTTATATATAGAACGAAGATGGACTGGGTCTTCAGGAATCTACTACATAGCTGCCTACCGGTTCGCTTATCTACAGACCAACCTAAAGAGGATCAAGTGGTTGGAAGACTTGAAAGTCGTGAAGCTGTTCATTTTTGTGGAAGCTCACGTAAATTTGACTTTACATATTCAAGGTCGGAGGGTTGAAATGAACTCATATGTATATGAGGAAGTAACCCGTGTAATCCCAGCCGACAGGATTAAGGTGTTGGGCCGCCATGAGAAGTATGGATTCCAACGAAAAGGATATCCTGAACTTCCAATGAATTATCGATTCCTAAAGATCCATGACCCAAAACCCTACTATTACACAGTTCCTGTAGACAAATGCAATACAACGTTGTTCTCCCCAAATTAAATGTAATGATTGGACTATCAACACATGAGACATTGTATAAAAGCTACGCCCATGTAAATATAAATAATGACTTCTTTTATCAATATCTGACTATGCATCAGAGTTGTTAAAAAGTTAAGTAGCTTCATGATTTACGAGATAACTAAACTAAAGATAAGCTAACGTCAATTATCATATAATAACGTTATGAAAAAACTTTTATCCAGGCACAACCCCAGGTACAGGTTCCAAATTCGCCCCCTACATCAAGTACTGCTGTGATCCAGGAGAAGAAGTTCCTCCTCAAACAGATAAAGCCACCCGAGTTTGATGGGAGAGGCAGATTCGTCCAGTCTGATGCTGAAATTTGGATTGAATCTATGGAGGATTACTTTGAAGCAGCTGGTACTGCACCTACCAATCAGGCCATGCTCGCCAAATTAAAACTCACCGGTGAAGCTAGACTATGGTGGAAACAATGGTGCAGGGATCAAGGGACTTCAGAGGGGTTCGTTACCTGGGAGAAGTTAAAGAAAGCCGTGCAGGGGAGATATTTGCCACCTGCATATCGTACACAAAAAATGAATGAGTTCTACGAGCTAAAACAGCTAGGACTCACCCTTGACGCATACTACTCTAAATTTGTCTCACTCTTAAAGTATGCGCCACAGATGGACATGACGCAGCAGGTGTCCAAATTTTGTGCAGGCTTAAATACACCCGTAAATACCCGTCTCGAATCTATGCGTCCGTCAGATCTTCAGGATGCACTCATTCGAGCGGCGCCTATAATTCAGGAAGTGCAAGTTAGACCAAGGGGTAACAAAAATTGGTCCTATAGCGACCCGAACAGAGGAACATTCAGACCCCAAGTGAAGAGAGTTCAAGGTCACAATCAGGGACAAAGGAAGAAAGCAAGGACAAATAACATCAACAACTTTGTTCCTACTCAAAGTAATGGCCGAAACCTCCGATGTTTCCACTGCAACGAACTCGGTCACTTCAAAAGGCAATGTCCCAAGCTCAACGAGGGACATCGTCAAGGTGCAGGCCGCGGTCAAGGAGCCGCCACCCGTGGAAGAGGAAGAACTGCCTGCATTACCAATAGGCAAAGATGCGAAGCAGAAGAAGAGGAAGATCTGACTATGGAAGCAGAATTCGAAAGAGCGACAGTCCATGCCGCTTTACACAAGAAGGGGCCGAATCGCCAGTTCTCGGTGATTCAAACACCGTCGGACTATCAAGGTAAAGGTTTCAAAACCTTGATTGATTGTGGCAGTACACATTCCTTTATCTCACCAGCATGTGCAAAAAGATTAGGAATAGCCACAGTAGAAGCACCTACCCTACTTGTGGAATTGGCAAACAGTCGTGAGGTAACTTGTACCAGGCAAACTGCTAAGGAAGAATTCTTCCTGGGAGGAAAGAAAAACCTCAGTCAAATTCAGAGTCATGAATTTAGGTATCCATGAGTGTCTACTCGGGATGGATTGGCTTAAGCCTAATGACGCCCACATCCACTGTGGAAAGGGTCAAGTTTCCTTTCGAAACTCTGAAAGGGAGTTTGTTACAACTCAAGGTGAGGCAGGAGTGCCAAGAATCCAGTTAGCCAAAGTATCGCGGATCATAAAAGGAGTCAGAAAAGGATTACCCGTTTATCTGATCAAACTTAACAAGTTAGATCAAAAGCATGAGTCTCATGAAGGACCTTCTTGGCTAAAGGAATACGTTGACGTATTCCCTGAGGAATTGATTGAACTTCCGCCTCCAAGAGAAGTTGATCATGAAATTAGGCTAGTGCCTGGAGTTGCGCCAATTGCAAAGAGACCTTATAGAATGCCCATACCGGAAGCTATTGAGTTGAAGGAACAACTCAAGCAATTGTTAGATCAGGGTTACATCCGGCCTAGCAACTCACCATGGGGAGCTCCAGTACTATTCCAGAAAAAGAAAGATGGGACACTTCGACTATGTATTGATTACCGTGGGTTGAATCAATCAACAGTCAAGAACAAGTATCCTATTCCTAGAATAGATGAGCTTCTTGATCGCCTTCAAGGTGCAAAGATCTTCTCCAAGATTGATCTCAGATCAGGCTACTATCAAATAAGGATCAAGGAAGAAGATATTCCAAAAACGGCCTTCAATACAAGATATGGGCACTTTGAGTTCTTGGTTATGTCATTCGGGCTTACAAATGCACCTGCCACCTTCAATAGATTAATGCAGGATATTTTTAGACCATATCTTGATGATTTCGTACTTGTCTTCTTTGATGACACTTTAGTCTATTCTAAACAGGAAGAAGATCATGAACCTCAACTACGGATTGTCCTTGAGACAATGAGGTCTCATAAGCTGTATGGAAAAATGAAGAAGTGTGCATTCTTCAAGCGTCAGATTGAATATCTGGGATTCATAGTATCATCAGAGGGAATATCAGTAGACCTAGCCAAAGTCAAGGATGTGCTTGAATGGCCAATACCAATATCCGTTAAAGAAATACGTAGCTTTCTTGGCTTGACAGGATGGTATAGGGTCTTTATAAAAAACTATGCTTTGATTGCAGCACCTCTTACAGACTTACTAAAGAAGCAGACTTCTATTACATGGTCAACTCCCGAACAAAATAGTTTCGACAAATTAAAGCAAAGTTTGGTATCAGCACCTATTCTAAAACTCCCTGACCTCAATAAGGAGTTCGAGGTAGTAACTGATGCCAGCATTCTTGCCTTGGGGTGTGTACTTATGCAGGAAGGTCATCCAGTAGCATACTCTTCAAGAAAATTGAAGAGTCATGAAAAGAATTATGCCACGCATGATCTGGAATTATTAGCTGTCATCCATGCTCTAAAGCTTTGGAGACACTACCTGTTGGGTAACAAGTTTACTCTAGTAACCGATCATAAGAGTCTCAAATGGATTTTTACCCAGAACGAGCTCAACATGAGGCAACGTCGGTGGATTGAAGTATTGGAGGAGTATGATTTTGAAATCAAGTACCGACCAGGGCTACAAAGGTATCTATGCCAAGCAACCCTATACTGGAACTAGCTAGAGAGGAAGCAAGCCATGATTTGGCCTACCAAACAATGATAAAAGATATATCTACCAAGGAGCAGAATCGGAAGTCATAAGCTAAGTATCAGGAATTTTCCATTGATAATGGACTTGTCTACTACAGAACAAGGCTGTGTATACCAACAAGCCAGTCACTTAAGCAGAAGATATTATGGGAAGCTCATGATTCCCCTTTTGCAGGACATCCTGGCTATGCAAAAACTCTTAATGCAGTTAGGAAGAGCTACCATTGGGAGAGGCTCAAAGGTGACGTTCTCAAATATGTAACTGAATGTTTGTCTTGCCAACGTATCAAGGCCGAACATGTCATGATGCCAGGAAAATTGCAACCACTTGACATTCCCCAAATGAAATGGGAATTTATCAGTATGGATTTTGTTGTGGGCTTACCCCAAGTCCAAGGAGGATACAATTCCATTATGGTTGTAGTTGACATGCTTACTAAGGTTGCACACCTGATTCCAGTAAAGACAAACTATAAAGCCTCCAACATTGCAAGATTGTTTATCAGGAGATATTCAAACTACATGGGTTACCTAGAAGAATCATTAGCGATCGAGATTCTCTCTTCACATCACACTTCTGGAGAGCTATCTTTGAAGCTATTGGGACTCAACTCTGTTTTAGCACCGCCTACCATCCCCAAACGGATGGACAAACAGAGCGAGTGAATCAAATCATTGAGGATATGCTTAGGGCATACTGTTGTCGAGAACCGAAGTGGTGGATTCAATACTTGCCGTTAGTTGAATTTGCCTACAATGCTTCTTACCAGCAGAGAATTCAAATGACCCCTTTCCAGGCATTGTATGGTCATGATTGTCGAAGTCCCCTAAACTTTTCTGATCCAACCCTAAGAGTTGAAGCTTCAAGACAAATGTTGGATGACATGGATGATCAAATAAGGTCAATAAGACAAGACATACAAGCAGCCAAGGATAGACAAAAGGCATATGCAGATTTGAAACGTCAAGAAAGAGTCTTCAAAGAAGGAGACATGGTCTTCATTCGAGTACGCCCTAAAAAGAGTTCTCTATCCCTAGGAGAATTCAAGAAGCTAAGTCCAAGGTATTGTGGGCCGTATAAAATCCTCAAATGCCTAGGACCCAATGCTTATAAATTGCAACTCCCTGAGAACCTAAAGGTTCATAGTGTATTCCATATCAGTCTATTAAAAAAAAATATACCCAATCCTAATCATGTACTTAATGACCAACAAATTGTAATGCCTAGCCAAGGAGTTCTTGAACTAAAGCCAGAAAGGATCTTAGATGCTAGGGAAAGACAATTAAGATCTAGAACCTTGAAAGAATGCCTTGTCCAGTGGAAAGATTATCCCTAAGAGGATGCCACTTGGATAGATGAAGGCACTCTCAACCATCAATATCCCCAGTTTATCTCGAGATGAGGACATCTCGATTCCTCCAAGGGGGAGAGAATGTAAAAGTCTGCATGAAAATAATTGATTGGGCTTTTTGATTTTTTTAAAAAAATATTTTATTTCCCCCCCTTATCCCTCCAGCCGACTGACGAGCTGGAGGGGGGAGGGGAATAGAAGGAGTTTACAAAGCTCCTTGGTGGAGCTTGTGGAGGGAGAGAGGTCATGCATGTTGACACGCAGAAGGAGAAGATCCCCCTCCCTCCACTATTTAAACGAGGGGAGGGGAGGGGCCGGAGGACAGAGAAGACTGGGGGGGGAGACCGTGAGGAGAATCGACGCCTTGCTGAAGTTCGTATCGCTGTGAAGAAAGGAGGGGATGGGACGCTGTTGATTGGCCGCCAGGGCAGCTGATACGAGCCGCCTCCAAATCCCCCCCCGTCAGGGCGGACGACCATAACCACCCCCCCCAAAAGCTTCTGGAAGCTTGGAAGCTTCCAAAGGGGAGGGGGCCTCTTTGAACCCCCTTCCTATACCTTACTACCCCCTTTGTTATTTTCTTTTTTCCGGGGTTAAAATCCCTTAAGCCCTTTCATTTTCCCTCCCCCGTGCTAAAACCCTTTCCCCTGGATTTCAAAATTTTTCACCCCCTCCTTGTACGTTATGAAGACCCTTTTAACCCCCATATCCAAAACCCTTTTCCATGGGTATTAGAACCCCCTCTGTCGGGATTTAAAAATCCCTTAAATCCCCTTTCACCCTCGTACTAAAGCCTTTTCTTTCACTTGGAGTCACTTCTCCCCCCGAGCACAAAGGCCTTAAGGGTCTTATTACTTCTTTACCTGTGTATAATCCCTAAAAGACCTATCCCCTTGGCTTTGGAATCACTCCCCCCATGGCTTTAATGGGTCTTAGTTGTAAAAGTTTCTAAAAATACCCTTTTCAATTTCCGAATTCAAGGAGGGAAACCTTCCAAAAACTACTTTGACGAACGGTGCAAGGAGCGACGGTGGAGTTGTAAAGCTGCTTCCACGTTCGACGAACCACACTTGCGATGCCTCCTAAGAAAGTCCAAGGCGTAGCCGCGGGAGGGTCATCTCCCGGTATCCATGTGGATATCTCACCTCAAAGCCAGGTTGTCTTCTTGATGTTAATTCGGGTTTTAGTCAATCATGCAAAGAAAAATTATCAAGGAAATATATATATTTGTTCGAATTAATTCTAACGAAGGAGTTAGCTTATGAATGACAATGTATTCAAATTAGTTTCCGACAAAATGCATCAAGCATTATAAAATAATAGGCAATACTATCCATTTATTATAGTATTATAGTCCTAAAATGAAGAAATTATATCTTGCTCCATTAGTCTTATTCTTTTCGCAATGGATCATGGCAAAATGGCTAAATTCATGAAAAGTTTCTTTCAATGCTCAAATTACTAGAGAGTTATCTTTGCTAGTTGCAAGGCAACTGTTGTTAATTGGCATGAGTTTATCTTTAAAGAAAACGGAAGTTAAATGTTAGAAATTAACAAGTATAAAAATTAGAAATACGAAATCATTTGGAAAGAAAATGTAATGGGGAATTGCTGGATGATACTTTATTAAATCTTTTTCCCCTGCAAATTGAGGACTTGGAACAAATAAAGTGTGTATTCACCAATTCCTTAGCTAGGTATTTAGGAGTATCGTCACTCTTTGTATCACCATGACATTATGCTATATGCCAAATTAAACTGTATTGATTGAGAAAGTAATCAAAGATAGTAAAATCGTAACAAGACGAGTAAGATTACCTTCCTAAAGCTGACCAAACCAATCTTTCCAAAATATAACCGGACCAATCTAAACATAGAAACATTCATACCCTAAAACACTGGACTACTTACCTTACTGCAAGGATAATAAACTCATAAAGATAAGAAATTAGGGTTGTCCCTAAGGTTCTCAAATAAAGAAACCCTAGGCCTGACATACGTCAGATTAAGGAGTCTAAATAGATTATTCCATCGTCTGACTTGCGCAACATATATGAAATCATTTTGTGATTGATTCACAAAAAGAAAAGGGAAAAACCCTTTTCAAAGACGGCAGATCCTTACGCAAGTTATCTTGCAAAAAGACGTAGTTTTTGGATATCCTTCAAAATAAGAAAAGTTGTAAAATAGGAACTAGCATATCTAAGGTACCTTAGGGTAAACCAAACTAGGTATACCCTACATCCGAATATAAGGGATCTTGCCAAGTTACAAGACATCTTAAGAACGACTGCTGATACACTCAAAAAAAAGAAAGAACACTTCTTTAGCAGTTTGCCATACAACTGGGTTGGTTAATGGAAATGTTTGTGCTTGCTAGAGATTTTAGAGCTCTGTTTGATTTATGAATTACAAATTAAATAAGTATCTATACTTCAGGTTAAAAGCCTGAAGGGAGAGGCAGCTTCAGTTACCCCCGACTGCCTGCCTGACCCTAACCAAGGGGGTTATTTTATCGTGCCGGGAACGTGGATCGAACCCGCCGCGAGAGGTCTCGCCGTTGAGTTCTACTTGGAGCAGGAGGACGCTTGGGTGCCAGGGGGGGCTCTGGCCGTAAATCCCTCGCCTTCCGGGTCCTGCACAAGGGGCTAACGCGACTCGGGATTGGATCCCGAAGCCCGTATACTAGTTGACGGGCGGAAGCTTGGAATAGTGATCCTTGGAGATTACTTGTTAGCCTCGGGCAGATTATGGATAAGCCTACGGGCGGAACTTCTTGTAATTCAAAGATAAAATGATGAGATGTTGAAAGAACTTGCTTGATATTGTTTTTATATGTCACGTGATAAGATTACGTGAAGGAACCAGTGCTTAAACAAGATTAATTAAAGAAGCTGATTGTTGTATGTCAAATTAATGTGTTAGATAATTACATAACTAAAACAAATCGAGGAAAGTGCGGAGGATGGACCATGGGTCCTACGGTTGGGTGGTCCCGGTTAGCCGGGAACTTTTCTCATAAATCTCGAAAGACAGCGGAATGATCATCATCATCAAAGAGAATAACGAGAACGATGACCTAGAGTTACGTCTTACCCGATTTACGTTGTTTTAGGGGAACGGAATGGGACTATGCCTTATGGCAGAGAGGTTGAGCTTTGCATCCCTCTCGTTTCCCATTCTCCTTGAACCAAGTGCAGCGTGAATCCGCTTCGGACCTGGCGTTTCTGCGTAAAGTAGTTCGCTCGGGTCTAATGCTAGTTGCTGTTAGCTAGTGACCCATTAGGAAAACCCTAATTCCGGTCAATCCTAAGTGGAAACGGCCAGGATACTTCCGCTACGTGGCAGACGCGGGAAGAACTAGATCGCAAAACCCGTAACATTCCATGGGAGTGTCGGGTGGAGCTTCTAGACATCCTTTCCGATGGACTGCTAAGACGTGTCCTGGATGATACTAGGGGACACGTTACATATGGCCTGAAACATGCACCATGGGCATGGAATGCAAAAATCAACTCGTACTTATAGAGTTGGTTTTCATATGGGAAAAGCTGATCATAGCTTGTTTACTAAGAAGAAAAAGAAAGGCTATGTGATTTTGGTGGTTTACATAGATGACTTAGTTATTATAGGTGATGATACATAGGGGATTGATGAGATCAAATCTATTTTATAGAAAGAGTTTTAGATAAAAGATATGGGAGAGCTGAAAATTTTCCTTGGTTTCGAGGGTATATGCACACCTTAAGGAATCTAGATGTTACAAAAGCAATATGCACATAATATGCTGGAAAACTATAGTATGCTAGAGTGCAAGCCTATGCATACTCCACTAGAGCAGAATGTCAAGTTGATATAGCAATATAAGAAATGAGATTGAGAATGTGACTACGTACAGATAGATGGTTGATATAGCTTGATTTATATTACCATCACTCCACTTGACCTCAATCATGCAGTTGGATTGATTACTAAATTCATGCAAAAGGCCAAGAAAACCTCACTTAGATGTAGTGAGAAGGATTATGAGGTATGCACAGGCTACACTACATTATGGATTTTTTTATGAGTATGGTATGCCTCTTGAGCTTATAGGATATAATGATGTAGATTGGGAAGGATGTACATATGACAGAAGATTGACAAGTAGGTATGCATTTGGTCTTAGCAGTAGCATGATTAACTAGAGTAATAAAAATCAACCCACTCTGGCTCCTCTCTTGAGTATTGAAACAGAATATAGAGGTGCAGCCTTAGCTGCCCTTAGCTGCATGTGAAGCTTCCTAGCTGGCTAAGATGTTAGATGATTTGCGAGTGTTACAACATGATTAGTGTGCTTCTAGAAAGTAATCTTGTTTATCATGCTAGATCAAGGAAAATTGAAGTGCATGACCATTTTATAATGGAAATGGTGCTTGGAGACTGGATTGACCTTATCCATGTGAATATAGAAGACTAGGTAGCAGACACTTTACCAAATCACTTGGTAGAGATAAGTTTACTCACTTAAAATTGCTACTTGGGATATAGGAGGTGATTTGACCATGAGGGGGAGTGTGAAGAATCAAGCTCATTTATTATCTCAACATAACAAATGTAGACATTAGCTATCACCAATATGTGTGTGTGATGAATAAGTCTGGTAGGATTGACTCTAATTATAGTATTATGGTTAGTTAGACCTAGTTGGGTGGAGTGTGGAAGATGATGACAATAGACAATACTCTTCTCTCTGAGCTTGCCCCATTTCTCTATCTCTCTCTACCTCTTTGAGTGTTGAACAGCAATCAAAAGGACAATATAACTCTTGTTTGAAAAAAATAAAAGTCTAAAAATTCTTAGAAAAAGTACTTTCTTTGTTTACTCATGTAGCTTCTAAGATAAAAATCATCCTCCCAAGATTCCAACTTAGTTTCCATAAAGTCTAGAGAAATAATCGAGATTGATAATACGGTCAAGCGACCAACCTTTAACAAGGATTACAAGCAAGATTGTAAAAAAATACTAATAATGACCAAGGAAAGATCCAATGAAGGAAAACTAATCAAAATTTAGATCTCAAAAAGAGGACTTGCAAAAAGAAAAATCTAAAGCGAAACTAGGAGAAATCCAATAAGCTAGGAATAGGACCAAGTTGAAAAAAATTGTCACTAAGTTAAGATCTTGCTTTGATTGCCCCCCTATTTGTGTAGAACTATTGCTTGAGGAAGAATTTCTTGTGCTTGTAACATTGCATACAAGTTTAACTTGATGCACTTATGAAATTTATTGAATTGAATCAAAATCCTAATGTACTAAGTTTCCAACATAATAAAAAGAAAAAGCATGCTAGATCTCCCCCAAGGCTAGTTGTGGATCCCTTTTCCAAGGGGGATTAGTTTTACCACCTTCGACAGTTTGGATTGACCTCAATGGCGAGAGGTTGCTCGGTAGGGAGATCCTTGTATAGGAGGAGTTACGGGTGCTAGGGGCCTTGGCTAGTAAAATCTTAAACTCCTAGGAATTGTCTAAATCCTTGAATGACTTAGGATGGCTTCTTGAGGGTCCTGATACTAGTTAGGGGCAAAAATCTTGGTTAAATATAGGCCTTTGTGTCATTCTTCCATATGCACGAAAGGTGAACACTTGAATAAGAACCTCTATTAAATAAATAAGCAAATTTCCAAAGGATTGTTTTTATTGTTTGTGTGTTATGACTTAAATTAGATGAACAAACACCGTGACTAAAAGGATTAATTAAGGAATCTGATTTTATGTGTACAACTTAAATGTGTTAGGTAAGTAGAAAACTAAAACTACCCAATAGAGGGAAGCTAGAGGGCATGATTCCTGATGAATCCACCCCAAGGCAGGGTAGTCTTGGTAAGCCGAGAGCTTCTTTATAAATTTGATGCATTATAGTATGGAAAATATTAACCCATAGAATCAATTAGAATCTTGACTCCATATCATTTGAAGTGGAATGGAGTGAGACTTTGCCTGACAGGGAGAGGGGTCGATGTACTCATACTCCCCCTCATTTCTCACTCTTCTTGAATCAAGTGTGATATGAGTTGGCTTTGGTTTTGGCAATCTAGCACAAGAAATTTCTCAAAGACCAATTCTAGTAAACTTGGATAGGTGACCTTAGTTTACTTTGAACTCGAAATTTAGGTCGAATCTCATTGGGTGGCTAAGACCTTGCATTGCAAAGTGGACTCTAGAGAGTCTAGGAAGCAAACCTTGTGTTATTTGAATGACTATTGAGTGGTGTTCCCTAGAAAGTCATCTCAATGGATCACTAAATCATACCACTATGAGGATGTCTCAAGCAAGCACATCACAAAGCAAATCTCTTACTTTTAAGAGGCAAGTTTCCCTCTTTCTTAATTAGGTCATTTACTTGCATACATCAAATTTGTATGCTAATATCTCTTTCCAAGCCTCCAAAGTCAAAAAATTTTCCTTCATTATTAGCCACAAATGATTTTTCAGAACAACACCAAAATGCGCTATTTTTGCCCAAAAAAAACCCCTCAATAGCTCAATGACTTTGATCTAAATCTAGTATTGATGAGAATAGTACATATCTCTACAAGATGTGGATAATAAGAAATCTCAAATCCTTGACCTTCCCAATAATTCTTCATGCATTTTTTTCCTCTCTCCAAGCATAAGCTCTCCTGAATATTGAATGCTACCATGATACTACGTAATAGGGTAGCAATGGTGGGATGCAAGATAGAAGCTATGGAGTCTAGGAGGATTGAAAGAGATAAGAACACAAGAGAGTTATGTGGGTACAACATGAATGGTTCTCTTATTCTTTATTATTTTCACTTACTAGATGACTCTATAGTGTACATATACAATGTATGCCTACCCCACTATAGGCCAAAAAAACAAGGACAATCTCCAACCATGAGACCTTTATTACAAAGAAGACAACAAATCAATAATCATGTAAGGACTTTGAATATAAATATCTTTTAATGAAATCAAACAACTATCATATATCAAACCATTGTTTTCTACACTTCCCTCTCATGTTTGGCAATGTCATTCAATAAACAATCAATCCATCATGGGACATTCATACATCACTTATGGTGATAGTCTTCTTTCTAATGGGTTTTTAAAGTAGATACAATTTTTACTAAGCATGTCTATCCACTCCTTCACAAGAGGGGATTTCAATCCCACCATTAACTTGTGGTTCCTATTAATCTATTAGCTCATATGCCCAAAGTCAATTTTTAGTGGGATGTAGAATCTAGCTTGGCTTTTGAGTGGCTTTGCCTCATGCTCTCAAAATCTCCTATTTTTATTCTACTAGATTGGAATAAGAAATTTCTTATGTCCTTGGATGTCTTGAATGGCGCTAATGGTAGTGGCCTCATGCAAGATGATTCTAATGGATGGTTCCAAGCTATCTATTATACAATCCAATTTCTATCTTTTACAAAGAAAATATATTCTATCACAAAGTAGGAATACTAATGCATGGTGTATTCAATTAAGAATATTTTATACTATTTTCTTAGTCATCCTTTTGTTTTTCATGTGGATCATCTCACTTTGGTGTATTTGGTCAAGTAATAGAATAGTAGTTAGCCCGCACGATCCTGTTGCTCATGTAGCACAGTAAGGAATCATTATAGGTTAGAATACATGCTGATTGTCAATTGAAAAGATACATGATTTTATGGGAAATAGACTTTAATCATAATTGTTATGCTACTTTCTCTTGATAAGGATCTTCATGTAGGTCATAATTACTTAATAATTATAGGTGGCTAGTATTTTTTGTTGGTCATTTTCTAATACCTTCTAAGACAATAATTTACTATATCATGATAAAAGGCCATGACTATTTATGGTCCCATCAATGCAACAGGACTAGATCTAAAAACAATCATTCTATATATACCAATAATTTTCTTGGGTGATTGTTTGCATTCTTTGTGAGCTAGAAACACCTTCATAAAAACCCTTCATGTACATATAATTGATTGCTTACTTCACACTTGAATATTGGTGATATCTACAAAATAGTGCACTTTAGTCATAAGAGCTCCCTTTCCATTATAACCCGAATATTACTATCCATAACACATTTGTTTCTAGAGAAAAGATATGCCATTACTTTAATTATTGCTTCATACTACAAAGATAAAAACCTAGAATATGTGCACAAATATATTTTTCCCAATGAGCACAAAAAAGAGTTTGGATCTCCACAATTGATGATTTGAAGTTGTCTTAGGGCATTTTGATCATTGAATTCTCTCTAGAGTCCTTTAATATGTTGTTTCCCCTATGGAGTAGGAGGCAATTATTGAATAAGATTAGTAGGGCATCTCTAGTGGTCATTTTTCAAGCAATGTCATTGTATGAAAGATATCATAGGATGGCCTATGATCACATAAAATTCTCAGGGATGTGAGCAAGTGGGTTTGGAAATGTGATAGCTATCAATACCTTGGTGAGCCTAACACCTAAAATCAACAAATCTTGAATCCTATTCTACCTCTAGAGCCATTCCATAAGTGGGTTCTAGATTTTTTTGGATCCTTCAAGCTCACTATGGCTCATACACATAATAAGTGCATCCTTATTGTTGTGGATTATTGTACTAAGTGGTATTAAGGCGGCCTAGCCTTTGAATGATAATACAACCAACTCTATGGAGGTTTCTTACTTGTTCAAAGACATTACTACTTGGTATGGTTGTTTGATAGAGTTGGTTAGGATACTCATTTTGTCAACAAGGTAATCGAGTGTCTCATTATTCATGAGAAAGCTTCTCTAAACTACCCTCAAGCAAATGGACTAGTAGAATCCATGAGTACCTTGTGTAAGATCCTAATCAAACTAGTGTAGTATCATTAGATAGATTGGGATGTCAAACTTTCATGTACACTCTAGGCCTATTGTACCTCTATCAAGATGGCTATTACTTTATATGTAGGTTGGATTCTACCATAGGAATCCCTCCCATTCTAATTGGAAACTTTGGATAACCTTCACAAAGAGTGGGTACTGAGACTACCTATTTTCTTTCAAAGGTCCAACTTTGAAAGAGGAAATAAGTGACCATTTTTTTCAAAGAATCCGATCAACAAAAGTGAGTACAAGAAATTCTAGTCTTTAATACATGCATGGGGAAGACACCTAACAAACTAAAGTTTGAATGGAGTGCACCTTTATAGTTTTGTCTCCAATGCTTTCTATTTGAGAGATTTATAGGGAAACTTGCTACCACATATAGTAAATGAGTTTAAGCTCTGGTATTGGTTGGGTTTTGGACTAGATAGCCCATTCTGATTGAGGAGGCTAACTCTAGTCAAGATTCAGTAGGGGAGTTCTGAGGTCTCAAAAATGCCTTTTAGGATGTAGAGAGAGAGTGCTATAGATTAATGAGAGCAAAGCCTCTGTAACATAAATTTTATTTTTGAAAATAAAAAAAGTGATATTATAAATAGACACAGATATAATATTACTACAAATTTCTATCATTTATGAATATTTGTTTTTATAATCTCGTAATTGTGATTATGGCATCCTTTACATTAATGACATAGGGGCTCGGCCACTTTGCATTAATGATATATTTGGGATTGTTGATAATGATAATTGAAATTAATTTCAAATTGCCAAGAATCTTAGTATTCATCTTTTTTCCCTCCCTTGTTTTGCAATTCTTGTCTATTTCCTTGGTGGTTTCTTATTTCTCTCTCTCTCCTCTTTTTGCCATGGATATAGAAATTTGACCTTCAACAAGGTGCCCAAGCTCTATAATTACATCCATATCTATGTTTAATTCGTTTGAAATAGATGGAAGATGGATTCCTACCATTATTAAAAAAGGTAGTTGGATTAGCATGCAACAAGCAAAATGAAGGAAAAGATACAGATGTGACACCTCCTTCATCTCTACTCAGAAGGGTAGTAGGATCAAAGATTTCAAACTTGGAGCAAACAAGAAAAGCACAAAAGAGGTTTTAGTACAACATGGATTTATGAAAAGAGAATTGCATTTGGGACCTGGAGCTTCATTTCTTCCTATACATAAATCGAATCGTAAGTATTTTATTCTCAATGATTTTCTTTATTAAACGTGGTATTATGTTTTATTGTGATAATTTTTGTTTTTATTTGTAGATATCTACCCTTCTAATCTTGAGGAATGATAGCCCATTGAGTCTATTATTGATATTCTTGATGTTATGTATGATTTGATTGGAGAAGAAATGTACAATGACAAGAGAAAAATATAGCTCGTAGAGAATGAAATAATTCTTTCATCACTCTTATATTATCCCTACATATAATGGCCAATGGAGAGCAGTATCTCCACTTTCTTTGCCTTAGTTTACAAGCCTTGAGTGATCTTTACCAAGTCTAGCTACTAGTGAGAGCTAAAGATGTAAAATATTTTCTAAGACATAGAAAACATTGAAATCTAATATCTTAAGTAAGCTAAGAAAGATTACTTTATTTATGCCTATTAATTATTTATGGATTTCTTTTCGAATGTTGAGATATGAAGATCAAAGGCCATGTTGTCAGTCAAGAGGTTAGCATATGATCATGTCCTACAATTTATTGATGAGGGTTAGGATACTAGGATAGAAGCCAAGATAACTTGTAAGATAGATCTAGACTTTGTTGCTTGCAAATATATGCTTGCTATTTCAATTTTCATTTTCATGATCAGTAGACAATACACTGAAAGGCTATTTCTTTTTGTGAGGAATATCTTTTTTAGGAGTACTTTTTCCCTTCTTTGATGCTTTGGTTGCCTTAGGTGTTGAGGACTCCTCCTCTATTTCTACCGTCTCTATCTCCTCCTCTACCCCCTCCTTATTTTTGGCCTCCTTATTTTCTTTTCTTCTTGTATGTAATTGATAAGTATATACTTGAAAATATTTACTCATCCACATCAAACATGCTCACTTGTAATGTACTTGCCCTTGATTATGTGACAGATAATGTTTTAGTAGTTGCCCAAAGTTTACCTTCCAATAGTCCCCATCCATACTCTAACTAGAATGATCGGATTTCGTCCAGTTAGTTAACCCTAGGTCTACCCTGCAGGAGAAGTGTCATGCCGTTACGCACGGAGGACCAACTTGAAGGTTCCTAATTGACCTAATAGTCACCTATCAACAACTAGCTCACATCCGGAGGTGTCCTTTGAGAGGCTTCTTATCTGGAAGGATCGACTACCATTACCCTTGGTTCATGGAGTACAACACTTTTTTCCAGTAGTAGACTAAGGATTTAGGAAATCCCTCGCAATGCTCTAGCATAGCCACCGTACCTTTCCCTTAAGATAATTTACAATTCGAGTTCTGAGACCAAACCCTAGGTAAGTTAGTGAATCGGCCCTTCCTAGAGTTTCTTCCTAGCGTTTGTTTTTTGGGAAACCTCTCAACTACTAACTGAGACCACCCTACCATAGGACTGGATTCATCGGGAATCCATCTACCTGCTTCCCTCTATGGAAGTTCTTAATTATCTACTTACCTACCACATTATGCAAAACATATAAAAACGGCTTCATTAATTAAAAAGAATCCTTTTATGCACAGTTGTTTATTTCCGTAATTTACTCACGGACATACAATCAGAATAAAACAAATTCATTGATTATATTCCATAATGTGTGTTCTCCCACCCATACATGAGAAAATTTACAATTTCATGCACTACCTCATCCGGCGCATCTGCACGTCACCAAGATCAAATCCCCCTATAGCTAGCATTTTTAGGTGTCCCAAGTAGAACTTGGGCCATATAGGGGACCAAGTAGTTCCTAGGTGCATAAATGACTTACTAGCCAGAGCCCCCCTGGCACCCTAACCACCTCCTACTTAATGTGATCCTTGCTAGGAGACCTTCTGCCATCAAAGTCGATTCATGCTTCCACGGCAGTAAAAACATCCCCTCTTGGTATAGGGATTTAACACCTATCCTTGGGCGAGGTATAGGGCTCCTCAATTTATATATGTTCCAATACTTAATTCAATCAAGATCTAATCTAGAAAATCACAAACAAGATTGATGTCTTCAAGCAATTATGACTTCAATCAATCATACAACTTTTAAGTGATGATTAATCTAGTAGCAATCGATACTTGAATTTCACATAATGAACTCTTTCACTTCGAATTTAACTAAGGGTATCTAGATTTTGGGGTCTCTAGCTTCCCAGTTTAAGGTTTATTCTTGTAACCAAGTTTCTTGGCCTTAAGTCAATTTCTTTAACTTGGAGTTATTTTCAGTTTTTAAAAAAAAATCTTCTATCAAAACTTTTAGATTAAAACTATATCCTTGGCTAGTTTCTTTAGGGTTTCGTTCTCGGTAAATTTGTCTTGAATTCACTAGTCTTATTTTCTATGAGGTTAGCATTAAAATTCCTCATGATTTCTCTTGAGTTATAGGTTTTCATAGTTCCCCTAACAGTTTCTAGCTTATAAGAGGTTCTAATAATTTACCAAGTGAATACTCTAAGATCACAGTATTTCTCAAGAGACTTATCTTATTTCTATTGAATTCGAATAGAAATTTTTAGAAAAACGTGTGGTATTGCGATTGGTAAAGGGTTGTTATCCGTGCTCGTGACTCCGTTAGTGATTCCCATGCTCACAACTCCAATTGTTGCTTCCACATTAGTAGGGTCATTCACGATTTCCACTTTTGAATTCTTTTTCTTCGGGGCCATGACAAAAATATGATTCGTAGAAGAAGAAGAACACTGCAGTAATACCAGTCGGCAAGGGTGTAAGACTCTTGATGATGATGATGGATATTGTGTGATTCAATGATGTAGGCCTCATGGATGGTTCCTCTTGCCTCATGGAGAGCATTACTTCTCTCTCTCTCTAGTAGACCGAATATGGACGAGAGTAGAGGTATGACTTCTAATCGGATTGATAGATTAGGATAAAGTTCTTTAGTATCTTCACTTCTCGAATTAGAGTAGAAGAGGATGAGAGACCTTCTGTGTAAACCCTTCCTTGGGTTGAATGGAATGATGTCTCTTCATCTCGCAGAATAGAGTCTCCTCCTTCTCAATCAGCATCTCATCCTCATCAAGATTTCTCTTGTTCCCCCTTGCTGGGCATCCCCAAGCCCTCAATTTATAGTTTTGAAGGGGGCGGTGATAAAAGAGAGGGCGCTTGCTTTTTTAGTGTTTTTCGATGACATCATTGATAACAAAGAGAGAGCGCTTTCTTTTAGCACTTCTGATAACATCAGTGATGACGTCAAAGAGGGAGCTCCATTTTTGTAGTGCGAAGATAAAAAATTACGAATCTATGGGCGAGCATCGCAAGGCGCGTCGTCGGGCGGCCGCCACTCTAAGGCTTACGACTAAGGTAGCGACCAAGGCATAGAACTTGGCATCTTGGCCTTGGCATACTTGGCAATGGGCTACAAAGGCTTCATTGGCACCGTTAGCTGCACACGAGGAGTTTCCACTAGCTTGTAGGAAAAACTTCCCAAGAGGTCACCCATCTCGGCAATGTTGTCACCCAAGTGCACTTAACTGTCAAGTGACTATCCACTAGGCTAGTTCTTTTTATTGTTCTATACTATAAATATGGTTTTAATAAGCTATTCTTAGGAGGGTCTCCCAAGTTTTTCTTCCATGAACTCGCATATAATACCTCATTAATAATAATTATTATCTTCATAATGAGTGTCAATTTCCTAATTAGAGCTAGTTTTTTTTTAAAATGTGCAACATAAACCAATTTTCTTTGGAATGTATATGCAAATTAAAATAAACGAAGTAATGGGGACATTACATTCTTCCCTCCTTAAAGAAATCTTGATGTCCTTATCTCGAGAGAAACTGGGGGTATTCTTTCATAAGGGTTACCTAATCGACCAAAGTGGCATCCTCTTCAAGATAATCCTTCCACTAGATGAGATATTCTCTAAGGGTCCTATTCCTAAGGATTTTTTCTTTTACATCCAAGATTCTATAAGAGTAAACCTTGGCTCCGCATTACAACTTGTTGATCATCAAGAATATGATCAGGATTAGGTACATAGGGCTTGAAGAGACTTACATGAAATACATCATGCAATTTTAGGGTTTCACAAAGTTGCAGCTTATAAGTATTAGGTCCAAGGGCCTTTATGACTTTGTAAGGTCCACATTATCTTGGAATTAGCTTCTTGAATTTTCCCAAGGATAAAGAACTTCTCTTTGGGCATACACAGATAAAAACCATGTCCCCTTCTTGGAAGATTCACTCTTTTCTCCCTAGGTTAGCATAGTCTTTCTACCGATCCTTGGTAGCTTGTATATCTTGCTTGATGGTTTTGACTTGTTCGTCCATCTCTTCAAGCATCTTCTTAGAAGCTTCAACCTTCAAGGTAGGGTCGGAGTTAGGCATTCTTGTCCATATAGAGCTTGAAATGGGGTCATCTGAATGCTTTGATGATAGGATGCATTGTAAGCAAATTCCACCAAAGGTAGATATTGTATCCACTGTCTAGGCTATTTGCAACAATATGCCCTAAGTATGTCTTCAATGACCTAATTTACATGCTCTGTCTGCCCATTAGTTTGAGGGTGATAAGTTGTACTAAAACAAAGCTGTGTACCGAGAGCTTCAAATAATCCCTTCCAAAAATGTGAAGTGAATAGAGAATCATGATTGCTGATAATTCTTTTTGGTAGTCCATGAAGTCTAAAGATTTCTTTGACAAATAATCTAGCAATATTTGAGGCTTTGTAGCTGGTTTTGATCGGAATAAGTGGGTAACCTTAGTCAACGTCCATAATTACCATGATCAAGTTGTATCCTCCTTGAACTGAGGGTAATCCAACTAGAAAATCCATACTAATGAATTTCCATTTCATTTAAGGAGTATCAAGTGGTTGTAGCTTTCCTGGTAGCTTAACTTGTTCAGGTTTTATTCGTTGGTAACTCAAGCATTCAGTTACGTATTTAAGTACGTCACTTTTGAGATTTTCCCAATGATAGCTTTTCCTAACTGCATTGAGAGTTTTGGCATAGCCAGGATGTCCTGAAAATGGGGAATCATGAGCTTCCCATAGTAACTTCTACTTAAGTTCTTGGCTTAAAGGAATACATAATCTTATTCTGAAGTAGACAAGCCTCATCGATGTCATCTTCAAAATTCTCAAAGACTAACATACTATGAACCTTAGCTTTTACATTTTTGTATACAAACTTTGTGGCATGATCAGGTGTATACTTTTCCCCACATTTGAAGCATAAGCATTTTTTCTTTCTTTCTTTGTAGAGATCTATAGGAGTAGACTTTGGATTCATAAAAACTGAAATAGATTTAGGCATGTTGTCCTCTTGTTTGAAATCAACTCTAGGACTGTTTGCTATCTTGAAATTGCTTTGAGGACTTGAAGCATTGAATGATGGATAAGTCGGCACTCTTAAGCTCCCACTTGGTGCATGATTGTTACCATAAACATTGTCAACTTGTCACTATTTGAAAATGGTCCTTGCTTGTCCATAACTAGGCTGAAATGAAGACTCCCTTCTATATTTCTTTCCATAGAACTTCGTAAGCTCAATAGCTTTGAAAAGAGTGGTAGGTTTTTGCACCATAATATCGGCTGATAATGAAGGCTCTAAACCATACATGTACTTGTGGAGTTTAGCTTCATCACTAATACTCTCTACATACATGGTAAGATTGAGAAATTGGTTGGTATACTCTCTTACACTTAGTCCTCTTTGCTCTAATCCATACCATCTCTGTGCCAATTTCTCTTTTCAAGAGGAGAGACAAAGACCTCGGCCATAGAATGCTTCCCAATTATCTACAAGTATGTTCTCCTTAATGTATCTCCGTCAAATATACGCAAATCCCTCCAAATGCAAGGAAGCAAAATGAATCTTCATATCATCAGTTCTAGGAAATGTATCAAAGTAAGATTCCAATTTGTAAATCCATTCCTCTAGATCAGATGGTGAAGATGATTGACCATTGTACTTTGCCAAGATGATCTTATCTTTCAGCTCTCTTTCATGAAAGGGTTGATGTCATAAAATAGGCTGGTCATGAGTGTATCACTTGTAGAGATAAAAAAATGGGCCTGACACTAGCTCTTGGTCTTTAACCATGGGCCTTCTAAACAACCCCATAGCCTCATGGAAAGGTTCGTATAGATACAATGAGTTGATTTGACCAAAGAATGCACTTGTAGATACTATCTCTAGATCGTAGTCCAACATGATGCCCTTTTCAACTCCAAACAATTGAAGTACCCAAACATAATGGTGTCTAGCATCTCATAACACAAACAAAGGAAGAACCCCGCCAGCTTATTGCTATGGCTCCATTACAACTCTCCTACACCCTAGGGATTAGCCCCAATACATGCTCCAGGAAATAATTTAATCCTTACCGCATTAGTCCCCAAAGAAAATGATAACACTAGACCTACAACTTAAGGGACCTCACACTCAACATAGATCGCCCTTCGAAAACAAGTGCTATGCATCCTAGGAGATAATTCTCTTAATACCATGTATGAAAATGCAGATACCCAAAATGAGAATAGAAATCTCTCAATAGATGGTTGAGAATCAATATGAAACCTTCCCATTGGTAGAGGACCTTTAGCAAGTTGGGTATTTAGCACAAAAGATTGGGAATTTGCACCATTCAAACTACCCAAATAGTCATCATGTCTTTGTGAAGTCTCACCTACTTCATATTGGCTATTTGGAATACCCCTTTGTCCAATGATTTCATGACCTTGACCATTTTGGTTAGTGGCTAAATTGGGACTAAGGGTTCACTATTTGAATGAGCTTTCCCCTTAGCTTCTTTGGATCCCATTTGCATTTGCATCCATTGGGAGAATTGAGCCATTATTTGAACATTAGATTCTAATAACTTGTCAATGAAATCCTTTGTTTGGGTAGTGGAACTTCTCAATGGAAAACTCCATTTGACTAGTAGACAATACCATCTACTCCACTCTTGATAATAGCTCCATATGACATTGGGCATGCCTATTCTCATGTTCATACATGGTATTGTTGAGTGCATTGATTTCTCCATGCACTTGAGGCTCTTCAAGGCCCTATTTAGGTATATTATCTAGCATGGAATCTCTAATTTATTGTGTGTACTCATCCTGGGTCTTATTCTTGCTGCTTGTATGCCCTACCATAGTAGTTCAGTCATGCAGTACCCCTTGTCAAAAAATTGGCTATAACTTGAGATAGGAAGCTCTTATTCCCAAAATTTTTATTCAAATCAAAGCAAAAAGTTCCCTATTTAAGATGAGATATAGCACATCATAACAATTTTAGGACAAAAAAATTTGCAATTCAATCTTTGAGTCTGAAATTGTCTAGGCTTGCACCCTGTTCAACCTATAAATACCATGTTTCCACCTGTAAGGGTAAAATGGTGGCTTCAAATGGCTACCAAACCCTGTAGGAGGTTGAATAGGACCCCTATGCACCTTGTAGTACCTGAACCTATACTTCAATAATAATGAAGTTGGTACCTATAAAGACATGTAAATACCCTACAATGTCTTGTAAAGTCCTTGTTTCACCTTGTTTTGCTCTTGAAGGTACTTGAGTCCTTGAAGGAACTTCAATATTCAATTATCCACTCGTTGTACCTATGTGAGGGATAAAATGGTAAGACAGGCTCCCTATACTCGCTCCAAATCACCACGAGGTGGGCAAAGTTCCCCCCGGGTCGATTGGTTGCACCCCTCTTCGAGATCTTCAATAATGAGGGAGGGCCACCTCTCTTTTGTCCCACTATCTCCCTCGACATCCATCTTTTTCCTTAGTGGGAATATCAACATGTTAATAGCATACTACTCTAATCAATCAGGATGAGATGCATTCCAACACTTTTCATGAAATGCAATAGGATGGAAAATTGGATGGGAAGAGGGTCTTACCAACAATGCAATTCAGTGACTCATTGATTGCTAGTACTTACCTTTTACAATATTTCAATCTTGGGTAAAAGAAATCAGCTCCTTGTTTTTTGAGCAATGTGCACATCTGCGATGAACTCCACGGATGACGAGTGGAGAAGAGGAATGATGAGGATACTCAATCGCCTATATGATCCATTCCTTATGAATTGCGAAAGAAGATGGTTCTGGGATGAGCGTTAATGTTACTTCGAGGCCGATCAATTCTTCAAGATGCAGATAAATCTTAAACACCTTGAATGGATGGAAAATTTAAAAGTAGTTGAGGCCTTTATCTTTTGTCCATCCAGAAGGAATCCACTTATGATTACCAGTGGCTAGTAGATACATCTAAACCATTATGTCTATGACAAGGTATAGAAGGTAATTCCACCCAACATGATTATAATCCAAGGACATCACAAGTATCGAGATTACCATATCCATGGTTTTCTAGATTTGCTATTTTCATAGTATAGGTTTCTGGACATAGACAGCAATTGGCCTACTTTCTTCTACATGAATGTAACTAATATCCATCCCTGAAAAAGAAAGATATAATGATATCATGTTTTGAAAATTGTACATAGCATCCAACCTAACCTATCAATATTGATGTATCTCTACTTGTAAACATCTACCATTTGTAAATATCCCTTACTTGTAAAAATCATAGCTTATGGCTCCTGATAATAAAAGATAACAGCGGCTAGATTTTGTAAAAATATTGTGCTCTTTGGCCCACCATTGTTTTACAAAACTAGTAAGATATGTTAATGTGGAAACAGAGCTAAAAAATTTAAGCACTAAACTAATTCATGAAACTTATGATAACCTAAGGTAATATAGGTATCACTAGTTTGATTGAAACTGAGGAGAAGTATCTGCTTAAGAAGGTTAAGCTACTGGAATTCGATGGCAAGGTCAAATACATTGAAACCGAGGTAGAGATTTGGATTAAGACCATATAGGACTACTTTACTACCATGGAAACTACCCCTGCTAATCAAGCTATGATCACCAAGTTGAAATTGATCGATGAGGCACGCTTGTGGTGGAAATAGTGGTGTAAAGACCAAGGGCTTGCTGAGATAGCTATTATGTGGGATAAGCTGAAAGAAGCTATGCATGGTCTATATTTTCCACCATCTTATCACACGCTAAAAATGAATGAGTTCTTTAACTTAAGACAACTCGCAATGAGTCTGAAGGCATGTTACTCAAAGTTTATCTCACTGCTTAAATATGCATCTTCCATGACTATTGCTCAGGTGTCTAAGTTTTGTTTACAGATTGAATGCCCCTTTGAACACACACCTTGAGTCTATGCCCCCAACACATCTACAAGATGCTTTGATTTGCATAGGACCTCCTGTTCAGGAGATTCAATCAAAGCCAATGAATAATAGGCTCTAGAATCAAAACAAAGTCATGTTAAGCGAGCCCACGGTTAGCATCCGCTTGGTCAAGGAAAGAGGGCCAAAACAAATTCACTCTCGGAAACTTCATACCTATGGGAAGTAATTCAAGAGAGTACCTAGGTGTTTCCATTGTAATGAGCCATGCCACTTTAAATGACAATGTCCAAAGCCTAGCCAAATTCCTCGCAAGGATAGTACAAAGGTCAGAACCAAGCTTCAATTGCAAAAGGAAAAGCATCTCCTATAATTCTTACCCAACTCTAGAAGCTGATATGGAGAGGGCATCATTTCATGCCACCCTCCATAAGGAAGGCCCAAATGCCAGTGATTCAAATACCAGGAGAATATCAGGGTAAGTCCTTTAAATTTTTGATTGACTGTGGAAGCATACACTTGTTCATGTCACCAAATTGTGCCAAGAAATTAGGTATAGACACAATACCTACATCTAGGTTGCTTGTGGAACTTGCCAATGGAAAAGAACTTCCAAAGTGACATTGAGCTTGGGAAGCAATCTCTCTGAAATGTGATTTAGGATCATGAATTTAGGGGCCTATGAATGTCTATTGGGTATGGACTGGCTAATCCCCAATGACACACATATTCAGTGTAGAAAAGGCCAAGTGACTTTTCAAAACCTAAATGGGAAAAAAGTGATGACCCAATGTGAGACAAGAAAACCCAAGGTTCAACTAGCCGAATCATCTCGCATAGTAAAAGGGTTAAGAAAAGGATTACCTATGTATCTCATAAAATTAAATAAGGTTGAGTAGAATAATCAAGATGAGGGAGAGCCATATTGGGTGAAGGAATATGATTACATCTTCCTAGAAAGAGCTGATTGAATTACCACCTCAAAGAGAAATCAGACTTGAACTAGGAGCCGCTCCAATCACTAAGAGTCCATATAAAATATTCATCCCTACAGCAATTGAGTTGAAAGAGAAACTCAAGAAGTTATTGGATCAAGGATACATCAGACCCAGTAATTTGCCATGGGGAGCCCCACTATTATTTCAAAAGAAAAAGAATGGAACTCTCTGCCTTTGCATTGATTACTGAATTCTAAACTAGGTAACAATCAAGAATAAGTATTCGATCCCAAGAATAGACGAGCTACTTGATAGGCTACAAGGGGCAAAAATATTTTCCAAGATTGATATCCGATTTGGTTATTATCAAATAAGGATCAAGGAAGAAGATATCCCCAAAACTGCTTTCAATACTAAATATGGTCATTTTGAATTTCTTGTAATGTCTTTTGGTCCAACTAATGCCCCTGCTACATTTAACAAATTAATGCAGGACATTTTTTGACCTTATCTTGTTGAGTTTGTCCTAGTCTTCTTTGATGATATCCTAACATACTCCAAGAGAGACGAAGACCATGAGCTACAATTGCACATTATGCTGGACACAATGAGAATGCACAAGCTCTATGTGAAGAAAAGAAGTGTGCATTTTTCAAAAGATAGATGAAATATCTCGATTTCATAGTATCTGTTAAAGGAGTCTCTGTAGACCCAACCAAAGTTAGAGATGTTCAAAAGTGGCAACCTCCAACGACAGTTAAGGAAGCGAGAAGTTTTTTTGGGCTGATTGGATGGTATAGAATTTTCATCAAAAATTACACCCTAATAGCTGAACCTCTCACTAATTTGTTGAAAAAGTAAACTACTATTGTGTGGACGCCCATTGAGCAAGCTACTATTGTGTGGTCAAAACTATCAAACAAGACATCCAAGCTGCCAAAGATTACCAAAAAGCTTATGCTAATCTAGGATGGCAAGAGTGTATCTTCCAAGAGAGAGAAATGGTTTTCATTCATGTACGCCCAAAAAAGAGTTCTCTGTCATTAGGAAAGTTCAAAAAGTTGAGTCCAAGGTATTGTGAACCATACAAGGTTCTCAAATGCTTAGGAGCTAATGCCTACAGACTGCAACTTCCTGATCAGGTAAAAGTCCACAATGTATTTCACGTTAGCCTTCTGAAAGCTTATGTGGCAAATCAAGATCATATTCTTGATGACCAACAAATTGTAATGCCTAGTCAAGGAGCCCTTGAACTCCACCTGATAAGATTCTAGATGTAAAAGAGAAACCTTTGAGAAACAAAACCATTTGAGAGTATCTTATCCAGTGGAAAGACTATCCCGAGGAGAATGCCACTTGGATAGAAGAGACAGCTCTAGAAAAACAGTTTCCCTAGTTTTTTTCGAGATGAGGACATCTTGATTCCTCTAAGGAGGAGAGGATGTAATATTCCCGCCACAGTGCTTCATATCAAGAAACAAATTCGGCTTGAGGCATTTTAAAAATTACTCGTCGAGGTGTCACATAAGTGACAACACATAATTTTCTTAATATCGAGTCTCACATTAAATTATTTCTTCAATCAGACATGAGAAGATGCCTCAATAATCCCAGTTAACAAAAAGCAAAGACTCCTCATAAAATAATATTACGATAGCTTGATCGTGTAATTTTTCTCGCATTATATTTGATTTGGCATTCCCGATTCTATTTAATGCGTCAAGGATCGTATTGATTTCGTAACTGCAAGACAATTTGCAAAAGCCTCAATTAGTAGAGGAAGAACGTGCAAGAACAAGCATGATATTGAGTAAGTTAAGTATCAAAGAGTATGACATGACTTTATATACGAGATAAGTCATGAAGTAACTAGGCCAAAAACCACCATAAGAAGTCGTTTTGAAGAAAAAAAAAAGATGTTTTCAAAAAAATAGGCCAAAATACATGATGTTTTTAATGCCTGGAAGGAGGAAAAGCATTTAAAAATTATCTCCATGCCACCATCCAACAGATAAGCAATCAAAATGAATATTTAACAAAGCTCAATTGGCTCTTGACAAGTAGCCAAACGAATCAGTTGATTGCATGCTCCCCCTCATGCCTATAAAAACATCCCCTCTCCTTCACAAAAAAAGCAAGAAGGAAAACCTCCTTATGATGGAAATTTTCTCTACTTCTCTTATGCATTGAAGCTTGAGCCTTGAAAGAGGAAAATATCCCCCTTCTACCTCATTTTCATTTTCTCTACTCCCTGCTACGCCTTTGCCCCATATGACCATACCACTGAGAAAAACACTGGCGAAATTTTTTCAAAACGACCACCAACTCTCCCTAAACTATAACGTCAATTTCGGTTGGCATCCATGGCTCCACGAGGTCGTAGAAATTCAAAAAGCCCATTTGAAGCAAGGGAAGCAATGAATGTAACCGATGGAGAAAATGAAGTAGTAGGAATTGGTGAGACCACCATTATAACAAACCTGAGAGAGGTAACATCTCATCGGTTTGAAAAAAATGAATGTTTTATAAACTTATCGTTTTATTTGGCTTTAAACTATTATAAACACATTCTAATAAAAATGTATATGAACTATCGCTTAGGAAAATAACCTAAGTAATATAATAATTAGCTATTCAGTGAAAAGACTCTTTCACTCGAAAATGATTATATGCATGTCATTAAGAAAATATATTAATTATGATTTATTTCGTGATATTTATTGATATGTCATTAATGACACATGTGATTATAATAACAAAAAAATAGTAGACATTGTTAGGGAATGGAATATTTTATAATTTTTCCTCGAAAGTGACCTCTATTTCATTTTGCTAATGATAAATAGATGCATATCAATTTTATAATAATTTATGAAAATTTATTTGGATAATATCATGAAATAATCAATGCATTAAATCAATAGAAAATTGTATAGAAAAATATATATTAGATGCGCATAAATTAGGTGTGTAGATAAATAATTTGATGTTTGAAATATGAAAGAAAAATTGCGCTTATGATTTTTGCATTGCATGGAATAAAGTTTCAGAAAAACAATCGGTGTTGCACTTAGAATATAGCTAAAAGAAAATTCAGCTTTCTAAATAATGTTGAAAGTTCGGCAAATGGTTAGATATCGTCGATTTAAACCATAGAATATGAGTAGAATAAAATAACAAATATTTTATTACTGAAGACATACGTAATCTTAATATTGATTAGTATATTAGCAAGAGTGTCAATATCATGAGTTGATCCATGTATGAATCAACAAGGAAACCTAACCTATGAAGCGAAAACAACTATGAAATACTTGACAACCTTGAAACTATCAGTATCAGGAAATTAAATAAATATCCGAAGTCTGTAGGAATTCTTGGACACATTGATAAGAATTTGTCGATACAAATTCTAAAGTAGTCTAAATAGACTCGGAAAAGCATTTGAAATCCTGCTAAGTGTAGGTTAGGTAAGGCAGCGCATGAATTGCCTGTCATAGGCATAAATGCCCATATTATCTTTTAGGGTGGAAATACCAAATTTTTCATAAGGATATTATAGACTTCTCATAATTAATCAGATTTTCAAAATAATTCTCGGATCGCAAAAAAGAGTTGCAAATAGGAAGGAAACCCTAAGAATAAGGTGGGACCTTAAAAGAGAAACCCTAGATTTGGGTGGGGTTGCTTCCTATGCTAAAAACACTTGCTGATGTTTCTTTTTTATTTGTGTACGCATTGATGGTTGCACAAGAAAGATTGATTGTGCTTGCAACATTTAGATTTGATTGTAAATATATAATCAAGATAATAAGATGAAAGATCACACTATGCCTCCCCCATGGCTAGACGTGGAACCGTGCTCTAAGCGGGATTGTTTTGTATCCCTGCGAGGAGCTTTGAACTGGCCCCGACGGCGAGAAGTTTCTCAATGAGGAATCCATTAGCCAAGAGAAGGCGAGAGTGTTTGGGGGCTCTAGATGTAAACCTCTTGATTGCTCCTAGGAAGTGTCTGACCCCCCTCACACAAATCAGGATGGGATCCTAGAGTCCCCGGTAATACTAGTGAAGGGACATAAATCTTGGAGGGTTTCTTTTCTTATGCACAGATAGAAGGGATTTTCTAGTGAATTGAGGTTTATCATTTGCATAGGCAAAAGGAAAAAATCATTGTAAATAACTTTCAAAAATAATAAATAAATATATTTTACCAAAAGATTATTTTCTTTGTCTTTGTATTGTGCTGTAAAATTATATGAAGGAACCTTTGATAATGGGTTAATTAACACAACTACTTTTATATGCCATAACTTAACGTGATAGGTAATTAGAAAACTAAAGAAAACCATTTGTGGGAAGTGGGTGGGCGAGATCCTTGACAGATCCGTCCTACACGGATGGGTGGTCCTGGTAAGCTCGAAGCTTCTTTCAAGAGATTGAACGAAACGTTAATTCGGAAAAATTAGGTAGAGCCAAGCATTGACTTACCTAGGGTCAAGTCTTAAAACCTTGATAAAAAATTATCTTAGGGGAAAGTTACAGCGGATGTGCCAAAACTCTGTTAATCCTAACCAGTTATTACTGGAAAAAAACATTACACTCCATGAACCAAGGGTAACTACGATCGTTCCAGTCAGATGAGAAGCCCTTGTGGGACACCTCCGATGGAGCTAGCTGATGTATCAATACCTCAGTTATTAAATTAGGACCTTGAGCTTGCAGAGATCCTGGTGGGAATGGCCGGTACCTTCTATTGCGGGGTGGACTCTAGGAAACCTAGACTATAGACCCCATTCATTCTCACGAGTGCTGGGTGAAGCCATCTAGGATAGTTCCCCGATGAACCACTAAAATGTGCTGCCATGGAATTGTTAAATAGGCACATGACAAGCATAACATGGCCCTTACAACGACTTATCGTTAAGACACCCACACATCATTCATCACATATAGTCACATGGGGTCAGCAATTGCAACACCCTGAGCAATGTGGAAATTGCATTTGATCACATGGCATTGGCAATTGCAAACCCCTTGGCTCATGTGGCGATCATCATTGTTGAAATGAATCTTTCTTATAGGCAAAAAATTAGCCTTAACACATAGCATAATACCAAGAGAGGGACCAAGTAGCATAGCTAAATCTTGCATTACGATGGAGCTCATGGAACCAAGAATCCATCGTTGAAATGACAAGAAGCTAACAATACAAGAAACAAGGCTCTTGATGAAGCTCATGCATGATTACACATTATCATGCTAAGTGGGCATGAACAGTCACTTTCATGTTAAGTGGGAGGATCAAGCTCCTCAAAGGAAAAAACATACAAATGATTAGCCAAAGATGTGGCCAAGGTTCCAACTATACCTATTACAATAAATCCTAATACTCCAAGGTTTAGTGTAAAAGGCAAGTCTAAAAGTTGCTACATATAATGAGCTCTCCTAGCCCAACAATTTTTTTTCCTTTCAAAAGTAAAATGAAATACAAGATATAATGAGAACTCATAATGATGGAAACTTGTGTCATGAAGAGGCTTTATTACTCATATGCCAATGAATAGAAGTATAAGTGGAAAAGCCAATTTATAAACACCATGTGCACAAGAAGAACATGGCATATTCGAAAAAAGAGGCATAACTTTTGTTTGAGAGCTCCAATTTTTGCAAACAGCATCAATTGATAAAGTAGACACTATGTTGCATCTATGCATAACATAAAATCTAATTTTTGATGGCATTATAACAGTTTAATGTCTTACTAAAATAATTTACTACTACAAGCTACCCTATTCAAAAAACCCATGTAATCTTCTATAAAGATCAAGGAAAAGAGTTTATGTATGAGGATGCTTGCCATGTAGACTCTTCCATAGGTAATCCATGCCATTTGATGAAGTACACTAACAAGGTTCTATTTCTTAAAACATTTTCTCTCTTCCCAACAATCCGTTCCAGCTCATATATCATTAGTCCATCCTCATCAATAGTAGGAAACTCTTCAAGTACTTGAGTTTTAGGACCCACATACTCTTGAAGTTTAGAAACATGGAAGACATCATGTATACATGTAGAAGAAGGCTTGTGTGTCACAACCAAAGTGCTCGAAATACATTTCCAGCCACTTGTTGACTCTTTTGGTTTGCCCATTCATTTGAGGATGATAAGCAATACTTGGAGTCAAGGTAGTTCCCATAGAAGTAAATAAATTGTTCTGAAAAGTATCCATGAATTTAGTATCTCTATTAGATACAATCTTCATAGGTAACCCATGAAGTTTAAATACTCCTTCCATGAATTGGTTCATGGCTGAAAATTAGACTTTCATTGGAATCAATTAAGCTGATTTGGTAAGCCTATTATCCATAACAAATATATTATTCCAACCATGCTTAGTGGTAGGTAGTGTCATGATAAAACCCGTACTAATATTAGTCCACATACCATGAGGAATGGGTAAGGGTGGAAGCAAACTATCAAGCAAAAATGATAAGTCTTTATCTTGTTGACAAGATAAGCATTGTGAGACATAATCCTTTACATCCTTCTAAATTCCTTTTCAACAAAAACTCATGTGAAAATTATCAAAATTATTGAAAAGACCAAGATATCCCTCGAAATGAAAAGAATGTGTCTCTTCAAGTATTATTCTTGAAAGTAGTTTAAGGTACTAAGGAGAATCTACCTTTAAACCATAGAAATCTATTATGCTACTTGAATCTTGGAAACTCTTCCCCATTACCTTGTTGTAACTTCTTCATCATTGGGGTAGCATGTTCATCCAAAGCCATAATTTCGAAGAATGACCAACCATTTCCTTTGCTTAGGAGATAGATTGGGTTGTGAAAGAAAATATGATAATGCTCTATGATCGCTTTTGACCTTGAAATGGCAAAATGGGTGTTGAAATAAGAAGTGATTTCAAATCATTGAAGTTCTTTGTGGCTATAGCATCCCAAAAGAAAGCCTTGCACTTCAATCAAATGATAAGAGGAGCAACTACATGAGCATACTTCTTAATGTTGTAGAATGAAGAGAGACCAAGAAAACCTCTCAATGAGGTAGAATTGGTAGGACTACGCCAATCTTTGACACGTTGGACCTTCTTTGAATCCACCATGATCCCTCTTTCTCTAACTATGTGCCCCACATACTCTACCTCATTGGCCACGAAGGTATATGGTATACTTACTCTCTTCTTGCAAAACGTTTATGCTTTCTCAAAGTGTCAAAGATTTCTCTTACATGCTTTAAATGGTCTTCTTTATCCTTGTTGTATATAAGTATATCACCAAATAAAACAATTATTGTTTTCTTTTAAAATGGCTACAAGATCTTTTTCATCAATGCTTAGAAGGTAGCTAGGCCATTGGAAAGCCCAAAAGGCATGACTAAGAAGTGATAAAGACCCTTTCAATCCAAAATGTTGTTTTATACTCATATCCTTCTTTCATTTTTATTTCATGATACCCAAATCTCAAATCAATCTTTATGAAGTATTTATCATCCTTCAGTTCATCCAAGATATCATTGATGTGTGGAATATCTACTCTTTATTGTGCTTTTTTAAAGATCTCTATAATTGATACACAAGTAGAAAGAACCATCCTTCTTCTTCATGATACACGGGAGAAGAAAAGGTGATTGACTTGGATACATAAAGCCAATTTCTAGCAACTCTTTTATTGTTAATAGTAGGGCACCATACAATGCTTTTTTAGCTCCTTCATTCATGAAGTTGAAGCCCAAGATGGTGGAAGAAAGCCTTCTTTTTCTTTGCGACTCCCACTTGCCACCATTTCTTAGTGCTTTGTATGACCTTCATGAAAATCAATACACCTGCATCACCCCTCTTTTCATTAAAGCACGAAAAAATAAACACCATACACCCTCTCTTTCTTTCCCAAAGCTAGCACCCTCAAGCCTCAAAACATAAAGCTCACCTAAGCAACCATCATGTACTCTCATGAGTTAGCAAGTTTATGATTGAAGTATATGAATTTCATATACATGATGGTTGCATCTTTATGATTGAAGTATATGAATTTCATGTACTCTCATGAGTTGCCAAGTGAATACAAGATGACACAAGTCTCCATATGAAAGCATTCAATGTCCAAGTCACCATAAGACCACCAACCCCACAAAGAGCCATCACAAAGAAAGAAATAGAAATACCAAGAAAAAATAGCCATGATGGAAACCCCTCTTGCTGGAGGAGAAAATCACCCCTGTAGAAAGCACACATTGCATTTGAGCATGGCCCAAAGCATAGTCATTGGCTACTCTCTCTTTCTTGGCCAAACTCTACATCTGGGGCAAGATTGGGGTGGCAAGCTCCCATTCACAATGAAAGAGAAAGCAAAGTACGGCTTGATGGTAGATATGAGGGGTTTCAGCCAGTTCACATTCAAGCTTACCCTAAACCTAGAAGATGCCATCATGGAGGAGCCATCCATAAAACAACTCCTGTACCAGTGCAGTCTACAAGAGTATGTAGAGAAGGTCGGGCAGGTTGTCAATTACAGCAAGTGCACATAATTTCTAAGGAGCTTTGATGCCGAAAGAAACCGTGGCATGGTTAAGGAAAGAATTGGAGAAGAAGCTCGCCAAGTAGAGGTGGACTTGAGCCCTACGATCATGGAGAAGGCCCTAGGTTTAGCCAACAGCAAGACTGAGAAGGAGGGATGTGTATAACATGCTGGGGGTGAGCTGTCACCAAATCGAGAACAAGAGGGAGACAAATTCCACAAGGAATAGCAGAACAACATGAAGAAGGTTACTAATAAAAAGGAGAATGACCAACCATCTCAACAGCAAGGGAGTGAGAGGACAATCCGTGAGTAGCAAGGCTAAAAAATTGTCAAGTCAAGCAGAAAGGAAAATCCTCATAAGAAGAACTCGATCCACCTGCAATGAAAATAGAGAGCTACAAAGGGTGGAGGAGGAATCGAAGAGATTAGAAGAAGAGCACAAGCAAACGCCAGAAGAGGAGGAAGAACGACTAAGGCAAAAGGGAGGAGGAGATTACTCTAATGAAGATGGAATCAAAGATTTAGCCTACAAGCTGGCACATCACTGCAACTTGGACTACATGCCATGACACCTAAGCCTAACACTGGCTTAGGAGTAGAGGAGCAATGTGCTCCCCTAATCTCAACTAGCTGAACCCCATAGGAACTCTTCTTGCTAGGGGCTTGGGGAGTCAAAACAGCAAATGCAACTGCCTCAACAAGAGCCACTGGAGTTGGTCCACGAAGAAGGGCATGACTCTAAATCAGATCAATGAAAGAAATAATGAGCGTAGGAACCAAGCCCCCTCTGTGGCCACAACAAGTACAGTCAGAAGAGAAAAATGCTCCATGCCAAGCCATGCATTCCTGGGTAAATCTCTTAGGCTCCCTTGGAATGTAACTACTATAGAGCATCAGGATGATGTCTATAGCATGCCCCCTCCCAATGCATCTCCAAATTTTAAAAAAAAGAGAAAGAAAAAGAAAAAGAAAAAGAAAAAGAAAAGAGAAAACAAACAAAGACCCACACAAAGAAAAAGGAAAGGAACAATGAGGATTTCCATGTATATCAGAGTGCCACAAACACTACACCTAGGGGTCCTCAGGTTAGGCATCTCCAGTGGCCTTGGTTAGCCACTCCATGCCTAATCCCTAGCCCTTTTTGTCCCCCCACCTCACACTTAGGGCACATCAAGGGCAAGACACACCTAGGGAGTTTTTGTGTGCCTATGGTTAGATTTGTCTACACCCACAGCACCTCCCCTGTACATACACAAACTGGGTCCCCAAGTGTGGGACAACACCATAGGCTTCCCTAAGGTTCGACCCAACTCCTAGTTTCACTTTGAATTGTCTTCCCACTGATGTATGGAAAGCCATAAGAGTTCAATTAGCCAATGGTGAAGAAGAAATAAGAACTCAAACATGTCCACAGGTTTCTTTACAGTTGGCTGAAAATTATGAAGCAAAAGTAAACCTGATTACTTTGGAAATGGAGCCCATAGATGTTGTACTTGGGTGTGATTGGATGATGACATTGGGAAAATTACTATGGATTTATCATAGCTATATATGGAGTTTATATTTCATGGAGAGCTCATCCATTTACAAGGAATCTTTACTCAAGTGTGATTGACTGATGATTTTGGGCAAAATTGCTATGGATTTCTTATATAGATGTACATGGAGTTTATATTTCATGGAGAGCTCATCCATTTACAGGGAACCTTTAGTAAATTAGATTTTCAGCTTACCACCATTCAACAACTCAAGGAGTACAAGAGACACTCATAGATTTTTGTTTTGCACCTGAATAAAGAGGTTGAAGATCAGTCCAAAAATTCAACAAATCATCTAGTTTTGAAAGCTCTTCGTGAGGAGTATATGGATTTATTTGAAGTACCTATAGTAGATCACCCTATTTATTTGGAGCCCAACTCAAAGTTAATTAATATGCCACCCTACAGATTGTCTAAGTGTGAGTCTAAAGAATAAATGAAGGAGCTTCTTGAAATGGGATTCATTGAACGTAGTTCATCACCTTATGCATCTCTCGTCTGTCTTGTTAGTGAAGAAGAAAGATGGATCTTTCAAGATGTGTATTGACTATATGGATCTAAACAAGATCACAATGAAGAAGAGGTACCCAATACCCAAAATTGATGATTTTCTTGATGAGCTCAAGGGGGCTAGATTCTTTACAAATATTGACTTAAGATTAGGGTATCATTAACTTCGTATGCGAGAGGGTGATGAAATCAAGATTGCCTTTAGGACTCATTGAGAGCTATACCATTTTCTAGTGATGCCATTTGGGCTTATTGATACTCTAGCTACCTTCCAGAGTCTGATGAATAAGATTTTGTAGCCTTTCCTCTTTCAGTTTATCCTAGTCTTCTTTGATGATATTTTGATTTGTAGTAAGACTCTTCACAGGACCATTTATCATATATAAGGAAGGTTTTTGATGTATTGAGGCATCATAGACTCTTTACCAAGAAGAAGAAATGTTCTTTTATGCAAATTGAGGTGGAGTACATGGAATATATTGTCAATGAAAAAGGGATCCAGGATGATCCCAAGAAGGTGCAGTGTGTTAAAGATTGGCCAACAGCTACTACCACTACTTCATTTACAGGGTTTCTTGGCCTATCCTCATTTTATTGCCGATTCATTAAGCATTAAGTAGCTTTTGTAGCTTCTTTGACCAACCAGTTAAAGATGGAAGCTTTCTTTTGGGTCGCACTTGCAAATAGTAGCTTCAACCAATTAAAGGAACTCTTTACTTCTGCTCCTACTCTAGTATGCCTGGATTTTTCAAAGGAGTTTACTATATAATGTGATACCAGTGGCCGAGGCATAGGGACTGTTTTGTTTCAAGAGCATGGAGTGATTTCCTTTGAAAGTCGCAAGCTTATAGATAAGGAAATGCTTATGAATGTCTAGGACCAAGAGATGTTAACTATCTTACATGCGATAAAGAAATGGCACCATTATTTGTATAGCAGTCGGTTTAGAGTTCAAAGTGATCACAAGGTCCTAAAGCATTTCTTCATTGAGTCCAACCTTACTCCTAAGTAGCATAGGTGGATAGCTACACTATAAAATTATGATTTTGACATCTCTCATATGAGGGGCAAAGACAATGTAGTGACTGATTCTCTTTCTTGTATGTGGGCATATAAGGTTTTAGCTATGATTGAACTGCTACGTAGTGATTGAATTGAAGAATTACTGGAAGCCTATCTTTTGGATGAAGAGCTTAGCCATGTTTTTCAAAAATTACAACAAGGTCTCATGGAAGAAAACTCACATTATCAAGTTTAAAATGGGCTATTTTAGTTAAATAACAAGATTATTATTCCTTCTACTTCTTCTTTTACATGGAAAATATGGAGTTGCATTCTTTGCCTTTAGCTGGACACCTTGGAGTTTTGAAAACCTATGATAAGATCAATAAAAGATTTTATTAAAAAGGATAATGGAAAGTTTTTAAAGATTTTTTCATGAAGTGTGTGCCTTCTTAGCAGAATAAGGACAACACCCACAAGCTAGGTGGTTTATTGCAACCATTACATATTCCTACAAGCAAATGGATGCACATTACCATGGACTTCATTACTAGCTTTCCTACTACCAAAAATGAATGGAATAGTACTATATGTGGTGGTGGATAGACTCACTAAGGCAGTCCATTTCATTCCAACCAAGACCCAATTTACTGCTTCACATGTAGCTAGTCAATTTACAGAGCACATTTTTAGACTACATGGATTATCACATGTGATTGTTCATGATAGATAGAGATTCAAAGTTCATGAGTAATATTTGGCAGGTGGTATTCACATCCATGGGCACCAATTTGGCTCCTTTTGCAGCCTATCATCCACAAACTAATGGAAAAATAGAAAGGGTAAACAATTGGTTGGAGACTTATCTTCTCCATTTCTATCATGATGTACAGAATTCATCAGATTCTTGGTTGCACTTGGCTAAGTTTGCCTACAATAACTCTACTCATGCTAGTATTGGAGTTTCACCCTTTAAGGCTATGTATGGTTATAAGGTGCCCTTACCCACAATCATTTTCAATGAGAAAATAAATCCTCATGGGAAAGAAAAATTGGAAAGAATGCTCAATAGTGTAAGTCAAACTTAGAAAGACCCAAGATCAAATGAAGATGTATGAAAATGAGAAGAGATAACCTTTAGATTTTCGAGAATGAGAATTAGTTTTGCTAAAAGTGCCCAAGTCTCATTGCTCTACCTTGAAGGATGGATCCAGTAACAAGCTTGCTCATAGGTTTTATAGACACTACAAGATCCTAAAGTGCATTGGAGACTTGGAATATAGATTGGAACTACCCACTAAGATTCATAATGTATTCCATGTTAGTCAACTCAAGCCTTTCTATGGTGCTCATGTTGATATAGTTTGATGAGCTACCATCTATCAATGAAGGTGGTCTTATTCAATACATTCCTGAGGCTATCATAGGTTAGCATGAGAAGAAGCTTTGCTCCTACTCTATCATTGAATATTTGATTAGATGGAGAGGATTACCTACACTTGAAGAAGCTTCTTGGCAGCCCAAATCTATATTACATGATTTTCTGTACCTATGGGACACACTGGTGTGGTTGAAGCATAATTACTATGGAGCTAGTTATAGTGTAGAGAGACATGGTCCTGAGATATCAATCTATTTTAGAACAATGTTTATCCTACCAAATTTTCAAAATTATACCACCTATGTACGGTCAAAGTACTCTTCAAAAGCTATGTTTTGACATGTGGTATGCTTCGTTTTTGGACACTTCTACTAAAAGTTATGGTAGATTTGGTTCAACAGGGTCTATTCTTACAAGAAGCTATCTTTTTCATATTGAGTATATTTCTTGAAGACTTTAAGGCTCTAAACTCTTTTGAAGAACTCATGATCATGTATATAGCTGAGGCTTACTTTCATCCTTCATTTAAGTCCATATGTCTTTAATCTTTCATTCTTTTTCCTACTTTGTATACTTGAAAACAGAGTAGCACTCTATTTTATCCATCCTTTCCAACTTTTGTAAGTTTGTTTTTGAGGGCAAAAACCGTTGGGACGGGATGGATTGCAAGAAGCTGGGAAGAAGAGATGTTTAGTGTAGAAATAGTAATAATACCTTGTCACATTGACATAGGTATAAAGGGGAGAGACATGTAAATTTTCACATCTTTTTGGAACATTAATACATTACTCTCTCTTACCTCACCTCCTTGTTCACAGCTTCTATGGCTTCTCTTCTCTTTCTATCTTTCTCTCTTTTTTTCTAGTATTTCTCTCTCCTCATCACTCTCTTTCTCTCTCTTTTGCACTTCTTTTCTCAGTATAGCAGACTTCTGTCTCTTTCTCTCTCTCCAATCCTCTCTTTGACACAAAATTTTTCCATGTACAATGTCTTTGTGCCTCTTTTTATGAATCCTTTGGTGTCATCAAATAGCATTACATTGAACTAACCACAAAGAAATGGTAATCTTGAGCATGCAATCTACTAAGTTTCACTTAGGTGCATCAATTCACTTGTTGGTTGTTACTTCCTTTACATGAGCACTATAGATCTCATCAAGAGAGCATTGATAATCACCCATTGTCTTTTAGCCTTATGTTGCTTATGAAGCATATATTTACTTATAATTTTATTTTTGGCCAAATGGCTAGCCTTAGCGTAGAGTTTCAATCCTTGTCCTTACTTCACTTGGATGTTGGTTTCATAGGAATCTCAATGACTTGACCATGAAAGGACTTCTTATCAACATGTATCACGTAGGGATATAATAGACTCATTGGCCTTAGAACATGTTAGATAACTACATATCTATGATGCCTAGTGATGAATGTGTCAAGGAATTGAAGAAAAAGAAAATATAATCTCCAATCAAGAGTTAAGGTAGTTGGGTTGGGTCATTGTGTCTCTATGTGAATTGATCCCACATCATGTCGTGCTCATTGAGGTGAAAAGGTTTCTTGAAGGAATCTTGAGTGTAGTTCAAGTATAAAAGTCTAACTTGAATCCTAAAGTCAATAGGCTCAGCTCCAAAAATGGAGATATCATGAAAAAGATATCAATGACTCAATGACTATTGAATATGGCATGTTAACAAGAAGAAGAAGACAATATTTGATTGTGCAGATTTGTATTCTTTTTGCTTTTTTTTTTTTTTTTGAGAAGGTTTAATTAAGAAGAACTAGTCACTCTTGACTTGGTGTAGCACAATAAACAAGTTTTTGTAGAGAACTCTATAAATTGAGAAGATAATCTCAAAGTTTCCTAAGATTAAATCACTTAAACCAACATGAAATAGTTGGGTATTATCCTCCTAAAAGCTATAAATGAAAGGATTCAATGCACACCATCATGATTGTACATGAATAAACATGAGGGACATCAAAGTATATTTGCAAGTAGGTTTTTAAAACAAGGGATTCACATGTTTTGTGAAGTATGTATTCTAAGTTCACCATTTATTTTATGTGAAGTATGTATTCTAAGATCACCATTTATCTTATGTGCTTACATGTCCAGATTTTGAAACATTAACCATCATATTCTAGATGTATATTATGCATTTTCAAGGTCCTATCTTCAAGTACTAGAGTTGTTAAACATGTGGACAATGGAATACTAAATTCATGATTGTGATGCCATGATAATAAATCTTTTATTTAGTTCTTGGAGTTGAAACGCAAGTAAATGAAACATAATGAGATTCTATTTTTAAGGACCCTATGGTCTCATCTTCAAGAAGTACCAATCAAAATTGTATAGTGTATGTGTGAATCACTATTATTAAGATTATCCATAGTTAAGTTTGATTTTGTTTTGTTGTGACTTTAGTGATGGTTTTTTACTTGACATTAAAGACCTCTCTTGATATTGAATAAGTATATACACATTGCTTCATAAGTGATCAGACTTGTATCTTTTGTGCTCAATTTTCTAGATAGTCACTTTCTATAGATGTGTACCATCACATGAGTTGACTAATAATACTTAATCCCAAGGGGTGCACCTATAAGAAAAATCTATATAGTGTGCATTCAAAGGGTATTAATTAATGCCCTTTCTTTACATGCTATAAGGGCATAAAATGGTCCCTTTTACTTTACTAAACTTATGGTTTTTTTTTCAAATTATAATTTAAAAACCCCTTTTGTAAATATAATCTTTTAAATTTTACTAAATACAATAACCTTTCCTTTGAGCTCATGTGGTATCCTACATGTTCTATAAGGTGGACTCCTCCCGGGTACTTAATGTGCATTTGTATCATTTTTCTACAAAGGGGGTGATTAAAAGAGGGAAGAATACATAGACAAACCCATAAGTAAAAAGATGATTTTTAACTAAAATTTCAAGGGAATCTATGAATAGAGTCTTTTACACATGCTTTAAGTATTGCCTTAATAGTCACTACTTATGCAATTTAAATGTATGTAGATGTAAGGAAAACTTATTACTCTTCAAAAGGGCATATTCTAAAGGAGAAATATTAGACGGATACTAAAAGTTCTTGAGTAGTGACATTTGCATTAAATAATGACGTATTTAAATTTTTTTGTGAGAGGTTGATACGATGGTGACTTTTCACTTTCAAATCAAAGGACTCCTCTCATACCACAAATGTAAGAGAAAAGCAACGAATCCTTAAATTCATCAAAGGATAATCACCTAAATGATTTTCTTTCATCTCTCTAGCATTGTAGCAACAAAAAGCTTGATGAAAGTACAAAATATTAGAAGTAACAATGGCATGTTGATCATAAAATTATTTTCCTAAAATCCCATATGTAGTTCAATTCCTCCTATTTCACTCTTTGACGATAAGATCTGTACAATTTTTTCATTTATTTGAATGTAAGTTGTTGCATGACATATCAACATGCAATCTTGCCATCATTCAACATAGTAAGGATACTACTTTATATTATCTTGTACATCAAGATCTAAAAGATCAAAATGCATGCACCATTTCACACTAACTTTCTTCTAATTTTTGACGTAGTCCCCTATGTAATTGGAGATCATATCCAACCATTAAATCATGTTTCCAACCTACTTGAGAGATCTAAATCAAATTGAAAGTCACACTTTTTATAATATCCTCCATCACTTGTTGCATATGAATAAGAGCTTGCTATTATGTTTATGTAAAGTAAAGTTCCAATATTTCCTCTTTGTAGTGGTGCTCCTAGGATTTATGTACTTGTTAACCATAGATCTTTCCAAACCTCTTGGATGAATATGTTGAAAAGAAGTTTTAGATGCCACTCGAAAAAAAATTATTCATTTGGTCCCCAATTTCTTATGGATTTTCCTAAGAAGCCACCTAAGCCTAGCATTGTCCATTCGTCATCCTTATATAGAGCTAGTAATTATGTTTAGTAGTGCAACACCTCTTTCCTCCTAGATATTCAAATCTCTCATATTTTGGCAATTGTGTTGTCATGTGATTCTTGTTATACTAAATGAATCAAAAGGGCATTTGTACTAGCAAAGATTCACATGTAATAAGGATAGCATCATATTTACTTTCTTACATTGACAATATTTCTTATCACTTGTTCTCAAATTCTTGCATTACAAATGTAAATGAGATTACTCAATACATATCTTAAGAGTGAAGTATAAAGATGAAAATGTTTTCATACCCTAGATGTCTCTTTTGATGATCATTGGATATGAGATTTCCTTGCAAGAATATGGTATGAAGCATACACCTTATCATTTCATGTACTTATTTCTTTAGTTCCATGGCTTAAATGTTTCATTTGTAATGTGCTTATCTAATGAATCTTGATGGCATGAATTTCTGGTAGTCCATCAAGTGACGTAATCAAGGTAACTTTCATTTAGAATTCCCTTGGAATAACTGAACTTTACCCCATAATTGCTTGACCCTACCTGGCAAGGGAAGCTCTACCTCAACCCCACAAGGATTGACCTAAAGAGAGAACTAATTTATTACTATAGTCTCCTATCAACATGTTCTAGTGTTAGCTTGAGCTGACCACTTTGTTGTCATCCCTCCAACTAAAGTGGAAATTGGCGTACTTAGTTCAAAGATAGTGAAAAATTCGGGGGAGCCATACACATTGACACTCTACACATAAGATATAGACTTTACTCTTGATCCCTAAAACAATATTTCTCAGGATCTGTGATGATAAACTAGGATAACATTTGGCCCTTCCTAGCTCGTCCTAATTTGGTGTTTCCATCTTTCTATTAAAGTCTCTTGGGTAATCGAGACCACCCTCCCATGATAGGAAAGATATGTTCTAGATCCAACCACCTACTTTCCTCAACACAAAGTAGTTTTACTTTTTTATTTAAGGTATGACATTTTAGTTGGACATATAAAAACTAGATTCATTAATTAACCATTAAATTGAATCCCTTCACTACATAAATTAAGCACAAACATGAGTATAAGGGAAAATGGTCCTTTGGAAAATAAAATATTTATTAAAATTTATTATCTTTATTCTTATTACAATAGTCTTTCCAGCCCATATCAAGAGTTTGGTTAAAGGCCAAAAGACAACCCCACCAAGTTTGTCCTCAACTAGCATTGGGGGCTTCTAGGAGATCCACCCTAAACTCATAGGGCATACACTAGTCCTACAAAAAACAAGGAATTATAGCCAAACCCCCCTTTGCTCCTTGGTGCTTCATAGCCAATGTCAAGTCCCTATGGAGATGTCGCTCACATCCAGTGTTAGCCTTAGTATCTAGAGTGGCAATCCAGCTCCTTGGTGAAGATTTAGTGTAACTAACCTTGGGGAAGGTCTAGTGTACATATCCAACAATTAATTTGTGCTAAATAAATTATGTTTTAAAATCTAAAAATTTTGTGTGTATGTGTGTGTGTGTGTTCCTTTCAGTGTGATAAGCAATATTATAAGTGTACTTATGCATAAGTGTTCTTCTAAGCCCTAAGCCTTTCAAGCATAGGTTCTAGTTGTTTTAAGTCATGGATTTTTAATCTTGGATCTTAGGCTTTGCCAATGAGGTGCCTTTCATTGGTCTATTTTCATTCCTAATCTAAGTAACAAGAATGAGGTTACGCTTCTATTTCAAGCATTGAAGGGCTTCCTTCTTTGAAAGATCTAAGTATCACTAAGTTATCCTTTTGTTTCAATTTCATTGAGATTAATTTTTCTATTGAAGAATGAAATTCTCATCAAGATACTTTGCTTGATAATGTTTTAGCATTTCTCTAACCATTTTTAGATTGGAAGATCAATCTCTCTCTACTAATTGATATTATGAGATAATGAGGCTAACCAATGTTCCTAGTTATCATAACTCGCTTTCCCTTCCTCTTCTTCTCAAAACTCTATTTTGGCCATGAAATTTTCCTTATCAAGAAGGTTGATTTAGCTTGGGACATTGTCTGTTATAGTGGTCTAGTTCATTGTGGTGGAAATACCTTTGAGTGCCATTGCTTTTATGAAAACACAAGATCCTTTATTGGGTTATCCTTACTCCAAATATCTTCTATTCCTTGATCTTACTCAGAGATTAAGTGGTTTAGCTCTTATCAAAGCTTCCAAGACTATGTTTTAATCTAGAAAAATTTTGGACTAATGATATTTTTAAATAGGCCTCAAACATATGTGATATAGAGGGGGGTTTACATATAGTTAGCCTCCCAAGGGCATAGCTAGAATGTCTTAAAAATGGAGAGTGGTGCACTTCCTAGAGTATCTTCTTCCTTAGTTAATGACTAGAAGGAATGCATGAACTTAAAGTACACAAGCTCTTTCTCAATAGAGAATTTTCTATACTTAAGTTGCAACTTAGGATCTTGATCCTTAAGTTGAACATCCCTTCTTAATTTCTAATATTTAGGGTACTTTGCAACTTCTTATTTTGTCAATTGGATGATGGGGTTACTTGGTATTGATACTATAACATCCTAGTGATTCTATGCTAGAGGGTTATTCCACATTGAGAGCATTGAGGAATGCCTTAGGAAACAAAGGCCTACATGCCAAGCCATGCATTTCTTGGAAAATCTCTTAGGGCCCCTCGAAATGTAGCTACTGCAAAGCATCAGGATGATATCTAGCATGCTGCTTCTCCCACGAGAGAGAGAGAGAGAGAGAGAGAGAGAGAGAGAGAGAGAGGAAAAGAAAAAAAGAAAAGAAGAGAAAATAAAGAAAAGACCCACACAAAGTTAAAAGAAAGGCACAATAGCTTTCCCATGTATATCAAAGTGCCACAAACACTACACCTAGGGGTTCTCAAATTAGCTGCATCTGGTGGCCTCAATCGGGCGGCTCCGTGACTAACCCTTTAACCCTTCCTATCCCCCCACTTCACACTTTTAGGGCACATCAAGGGCAAGACACACCTAGGAAGTTTGTGCTCGACCTATCTCTCTAAGTCACACACAACACCTCCCCTATACACAAACTGGATCCTCAAGTGTGGGACAACACACATGCTTCCCTAAGGTCACCCAACCCCTAGTTTCACTAGCATGGACACCATGCATTGCATAATGAGGTAGACAATCCCCAAGTAGTGCACTTCCTTTTTCTTTTTCAGGTATGCTCAATAATTGCGATCAACCACCGACATCGGAGACACTCGTTACCGAATCAAATCTATTCTCAGCCTCTGGAATCTCTCATCCAATTTTGTGATGCTTCTTCTCCCTATCCAATCTCCACAAAGCCCCATCACCGACCCACATGACAACCCTTCAACCATTGGAGCTCTCATCAACAAGTGCAGCAAGTGTCATGGAACTAGCACTCGACTAGGAGGGGGTAATGTTAACACCAGTACAAAGAAAGAAAAAGGAAAATTAAAAAGACACGAGGAAATGTGGAAAAAGCTAGCCTATGATTGAAAATATAAGAGGAAAAAGGCCAAATTTGCAAGGGAAACCTTAAAAGTTCAAGGCAAACACAAAAGAGAAAATGTGCACTTTAAATATAAAAGCACACTCTTAATCCTTGTAAAAGAGCTCTAACCTCCCTCCTGTGCAATTTGTAAATGGAGACATGCATGGGTGAAGGCATAATGCAAATAGGAAGGGAATAGGAAAATATGACCTAGGCTAAAATGGCCGAGCATGTAAAAAAGAAATTAGTGCCCAAACGGGATTAGGGTTAGGGTTTTGTATAAAAGAAAAAAAGTGAATGAAGAATCTCATTCTTGTATGTGGCAAAAACTAGCTCTCGTCTTCTCTTCTTATTCTTATTCTTGCTTGCTTGAGCTTGTGCTTGAGAGAGGGAGTGTGTGAGAGTGTGAGGGAGTGAGCAAGTGAGTGTGTGAGGGTGAGGGACCATGGTGGAGAAGCTCTCCATCTTCTCATCTCTTCTTCTTTTTCTTCTTCTTCTTCTTCTTCTTGAATCTTCTTCTTCTTCTCTTATCTCATGCATGGAAATGGAGCATAGAGCTTGTAGCTTGAGGATTGAACTTGCTTGAGCTTGCACCTTGGATCATGGAGCTACCGGAGTGCTTGAGGGAGAAGGCAACTCAATCGAGCATGGAGGTAAGTTGACTACACTTGTAGATGTGAGAGTGTGTATGGCTATGTGAGAGGTAGCCATTGCACTTAGCTTGAAACGCTTGAAACAATATGGGTCTTGGAAATCGAGTGAGAAGCTCCCACAATTATCTTTCTACTACAATACTTATAGCCTTGAGATGCTTGTTGCATGATGCTTAATAGTTTTCAAAAATATCCCCAATCTATCAAGAAATGCATGTTATGTACTGTTCAAAGTTGAGAGAGAGAGACAGGGAATCTCCATTGTCATAAACCTTCAGGTTCCATAGCTTTCTTCCATTATTCTTTTCTAACTGAGTAACACTCACAACAAAGATAAAGTGACCTAGTGTAAGTGTAGACTAGACAGACTAACTCTAGTCAGGTCACTAACTGACTACTAACCTGACTTATTTAATGTAGTCACATGTAGACAGCTGCACACTCTAGCTGTCATAGATGTCGGTCATAGATAAAGACACACTGATGGTGAGCTTGATTTCTAACACTCCCCCTCAGCTCAAAACAAAACTCAAATCATCTGCATCACTCCAAGTAGTTGTCTAAAGTGAATGAACTTATCTTTACCAAGTGATTTGGTAAAGATGTCTGCTACCTGGTCTTCAGTCTTCACATGCTCCAAGTCAATCTGATCTGCTAAAACCATTTCCCTAATGAAATGGTAGTGAACCTCAATGTGTTTTGATCTTGCATGATAAACAGGATTGCTTGCTAACATGACACTGCTCAAATTGTCACAGTACAGCTTGACTTTGGTGTCAAAGTGTACTCCCAAGTCATTCAGCAACTTGTGTAACCACTTAGCTTCACAGGCCGCTAAGGCCGCACCACGATACTCTACTTCCGTACTAGACAATGCAACTGTAGGCTGTTTCTTACTCTGCCAAATTGATCATGCTACTACCCAATCCAAATGCATAGCCTCTAGTTGACCTCCTGTCGTACGTGCAACCAGCCCAGTCAGCATCAGTGTACCCCATCAAGTCAAGGGGTTTCCCATATGCATAAAACAATCCAGGATCTGTGGTACTCTTTACATATCTCAAAATTCTCCTGACTGCATCCAAGTGTGGTTTGCGAGGCTTCTACATGAACTGACTGATCAGCCCCACAGTATAACTCAAGTCAGGTCTAGTGATCGTGAGATAGATCAAGCTGCCTACCATCTGTCTGTACATAGTAACATTCTCAATCTTTGTCCCAACATCAATCTACAGCTTGACATTCTGCTCTAAAGGCGTATCCATAGGCTTGCAATCAGCCATACCATATTTCTGTAACATATCATGAGCATACTGCTTCTGTAGCAGCCATATGCCTTGAGGTGTAGAGACAACTTCAATCCCCAAAAAATATTTCAGCTCTCCAAGGTCCTTGACCTTAAACTCAGCCTGTAAACATGTCTTTATTTCAGCAATCCCATTTTCATCATCTCCTGTAATGATTAAGTCATCAACATAGACAACTAGGAAAACATAGCCACTATCTGTCTTCTTCACAAACTGACTATGATCAGCATCTCCCAATCGGAAACCATGTTGCTGCAAATAACTGCTGATGCGAGCATTCCATGCTCTGGGTGCCTGTTTCAGCCCATATAATGCCTTTTTCGGCCGACATACATGTGCTGGAAATTCTGGATGCACATAGCCTTCAGGCTGTTCCATGTAAACCTCTTCCTGTAATTCTCCATTGAGAAAGGCATTCTTTATGTCCATCTGCCATAGTTTCCAGCCTCTAGCTACTGCTAAAGCAATCACAGTTCTAACTGTAGCCATCTTTGCTACAGGGCTGAAAGTCTCCTCATAATCAAGACCATACTGTTGCACATACCCTTTTGCAACCAGCCTGGCCTTGTATCTTTCCAATGATCCATCTGATTTACATTTCACCTTATACACCCACTTGCATCCAATAGGTGTTTTTCCCTCAGGCAACTGTACCAAATCCCATGTATCATTTTCAGCCAAAGCTGAATATTCCTCATCCATAGCAGCATGCCAATTCTCATCTGCAACTGCCTCATCAAACTTACTTGGTTCTCTAAAACCTGTTACTTTCGTCATATAAGCATAATGACGGGCTGAATATCCAGTGTAAGTATACCTGTCAAAACAGGTCGTCTGACCCTCTCTGATCTCCTGAGCTGTGGCTCACTATGAGCTTGCCTCTCATGAGGCGGCACATAACGGCTCTGCCTAGCACCTGGCGTCATAACAGACGGAATCCTCAATTCACTGTCTAAGCTGTCACTGCTAGATGAATCATAACCTGCAGTGAGTGGACCTGTTACATCTTCAAAAACCTTTTCTTTTCCCTTATCTGTTCTCCCCCTCATTGACATATCCGTGTCAGTGGATGCAGTAGTGCGACTTCGCAATCGTCCTGTCCAAGGACTCACTGTAGATGATACATCACCTGTCTGACCACTCATGGAAGTACTCTCTGCAGGAGTATTTTCAGCATGACTCATACTGGGTGAGCCATCAGTAGACAGTGTAACAGGATTCCCATACTAGGATGCTAACTCATCAAATACCACATCTCTGCTTATGAGTGTCTCATGCGAAGAAGGTACATAACACTTATAAGCTTTCCATTCCTGTGCATATCCTATAAGCACACTTTTCACTGCCTTAGGATCCAATTTCTTCCTCTTCTCATCTGGTGTATGCACATATGCAATGCTGCCAAATACCTTTAAGTGCGAAATATCAAGTTTATAACCATACAGTCGCTCATGCGGAGTGACATCATAAATTCCTGTTGTAGGGGTTCGATTCAGCACAGAGATAGCAGTCATCACTACTTCAGCCCAATAACCATTTGGCAGACATTTTTCATTCAGCATAGCTCTAGCTGGCTCCATCAAAACCCTCTTTTTCCTCTCTGCAACACCATTTTGCTGTGGTGTATAACTACATGTGAGCTGTCTTCTGATCCCATATTTAGCAAGATACCTGTCAAAGTAATTTGAGACATATTCACCTCCTCCATCTGATCTCAAGCATGATATGTAACAGCCCAATTCATTTTCAGCATGCTTCTTGAAGTCTTTGAATGCATCAAACACATCATACTTATGCTTCAAAATATAAAGCCAAGTGTACGTGCTGAAATCATCAATGAATGAGACGTAATACCGTGCACCACCAAAAGAAGCATTATGTGAAGGACCCCAGACATCAGAGTGCACCAGCTGTAAAGGCCTAGTGCTGTTTTTTACATGTCTCATGAAAGGAAACCGTGCCTGCTTCCCAAACTGACATGCAGGGTATACATGACCAAAATCATTATACTTGAATTTAGGTAATCCAAGTACTACTTCCTTCTGCTGCATAGATTTCAGCTTTTGTATATTGACATGTCCAATCCGCTTGTGCCAAATCTCTACATCTCGAATGGCACTCTCATCATGAGCAAACATGGCTGCCTTAAGTCCCAGAATGGTCGCATCCAATGTAAACATCCTGCCATCCCTTCTGCCCTTGACAATTAACTTGCAGCCATTTCCATACTCCTCAATGAAACACCCATCTTTGTTAAACCTCACTTGCAAATTCTGTTCTACCATTTGGCCCACAGACAACTGATTCTTTGTTATGGTTGGTACATGTAATACATCATGCAGGACTTTCTTCTTGCCATCAGGCATCATAAGAGGAACAATCCCTTTATGCTTTATGTCATGTTGGGTGTCATCCCCAGTACATACATGACCATGTGTATCTGCAACCATCTCATCAAACCACTCTCCATGCGGTGTCATGTGGTTTGACGCTCCAGAGTCAATGTACCATCTATCATCTCTATCATGTCTCGATGCATTTCTGGATACATATTGCATGACAAAGAGTCTATCAACTGGCTCATCATGAGCACCACTGGAAGATGCATAGTGCCCATGATGTCTGCCCTTTGCCTTCATATCTCCCTGCTTCTTGTAACAATCCTTTGCAATATGCCCATACCGGCCACAATAATGGCAATCCTTGTCCCTGTTGGACTGATCAGATTACTGCCATGAACCAGAACCACCACCTCTACCTCGGGGTGATCTCCCCCTGCCTCTAAATCTGCCAAATCCACACTGGCCTTGTGTATTTGCACCATGCCAATTACTCTGCTGTTGCTGCTGTCCATAAGCATTACGAGTGTCACCACGACCTTGAAATGAACCACGACCTCTAGATCCTCTGCCACGCTGGCTAGAGTATAACACAATGTCTCTACTCTGAGATGCACTGGAACCTGTATTCAAACCAAGTTTGACTTCCTCATGCAGCAACAAAGCAACTAGCTCTTCCCAGCTAGGGGGCTCTTCTCTGACAGAAATGGAAGTGTCAAAATCTTTGTACTCTTTGCCTAAGCCATTCAAGGCAACAGCAATCATATCATCTTCTGATACACTTGAGCCAATGGTAGCAAGTTGATCAGCTATGGTCTTAATCTCTGTGGTATACACGTGGATGCTCTTGCCATTCCTAGACATGTTGTTGAACTACTGTTTCAACTGGATCTTCCTTGCATGTGTCATGGTTCCATAAATTTTCATCAGTATGTCCCAAGCATCCTTCAGAGTCTCACATCCAGTGATTTGAATTACCATAGCATCAGATATACATAGAGAAAACCAATGCAGCACCTTGCATGCTCTTTCATTCCATAGCCTGTAAGCTCTTTTCTGTTCATTACTTGGATTCTGTGCAGGCAACTCAAGAGCAGCCTCATCTCCTGTACATAGATCCCAATAACCTCTGCCAACCAGAAAGTTTTTCATTCTGAATTTCCATAATGCAAAGTTCTTGTTGTCCAACTTCTCTCCAACTATCTGAGATTGTCAGTTCCATGTGCATTATCCATGATGCAATAGATTGTCTATCAAGTGCCTGACTCCCTGCAGACCAATAAGTATGACTGACCAAGTTCAGTCCGTAACAGTTTATGACAGTTTTCTGCACTAAATTGCTGAAAAAAACAGGGTATTTCAGCCCACTGACACCCCAAAACAATCCACAAACAAGTGGTCTCAACTGTAGGTATAACTGTCAATACATAAGCTATGTGTTTGCTTCAGCTTAAGCTTCTATAACCTCACTGCCAGGGTACATACATGCAGTCTAAAAACTGTAAATTGTGAGTAACTAGCAGCAATTTCAAGTCCAAAACTGAGTGGTAATCATGTCATACATGTTCCAAAACCTCCTAGATAGCTGCTAGTACATTTGGCAGTCAAGACATGAGCATAGAGGCACAGAACAGTGCATAACCAGCACATACAAGTGTCAACAAATTTAGTTGTAGGTTGCAGTCAACCAAAATTCAGCATAACAAGCTTCAAGCAGCTCCAAAATGTCTTCCAATCATGTCATACATTTACTTTGTAGTGGCAAGTTCAATACATGAGCATCTGAGTAGGCATAAATAACCTATCTTCATTGACCAATGGCATAAACTTCATGAACTGTTTGTACTTAACCAAGACATTGTGACTGCATTTACTTCAGCTTCAGAATTCAGTTTTCAATTATGCTCATTGCTTGCTTCAATCCTCCATACATTCAGCATGTATAGGTAAGTTCATATAGATTATAGAACCCCCAAGATGACCTGTATTGCTTCAGTAATACATAATGCTTGTCATTGACTATATATGACATTTTTCAGCCACTAACATACTTCAAATGTGAGTGATTTGAGTGAGCAACTTCAGCTCAAATGCATTGCATCCAGTACATATGGCTTCTTGATATACATCTTGGCTCCAGTGATGCTTCTGGGTATGTATGAGTGCTTCAAGCTCATGCCAGACAAGTGTATATGCTTTGTAGTGGCTGTATACAGCAGGCCACTGTTTATGACAGACCTGTGATCTCTGTTTTCAGCTCATAAGTGAGAACCAACACAAGCAATGGCTTCTTATTATCTTCAAGTACCTTCCAGGGATCTCTTGCAAGCAATGTACAGCCAAGTGAGTGATTACAACTAGCAAATGAGGCAAAGGAGTTCAGGCCTGAAACAGGCACAATCTACGCAGACTGGACAAGGGTTTGTAGCAGCACACGATGTTGATGATGATGATAATGGAGCACACAATGGTGCTTAATGCTCCCTTCTCAAGGTTCTAAACAAGCCCCAGACAGTAGCTTGGACCATAGAGCAAACAATCACACAATGCATACCTTCCATTTGACAATGGCATTCAGCCTGTTTGAAAAATAACATAAGTCTTCAACTGCAGATTATCTTCACTCCCTCCTGCTCCAAGAAGTCCACCAAGTCCTGCTCTGATACCATGTTCAAAGTTGAGAGAGAGAGAGAGACAGGGAATCTCCATTGTCATGAACCTTCAGGTTCCATAGCTTTCTTCCATTATTCTTTTCTAACTGAGTAACACTCACAACAAAGATAAAGTGACCTAGTGTAAGTGTAGACTAGATAGACTAACTCTAGTCACGTCACTAACTGACTACTAACCCGACTTATTTAATGTAGTCACATGTAGACATCTGCACACTCTAGCTGTCATAGATGTCAGTCATAGATAAAGACACACTGACGGTGAGCTTGATTTCTAACATGTACAACTAGTCACATGTGTAATCACTATAAAAACTATAGATGACAAAGAAACTTTGATTTCATGAGGATACAAGTATCAATCAAATTACTAGGCCAACTTGTTTCTTATTATCATTTAGACTCAGGGGATGACAATTTGTACCTATCACAAAGTCTTTTATCACCTCAAATATGAGAAAAATTCAAAATTGAAGGGGTAAGGTTAGATGGATTTAAGATAAAAAGAGTGGATTGGCTGCTACAAGTTTGCCTACTATTTAATAGAGGAAAAATATTGATTAGTTGATTACTCATATTGTTGAAGTCCTATTAGACCTCCAACCTACAATTTTTTAGTGCTCTTACCATGAAGAGCCAAATATGCACAACACTAATGAGATAGAGAGGGTGAACAATCTTAGATTGTCAAACATATAGTCTATTGGCTAGTGTCACGAAGAAAATGGACTATTGTTGCTATTTACTTAGATTTACTTCTATTTATAGGTCTTAATCAAACCTATCTATAACATTACAAAGGATATCCAACATAATAGATCAAGGATACAAGAGTCTGGGGATGAAACCTTGAATGCACAATCCTGAATGTCTACAAAAGTAGGAAAGGTAATTTTTTTTTTCAAATGATTGAAAGACTTGTATATACAGAGGTGATGGTTGATATTGGGAGTGGAAGATCTTATGTATATTCAACAACATAAATAAAATATCTCTACTCAAAAATAACACTTGAATCTACTACATAAACAAGAGATTATTACTCTTCTACCAATAATATCCCTTGATCTACCTTGCCCACCATGCTCGAAATAGGCAACTTACTAGTGAAAGGAATGTCATAGGAGGTATCATTGATCATCCTTGAAATAATATGTTTTCTTGCATGTTTGAGGTATGTTTGCTTGCAAGGATGAGATAGATTTCTTGTTCTTTGTCACGTAGTCTTTGATTTCATGACATTCCAATAGTTAGCAAGTTTATGGCTTTTCATCATACTTGTGACATTTCTTACTTTCTTTCTCTTAAGTGAGATGAAAATATGTTGCCTTATGATTCATCAAGAATTCTTCGAATTGCTCTCACTTCTCAAGATTTACTTGAATAAGGTGGTTTTATGTTAGGAAAAAGAAGGTTGGGATGCTTCTTTGTTTGATGCACCTAAGGAGGAGAGTTGGTGGAAGTCCTTTTGGATATTTAGATAGGATACATGTGTTGTAATTTGTTTTCTTTCAATGATGTGCTTCCTTCTTCTATTGTCCCCACTCTCACTAGATGTAAAGTGTTAGATGATTCTTTAATGGTAGATTTACATGTCAAAGCTCATATTTTAGGGATGTAAATAGAGGAACCTACTAATGAAACTGCGCCATTTGAAGCTAGATTAGTACATGTGCAAGAGGTCAACACCTCAAGCAATGCTCAATGGAATGTAGAAATAAAACATGAAATTATATTTAAAGATGATGGTTCTATAAAGGAATAGAACCATAAGACTATTCTCTAATCACATATGAGGGATTACAAGGAGAATTAAATTCTAATTTAAAAGAGAAATTAGGAAAAAAAATGACATAAATGCACTTGCTACTAGCTTGGAGATTATAGGATGTAATCACTCGCCTCAAGAGCCTCATTCAAAGTGTATTGATTCCCCTAGTTCTAACAAGACTTTATTGAATACTTTAAAGGTTTCAATTGCAATAGAACCTAAATTGTTTCTTTATAGGATGAAATAGAAAAGTGAATATAAAATTTAGAATCTAGAAATGGTAAAAGTAGTGCAAGATGAGTTGACCATCATAATCTTTTTTCTTAGGTGCATGTTGAATGTTATCTCTACATCATACTAACACTTTCAACTTCATAGTGACCTCCATGTATCCTCTAACTCCAAAGGTGAAATGATGCACTTGGAAAGAGAGTACAATCTCCTTTTATTAAATTTTTCTTTATTGCCTTCAATATTTTCAAGTCACCTCTACTGGAAAAAAGCTAGAAAGCTTGGTAGATGAGACTTTGTTCATAAACATGAGAAGGCTAGTACATATGCTTTACGATTTTTTCAAGGAAAAATCGTTGTTGCAAATATTTTCCCTTGCAAATAGTTCACAACTAGAAGGCTTCATATGAAAGAAATACATGCAACTTTAAGGGCTATGTGTACTTATATTTTGCACATTGCTATATTGTTAGCTTGCTCATGTGATAGTTGATGTTATGGTGAGCTATATGATGCTCCCAACTTGACAATTACTAGCTTCTATCCTTGCTAAAATACCTCACAGAGGTCTAATCATGTTCTAAGCCACCCGGCTATCCCATATGGAGTTTTTTTTCCAAATTTTCAAATAATGATATTTCATATTTTATTCATGGATGAGGGAACTCTATGCTTTCCAAATAACTTTGAAGTATTCTATGTGGGATTGTGGAACTGAGTAAATACTTGTGAATGAATGAAATATGTACTTTTGGATGTTGCAAGGTTTTGCTATTGACTCTCCATTCAAACAACTTGTACTTTTGTTTTTAATTATGTAGCTCATTATAAGAATGCTTGCAAAACAACATGTAGATATTATAAGAATGCATCAACAACAACAACAATTGTTGTTACAAGAGCAGATGCAAACTTGACAGGAAGAAAAAAGAATTGATTCCTTAGTTGTGAATGCATTGTAGGCAGTGGGACAAGAATTGAACCAGTTTAAAGGTCAAAATGTTTCAGCCTTCATCCAGTTGTATGAAGAAAAGATGTTGTTTCATGGGATATTGCAGTATGCATGGAGTCGGTATTTCTCCCATTTGGCCATTCATGCATTGCATGATTGGATTGATGAGTTACAAAGAAGAGATGCTGATTGGGCAACTTTAATAAAGCTTTGAGAGAAGAGTTTTTCTTAGAAGATGCAAGATTGGTAACTAAAAAGACATTTACAGATTGGATTGAAAAGCCTTATAAAGGGTTGGCTACTACAGCTTTGCTCCATGAATTTGAAAGTCGGTATGCGCAATTGGATGCCGATGATCAGAAATCATTGGAGAGTCAAAAATTTGATTTGTTTCTGAAGCCTGTAGATCCTATCTTGCATGAGAAGCTGATTGATCGTTTAGAAGATGCCTCTTCTGAAATAGGGCTGAAATCAAATTGGGCTAATGTAACTGAGGTAGTACATATGTTGGTAAAGAGAGAGTGGATGAAATTAAGATGGGATACAGGCACCACACCTGCCAGTGCTCAGAAGGGGGGCTGAAATTGCAGCCAAGGCACCTATAGCTATGGCGGAACAACCGGCTATACCTATTGGTGCAGCTCTTAAAGGTGATGTTGTGGATGAATTAATCAAAGGCATGCGTGATTTGAGGCTGAATTTGACAGACATCTATGCAAAGGTCGAAAAGTTGGATGTTAAGGTAGAAGAGAAGGCTCAGGCAACAACCCAAAGACCATACAAAGAAGGATACAAGAGGAGATGCATTTGGTGTAATAGTTTACAACATGAAAAGTGAGATTGTATAGCCTACCATGAAATGGAAGCAAAAAGGTTAGGCTTTTGAAAAGATGGAAAAATACATGCAATAGAAACTGGCCTTCCAATGGAGCCAAATTTTGGAAATGGTGGCATGCAAAAGAGGTTGGAAGAGATGGTTGCAAGAACAACATTTGTTGCCATAGATGCAGCCACATATGGGTTGAGAATTGAAAGGACTGAAGAAGCTCGTAAAGGAGACATGGCTGAAGCAAAATCTCATGTTTGGATGCAAGCATTAGATTGCATGGAAAAGGGCAAAACAAATAACTCTGAATTGGCAAATGCAAGTCAGAATATACGAGGGAGAACAGGATGGAGTACACCAGTGGATTCATTTTCATCCTATGCTTATTTGGCTAAGGTTCATAATCAAGAAGCTTTTGTGGAGGAAAAGAGAAAAAGAGATGAGGACACTGTTGGTCCTTCCTCTTCAGGCCCATCTACACATAACACGAAGTAAAATGGAGCAACAGATAGAGGTTGAGAAAGCATACATGAGCATGTTATGGAGGATGCATCTCAAGAGAAGAAATAAGAAGGTAAGAAAAGGGGCAAGCAACCCGATTATAGGTTACAATTGGAATCGCAAAGCGTGAATTTCATGATACAATCATTGATATGCTGAAACAAAAAAGATAGTTTGATGGTGAAGTTTTGCAAGCATTAATACATGTTGACAAAGACATAGAGAAACATCTTCAAAGGGAATATGATGATGCATGTAATGCTAATTTGGAACAAGTTGATGTTGAAAATAGGTTAAGTGGGAGTGTAGACAGCAAGCTTGTGGCTGAAAATGGTATTGTAGGCATCACTAAGCATAGAGAGAAGGCTATGTATAATGGGAATGTCCATCAACAAGCACATGAAGAAGAAGATGCTCATTTTATTACAAGCAGTCATTACTCACAAACGCATTGGGCTCATGCTACAATAGAGACAATTGTTAAAGTGGGAGAAAGAGAGACACCTTGCATAACTCTCTTGGATCATGGTTTCAAAATCAATGTTATGGCACAGAGCTTGTATGAGAATGGAGGTTGGCCGATTGATGTAGATCTAGGATGGCGCATGTAGGCAGCAAATAATTCATCAGGGGATCTTTATGCGGCTTGTCCAAATGTACCCATGACTATTGCAGATGTTAGGGATGAATATCATTTTTTTGTGCAGGATTCATGTAGTTATTCAGTGATTTTGGGGCAGCCCTATATTTCGGAATCAAGGCTGGAAACAAAAGCCTTGGATGATGGTTCTTCATATGCTCGAGTTCGGAATAAAGACAATACAAAGACAGTACAGTTTCTCACTGTTTGTGTGAATCATCCCCGCGATCGAGATAGGCTATGGGATAATCCCATGCCACCTAATGCATGAGAGTTTAAGGGTTTTTACATAACATTGTTGTAAGTGGAGGCTATGGCAGTGCCTCTAGAAAGATAATTATGCCTCCAAGAAAGGGGGAAACTATGTTTGTGTTTGGATTGTAGGAATGGACAGCATGTAGTCTTGGAAATTTTAAGAATATTTCAATCATGTACAGGGCTGAAAAAGAGCCAAAGACATATGGTTTGATGGCTACAAATGAAGGTATTTCAGGGTTGTTTTCAAGGTTGATTGATGTTGATACAATGGCTAAAATTTCTACAGCAATTAGTGTTGAAAACAAGGTAGAAAAAGAGGTTATTTATATTAACACTTTAGAGATGTATGAAGTCATTCAAGAGTTTGCGAAGCATGAATGTTATGGGTTGCAATATGGGCTACAAAACTGGGTTGAAGCAAGGGTGGATACAAAGTACAAAACAGTTGCAAAGAAGGTTAAGCTTGTGCATTTGCCTTTACCACCTAAAAGTGATGGGTTGGCTGAAAAAGTGACTCAACAACCTAGTATACGAGATCCACATGGAGTAGGACATAAATTTATAGCTGAAACTTTACAAAAGTTGAAAATTGGTGCTTTCTTTTGCCTGTAGAAAGAACTTGCAAATGTTGGCAAGGCATGGGAAATCCTTTGCATTTCAGCCAGATGAAATTGGATGTGTTGATCCTAGTCGGTGGATCATAGTTGGATATGTTGATCCGGACCATAGTTGCACCTATGGTGATCTTTACAGTACCTCATGTGCCATGGAATTTACTATTCCAAAGAAGAATGGTTATTTGAGGTTTATACACGATTTACAACAAGTTAATAAAGTCACCATAAGGAATGTTGGATCAAGCTTGATAGTGGGTGAATTTGCAAAAGAATTTGCAGGCAAGATAATTTACTCTATGGGAGATTTATATTCAAGATATAATCAATTCCAACTTGCATTGGAAAGCTGAGATATCACTACCATGAAGACACCACTTGGATTGGTTAGGATGTGTATGCTTCCACAAGGAGAAACCAATTCAGTGGCACATATAATGAATGCTATGCATAAAGTTTTGAGGGAATATATTCCTCAGTCAACCTTACCCTTTCTTGATGATGTGTTGATCGAAGGATGTGATACCTATGAGAAGAATGAAGACTTGAATGAGCATGGACATAGAAGATTTGTGGTTGACCATATTACTGATTGTGACAGGATTTTGAGGTATCTTGAAGAAGTGCATTTAACTCTATTCAGGAGAAAAGTCAGTTTTTGGAGTGGAGGAAGTATTAGTTGGCACATGTGTGGACCATATAGAAGAAAGCCCTCACCAGTAAAGATTGATGCCATAAGCAGGATGCGGGAGACATGTTTGAATATATCTGAGGTGAGATAATTTTTGGGTACATGTGTCTTTTACTTGATATGGATTCCACATTTTTCTCATGTGGTTGAAAGTTTATATGAGCTCTTGAGAAAATGGTAGAATTTTTGGTGGGGTAAATAGCATATGAAGGCAGTTCAAAAGTTAAAGAGCTTATTGATTTCAGCCCCAACACTAAAGAGAGCAAATTATGAGAATGGGAAGTCTATTATTCTCACCATGGATACAAGCCCAATTGGCTTTAGTTGGGCAGTGGGTCAAGATGATGCTGATGGGAATAGGTACGCCATTCGGTTTGGAGAAAAGGTCCTCAATGAATGGCAATGTCGGTATTCTCAAGTCAAAAGAGAGCTTTGGGGTGTAGTGATAGTCCTTAAGTGTGATAGGGAGTACTTTATGGGAGCTCATGTAGTGGTAGAGACTGATTGTCTAGCTCTATTGGCCATGATAGCAAATTGCTCAACTCCTGATATTGCTATGTTACGATGGATTGCATATATAAAGTCACTTAACCCTAATTTTCAGCATATTGCAGGTAAAAAAAAACCTTGTGGGCTGACATGCTTTCACGAGCAAGGTTTGACGATGAAGAAGAGCTGATGGAAGATGAAAAGGATGATATAATAGGTGTTGAAAATGACTTTATGACATCAGGGAATGAGTATGCAACTGTTGTTACTATAGGTACAACTATTGTAATAGGGATTTCAGCAGTAAGACAAGAGCTTACAGCCATGGAGAAGAGATGGGTAGTAGAGAGAAAGAATCACCAATGTTATGCTTTAGTGAGAACACAATTTTTGGAAGAGTTGTATAAGGATGATTGGCTGAAAATAGGCCAATATCTTAGCCTCATGACAAAGAAGGTTGAGTGATCTGAAGTTGAATTCAAATGGATTAAAAGAAAAGCTTATAGGTTTTTCTTGAAAGACGGATATTTATGAAAGCATGCAAAGAAAAAGAGAGGAGATCCAGTACGTGTATTGGGAGATATGGCTTCTCAACAAACAGGTGATGCAGGAGTTTCATGAAAGCTTATGGGCTGGACATAGAGGATTTTGGGGCACATTTGCCCAAGATCAAAGAGAAGTATCCGTGGCAGAGCATGTATAAAGATGTCGAATCATGCAGTGTTTGTCAGATGTATTCCATGGTAAAGCATAGAGATGGGTTGCCACCAACCTATCCATTGTCTATGCATTACCAATGGGTAGTTGATATGGTTACCATGCCTACAGGTTTATGGAATTTGAGATATCATGTGCTTGCACGAGAAGACTTGACAAATCAAGTGGAAGGTCGAGCTCTTAGTATGAAGACTACTCAAGCAGTTTGTAGGTTGTTATTGGAAGAAGTCTTTTGCAAGTATGGTTGTGTTGGTAAAGTGGTTGCAGATAGAGGAGAATTGGATGTGGATGAGGCTCATGACTTCTTTTCACGATTGGGTATCAAGCTGGCTTTAAGTTCAACCTAAAATCCTGAAGAAAATGGCAAAAGAGAAAGAGGTCATCAACCTATCATTAAGGCATTAGTAAAGTCATACAAGGGCAGGATGAAAGAGTGGCCAAGAATGTTACCCTTTGCTTTGTGGGCTGATAAGACCACTCATAGTGCAGTTACAGGGTATATGCTTGTTGAATCAATGTATGGACAATAGCCAATCATGCTTATTGAGGAGACTATTGCTACTTGGAGTGTTCTACCATGGGAATAGGGTTTGAGTAGAGAAGAGTTGATGGTCCTACACATTAGACAGTTAAAAAGAAGGCTTGAAGACATTGAGAGAGCCATGGAAAAGCTGAAGACTTCAAGGATCAAGAACAAGAAAAGGTTTGACAAATGACACAGACTTCGACCACGAGTTATACAAGAAGGGGACTAGGTGCTAGTTTATGACAGTAGCTTGGAAAATCAGCATAGTGCAAGTCGGAAAATGGCAAAGCAGTGGTTTGGTCCATATGTGGTAATGTTTGTTTTTGACAATGCTACCTATGCATTAAATGAGATGGATGGGATAGCTCTAAAGATTCCAATTACTTTGAACTTTGTAGTTTCACTTGAGACATTACAATTTAGATTTTAGAAGTGTTATACATATTAGATGCACAAATAGTTTTATCACACATTAAGATACTAGGATCAAGCGCATTCTAACTTTTATATTTCCTTCCATGGTACCATTTGAGAGAACCCTCCTAAGCATCCAATGGATGAACTCATTCCCTTGACCTAGAAATCCAAAACTACATGTACCATCTCCCCATGTATATAGATCTCACTAAGTGTTACTACACATGTGTGAGATTCCCCATGAGCAACATGTTTGATACTAGTATTTGCTAGTGTTTGCACTAATTGTGAGATGAACCTTCCTAGGCATCCAATGGCTAAACTCATTCCCTTGACCTAGAAATCCAAAACTTCATGTAACATCTCTTGATGTATATAGATCTCACTAAATTTTGTTTATCTACTAGGGATCCAATGGCTAAACTCATTCCCTTGACCTAGAAATCCAAAGCTTCATGTACCATCACCCCATGTATGCAAATCTTAGTAAGTATTACTACACATGTGAGATTCCCCACAAGGAACATGTTTGATACTAGTATTTGCTACTGTTTCCACTAAATAAGAGATGAACCCTCCTAGGCATCCAATGGCTAAACTTATTCCCTTGACCTAGATATCCAAAACTTCATGTACCATCTCCCCATGGATATAGATCTCACAAAGTGTTACTCGTGATGTGTGAGATTCCCCATAAGCAACATGTTTGATACTAGTATTTGCTAGTGTTTCTACTAATTATGAGATGTGCCACATCTTAATCAACCAAGAGTACCTCTAGACTCCTCCTCCCAACAAAATACTTCTCCTTACTAACTAACCAAGGCAACATGCCTTCTACCAAAATGCAATATTATGTACATCTAATACCACTACTGACTCTAAGTGATTAACCCTTGTACATATTCTATTCCAAATTTCAATATTCAATATTCTTGATTTTTTAGTTTCACTCTTTAAAAAAAAGGATAATTGTATTAATTACCATTTTTCATAAAGGGTAATTGTATTAATTACTAAAAAATATAAAAGTCACAAGTAAACTAAATGGATTGTGAGATTCTCTCTCTCTCTCTCTCTCTCTCTCTCTCTCTCTCTCTCTCTCTCTCTCTCTCTCTCTCTCTCTCTCTCTCTCTCTCTCTCTCTCTCTCTCTCTCTCTCTCTCTCTCTCTCTCTCTCTCTCTCTCTCTCTCGTTGAAGATCACGGATCTAGAGCATGGCAGCTATGGAGGTTGGAAGATGAAGACTATGCTCATGTTGTCATAGACAAAGAGAGAGCAGTTGTTATACAAGTGAATTAGGTTCCAAGATAGATTAGCTTGGACTTATAAAGACAATCTTGTGTAATGAACTGACTGACACTGACAAGATACTAAGTGAAAGTACAAAGTATCATAATATTGTGTTCATTCCATTGTCAAGTACAATGCTTTATAGAAGTTGAGTTGTCCCACTCTCCTCACTATGCATACGGGATTCAGGTCATCTCTTCTTGGAGCATAAATCATTTGTCTATCTCTCAACACCCCCTCAAATTATGAGTCCCTACACTAGCTGGCTTTTGCTCCCCCTACATGTGATAACATGGCCCGGGAGACTAGCTCATAGGTAGCCTAGTCAAATTAAAGCTTGAGAATTTACATCTTTGGCAAGGGTTTTTACAAATCAAATCCACTAAGGGAAACATAGAGATCCACTATGAAAAAAAATTCCTTAGAACAATATGTCAGAGTTGTTGATGGTAGCGAAAGCATCTTCTTCTTCTTGTCCATTTATGAATTTACTTTGGTGGTGTCCATTCTGCATCTGTTGTGCTCTTTTCTTGTGAAAACATTCACTAGCAGTATGGCCAGTTTTACCACAATAATGACATGTCATCCAACTTTTATTGTTGGAGTTGAATCCTTGACCTCTTCCTTTGGGTCCAGCAGCTCCTTTGGTGTATAAGATATTTTCCCTAGATGATGGGGTACCATCTTTTGCATTCTTGCTCTTCTGTTTGTTCTCTTCACCAAGAAGAGAGTGCTCAATATCTTTAAGTGAGAAACTGGGAACATTACTTAGTGTTGAAACAAGGTTCTCATATGGTTCATGATTAACACTGGCAAGGAACAGTACTACTGCCTCATCCTCATCAATGTTCTTTTTAAGAGTTACTAGCAGAGTTTTAAGGCTCTTGAACTTATTGATTTGTACAATCATAGATGAACTGTCTTTTACATCCAACTTATAAAACTGCATAAGTAATTTTACCTTTGAGTTCTTTGCTTGTGTACCAAAGATCTTGTCAAGTTCTTCCCATGCCTTCATTGCATCTTTGATATGCTAGAGATATAGTGTAATACATCATCTGATAGACCCCAAGCAATAATACCTAGAGCTTTGTTTTTCATCTTCTTCCATGCCTTTGTTTTAGGCTGGTCTTTTGCAACATCTTCCTCTTTAGCATTGTCATTTGCATCATCTTCCTCAAAGAGATCCCAGAGGTCTTTCCTCATGAGGTGGTACATGGCTATCTACTCTAGTTCAGTCATCTTAGTAGGAGGTCTTACCACAAGAACTCTCGGGCAGTGTCTATCCTTTTACAAGAAGATTGAGATTTACAAGGGATTTGAACAATGTGACTTTAAATCATTACATAAACTGAGGATAATCTTCAAAACAGGAATCAGAAGGTGAGTTACTTTTGAGTAAGCTGAAATCAAGTGCCAAGAAATACTATTTGAGTATCAATAGATACTATGTTTTGAATGAAGACCTTGATGTTGATGCTTATGTTGATGCTTAGGTTTCTCAAACATCCCTCTTGGTGAAGTCTTTGCTGAAGACTAAGTTCAGACTCATATCAAGGTGGCAGGCACTAGAGTGAGAAGAATGAGGAGTTTTATGAGTTCTTAGTGTAAATGAGCTATGGTGGAATTAGGGTTACATAGACAGGCGATTGATTTTTCGATTGGTGTAGCTTGTAGGTGCATTCATATCACGAATCCTCTGATGAGGAATAAGCTTATGACCCAAGATTCCAAAGCCCTATGGTCTTGATCAACATTGTGTTGCATGCAGAGAGTACTAGCATACGAACGATTAGCATGCGCATTTTAGGGCAACGAGGTGAATTTTATCAATGGTGGAGTCTAGAAGCAACAATGTCCCACTGTGATGTACAGGACAAGAGTGCAGGGAGTTGAGGGATGTTTCTTCAAAAGAGAGCTTGGGGAGATATAGCCTGTATGTGGAGATCCAGCTCCTCCAAGTAAGGTAGGTGCTGCTATCCACAAACACAAATATGGCAACAACTTTGAAAATAGGCAATGCTGAGGCTATAGTTTCCCAATGTCACTGATTGAGGTGCAAGGGAGGAGCTCTAAAAGTTGAGAAACACTTCTTCAGAAGGAATTCCAAAGAAATTTGGCCTATGAAGATAGATATAGAAGCTTGAAGCTAACAGGGTACTCTTGGATATGGTTGCCATGGAAGCTTTATTAAAGGTAGAAATGTAAATGGAGTTGGAGATGAGATCCAACACTCAACCTGAGTTGAGAAGAGATGGAGATGAGCTAAGCCATGCCCGATTGGGCTTTGATACCATGTTGAAGATCATGGATCTAGAGCATGGCAGCTATGGTGTTTGGAAGATGAAGACTATGTTCATGTTGTCATAGACAAAGAGAGACTGGCCGTTACACAAGTGAATTAGGTTCCAAGATAGATTAGCTTGGACTCATAAGATAATCTTGTGTAATGAACTGACTGACATTGACAAGATACTAAGTGAAAGTACAAAGCATCATAATATTGTGTTCATTCCATTGTCAAGTACAATGCTTTATAGAAGTTGAGTTGTTCCACTCTCCTCACTGTGCATATGGGACATCATTTGTCTATCTCTCAACATCTCTCAATTGACTCCTCCTTTTGGATCACCCCATGACAGATATTCTCACTGGAGGAGAGTACAACATTTTAATAGTGGCCTATTTATCATTTTCTTAGTACATGGCATAACCTGACATTGGAAACCTTATTAATATGAACATCAATATCATTAGATGTTTTCATTTCATTTTCATTGTTATTCTTAGGTCAAGATAAAATGGTCAAATGTACTCACTTTTTTTGCCTTAATAAGCACCATTCTAGCTTTTTAGAGATGACAAAATCATGTGTCAATATCTCTTTAAAGATTTTTTAAAAAAAGAAAAAAGGGCAATGCTCTTGTGCACGAAATTACGCCCTTGTTTGTGTATGTGTGGATGTATTTTTGTGTATGTGTAATGTGTGTTTGTGTTATCCTCTTCGAACACGTAGATATTTTGGACGATAGTGCTATGTCGACAATTTAGCTTTTGTAGATCACACCGGTTATAGTGGTTCCAACTAAAGAGAAGATAGATTTGATATTTTGAAGCTAAATGTGCAATAAAAAATTATTATATCCTTTAAATATTTGTTGTAATACATTTTAATGATTGACAAGATAATGGATTACTATGTCTTCCTTTCATTCTTTTGTTAGACCGAGCACTACAAGATAGGAGCCATACACCAACATTTAAAACAATGAAATTATTTATCCAAAAAGTTCCCTTTGTCACCGTTAAAACCGTTGGTATACACACCTCTACAAAATCTTCGTAGTGTCTATTGTAATATATATTGCAAATTGCCACACACATTCCAATGCATATTGCGACGATTTTTGTAATGCATATAGCAACACATAGAATATTTGTGATGCATATTGCGACACATGGAGTATTTGCAATGCTAATAGCAATGGTTACAAAGGAAAAAAATTTACATGGCAAGGCATGCAGCCTTGCCACCCTTCCAACAACATGTACTGAACAATGTCCTATAAATCATTTATAAGTTGAGCATGCAGTCGTTGTTGAACTGCATGCATCATGAAATGCTAGAAGAAAAGTGTTCATTGATTCAATTTTCAAATAAGTATAGTATCAACAATGACATCTCATAAAATTACATAGCCTAATAGGGAGTAGAATCCAAAATAGACAAATGTATCATTAAATATTGCAAAAACGTGAGTCCATACAAAGGATGAGAAATATATCAAAGGAAGCCTACATATAAAGATCTTGCATGGACTATATGTTTAAAAAATAAAGGAATGCATGCTCCACAAATCCAAGTGACTTCTACAACTCCTTACCATCGTAGAGCTTGTCTCGACACAATGGAGCATAAAATAGACTCGGTAACATAAAGTAAGCAAAGATTAATCTACATAACACAATGTATCATAGAAAAACTAGAAACTAAAAAGAGGAAAGAGACATAACTTAACAGACCACCACACACATATAATCTATTGATAAGAGAAGTGAAACCATGTGTCTCTACATACAAAGTCTCCAACCTTGTCGGATTGTGATTTGTGATCGAGTACTGTAAGGAAAACAAAGTAGTATTGTTTGAAATAAGGTTATAATTAATACAAGTACTATACAAAATAAGAAACTGAACATAACCAAAAAAAAACTTAAGAAATCCTTCAAATAAGTTCTATGTCCGCCACTCCCAAGATGATGCACGCGAACCTTGCCTCCAATCGTGCCCTTGTTGCCTTTTGTTGATGCTGCTATCATCTTGGAGAGTCTATGGCCTTCTCCCTAAGTCTCTGTCATTCCTTTGTGTCCAACTACTTAGGCTCTAGAGAGTCACTTTTGATTGCCTTATATGCATCGGACCGTTTATGTGACAAATATGCTTGCATCAGTCCATCATCCATCCAATGAAGAACCAATCAGCCGTTATACGTATGGAAAACTCCTTGTGTAAGGATGCAATCACATACTCATTGCCTCCTACATGCCGTCACCCTCCTTTCCTTAGCACTCATGATCACAACATTGATTTTCTCATCCACCAAGTACCCATACCCTGGTGGAGTGTGTCTAAGATGTGCCCTCTCCCATCTATGATCATACTCCTGGGCAATAACAAGGAGACCCTTGTCCATCTGGCATACCTACAAGGGGTGGTATCTCTCAAGGTAGCACCCATAGAAATGCCACTTGTAGATAGAGCCTAAGAGAAACTTGGAGTCAAGGGAGTAGACATCCCTATAGGTGTAGCAAATCCTAGAGATGATAAAGTGTCAACTCGATCGACAGGATTGGCATACATTTGAGCCGCCCTCTCTAGAATTGGTAGGAGTGCAAGGAGTAGTAACCAACCACGAGGTCATAGCATATGTATCTCCACAGCACCCCCCAGAGCCACCCCTAGAACAAGGAGGAGAGGAAGTCAATGTGACCCCATGCTCGCGAGCCTATTTTTGATATTCACTCGGTTCCATCTATGGACCTATTTTACACATGCCACATTGTTAGAGTCGCTATGTGCCTGATATGCGAAATATGTGATCGATCTGTAGTATAAGTGAAAAGTATCTGAGGGACAGTTTTTCCTTGCAAATCTTGGCAATACCTATTAGCACCACACTTTAGACATGTTTTTATGGACTCATATTCCTCTCGAAAGAGCACAAAATCATTGACACATGCATGAATGCTGTTATAATCTATGGACTTGTATTCCTCTCAAAAGAGCACAAAATCATTGACACATGCATGAATGATGTTATAATCTATGCCAAGATTTCGTAACACTTGTTACGCATCATCTCACGAGACTCGAGCATCATGTTTCTAGATGGCAATATGTGACATTTTAGTAATCTAAAAAAATACAAACACATTTAAAGAAATAATTTTTTATTATTATTTATACATCAAGACAAAGGAGTGTAGTATGTACTTGAACAAATCGGTCACACTTGCATTGCTTCATCGGTACTTTTTCTATATACTTAGGAGCACAAAGAGCATCCTTAAGCAAGATACCCGATGCCCATCATATAATGGTATGGACACCTTCTCTCTTAATGGATTGGATGATACCATATCCATGGGTAGAAATACATCGATCATAGCCTCTGTCTCAAGCTCCAATATTTGAGGAAGGTCCGTACAATCCCCAATGTCTTCTACTGTCGAGGGTTCAATTAGTGGAGTGCCCTCTAATGGGTTTATCAACTCAAACACTCCTTCTACTGTACAATCACGAACTCTTCTTATGGGCCATAATAGGTGCATTGCTTGAGATGGACCAGCACCTCCTTGTGGATATTTTTAGGACACATTTAATATTATTGAAGTTTATTTCAACTAGTGTTTGATTGCAAAGCATGAATGATACACACTTTTCTCACCATTAACTCAAAGTCTAAGACCACTTGAACAGTGATATTTTATTGAAACTCATTGAAGCATCGCACGTGGTCTATAGATAAGTGACATTTTTATTAAATTGCAAGCTTGTATTCAATGCACAGATATGGGACATGCTAATTGAGATATGCCTCTCAATCTTGAACATGACGACCCTCATTGTTGTCCATTTTCTCTGTATCATGGTGGACAATACACTTCTCTCTCTCAAATCCTTACTCTCTCAATCCTCCCTCTCCCGTTCTCCCTTTCCATCTTTCCTTCTCTCTTTCCTTCTCTCTACCTCTTTGTTTCTCTAACCCCCATCCCTTTCTCTTTGTTTCTCTCTCTATCCCTCTCTCTTTTTCTCTTCCTCCCTCTCTCTTTGTTTCTATTTCTTTCTCTCCCTCTTTGTTTCTACACCCTCTCTCTATTTTTCTCTTTCCCCCCTCTTTCTCCCTTCTCATCTTTATTTTCCTCCCCTCCCTCCCTCTCTTTATCTCTGTCTTTCCCCCTCTTTCTCCGTATCTTTATTTCTCTTCCCTCATCTCTCTTTGTTTCTCTCCCCCCTCCCTCTCTTTATCTCTCTCTTTCCCCCTCTTTTTTCGTTTCTCTCCCTCTAATTCTTTTTTTAAACCTTTATTTTTTACTTTTTATTTATCTTTATTTTGATTTTTTTCTCCCTTCCTCTATTTCTTTATTTTTCTCTCTTCCCTATATATTTCTATTTCTCTCCCCCCTCTTTTTGTTTCTATTCTCTCTCTCCATCTCTCTATTTTTCTCTCTATCCCCCTCTCTCTACCTCTTTGTTTCTCTACCGCCCCCCATCCCTTTCTCTTGGTTTCTCTCCCCTTCTTTCTTTCTGTCTCTCTTCTCTCTCTCTCTCTCTCTCTCTCTCTCTCTCTCTCTACTTCTCTCTCTCCCCCCTCTCCTCTCTTTATTTCTCTCTCCTTCTCTCCCTTTATCTCACACTCTCTTATCCCTCTCTTTGTTTCTCTATCCCCCTCTCTCCCCTCTTTGTTTCTCTTCCCCTCTCTCTCTTTCTCTCCCTCCCTCTCTATTTTTCTCTCTCTCTACCTCTTTACTTCTCTCCCGATTTCTCTTCTTCTCTCCCCCTCCTCTCCCTCTTTGTTTTTCTCCCTTTTTCTTTATTTCTCTTCCTCCCTTCCTCTCTCTATTTCTCTATCTCTTCCCTCCTTCTCAATGCATCTCTTTACAAACAAGAAGATAAAGAGAAGACAAGAAAATACAATAACAAAAAGAGGAGAAACAATGCACCTACCTCAAGGGCTCGAAGAAGAAAACCTTTGTTTTCGTGGTTTCCCTCCCTTTTCTCTTTTGCACTCCTCTCCTCCTTGCGGACAATGGTGGTGGTGGCGGCAGTCTCTCTCTCTCTCTCTCTCTCTCTCTCTCTCTCTCTCTCTCTCTCTCTCTCTCTCTCTCTCTCTCTCTCTGTGTGTGTGTGTGTGTGTGTGTGTGTGTGTGTGTGTGTGTGTGTGTGTGTGTGTGTGTGTGTGTGTGTGTGTGTGTGTGTGTGTGTGTGTGTGTGTGTGTGTGTGTGTGTGTGTGTGTGTGTGTGTGTGTGTGTGTGTGTGTGTGTGTGTGTGTGTGTGCGCGCGCTTTGAGCTCTCACCCTCTCTCTTTCGTTTGTTTTCTTTTTGTTGCACTAAAAATGCCACACTCAAGTTTTCACCCCTGTTTTTTCCTTAGAACACTATTGTTATTAGTGTCACAAAAAGTGTTGCTATCAGTGTCATTGATAACGATATTTTTTGGGACACTTTTTGCGATGTTGATAGCAACACCACCAATTTACATTAGAAACAGCCATCGATATGTCTTAATGCCCTTATAGTGTAGGTTCTCTTGAAGATATGGTTGGGGTCATGTTTGCTTTGTGCTAATAAAGTTAAAGTGGAATGACAACTAGCTCAAAGGATTTTCTATTTTGCCTCTTTCCAAGGTTACAAGGATGCTCCTTTACTAAGTGTGGGAATATGTTGAGTGCTAAAATGATTAGATTTTTTGTTGGCTTAGTTTGAATATCTTTGGATAGCTTATAGAGTTTTTCGTTTAGCTTACAATGTTCTAATTTGTTCTATTTGATACTTGTTGGTTTCTAATTACTTCCATGATATTCTATTGAGCTCTATTTTCATTCTATTTGAAGATTTATGATTATGGAAGAATGAGTTTGGTTATGATTTGACACTCTTTGGATGGTTATTGATTGGTTGATATGCATTTTGCATTGACTATGTGGTTTAATTGCTTTCTATTTGCCTTTCGTAGCTTCTATAGCTCTTGTATCCTTTTATGGCCTTTTGTATGAGCCTTTATAGTTTCTATACAATGGTTTAGTTTGGAAATATTTTTCTTATTTGGAAAGAGGTTAATAGAAGCTCTTCTTAGCTAGTTTGATAAAAGAAAGTAGTAGTAGTTGAAGACTTGAAGTGATAGTGATAGTAATTCACTACTATGAAAGGGCAATATAGTAGCCCTGGTGTCTCTTTGGATTAGGCATACCCTTTGGAGGGTAGCTTTGCAAGGGCCAAGAGAGGGTTATGGATCATTATTCTATTGTATATCTGAGTAAGAGCATGTGAGAGAGTGATTTTGTGTGTGTGTATGTGTGTGTGTATGTGACAATCAATTTTGTGATCAATCTATTGTATCTATGAGAGATTATGAGATTGTGAGAGAAGAAAACAATGAAGACATTGTTGAAGACAACTTTTGCAATATAATGAGATTATTTTCCATTCAATCTTGGCTTATGGATAAGTTCTTTTGCTTTGTGGTTCCTGAACTTTCTTGCGATTATTTCCCTGTTTTCATAGTGTTTTCTCGGGATGTCTAGTCATGTGCTGAAATCCCCCCTAATGTTTTACCTTGATATATGTGCAAGTGAACATATGCATGTTTTTGAATAACAAACATGGGGATACAATATAAGTAACAAGTTGTATTCTCTCTCTCTCTCTCTCTCTCTCTCTCTCTCTCTCTCTCTCTCTCTAGGTGTGTGTGCGCACATGTGCGGTTGTACAATTGTTGCACATGCACATGCATGTATGTGTGTGTATCTATCTTGACATGCCTCTCTTTCTAAATGTCAAAAGCTAGTAGTGTTGAATTTATATTCATTAGGTTTTGTCTAGTTAGAAGATGTTGTACATGTGTGGAGAAATGCAAAATTTCTTATGTGCTATAGGGAAAGAGAGAGAGCTTATGAATGGTAACCAACACAAGATTAGGGAATAAGAAGTTTAGGATTGCTTCCATTTAGAGTGGAGGTATTTTTATGTGTGTCATGATTAATATTCTTATTATTTGAAACATGTCTTTAAAAAATTTGATCTACTAAGGGAGGTAAAAGAGAGTGTATGAGTGTGTGTATGTATGCAAGATCATAAGGTAAGTAACATGTACATATTTATATAGCATATATCCATAATACATGCATTAATGTGTGTGTGTGTGTGTGTGCGCATGTGCATGTGCACACATGCATGAGCGTATACATATATACTTTAGTGTGAGCACATGAAAATTGCATGGAAATATATGATTGCATAGGCATATCTCATTCAAACCATGGCTATATGCTCTTTGATCTATAGACATTGCAAATCACAAACCTAATACACCCCTGCTTAGTGCTCCAAGGGTTCACTATATGTATATCCTTTATATCACATGCGTTCAAGGCCTATTTATAAATATTCTTATCTATGAATTGTCCTTGAATAAGACGTGACCTTTTTTATTCAATCTCTAAATAACCCCTTTATATGACACCCTTCTGCATGTAAAAATTGTATAAAATTGATATTTTATTAATCCCTTATTTTGAACCGATGTGATACACATGGGTCTCCCCCCCCTGCCAAAGCCCCTGTCCCCACCGAGGATTAGAATAACAAACCCATGTTGACACCCCTCTCTCACTCTCAAATTTATGTGACCATGTTTTGAAGAATCTTACACACACACATGTATGTATACGTATTATGTATGTATGTATATAGAGAAAGAGAGAAAGTTGCCAAAGTTGCATACATTGATGGGTGTGGTATTTATGTGGTAATTTTCTTCTAGAATTCATATAGGCATCAAGTATTCTGACAAGCCATGGGTATTGTGAATGAAGCTTATTGACATAACCTGCTATATAAGGCTTACTACTTAGGATTATCTAAATGGTTTGGTATGGTAGTTGTGAAGTTGCAATGGAAGTCAATATTGCCAAGGCAATAACATGGTGGAAAGGTTACTATGGTGATTATAAAAAAACTTACAAATATTTGAAAGATTCCAAGTTGTAATGAGAGAGAGAGAGAGGTGTAAAGTCCCCCAACTCTAATGCATGGACGAAGACGTAAGAAAGGTGCTAGTACAACTTCACTTCTCTTACAATGCCACTATGCGATAGTTTCGCATGATAGCATGAAGCTACTTTGAAATGGCCTAGCATTCCTTAGATGTGAAATAGGTGATGGCAAGGCAAACAAAGCGACATGTAATAGGCAACAAAGGGGCCAAGTGACGTTTGGGAGAAGCATTGCTAACCAGTGTAGAAGGCATTGCGGGCTTATGATAGATGGTGAATGTGTACAAGACATGAGCAACTTGGCCGATAAATAGAGAGAGAGAGAGAGAGAGAGAGAGAGAGAGAGAGAGAGAGAGAGAGAGAGAGAGAGAGAGAGAGAGAGAGAGAGAGAGAGAGAGAGAGAGAGAGAGAGAGAGAGAGAGAGAGAGAGAGAGAGAGAGAGAAGAACAAGAACAAGAAGATTGGAAGAGAGATAGAAAAAATAGGCACAGAGAGAGGGGGAGGGGGAGAGAGAGAAATTTATGGAGAGAGGAAAAATAGGGGGTGAGGTAGAGAGAATAAGGAAATTTTAAGAGAGAAAAATTTAAAGAGAAAAAAAATTGGACACACACACACACACACACAGCAAAAGAGTAAAGTTGAGATAAATATGAGAAAAAGATGTGGAAATTGAAAGATGATGTGCGGGGAAGTAGTGAGGGAACAACACAACAACTTTGCTTCCCTCATTAACCTACTTTATGGTAGCTTCACACAATACCATGAAGTTGCCACAAAGTGGCCTAGCATGATTATAAGTTATGTATAAACATGAAATATCATGCAAATTAATAAAAGCAATAAATGCTTGTGAAAATGCACTTACATATGCCGGTACACACACATACTCTTTCTCTCTCTCTTTGTCTCCTCCTAAGTGCTTAATATGTGAAGATTTACTAATGTTGATCTGATGTGAAATCGACTAAGATAGATTAGATGAACAACATATTTATCACATGTTTATGTGGTTCTGATACCAAAGCAATTTGCATTTAAAGAGGTAAGTAGAGTTTTTGGGCTTGGGTGTGGCTCATCTAATTGTGACATACATATTTCTTATGCTTAATATATAATTGTATTACAATAAACAATAGCAATGTTAACTCATGAATGGTGGGTCATAAACAATTGTTTTCTTGAAGTAATGTGCTGAAACATTTCTCAATCCATATGCGTCACAAGCTTTTGAATATGTTAAGACCTATTATTCAAACATTGCTTCATGAACAATGGCATAAATCATTGGAAGCATGTTTAATTGACACATTGTGGTGGGGCTTTAGAGTTTCAAGTGAGGACGAACAATATAAAGGAGATTTAGTATTCATACTGGATTCCCTATTATCATAAGGTAGAACCTTTTCCAATATGGGGGCCTAAAAAATCACTCACATCAATCATTCGTATGGATACTCTCTTGTTTGTTGGTTGGAAACTTTTGCCCAACATTAACAGTGACAAACCTTCTCTCACTCATGAAATCTGAGTGCGACTTTATTCACGGAATCAAGGTAGACTTATAACCCTAATGATTATAGAAAAGGGTTGTGCTAACATTGAAATGATGCATTTGGTAATAAAATATGTCACACTTGGATGGTCATATATGTGGTCAAAGGGCAATGTCCAATATCATTGTACTAAAATAACACACCTAGTTTACCAAAAAGTAATACCTTGCATCATGTTACCATAGTCGCTTTATAAAGAGCCTTTCATAGGGAAATGACAATATAGTAAATACGGTAGCATATTTAACCTTGATACTTACTGATATTCTTTAACATGTGACCTTGAGGATATTTAGTTTGTATTTATTTTTCAGTATATCGCTTGATATAACAACTATCCTAATTAATTTTCAATGTGAAAAGCATTTGCATGTTTCTTAACATTGTATCTTCAGTATTGTACATTTTTTACATCCAAAAAAGAGTGTCATATAAATGGATTATTTATAGATTGAATAGAAAAGGGTTGTGTTTTATCGAGGGAAATTTCACAAATAAGGGTATTTATAAATAGGCTTTGAATGCATTTGATGTGTGTGTGTGTGTGTGTGTGTGTGTGTGTGTGTGTGTGTGTAGTGAACCCTCCAAGAGGAAGCATAGGAAGTCACTTATATCTCCTCCTCCCTATTTGGTTTGGTTCTAAATTGCAGTTGAGGATTTCAAAAGTGCAGTGAAAGTTTACATATATATGGTCAACGTTTAATGACTTTATGTTCAAGTGCTAGAAGTATCTAATAATAGTAGTATAGAAAGGATACATATACCAATGCATACAAGCCCATATGTACAAATTTTCTTATTTAAGCTAGTTTTAAGATTGCATAGTCTATGAATTACTTTTTTAATGGAATTATTTGTATCTATGCTTACCTTTGTTATGATTTAATCACCCCTTTTGTAGATGGATGCAATTTGTATCCATAGCTTATAGTATCACAGAGTATGTTGCCAAATTACAAACATGATCACATGGTAGTAGTAGGATACATAGGATACATATACCAATGCATACAAGCCCACATGTACAAACTTTCTTACACATTTAAGCTAGTTTTAAGATTACATAGTCCATGGATTGATTTTCTTATTGGAATTATTTGTTTGTGTGCTTACCCTTGTTATGATTCAATCACCCCTTTTGTAGAAGGATGCAATTTGTATCTATAGCTTATAGTATCACAGAATATGTTGCCAATTTACAAACATGATCATAGTGATCACATAGTCATCAATACAAGGCATGGAAAGTGTTGGATTTTCATCATCACATGGACTTTTCCCCATGTCAATTTATAAGGGACAATATCTTAGAAGAGATTCTCATTGCTTTGCAATGAAAATATTACACAGTACTATGGATGAATTTGGGCTAATGTACACTGTGTTATGTTGATTATTTTACCTTGGAGAACTCACAGTTGCCAAGAACTCTTTTCCTTTTGTACCCGCCCTTCTAATAAATGATCTATATTCTCTAAAGGTCATGGATTGATAACAAGGTGGACTTCCTTCATTTACAAGTTGTTTGATAGGTCCAACTAGTGTGTCATTTGAAGGATTGAAAAAAGAAGCAATAGATACCCTATGCTTCTCTTGATTGACGATGGCTCTATGCTCCACACTTTTGTATATGCCATTGGACATAATCTGAAACAAATGTGGAAGAGGAAAGTTAGACAAGAACATGTACTTAAGTTGGAAGAACATTTACTTAAGTTGTTCACCCATACATTCTTCATTTATTGTGTTGTTTCCCATAAGTAGGCATATTCCCATTTCTCTTTGACAACATCATGATCTTTGCAAAGGGAGCTACCACCCACCTAGGGAAAGGTGGCCAATTTAGTGACATTTATGGGTTCTCCATTTGATCTTTTTCTTATTGAGGTGATCAATGTGATTTTTCTTTTATAATTTAAACTTTGAAAGAATCTAATCATTTGATCTATTTACCAAATAGGCATAGTGTTCACAAAAACCAAATTATAAAAAGGAAATTGTTTGACTAATATAAACCCCATATTTAATATATAGTCATTTATGTCATGGTTTCAAGTGGCCAAACTAAATTGGGAAGGATTTGGGGGGGGGGGGGGGGGGTTTGTTTTTTGAGTGTGTTTTGCTTTTGGGGGCATCATTTTATTGACCCCTTTACCCTAGGCTATCTTGCAACAAGAGAGAGAGAGAGAGAGAGAGTGTGTGTGTGTGTGTATGTATGTTTTTTTTTCATTTTTGTGTGTTTGGGGGGTGGGGAGGCATGTGGTTTCCCTGTAGGAGTTGTGGTCCATGGAACTTCCCCCATTGCAACATTATGAATTCACTTGTAGGAGTTCATGATGTTGAATGCTACTTATATACATGGGAGTATCACAAGGTGTGCTTGTGGTCCCTATGGCCCCATCACAAAGAGGTTGGGTATTTGGAGGGGTTTCTTTTTGTGTTTGGGGTGGTTCCAAGAAACACATGATGGTGGTGGACATTGCTTAATTGATGGGAAAAAACACACTGTTTGCCAAAGTGGGAACCAATTGAAATTTCTTGTGTGCTTGTGCATGCATGCGCGTGTGCGTGCGTGTGCATGTGCCTACCTGCATTTGGTCACCGAGGTTGACAATGAGGCCGCCCGGGAGGGGATTGACGGTGACCCACTTGCCAGCGTGGCGGACTTGGAGACCGCAGACGTGGTCGTCTTGGAGGACAATGGTGAGGCCGCCCGGGTCCGAGTGGGAGGACAGGCCTAGGGTGAGGTCAGGCTGTGGGCAGGGTGGGTAGAAATTGACTCGGAAGGCCAGCTCTATCTCTTTACCGAAGGCCGCCCTTAGGGCCCTATCCTCCACCCCCAGAGTTCCGGATATCAGCTCCATCAGCTTCATGCTCAGCCTCTGCAGCTGCTGCCCGCACTCCTCCATCGTCTCCCTGCAGCCGCCCAACACACATATATAGATCAATCGATCCATTCATCCATCATCATCAATTTTACACGCAAAATTCTGATTTGATTCATTACATTAACCCTCAACACACACAGTATGCAGCCCATATTAGTTATATTGCATCCATGCCTGCAAATTTTTCCTGTTTCCTCTGATTCAATTACAACCGTGCAGCCCATGATTATCCTGCACCCATGCCTGCAAAGCCTCCATGTTTCCCCTTTGAATGTTTCCCCATCCCTATCCATGCATGCAAGGCTCTGTTTTTAATCCTACATGTTGATTAATCCCATTTTGACCCTTATTTGAACATGCTTATGGCGGCAGGGTTGCCCCTTTCCTGCATGCAGTTGAACACTCGGGCAGCCCCGACACAGTATTTTGCCCTATTTGGACATACTTTGTACAGCCAGGTTGCCCATCCCTGCAGCAATTGAAGTCTTATGCAGACCCTTCTCTCTCTTTTTTTTCCCGCCTATTTTTTACCATAACGGCCGGACACATCTTTGGCCAATTTTTTGCAGATACTGGAGACAGGTTATAGAAGAACTGTAATGGAGACAGGTTCACCCGGTTTGTGTATGCAATTGAGCATTGATGGAGAGAGCCTTTGCCTAATTTGTGCATGCAATTAAACAACTATAAGGATAGATTGCTCCTTGTGGAGATACTGTGGAGACAGGATAGAATTGAACATGCCAAAAGGACAACAATTGTGACAGATTCACCCACTTATACAGGCAATTGGACATTGATGGAGACAGGCTTGCCTAACTTGTGCATGCAGCTAAACAATAAAATGGGGAGAGATTGCCCCTGTAGTACATGCAGGGGATTATGATTGGAGGCAGGCAGGTGTGCAACATCAATAGACTATTCAGATACTTCCCAAGTCAGAAGCACCTGCTTGACAAGGCATGCCATAAACTGTGTCATGCAGTCATGCTCTATTTAATTTGTTTCATATGGCCATGCTCTCCACTTAATTTCAAACTGATGTTTAAGTGCTAATTGCAGCCCAACAGAATTTGCATTGATGCATGATGGCAGTTGTGAGAGGCACAAGATGCCTTAGATAATTCAGCTGTAAAGTTCACCTCCAGAGCATGGGTTTGGTTGGCCACTTTGATGGGTCCCTGTTGCAAGTAGGGAGGACGTTGAAGTAGAAGTAGTCTCCCCAATCCAGTATTGCACCCTTCTCAACTCCGAGCCGGCTGCCATACCCCTCATATGTGAGGGGGTTATTGGCATAGGCCTGTTTTTCCTCCAAGGGGAGCTCAAAGAACTGCCTGGCTACAAGAAGAGTTCTTTGGAGGAGGGAGAGAGGGATACCATGGTTAACAATCTGGAAGAAACCCCACTCTTCACATGCATGCCCTATTTCAGCTAAGATCAGTTTTCTCTTCTTCTCATCCTCTAATCCAGAGAGGTCTATGAGAGGGATCTGCAAAGGGGACTCTGCAAGCTGGGTCTCTGGGCAGGGTCTCTCTGATTCTGGCCTAATGTACTGAGAGGGCAGCACACTGAGTCCACTTTCAGCTAGGATCTGGACTCTTTGGATGGGCTCAGGCCAGTCCAAAGGAGCACTTGCAATATTGAGGGGTTGAGCAACTGCAGCAGCCATGGGGGATCAGCTTACACTCTCACACACAGACACTCTCTCCAGATGTAAACTCAGGCCCTTCTCTCTGAAGAGGGGATTTATCCTGCTTCATACTGAGAGCTGGACACCCATATATAGCCACTGAAGGAGACATATCATAAAGGTTTTACCACAAGAGGGTCTCTTTTGCAAAGGGGCCCACCTTCCCAACATGTCAACATTATGGTGCCCCTACCTCAAGCCACAAACAATAGCTAACTGGTAAAGCTTATCAATTGATTGAAGGCATTTATTTTAAGGCTAGATCACCCCACTCTAGGTGCTCTTTACTTTTTGTTTAAGGGAGGCAACCTGTCCCACATCCGCAGGCAATGCTTTGCCACTTATGTAGCTGAATGTATTGCCTATGGGCAACCTCCACAGATCTGGTGGTCCGTGGATATTGGTGTGGTGGTGGGCACATGTGCTTCCGAGACGAGCAGTCAATCCTCCCAAAGTGTTTGGCAGTGTTTGGCTTTCCAGGTGCATGTGTGCAAGCCACAGGTTTGAGATGTGTCTAGGTGCTGCCAAGCCATCAATGGGACACAATTCAGAAGTGCAGGCAACACAAGGGATCCAATGTTTTTGCATTGATTCGTGTTCGCGTAACGGCCGCACATCTGACTGATGGTGGGTTAGCAGGGTTTCATGGGGGATTGCCTGTTTCCCAAAGCATGTTTTGGAGGGCTAGCCATGAGAAAGGGTGGGGGACAGCCAAAGGGTGGCCTTCTGGTACCAGTGTATTGGTGGATAAGTTGGATCGTGGTACCAGACAGTGGCCATGGACTGTGGGTGGAAGGCAGAAAAGGTTTCGTATGGCATTGGCTTTTCTTTAAACTGGCAAAACAAACTTAAGGAACTCTTTCTTTGTAGGTCGATTATTTTTTCTTATGTCCCAAAAGCTCTCCCCACAACTTTGAAGTTATATAAATTCCATGTTAATTCAAGGCATCACTTTACCCAACATTGGATGGAAGGCTCTTTTGAGGAAGGGGAAGCCAGTAGTGGTAGTAGCAGGAGGGAACATTAGAGGAGAGGATGGTGATGGTCAGCACAGAGGCTTCATTGTAAGGAAAGGGGGGCAAGTGGGTTGGTCTCTCTGTGTCGGAAATTGTAGAGGAACTTTCAGCTTTATTCTGGTTGAAGTGGTCATAAACAGTTGGCTTGTCAAATCCAGTCTCTCTCTCCTTTTTGTATAATTTGAACTGGCTCTCTTCCTTGTATTGTTTTTCTAGCAGCACTGTAGCCTTGTTTGCATGCCTGTGATCACACCTTATCAGTTACATGGAGCAATGGGACAAAACCCACTTCTCTGTTTTCGTGCTGGGCAGGGCCCGAAAGGGCCCGGTCACATGCCAAGCACAAAAACGATATGCGCAGGCAGCGTGGGCCAGGCTAGATATCAGTTTGCTTCCTTTGACCTGGACCTGGTTATCCACAGTGACTGACATCCTAGAAAGCAATGCATCCTTGGCCTTCACATGCTACCCTATGACCTGGACCTGGTTATTCAGTGATTGACATCCTGAACAGCAATGCATCCTTGGCCTTCACATGCTTACCTAACTTGTGCATCATGTGAGGCATGCATTCACACAGCACTTTGTTCTAGCATGTCACCACCGCACAGCGCGGCCAATGGACAGCCAATTACATGCATGGAGCATCAATCTTGGCTCATGGATGTGGTGGTGGTGGTGGTCATATACAAATAAGATATGATGATGATGGTACCAATGTGCCAATGCAGATATGCGTGTGTGCAATTAGACGCTGGGTGGCCCGGAAGAGGGTGGCTCAAGGCGCAACCCACCTGTGAGCAGTAGTGTCCTAGTGGGCGAATTGCAGGGGAAAAAATGTCAGATCTGATGAAGCTGGAATTGCAAATAACCAGTAATATTCAAGAAAAACCAAGGTTTACTATCAACTGAATTGTAAAATTTGAAAAAAAAAAACCTTCAAATTTTTGGAGAGAAGGTTTTTTCCCTTTAAAAATCTGGAGTGAGCCTAGTTATATTATAATTTATCACCGAAAAACCTGCAAAATCTAAGAAAAAAACCTACAAGCTGCCAAAGTTTGAAGATGACAGACCTGGGCTGTAATTAAAAATTATACCAATGTCAGCTATGGCATTTTAGATACCTACTATTAAAACTAAAATATTTACGAGCTTAACTATACTAATCTGTAATTAAATTTTTGAGGTATACGAGCTTGTAAATACATAGAAATTATAACTAACCTGTCATTAAAAATGTGAGTAAGCACATGAAAATTATAGCTAATCTGTGATTAAAAATTGTAGGTGCAGGATGATAACTCAAATTTTGACTCAATGGTTCATATATTTACAAGGATAACACGAAATTAGTAATTACGGATTAGTATAGGGAAGCGTGTAATTATAAGGGTGGAATTGTAAGGTGACCCGAATCCCGATTATCAAATTAAAATTACTTTAACGTAAATTTTATAAGTGCATGGGTGGGTAAAGCTGGAAGGGGAAGCAGAGTGTACTCGATAGTCGATAGTATAATACGGGTAGATAAGAGAGCTTATACAAGCACGTGAGCCCAAAGCTTTTTCCTTACGTGCTTGACGTGTACGACCCGCAGACTCGGCCCCGCGGGCAGCGCGACTGGCCGTCCGATCTGCCGGCGGAATGGACGGCCGAGATTATCTCCCGCGTTTTAAATACAACCTGTTCCGTTGCCCATGGCTCTTCTAAGGTTGGAAGAGGCCCTCTCCAAAGTCATTTAACACGTTTTTTTGTTTTTGTATAACCGTCCATTGACCTTAGAGATATATAGAGTTAGTATAGAACCTTACAACAACATGCTTCCAATCCTCTCATTTTCCTTTGTTTTGAATTGTTTTTTGCCCCTATCTAGAACTCTTAGGCATTCTTCTTTCTCCCCCACCCCAATAATTGCCCTGGTTTTTAAAGTATCATCCACACCTATCCACAGAGGAACTTTTCTATATAAGTAAACCCATGACTCCATCACACCCTCTCTCTTTTCTTCTTTAGCCCTCATAAAGTCAAGCACAGAGCACTGCATAGAAGCTTCCAACTTTACCCATGATTCCCATGATCCCGTTACTAGATCCCAGATGTTCGAAAGCCCCCTGCTTTTATCTTCCTTTCATGTTTTTCTGGGGGTGGCAAGATTATTTTAGACAGCAAGTCCATTGCTCCTAACCCAAGCTTCATTTGTATGTACCTCCCTAAGTTGAGACCAAAATTATCTTATTGTTTCAAAGTTCAACGTACATCACCTCTAGTCTTGTTCATTAGTGTATACAATGAACATTTTTAAGTCTTTGAAGCAAGCTCTTAAAGGGAGAGTTGTTTTTTTTGAAAAGGACATTACTACTTTCTATCCACCTTCATATACAACAGTCTTAAGGATTTACAAATCAATTGAGCATTCCAATGTTAGTTGCCACACTTATTCACAATACCTTACTTTCTTATTTCTTTATTTGCATACATATGCTTATACCATGCTATAAGTCAACTAGCATGAGTTATATATATATTTATCCAATAAGTGCAATTCGTAGAATGGCCATTGAAGCCCCATTGGGATTGTCCAACATTTAAGTCCATTTAAAATTATAGATTGATAGATGACTAACAAATTGTCCACAATAACTCACAGTGAACTACTAGTTCCATCATTCCAATGGAAAAATAGTCACGCCAACTCATAGTGACTACTTTCACTTCTCTTTGCATATGATGTTTCTTTATCCATTCGATAAATGCACTATATTTCCCCTTAAGGAATTCTATGTGATTGTCTCTATGATATGAAATCCAACCAACTAATTAACCACATAATGTGTAACACACACTTAAGCACAAGTGTTTGTCTAATACTCACTAGAATTATCAAGTAGCACATCTCTTTATCTTCTCTCTCTCTCTCTCTCTCTCTCTCTCTATATATATATATATGCCCCTATTTTCTCTTCTTTTCTTTTTACTCTTCATCCCCCCTTCTCTTTCACATTTCTCTTCTTTTCTCTCTCTTTCTTTTTTAAATATATTTTCATTTTTCTCTCATGCTCTCTCCTCTAGCTCTCCCTCTTCTATTTTCTTTTCATTTTTAACCCCCCTCCCCTCTCATATTCTCTTTTCTCTTCATCCTCTCTCTCTCTCTCACTTTTCTCTCTCATCTTTTTTCTATTCATCCATTCTCTAGCCATATTATATTGTCTAAGCTATTGTACTCTATTTTTATTGTTGTACTGTAGTCATATTATATATTTTAAGCTATTGTATTCTATTTCTGTCATTCTTCAGTGTTGGATCTTATTACAAATGTAGTCAGATAGAGGAAGACTCGTGCATCTATTATGCAAGCCTATGGAGATGTATGAAGACACATTGCAATAAAACATGGGTTATAGGAAGGACTTAATAGTAAGAAGAGTTGCACGTTTTGAGAAAGTATGAAGCTCTATCATGAAAAAGGGGTACACAAAAAGAATCATGATGTGAAAAGGGGTAGCAAAAGTCAATGTTAGCTTAAATGTAGGAGGCAATATTGAAAATGATCTATGGAAACAAGAAATTGTAAGAAGGTGGTAAATTATGCATTGATAGTGGTTGATTGAGAGACAAATGTATATTGACATTAGTGTAGGACAAAAGAAAGGATAAGGTCTTGTAAAGTGAGGCACTTTTTAATGCTTGCCAAGGGGCTAGGTGACCAAAAACATCTATGCATTAAATGAATATTAAAGCTGCTTGGAGTACACCTTGAAAATTTGTATGTGGTGCTAGATAGATTTCATAGTTATAGAACATTTACCCAAATGTAATCCATGAAAAATTTTGGAGGCAATGTCTTAACTTTCTTGAAGAACTAGGTATTTTTAAATAAGCCTATAGTGATTTCACTCAAAAAATCAATTATTCATTGTCGAGAAGTTGGTTTAGAATGTTAAGGTTCACTTTAAATGTAGTGGGTCCGCCAAGGAGTTGGTTGAGAAGGTTAACATTTACTTTAAATGCAGTAATTGGATGATTATAAGATGGGCCTAATTTCACACTTGTGATTTACCATGACTCTCAAGCTATATCAATTCACAATTTGTTTCAAAACACTACATATTAATTAAACTTAATGAAGGGATTTTTGGTAGTCTTGCCATCTTTTGTTGGCCAAGAAATAAAATATCTGATTTTATTTGTGTGGCCATCCTCACTTTTACATGAGTATGGCATAACAGATTCCAAGAGTTTCTTGATATTTTATTTTATTTTATTTGTGTAACCATCTCACCTTTACATGAGTATGGCACAAAAGATTCCAAGAGTTTCTTGAAATATTTAATGGACAATACCTAAGTGGAAATTGAGTACTATCTTTTTCCTAAAAGGATTGGAGATTGCAAATCCACACTAGCATTCCCATATGATGGTATACAATGTTCCAATATTTGTCTAATAGCTTGTAGAGGCTCACTTGACCAAAATTAATTATGCCTTGTATACTAGTATACTATGCTAACAAATATGGTGCAAATGATGCTAGACTCTATCCACCAGCTCTCATAGAGTAGGTGGAGTGCTGTACATGGTGAGTAAAGTGTGGCACATATCACCATAGTACCGCGTACTGTCAGTTGTAGTGTGTGTGTATGTGTGGTGCCAATACATAAGATACACTTAATCATTTTAGTATATTGTCGTGATTGGGTCAGAGCATCACCACCACATTGTAGAGTGTGGTCATACTCAAAACCAACATAGGAGGACACCCACATCCTAACCTATAGTTAGTGTTCGAGGTAAGAAGACAGACATAGTCAAAATAATAGAGACAAAAATGATATGCTCACGCAAAACTCCCAAGTGTATTGATATTCGTATCCAATACAATAGTCTCATCAGAGAAGAGAATGACAGTATCCAAATATACAAAAACCAACATTGGAGAACTACCATAACTTCATAGACTCAGAAACAATAGAAATACAAGAGGGGGGACTAGTACTACTACCAATGATCATGACTCAAGACATACACTGGGGATAACTATGTTGTTGTTGTAGCAACCGAATTACTAGAGTCAAAGAACTAGTCAATTATGAACCATCGAACCAACCAATTGCCAATTACCCAAAAAACAAATCCCTTGCTTGGGCAAGCCTCTCCCTTTTATAGCTTGCTGCCAGTTGCAATATTCTCTCTAACCACATGCCATGCTAATGGCCATAACTAATGCTGTAGTTGTTTACTCATTAATGTACTGCTAGCCGTCTTGCTTTTAATGCTACTATTTGTTACCATCTCTAACATTGATACACATGGTGGACTCAAACCGAGGACTTATTCCCTGATATCCCCTTCATCCTTGGTGGTGGGTGCATCATCTTGTTGATTTGGACCTAGTCTTGATGTGGGGCAATGGGATAGTTATAAATAGGCCTTGAATGCACATGATATAGAGGGATGGGAGGAAGTAAGGGGTGGGGTGGGTTGGGGTTTGGTGGAGGCTAGAGGCTGGGAGGACTAGATGGTTGGGATCACAGTGGAGGGAGTAGATTATACTGCAAGTGGTGCTATTCTAGCCAAAAATCAATATAGGTTGAGAGTGAAGGTTGCGACACATTATGAAAGATTAGCTCAATTGCAAACTTTTCCAAGTAAATTGCTCCCATTTAGATTTGTTGGTTGAGCTAATCATGCTCAAATGTGATGATGGCAAGGCAGGTTAGCAACCCAGGGAGGTCAATCATAAATATATGTATGTATCATGTGGATTCAACATAAGGGATTTTTAAAATACCATTTTTACACATTTTTTAATATACAAAAGGGTCTTATATAAGGGTGTTACTTATAGATTGAATAGAAAATGGTTATGTTTCATTAAGGAAAAATTCATAGATAAGGATATACATATAGTGAATTCCCCAAGGTCTGCAAGCCATCCATTTCTTATCTATACAGGGATTCGATGCTCAGAAGCGCATGAATGTGGTGTTTGCATTTTAGGGATAGGGTTTTAGAATTGGCAAAGTGGGCCTGGAGTTGGGTAATGTTTTCCAACTTCATGATATCCTAATTTGGAGCGAAGGGGTCTTCAAAGGGTGGATTATTTGGGTTAGGATCTTTGCCTTCTCGATCCTTGCCTAGATTGCTAGGATTTGGGGATTTTTCTCTTTAGTCCTTGATCCATAGACTAGGGACTATATACTCCAAAGGTATGATGGATTTTAAGCCGAATACCAATTTGTAAGGTGTCATTTTGGTAGCTACCTTGAAGGAACTATGATAGGCCTATAGTGTTGATGGAAGTTTGGTATCCCAATCTTTTTTATTTTAATTTACCAATTTGTTTAAAATTTTACAAAGCACTTTGTTTATGGATTTTGCTAAGCTATTGGCTTGTAGATAATATGGTGATGACTTCTTGTGCACAATGAGAAAAAATGAAGTTCCTTGATGACCTTATTAATAAAATGTGTACCTCAATTATTAAGATTCGACATTATTGTCTGGGAGAGCCCATGCTTCCATCCATTTTGTAAAGTAGTTAGTTGTTGTCAATATATACTTATTTTTTGTGTATGTTGTCGCCTGTGAGATTGGACCAATAAACTCCTACTACATACCCCATTTTGTTGAGATATCGAGCTCCACTCGTGATATGCCAGGGTGACCGTTGTGTATTTATGTCACCGACTTGTCAGTTGCAGACGCGGTTGGTACACCGCCCATGAATAATAGCTACATGATAGCTATCCTTATCTACTCTAGTTCGTGGCTCAGTTAGTATGCCACCTTAGTTAGTTGAGTTTGGTTTGAGACCCATATAGAGGGTTCTTCTATTTCTTTTGTACTTGAGTTCTTTTGGCTTACACAACTAAGAAGAGGAAAACTGTTTTCAGCCTCCACCCTTGTGTGTATTCCCCCATTGTGCAAGCAAGAAAGCTTCAAGTGAGACTCCTTCCTTCTCTCCCACAATCTTGACATGGTTTCAGAGCCTTGTTCGTGGTAAGGAGCTCAAGAAAGCAAGCCAAGCTCGCGATGTTCTGGTAAGAGCAGCAGTGTTGCTTTCATCTTCTGTTTTGGGAGCAGATCTCTGTAGGTAGCACAGCCGGAAAGTGCAGGAGTGCATTGTCTCAGGTTGAGACGCCCTTCGCGGTGAAGCAACAGGGCAGTATATGCTGCGGGAGTGGGCTTTAGCCCTTGGCGACCTTGTTTTTTTGATTTGAGGCCATTTCGGGGCCTGTTTTGGAGGCGGAAGTTTTCTGCACGCACTCAGGAAAAGGCTCAGTTTTATACTGTGCAGCCATTGTTCTACAGGTCGGTGAATAGTTACTGTAAAAATTGCATTGTATGCTTGTGCGCAGAGACATTGGGAGTTACAGAATCATCCCTGTTGCCTGTTGTTGCAAAATCGTCACTAGGAAGTGACTGTGTGGTCAAATACCACTTTCGCCAGTTTTGCAGATTTTCCCTTGTGAGGGTGAAGCTGTGGTTTTTGCAGTGACAGAATTTTTTGCAGTCTTCTGCAATGGCATCTGATTCTCTTTCACAGATTGTCACTGAAAAGCTTGACAAGAACAACTTCCAAGCATGGAAGTTTAGAATGACGAATTTTCTTATGGGAAAAGGATATTGGGAATTCGTTGCAGGAAATGAAGAAGAACCAGTTCTTCCTGATGTTCCCAATCAACAGCAAATGCAGGCATTCAAAACATGGCATGAGAGAGCCAGGAAAGTTATGTATTGGCTGTCTATCAGTATTTCAGACTCTATGATTGTGCATATTCAGGATGCAAGTACGCCAAAGGAGGCATGGGATACTTTGTCAAAAATGTATAGCACAAATACGCAAGCCAGGAAAATGCAGCTCAAGCAAGAGTTGCACAATGTGCAAAGAGAAAATATGAGCATCAACGACTACCACATGAAGGTGAAGAAGATTGCAGATGCACTTGCTTCCATTGGGTCACCAGTGGAAGATGATGATTTAGTTTCTGTGACCTTGAATGGTCTAGGAAAGGATTATGCACAGTTTCGGACATCCATTTCAGTTCGTGAAAGATTTCCTGATTTTGAGGAGCTGATTGCTCTTCTAATTTCTGAGGAGCAAAGAAATGGTGGTGCATCTTCTTCAGGAGGAACTTCAAAAGAAGCTGTCTTCTACTCAAATGCTGGAAGAGGTAGAGGCAGAGGTAGAGGAGGTCGATATGGAGGCCGTGGTAGAAATCAGAATATGCAGCAAACTCAAGAAAACCAGTCCTATGGAGGAGGACGTGGTAACTCTAGAGGCAGGGGGAGCCAAAGAGGTCGTGGTGGATGGCAAAGAGGCCAAAATGCAAACAGTAATGTTGAATGCTACTATTGTGGTAAAATGGGTCATATGGCTAAAGACTGCTATAAAAAGCAGAATGACATCATGAATGGAAAACTGCAACAAGGAAATTATGCATCCTCTAGTAGACAGGGTGATGACAGAAATGAGCATCTGTTTATGGTGCAGCACATGAACAACTCTGTGACAAATGCAGAAGAAAGCAATGATGTATGGTATGTTGACTCAGGTGCATCAAACCACATGACAGGTCATGCAGAATGGATGGAGGATGCAAGGAAAATGGAAAAACCAGGATTTGTGGAGACTGGTGATGATACTGCACATCCTATTGTGCAGATTGGAAAAATTCCTTTGTCTATGCAGGATGGGAAAAAGAAATACCTGTCCGATGTATTTCATGTCCCGAATATCACCAAGAATCTAGTTTCTGTTGATCAAATGGTTGAACAGGGCTTGCAGGTCAGATTTAATCCTCATGGATGCTTTGTTGAGGATATGAAAAATAAAGGTTGCTTGATAGCAAAAGGAAAGAAGAAGGGCAAAATGTTTACGTTGGATGCAGACATGTCTGAATTGAGTGCAGCAATGTTTGCACATGGGACCGGTGTAGTTGCAGATATTGATATCTGGCAAAAACCCATTGGTCATGTTAATGTACAACGACTTAAATCAATGCAGGCCCAAAATATTGTTGCAGGTTTGCCAAAATTCAAGGTTGTAGAAATGCATAAGGTATGTGAAGCCTGTCAGTTTGGAAAACAGGCAAGGAAACCATTTCCTAGACATGTTCAAGAGAGTAAGAAGCCATTGGAATTAATCCACTCTGATGTGTGGACAACTAAAGCTGCATCTCTTGGAGGCTGTCATTATTTTGTCAGTTTTATTGATGACTATAGCAGAAAAGTTTGGGTGTATTTTATGAAAAAGAAAAGTGAAGTTTTTGGGCATTTCAAAACTCTTAAAGCGATGGTTGAAAAAGAAACAGGCATGCAGATAAAATGCCTAAGGTTAGATGGAGGGGGAGAGTACCTCTCAAATGAGTTTGCAAGGTTCTTGCAGGAGCATGGCATAAAGCAGCAATATTCATGCAGTCATACCCCACAGCAAAATGGAATTGCAGAAAGGAAAAACAGACATATTGGAGAGGTGTCTCGTGCCATGCTCAATGAAAAAGACCTGCCAGATTTTTATTGGGCTGAAGCAGTTGCTACAGCAGTCTACATAATGAACAGGACTCCCACTGCAGCAATACATGGAATGACTCCAGAGGAGAGGTATACTGGTAGGAAACCAGATATTTCTCATTTGAAAATTTTTGGTTGCATTGCCTATGTACATGTGCCAGATGAGTTGAGATCCAAGTTGGATCCAAAAGCTGAGAAGTGCATCTTTATTGGTTACTCTCTATAGCAAAAAGGGTATAGATGCTATAACCCTTCTACTCATAAGTTTACAGTGAGCAGAGATGTTGTTTTTGATGAGATGAGTAGCTGGTATAAACCAGTAAATGTGATTGATGATGTAGATGCACAAAATGGTAATGCTGCACAGAATTCACAGTAGCAGTCACAAAATATTAGTGGACTTGGAGCGTCCTCTAGCAGTGGTTCACATTCTTCCCCATGGACAGGCAGATTGAGATCAGGAGAATCTTCTCAAAATAATGCACATAGTGGTATGCAGGTATCACGAAAAGGAAAAGAGAAGGTTGATCAGCCCATGTTTGATGTGAATGCAGGTCACTCTTATGTGGATGGTGAATCCAGTGGCTCAGAACAGAGCATTGATGATGAGTTGGGTATTCCTTCTATTGTTACACCTGGAGTAAGGAAGACCAGGGATGTTTTGAGAGCACTTGGGAGTGAACCTACTTTGCGCAGGTCTACCAGAGCTAGGTATCCTGTGGATAGGCTGAAATATGATGGATTTACAGCCATTCACTATGCATATATGGTCAAAGTGATACAAGAACCAGAACCCACTTCTTTTGAGCAAGCCATGGGAAAAGAAAAATGGGAGAGAGCCATGGATGAAGAAATGGATGCCTTGGAAGCAAATGCTACATGGGAATTGGTACCTTTGCCTAAAGGTAAGAATGCAATTGGCTGTAAGTGGGTTTATAAGGTGAAGCACAATGCAGATGGTTCTGTGAACAGATACAAGGCAAGATTAGTAGTCAAGGGGTATGCACAAACATATGGCATTGACTATGAAGAAACATTCAGTCCGGTTGCAAGGATGGCAACCGTAAGAGCAGTCATTGCTATGGCTGCATCAAAGGGATGGTCTTTACATCAGATGGATGTAAAGAATGCCTTCTTGCATGGTGATTTGCAAGAAGAGGTCTATATGGAGCAGCCACCAGGTTATGTGCATGCTGTTCATCCTGAGTTTGTTTGCAGGTTGAAGAAAGCTTTGTATGGCTTGAAGCAAGCACCTAGAGCATGGTCTGACAAGATAGGACAGTATCTTGTCACTATTGGCTTTCAGATTTCCAAGGCAGATTTCTCACTTTATGTGAGAAAAACAGAGAAAGGTATTATGCTACTTGTCATTTATGTTGATGATTTGATTATGATAGGTGACAGTGATGAAGATATCCTTCATGTGAAAATGCTATTGAAGCAGAAGTTTGAGATGAAGGATTTGGGAGAGCTGCGTTATTTCTTGGGCATTGAGGTGATTAGATCACCAAGTGGGATACAGCTCTTGCATAGGCAGTATGGATTGGACATGCTGTCCAAATATGGGATGACAGGCTGTAAGCTTATTTCAGTTCCTTTGGAGCAGAATGTGAAGCTGAGCATAGATGCAGGTGAGCTTCTAGAAAACCCTTCTATGTACAGACGCATAGTAGGAAGTTTGATTTATATGACTATTACCAGGCCAGATTTGAGCTATGTTGTTGGATTGGTAAGTCAATTTATGCAGGCTCCAAGGAAACCACATTTGGATGCGGCTAGACGCATACTCAGGTATGTGAAGTCCACATTGCAGTATGGACTATTTTATGAGATTGGGGTTCAGATACACTTGCATGGATACACTGATACTGATTGGGCTAGTAGCATTTCTGATAGACGATCTACCAGTGGATATGTGTTCTCTTTTGGGAGTGCTGCAGTCACTTGGAGCAGCAAGAAACAGCCTACAGTTGCCTTGTCGAGCACAGAGGCTGAGTACAGGGGTGCAGCAATGGCTGCATGTGAGGTAGCTTGGTTGCATAAGCTACTTTATGATATGCATCAGTCTACAGATGGACCAGTTGTCATTTATTGTGACAACATGAGTAGTATACACTTGGCAAATAACCCAGTCTATCATGCTAGAACAAAGCACATTGAGGTGCATTATCACTATGTGCGAGAGAGGGTTTTACTAGGTCTTATTGATCTAGTTTATGTCAGCACAGAGGATCAGGTAGCTGACATATTCACGAAGGCATTGGGCGCAGAGAAGCTGCGCAAGTTCAGAGACCTGCTTGGTGTGCAGGAATTGGGATTGAGCTCGAGGGGGAGTGTTGAGATATCGAGCTCCACTCGTGATACGCCAGGGTGACCGTTGTGTATTTATGTCACCAACTTGTCAGTTGCAGACGCGGTTGGTACACCGCCCATGAATAATAGCTACATGATAGCTATCCTTATCTACTCTAGTTCGTGGCTCAGTTAGTATGCCACCTTAGTTAGTTGAGTTTGGTTTGAGACCCATATAGAGGGTTCTTCTATTTCTTTTGTACTTGAGTTCTTTTGGCTTACACAACTAAGAAGAGGAAAACTGTTTTGAGCCTCCACCCTTGTGTGTATTCCCCCATTTTGCAAGCAAGAAAGCTTCAAGTGAGACTCCTTCCTTCTCTCCCACAATCTTGACACATTTTTGAAGGGTTCCAAGGGTAATATTAGCTAAAGTGACAAGTAGTCCCTAGCATTGGGTTGACCCAACCTTTGGCAGTAATTACATTGTTGGACTCATTTACATACATCACCGGCCATCACAATCTGGCTTGTTTGATTTATATGATGGTCATATCAATAGAGTGAAATGGCCATTGGAAATTCCTTGGTGAGCTTCATCCAAAACTGTGAAGAATTGCTCCGTTGGTAAAACCACTCTTTATAGCACTTTAAATAGGGTGCGGTGGTACAATTAGCCCATGATGGCCGCAAAAGTTGGCTTGAAAGAGCCATTTGTTTGTGTTGATCCTTCTATAGATGGGCCAAAGGCACTCCAATGTCCAAGAAGTCAATGTTTTCTCATATTGGGTCCATGGTGGATTAGGTGATTCAAGTTCATCTGCTTCTGCTACAAATAAGTGGGCATTCAAAAATCATTATTGACACTTGTTGGTGCTTCTCTAGAATCTAGTTGTTGTGGGAAAGAAAGTCATCGATCACATGTTGAGCTCTTGATCAATGTATCACTTTGTACTCAAATTCTTGTAGCAACAAAATCCACCTTAATAATCTTCCAATCACATTTTGTTGGTTAACCAAGTAAACCAAGGTTGAGTGATCTACATGGAAAATAAAAGCATGTCCTAGCAAATAATATCAAAATTTCTTTATGGAATAAATAATGCCAAAGCACTCATTTTAGTGATAGAGTAATTCTTATTTGCATTGAATAGTATCCAACTTGCATAAAAGGCTACTTGGAACCACCCATTGGAATCCTCCTACATGAGAACACTACCAATAGCCACATTAGACACATCAACCAAGACATGAAGTGGTTTTTTCCAATCTAGCGGGATCAAGATTAGGACTCGGAGCCTACGGTGCCAGAACGCTAGGTTTTCCTCCTCATTCCATTTAAAAATAGATTTTTCCACATGTGCAAATTGATTCAAGGGAATAGCTAAATGGGCCAAGAGTCATCAGTGACACCCATGCCACCTGATTTTCCCCAAGAATCAGATAACTATGGATGTTGAATCTAGGACTGCATCTTACATGATGGGAGCAACCTTTGTGGGGTTGACAACAATGCCATATTTTGAAATAATATGGCCAAGCAAAACACCTCCTTGAATAGAAAATACATACTTTAAAGTATTCAAACTCAAAATTACCTCACTGCATCTTGTCAAACATAACCGAAGGTGCGTTAGGTGAAGCAAAACTTTCCCAAGCATACTAAAGTCATCTAAGAAAACTCTCATGAAATTAGTCAGGTAGGGGCCAAATATCTCTTGAAAATCCCTTTGAAAATCCCTTTGAAAAGAAGTCAGAGCATTCTTTAGACCAAACCACATCACTGTATACACAAAGATATTCCATACTATAATAAAAGTTATTTTGGACAGATCATTCACAGTAAGTTGAATCTGGTTGTAGACATTGAATTCGTCCAGAAAAGAATACATTTGGTGACCAGCCACTTCATCTAGAATATTATCTAGGTAAGGAACAAGGAATGGATCTAGAATGGTGGTGGCATTAAGCTTCATATAGTCAACACAAATCCTCAACTTCTTGTCCTTTTTGGGGACACAATGACAATTGGTGAGATCCAATTGGCTCGATCTACTAGGGCTATGAAGCCAACTCGTAGTACTTGGTCCAATTCTTCTTTGACTTGTTTGGCTATGTGTGGATTCATAAGATATCTTTGCATATTCAGACTGGAACATTCAGATGTAAGGGAATTTGGTGTTGATAGAATCATGGATCCAATCCTTTCATTTTTGAATAATCCTAGGTGGACACATCCTTGAACTCTTTCATTAAACTAATTACTAGCTCCTAGAATCCTATCTCAAGGTGAGAAACACTGATTTTCACTAGTTTGATCTCCTCCTAGGCGTTTTGGTTAATTCTACCTTTTAGGATAGTGAACTTGGCTGTGTAAGCTTGGACTAATTTATCTCCTTGCTTTGAGATATGAAGCCTTTCAAGCTTTTGTGTGTCTCTCTAGTTGAGTTGAAATCTAATTCAGAAGGCAATCAATGTGCCATTCTAGGTGGGTTAACCATGTTCTAGCGCCATTAGCCATGTTGTGGCCTTTGTTCACATCGAAGATTTAAATATGATGACTTTGTGAGGCTCATTGATTTGACTAGGGAAGTTGACATTGTAAGCAACATCAAATTGGTAGATGAATGCATCTGGATCCTCATGGGAAGGTCTAGAGAACTTTGGGAATGGGATTTTGGCTTGGTGGGATATTTTATTATAAACTGAAAATCTAGGAGGGGGTATAGGTAGGATAACAGTTGGATGAGTAGAAGTAAATAAATGACTTGCTACTTTCAATGGAGTAGTAGGAGTGATTGGTGGGAGCGCGGATTTGTTGCCATTCCTCGGAATGGAGTGCGATCAACACTTTTATAGTTGTTTTGAGAGGATTGCTGCACTTAGGACACATAATTGTTGAGGATAAAAGGAGCATCAGGAAATGGTGCCCTTTGGTGTTGATCAAACCTATACAGTAATGCCTAGTCGAGAGCCAAAACTGCATCGGGAAAACCTTGCAAACGAGTATGTATTCAACCTAGTACACGGAGGAACAATCATTGTGGTCGCCATGTGTAATTAGGTCTAAGCATCTTTGCCACAGTGTAGAGTGTGGTCATACTTAGAATTGAGAAAAGTGGATACCAATATCCTAACCTACAATCAATGTCTGAGACCAAGAAGACAAACATAGCCAAGATAACAAGACAAAGATGATATACTCAGACAAAACTCCCAAGTGTATTGATATCCATATCCAATACAATAATCTCATAAAAGATGGGAATGATAGTATTCGAATACACAAAGACCAACCTCGGAGAAGTAGCATAACTTTATACACTTAGAGATAACAAAATTACAAGAGGGGGTAGTATTACTGCAAATGATCATGACTCAAGACATACACTGGGGATAGCTCTACTTTTGTCATAGTAACCAAGTGACTAATCAAAGAACAGGTCGAGTGTGAATAGTCAAACCAACGATTTGTCAATCACCTAAAAAACAAACCCCTTGCTTGGGTGAGCCTCTTCATTTTATAGCTTCTTGCTAGTTGCAATATTCTCTCTGACCATGTGCCATGACAATGGCTATAATTGTCATTGTAGCTGTTTGCTCATTAATGCACAACTAGCCATCTTGCTTTTAATGCTATTAATTGCCACCACCCTTAACAATAGCAAACTTAAAATGTAATAAAGCATAAATTCCTTGGTCTAGGGTAGGCTAGGGTTAAGTATAAAAGGTGGAGATGTAACATGTGAAGCATCTTTTTGCCATTTTACAAACATTACATGTTTGAGGTCTCAACCTCCCAGCATCTAAGAGGGTGACTACTCTTGGCCACCATAGCTTGGGGTGCATACCATGTTGTAGCCATTCATCATTTTGATTCTTAGCCAACATTGATAATATCATTTCATGCCTAGCCACCTTGGCTATGGTTTCTTGGTATTTTATGTCTATTTCTTGTATTTTTACTTTAATGGTTTCCTATGGGAATTACCTTTTTTACATTGGTATCAGAGCATGGACTTTGATCCATGGGAAGTGTCATTTTCATGGAGAATCTGGTCACAGCATAGTTACAAGGTAACTGGGAGCCAAAAATTTAGTCACAAGGGTCTACACAGTTCAAACCATGACTAGTGGGGGTCTTCTACAACAAGTCGGGACCAAATTGGTGGATCTTGAAGAAGGAAGGAGGGAGAAATGGTGTGTTCAAGACCATTTTAGCAGCTTGTGGTCCATTTGAGGGTCATTTTGGGGGTTCTTGATGCTACCTATGGTCTAACCATGGATTAGTGGGGTTGAACCCTAGATTACTTTTTGGAACAAGCCTATTTCCTCTTTCTCAAGCTTTCTTATTCAAGTTGCCATGGAGAAAATTACTCATCTCTCTCTCCCATTATTGTTATCATCTATGCAACCTATATAGGACCAAAGTAGGCATCCTAAGCTTGACATTAAACACCTATATGCTTGGATTTAGTAAAGTATTCATCACGATGTTGAAGAAGCAAGATGGCAGCATTTTGCACCATTTTTACAACACTTGAAACTGCTATTTGATCAAACGTGCTCTTCTACAAGGTCATTTGGATCACAAAGGTGATATACAAGGCATCAATGGCATACTTCCTTTTCTTCTCTTCAAGATTGAAGATCTCTTCAAACCCTAGCCATGACTGGAAATGTATAGAAGCATTGGACCAACATTGAGCAAACATTGGAGCTTCCAAGCAAGATTGAAGCATTTTTCTCATCTCAGATTGGGGAAAAACAAGGCAGACATCAATCTTCATCAAATCTTGCTTCATTGAAGCTTCAATTCATGGGGCTTTTGTTGTCTACAACCCCGAAAAGGTTTAATTGAAGGTATTTCTTAAAGATTAGGCTTACATTGAAGAATTTCTTCAAGATTGAAGGCATTTTCAGCCTCTTGAACATGGCAATGTCTGAAAATTCATGGAATCCTTGATTCTAACAAGAATTACACTATTCAAAGTTCAAAGGATCTTCTCCAACAAGCTATTTAAGACCTATCAAATTATTCACTTCCCTTGATTGCATTGGTGCAATCTTATTGATCAAGAGCTGAAGATTACATGGGAGCAATCATATTGGACAAAGCTTTCTTGAAGTTGGGGTCTTATGATCTGAAATCTTGGTCTATTCATGGTGATTTATGTTGAATGCTGATTGGTTGGATTCATCTACTACTCTTCATCAACATTAAAGAGGTAATTCTATTGCTTTCAGCTTAATCTCTCTTTTAATCCAATTGTTGAACCAGTCCCATTGTTCGTAAGAGAGATTGAGTGTAATAGAACTTCTTAATTTCCATTGAAGGGCATGTAGAATTCATTGTAGGATTGATTATGATTGCTTGATGCATTTATTTCCTGCCCATTCAAATGTTGATGCTCAATTGATTGCATAAATGTTATTCATTGCCTACTTAACTTGGATTTTGTTGGATGATTGAACATTGATGCTATAGGATTGAAATAATGATGAAAATGGTAAGCGGGAATATTGTAAAAGTAGTGAGTCACTGCTAAAGGGTAATGCCCTATCCATAGCCCTTTCAATTCAGCCATTTCCCAATACCCACTTGCATTTCATTAAAGAACTTAAAGGCTTTTTCAATCAATGCATAACATCCTTGTTTGATTAGCCATTAGAATGTACTTTCCATGTTGGTTTCCGTGAGGAAAATATGATGTTAGGTGAGTCGGGAAGGTAAAAGTGAGGTGACCCTCCCTTCCTGATTAAGACCGTGAAGGGGTACACAACCCGGCTTGAGGTGGAACTTTGCACACCCCTCTTGTCTCGGAGCCCATGTAATTTTCAAATTTAGGTGCATGCACATTTTCCATTATCAGATTTTGGTAGTAGTACAACAATGATCAGTCCTAGGGTACCACATGTGGTTAAAGGTTCCATTGGAACAGCGTTGGAAGAGGTGCAGGGCATCTCCTATTTTCAAGGTACCTACAGGTGTTGGACAGAGTTTTTACAGACCAAATAGCAGGTATATACCAATCTGTAGGTTGTCCTTGAGCTCTATAGGTACCCCAAAACCCTCTTTTGGTTGCTACATTGGTTTACAAGGGTTTCTTCCACTCAGGGTATTCCTACAGGGTCAAATAAGGTACTTACAGGTGGTGGATAGGGTGCAGGAAATTCCTGTTCAGATCTGAAGATTCAATCACAAAAAATTCTATCTTGATCCAAATTAGAAATTTGATAGCTCCATTTGAAGAGGGGATCCTAAGCTTCAATTTGAATTAAAAAAATTGACGATCCAACATTGGGATCTCAAGTTATTGCTGATTTTTTGACACTAGGTATACAAAGACAACACTGAGACAGCATAAAAGGGAGCATTGTTTGACATTGTTTCACCCAAAGTATCCAACCCAAGTCCATATATTTTAAAATCTAGTATATATCCATATAATAAGATTCTCATAGAGCTATTAAGCATTGGGATTGGTGCTATATTCTGAGAGAAACAAGGGATTAAGTGACAAACTGTCCACTACTACATTAGTGTCTCCTAATGGCTACGAATAAGAAGAAAGATCCCATTATTGAGGCATTGAATGATGGTGTCAGAGACTTTCAAGAGGATCAAAATCACACAAATAAAGTCCATAATGTTGAATAAATGGATGAAGATTTAAGCATTGGGATTGCTTACAACACACATCAAGGACATCATGACATACATGAAGTGAATGTAGGGAATGATTATCTTTTATTGTCAAAAGAGTTGGGACATGTCAATGAAGGCCTTCCTTAGGATTTGAAGACTTTGAATGAAGGCTTAAAACATATAAATCAAGGTTTGTTATAGGGGATGGCACAAGTAAACCAAGGAATCTCTGATTTGCAACAAGCAATAAATCCTTATTCCAAGAACTCATCTCAGCCATAAAAGAAATTAAAAGCAAGCCACAAAGGGAACCTCAAACTATTGAAGAATCCCATGCAATTCCCTTTATTGGTAATCCTTCACTTCCAAGCAAAGAGAAGTCTCAGCCAGTTATGCACACTTTTGAAAGGGGAGAACCATCTAGAGTGAGGGGCAACCATCATCCTTCACAATCCATGGCATTCATACCCTAAGGCCTCAGTTTAGTAGCCCAAAAGATAATCATAAACATGAAGGGGAAAAAGACAACACTCGATGGGACAATGATTGTCATGGATGTGACCCTTTCTACAAGACTTTTTATCATCATCCCTCAAATGTACAAAAAAGAAATGCAGTCAACAATCAAGTTCATGAAGGTGGAAGGTATGATGAGTGAAGATCAGCCCATGACATCCCAAACCAAGAGCATGTTTCGAATGGACAACCTTTATCTCATGGTTTTAGGCCACCTACTTTTAGGCAAAATTCAGGGAACAAAGATTCAGGGAGACAATAGTCTTATGGGCAGCCATCTTACAATAAAAAAGAATATAAGAAAAAGATCAATATTACTAATTTCAAAGGAGATAATGCTTTGCCTTCCAAATGGGAGGAGTAGATTAATAAGCTTGAGTTGTACTCCACCCTTTATCCTAGAAGTGAAGAAGCTAAGATTTATTTCGCAGCTCTTCATCTTGAAGGTTATGCCCATACTTGGTGGTGTTACATGCGCAAGATTATGGGTAAAAATTTGACTCTTGGGAGGAGTTTAAGCAAGAAATGATTGATGTCTTTGTTTCTCCTTTGGAAAAAGAAAGTCTTCAAATAAGATGGTATGCATGTGCTCAAAGAGAAATGTCAGTTAGAGACTATTCTAACACCTACTTGAATCTCTTCATGTATGTTGAAGGCATTTCAGATTTTGTAAAGCTGAATAAATACATTTTTTGTCTTGACCCTGCCCTATCATCGGAGGTAGGAGCTCAACAACCAAAAACATTCTATGAGGCCATACAATTGGTTGAAAGATACTCCTTGAAATACAAAAGAGATACAAGGAATTTCTAGCAAAGGAGTATGGGCAATAATATTTCCAATCAACCCAAAAATATGGGCAAGTTTTCAGCCAATCAAGAGACTCTTTTAAGCAAGAAAACATGGGTTATAACTGTCAAAATAGTTATAAATTTAGCAAAGTGCCAACATTTCCCACTGTTTATGCCTCTAAATAGGGTGGAAATTTTGTACAAAAACATGGAAAGACTTTCAAAAATGTGGGTGAGACAAGAGGTACTTTTTCAAGAGCTGAAAATGCTCCTAAACTGCCTCAAAATAGTTCTAACATCAACTTCCTTCCTCATGACAAGCTTAGAGAAATGCATGCAAAAGGATTATGCTTCAAATATGGGGAGAAGTGGTCACAAGATCATAAGCTGAAGTGTAAAGATAAGAACTCAAAAATCAACATGGTGATCACTCAAAAAGTGGACGTTGAAGAAGAAGAAGATCAAGAGGGAAATTTACTGCATGTTAATGCATAACCAATGGTTGAAGAGATTCATGAAGAAGAGCATGCCACCAATGAAGAATTCTATGATCCCATGGATGGATTTCCATTTGATCTAGGTGGTACTCATGAATCTCATGATTCCTTGTGTACCATATCACATGATGCATGGACCAATTACAAAGGGGAAAATACACTAGACTCAAAGGTTTCATTAATGGCGAGGTTGCACATATTTTAGTGGATATGGGCAGCACTCATAGCTTTGTCAACACCAAATCTTTGAATGGGCTGAAGTTGCTACCCATTGATATGGATTCTTCCTTGTGGATACAAGTTGCCAATGGTGCATATGAGTCTAGTAAAGAAGTGTGTTCGTGTACTTCAATTGAGATATCACCCTCTTGCACAATAAAAGTAGACTTGATCAGTTTGGATAAAGGGCCTATTGATATTGTTCTTGGATGTAATTGACTGAAAACACTTGGAAAATTCACTTTAGACTTGGAGAAAATGCAAATGGGATTTAATTGGCAAGGACATCATATAGAGTTGAAAGGCATAGATCACAAACAAATAGAACTCATCTCCATGAAGAGATTGCGAAAAGAAATCAATGCCAAGCCATGCATCTTCACTCTTTTTCTTGCAAAGGTAGATGAAGGGCAATCAACAAATCAACCATCTTCTTCTTCAAAGAAAAGGAATCCAAGATTGGAAGAGCTATTGGAGGAATACAAGGATTTATTTCAGCCACCATAATCTTTACCTTCAAAGTGAGAGGTTGACCATCCTATTGATTTGTTGCCTAACACAAAGCCCATCAACAAACCTCCCTATCACTTGTCCAATTTTGAAAGGGAAGAAGTGGAGCGACAAGTCAAAGAATTACTACAAATGGGTTTAAGTCAAAGTCAATCACCATTTTCCTCTCCCGTTCTCTTAGTCAAGAAGAAGGATGGATCATTTGCATGTGTATTGATTATCGGGATTTGAACAAGTCAACAGTCAAGAATAGGTATCCTATTCTCCGAATTGATGATCTTTTGGATGAACTTAAAGATACAAAGTTCTTTACAAAAATAGATCTTCGATTGGGTTATCATCAAATTCGAAAGCAGGAAGGAGATGAGTTCAAAATAGCCTTTAGTATTGAAAGAGGGTTATACCATTTCTTAGTTATGCCATTTTGGACTTTCCAATGCAGCCGCTACTTTTCAAGCCCTCATGAATAAAATATTGCAGCCCTTCTTGTTCAAAAGATTCCTTGTTTTCTTTGATGATATCTTAATCTATAGCAAATCCAAGGATGAGCATTTGAAGCATATACGAGAGGTCTTTGACACATTATGAAGACACACACTCTTTGCCAAGATGACAAAGTGTTCTTTAATGGAAAATGAAGTTGAATACTTAGGTCATGTTGTGGGAGATCAAGGCATTAGAGTGGACCCCAATAAGGTAAAATGTGTTAAAGAATGACCTACTCTTACGAATGCAACCTCCTAGAGAGGATTTCTTGGGTTATCATCTTTCTATAGGAGGTTCATCAAGAATTATGCTCATGTGGTAGCTTCATTGATGGATAGACTAAAAAAGGAGGCTTTCTTTTGGGACTCCATCGCCGATCAAAGTTTCAATGAGCTAAAATCTCTTCTAATTTTAGCACCTATCCTTGTATGCCTAGATTTCTCTAAGGATTTTATCATATGTGCAGATACTAGTGGAAGAGGAATTGGGGTTGTTTTATGTCAAGACCATGGAGTCATAGCTTATGAGAGCCGAAAGCTTGACGACAAGGAGGGTCAATTACATGTTAGCAATATTGTAGGCTATCAAAAAGTGGCATCATTACATCTATGGTAGCCATTTCAAGGTCAAAAGCAATCATCGTGTACTGAAATACTTCCTTTCACAACCAAATTTTTCTCCCAAGAAATGAAGATGATTAGCTACTCTTCAAGGATATGACTTTGAAATATCTTATATGGCGGGAAAAGACAATGTGGTGGCAGATGCCTTATCAAGAATGTGGGCATGTTCTATCTCTACTATTTCAACCGTGCATAAGGATTGGATTCATGACATTCAAGAAGAGTATTTTCTTGATGAGCAAGCATGAAAGATGATGAAGGAATTTTAGCAAGGTAAAGGAGAAGAGTGTCCCAATTTCAAATGGCACAACGGTCTTTTATGGTATCATGGTAGAGTCTTCTTGACACCACAATCTTCTTTCAAAGACCGTATCTTGCATGAGATACACTCTTCACCTTTAGCGGGACACCATGGGTTGTTCAAAACATTTGACAATATCTATAAGAGTTTCTATTGGAAGGGCACTTGGAGGGATGTCAAGGATTATGTTATGCAATGTCTTCCATGTGAACAAAATAAAGATTCCTCTCTTCTACCCGGTGGTTTACTTCAGCCACTCCTTATTCCTCAAGGCAAGTGGACTGATATTACGATGGATTTTATTGTGGGATTACCTACAATAAAGTGTGGGTGGAATAGCATTTATGTGGTGGTAGACCGCTTGACTAAATCAGCTCATTTCATCCCTATTAAGGCTCAATTTACAACAAAGCAAGTGGTTGAAAAATTCATGGAATGTAATTTTAAGCTTCATGGTATGCCATTGAAAATAGTATCCAATCATGATACGAAGTTCATGTGAAGTTTTTGGAAAAGTTTGTTCATTTCTATGGGAACAATTTTGAATCCTAGCATGGTATATCATCCCCAAATGGATGGCCAAATGGAGGGTATCAATAAGTGGTTGGAAGTTTATCTTTGACATTTTTTCCATGACACTCAAGCTTTGTGGGATCATTGGCTACATCATGTTGAATTCTGTTATAATAACATTCATCATATGCACATTGGCATGTTGCCATTTGAAGCACTTTATGGATACAAAGTGCAAATACCTTCAGCTTTCTTTCATGAAGGCGTGAATCCACAAGCCAAGATTAAAGTTGAGAAAATGGAATATCTTTTACATCAATGCAAAGAAAACATTAGAAAGGTACAAGATGTTATGAAGGCTTATGTTGATGAAAAGAGGAGGTCTTTGGAGTTTGAAGAAGGAGATTGGATATTTCTCAAAGTGCCTAAATCGAGGTATGCTTCTCTCAAAGGCGGTCATAATAAGTTGGCTCATCATTACTATGGGCCTTATCAAATCCTCAAGCGAGTTGGTGAGCTTGCATATAAGCTTGATTTGCCTTCTTCAACAAGGATTTAGTCTACCTTCCATGTTTCCCAACTTAAGAAATATGTGAGTCCAGCCATAAAAGTTTTAGAGGAGTTACCTCCCATAGATGAATATGGTCTCATCATTTATGAGCCTGAAAATATTATTGGCAAAAGAGAAAAGGTTTTAAGGAACCATTCACGGCTGGAATACCTTACTAAATGGCAAGGTTTGGCCATGGAGGAGTCTACTTGGAAACCTTGCCATCAAAATTTGTTTTCAGCAGTCATCAAGACCATGGAGTCATAGCTTATGAGAGCTAAAAGCTTGATGACAAGGAGTGTCAATTACATGTTAGCTACTATCAAAAAGTGGAATCATTACATCTATGGTAGCCATTTCACGGTCAAAAGTGATCATCATGTACTGAAATACTTCCTTTCACAACTAAATTTTTCTCCCAAGCAACGAAGATGGTTAGCTACTCTTTAAGAATATGACTTCGAGATATCTTATATGGTGGGAAAAGACAATGTGGTGGTAGATGCCTTATCAAGAATGTGGGCATGTTCTATCTCTACTATTTCCATCGTGCATAAGGATTGGATTCATGACATTCAAGAAGAGTATTTGCTTGATGAGAAAGTATGAAAGATAATGAAGGAATTTCAGCAAGGTAAAGGAGAAGAGTGTCCCAATTTCAAATGGCACAATGGTCTTTTATGGTATCATGGTAGAGTCTTCTTGACACCACAATCTTCTTTTAAAGACCGTATCTTGCATGAGATGCACTCTTCACCTTTAGCGGGACACCATGGGTTGTTCAAAACATTTGACAATATCCATAAGAGTTTCTATTGGAAGGGCACTTGGAGGGATGTCAAGGATTATGTTATGCAATGTCTTCCGTGTGAACAAAATAAAGATTCCTCTCTTCTACTCGGCGGTTTACTTCAACCACTCCCTATTCCTCAAGGCAAGTGGACTGATATTACAATGGATTTTATTGTGGGATTACCTACAATAAAGCATGGGTGGAATAGCATTTATGTGGTGGTAGACTGCTTGGCTAAATCAGCTCATTTCATCCCGACCAAGGCTCAATTTATAGCAAAGCAAGTGGTTGAACAATTCATGGAATGTATTTTTTAAACTTCATGGTATGCCATTGAAAATAGTATCTGATCGTGATACTAAGTTTATGCAAAGTTTTTGGAAGAGTTTGTTCATTTCTATGGGAACAATTTTGACTCTTAGCATGGCATATCATCCCCAAATGGATGGCCAAATGGAGCGTATCAATAAGTGGTTGAAAGTTTATCTTCGACATTATTGCCATGACACTCAAGTTTTGTGAGATCATTGGCCACATCTTGCTGAATTCTATTATAATAACACTCATTATATGATCATTGGCATGTCGCCATTTGAAGCACTTTATGGATACAAAGTGCAAATACCTTCAGCTTTCTTTCATGAAGACGTGAATCCACAAGCCAAGGTTGAAGTCGAGAAAATGGAAGCTCTTTTACATCAATGCAAAGAAAACATTAGAAAGTCACAAGATGTTATGAAGGGTTATGTTGATGAAAAGAGGAGCCTTTGGAGTTTGAAGAAGGAGTTTGGGTATTTCTCAAAGTGCCTGAATCTAGGTATGCTTCTCTCAAAGGCGGTCATAATAAGTTGGCTCATCGTTACTATGGGCCTTATCAAATCCTCAAGCGAGTTGGTGAGATTGCATATAAGCTTGATTTTCATCCTTCAACAAGGATTTAGTCTACCTTCCATGTTTCCCAACTCAAGAAATATGTGGGTCCAACCATAAAGGTTTTAGAGGAGTTACCTCCCATAGATGAAGATGGTCTCATCATTTATGAGCCTGAAAAGATTATTGGCAAAAGAGAAAATGTTTTAAGGAACCATTCACTATTGGAATACCTTATTAAATGGCGAGGTTTGGCTATGGAGGAATCTACTTGGAAACCTCACCATCAAAATTGGTTTTCAACAGTCATCAATGTTGAGGTTTGGCCATAAAAATAATTGCTCTCAAAATTGGATTTTTATGGAATGGTTGGATACTAGGGATTGTCCTCTACATTTCTATAGCTTACGCATGGTGATTGGATATTTCTTCTTCAAGTTATGGCCATTCTTATGCAACAGCCTGTTTTGGACAGTTTCCAGTAGTTTACTCAAATTTTGTACTTATATGAGATCTTCTTCAACTTGGAGTTTCATGTCAGCATGGATTCATTACTTACAAAGCTATCCGGATAGCTTTGTAATATTTTCTTGTAAATTTTTCCAATTCAAGCTTTGAGGACAAAGCTCTTTTAGGCTGGGATGGCTTGTAATAAAGCATAAATGCCTTAGACTAGGGTAGGCTAGGGTTAAGTATAAAAGGTGGAGATGTAATATGTGAAGCATATTTTTTGCATTTGACAAACATTACATGTTTGAGATCTCAATCTCCCACCATCTAAGAGGGTGAATACTCTTGGCCACCATAGCTTGGGGTGCATACCATGCTGCAGCCATTCATCATTTGATTCTCAGCCAACATTGGTAATATCATTTCATTCCTAGCCACATTGGCTATGGTTTCTTGGTATTTTATGTCTATTTATTGTATTTTCAGTTTAATGGCTTCCTATGGGAATTATCTTCTTTACACACAAAAGAAATAGAGAACAAGCCTAAGAAGCTCCTTTACACCATATCCTGTATTTTTTGTGTGTGCATGCATGATACTTGTTGCATTTTAGAAAACTCTAATGCTGAAAAAATGGAGTAGTATTGAAGCTTTACAAGAGAAGAGAAATAAAATTTTTCTTCTACTTTTCTTTGAATAAATATATGTGCAGTAGAGGAGAAAGTGAGAGTATCCTTCAAACATACACGGGAGTCATTCTGTCAATTTTGAGTGAATACATAGCATCCTATAGAAGTTGTACCATCTTGATAACTCTTCAATGTTTTGATCATAACTTTTGCATCCAATGTTAGATTGAGGAGTTTGGGACACTTCGAAAAAATTTTGATGGATTGCTTTGTGTGGTAAAAATATAATCAAACAACACATACTTAAGTGTGATTACAAGTGAGAAGTTGGGAAAAAATATCTAACTTGCCTATTGATTCTATATCAAAGAATCACCTCATTTGGGAAGGACTTGTAGGATGTAGTAGATGGCATATAGGCCAAGCTAGTAGGACATGATGCAACATTGAAAGCGTGGGTGAAAAATATCCACCAAGATATTCACTATTCTCCATTACCATTGAGGATAGTATATTGGACCATATATAGGACAAAACTAATGAAAAGATATGTATATAATAGCCAAATTATTTTCAGAGATGATTTAAGACTCAAAAGTTGCAACTCAAACATGAAATACATGATGTCAAGAAGAAGAAAACCAATATTCAAGTTTATGTGTTGAAGAGTGTTAGCATTACAGACCAACTTAGCAGTTTGGAGTCTATGTTGAAGATGATCATTTTGTTGCTCCATACTTACATAGCCCAGGCAAGGAGTCCACTGGCCATTTACCATCACCTCATTGAGAAGAGAGTATCCCAACCTTTAATAATCTATTTCCCCTATTAATTAGTGAAGGAAACTAGATTGATTAAGCAAGATGTCATTGAAGGCACAAGTGGTGCCTCTAGTAGCAAGAAAAAAGAGCAAGCATTGCAGGTGGCTATGATAGAAGCTATGGTGGTAATGCAAGAGGTTGAGGTCAAGGTCGAGGCCATGGAAGTTACTAGGGATAAAAAATTTACTCATAAAATCAACCAAAAAATATTAAAATAAAGGTGGCTATGCAAGAGTTAGAGGGAGTAATAGAGACCATGCTAGAGGTTAGGTACAAGGAAACTTGAGTCTTTCAACTATTGTGATATCACATGATTTTGTGCACATGAGTGTAGAAAGAAGTTGATAGATATATGTTGGGGAAGATCCCTCAAATTAACAATGAGATATACACTTGGGAAAGATCCCCCAAAGTAATTATTCTTCAAAAGATTAATGACATGGTGATGAAGTACTAATAATGTGACATATGCACAAGGCATATGAGGAGTGATATCTTGAGGGATTCACCATATGAAAATCCTCTATATCATGTATGTTCAAGGCCTATTTAAAAATACCCTTATCTATGACTTTTTAAAGAAAGCACACCCTTTTTCTATTCAATCTATGAATGACCCCTTCATATGACATCCTTTTGTATGTAAATAATGTTTAAGAATGGTGTTCAGAAAAATCCATTATTTTGAACCCATGTGATACGCTTACATATTTACAAGTGACCCCTCGTCCCTCGCTCCCCTTGAAAATAAACTTGAGCATACAGAGAGATAGTGCCGAAATCTTCTTCTTTTTCTTCTTCTTTAACACAAAAGAACTAAGTATACAATATGATAAAAGGCTAATATGGAAGTATGATAATGTATGTAGATATGGTCATTAAGTGTGAACTCACTAAGTAAAAAAGAGGTGCCACAATGAATTTGCCATAGTCAAGGGTACACTAGGTAGGTGTAGTCCAGCTGTAAAATCATTGGTATATCCTCATGTCAATCACCTAACATGCCAACGAGTAATATCCTATCACATCACCAAGACATATAGTGGATTCCATCTTATGTAGAGCTCGTCATCTCAACACTCTCCCTCAAGATTAGCATGAGATCATGAACTCCAAGCATAGTCTTGAAGCATTGAATTTTCTCATGTCCCAAGGTCTTGGTGAAAATCTTAGCAGATTGATCCTCTGTGTTACACAAAACAAGTCAATATCACCTACCAAAACCCACTCTCAAATAAAATGCTAATGGATATCTATATCTTTGGTCCATGTTTGATACATTGGGTTCCTAGTCAATTGAATGCAACTAACATTATCACAGTAGATGATAACTTTCTTGTCCTGTTGCATCCCCAAATCACCAAGTAGCTTGTGTAGCCAAGCTACCTCACATGCCACCATTGCAATATCTCTATACTCAGCCTCTGTGTACTAGGCATTGGCTCTTTCTTATCTTAGGGTAGTAACTTATGAATATATGTGTGTATCATGTAGGTTCAAAGCAAAGTATTTTTAAAATATCAATTTTATATATTATTTTACATACAAAAGGGTATAATGTAAATGGATTATTTACAGATTGAATCGAAAAGGGTTGTGTTTTATTTAGGAAAAAAAAATTACAAATAAGGATATTTATAAATAGGCCTTGAATGCATGTGATGTAGATGATAAAGATATAGTGAATCCCTCGAGTTTCTTACTGCTCCAAGTAACAACAATACTACCAAAGGAAAACATAAAACCATTGGTAGATCTCTTATCTGAAGAAATACTACTAGCCCAAACTGCATCTGTGTAACTATGCAAGTCCAATGGTACACATGTACCATGGAATAAGGCATAATCCAAAGAGGACTTAACATAGCACAATGTGCACCATATTGTATCCAAACATAGCTTCCAGGGAAGTTGCATAAATTGACTCTCCAAACCAACTTTGTAGTTTAGGTTTGGCCTAGTGGTTATCAAATAGATAGGTTGCCCACAATCTTTTGATACAAAGCGACATCCTCAATCAAGTCACCCTCATAGGCACTAAGTTTAGCATTAGCATTCAAAGGTACAGAAATAGGATTGTAATCAACCATACCATACTTCTTCAACATATCCAACATGTACTATTTGCTGTGACAACCATATATCCTTTGGAGCCCTTATTATCTCTATGCCAGGATAATAGCGCATCTCTCTCAAATCCTTGATCTCAAATTTAGTCTCGAGAAGACCCTTCACATTGTCAATCTCTGTCTCACTATCACCCACAATGATCAAATCATTCACATATATAGTAATGACCATAATGCTTGCATCACTCTCACATACTTAGAGTGAGTGACCAACTTGTGCTCTACAAAATCCAATGTTGACAAGGTATTCTACAATCCTATCATGCCATGCCTTGGATACTTGCCTTAGCCTATGCAAGGTCTTGTGAAGCTTGCATACATAATCTGGATAATTCTCATTCATAAAACTAGGTGGCTACTCCACATAAACTTCATCTTGTTAGTCCCCTTGCAAGAAGGCATTCTTAACATCCATTTGATGAATGATCCAACTCTTTGATGTAGCCACTACTATGACAACCTTTGTAGTGGCCATTTTAGACAATGGAGGAAAAGTATCATTATAATCAATACCATGAGTTTGTGCATACCCTTTGGCAACAAGTCATGCCTTATAAAACTCAATAGATCCATGTGACTTATGCTTGACCTTGTAAACCCATTTGTAGCCAATAGCTTTCTTGCCTTCAAGTAAAGAAACAACTCCTGTGTGTCACTCTCCTTAAGTGTAGCTATTTTTCATCCATTCTAGAATGATCCCGATACTCATTACCCACTGCATCCTCAAAACAAGTGGGTTCTATATCCTCCACAACCTTAGCCATGTATGTATAGTGATGAGCTACATAGATATCACATGTCAATTGCTGCATTGGCCTTCTTACTCTACATGACCTATGTGGACTTCGATCACTACTAGGTGCTTTAGCATACTCTTGTTCCTTTTGCACACCCAATATTTTAATAGACAAAGTTCCAAACTCCTCATTGAAGCTATACTTAGAGCCATCCAAATCAACATCAAGATGAAATAAACTTGATGATACATATGCCATAATAGGTGAGTCTCCAACTTTCTCTTTACATTTGCTTGATATCCTATCATGTACTTGGTGGTGGAATAACTTATGACCTCAATCTACCACTCTAAGGTCTATTAATAGGACTATGACTAGGAGGCTCTTGTGGTCTACTCAATGTCTATGATTGTTGATTTATTTTCTACACACCCACACTCTCATACTCATCAATCCCAATTTCATTATGCACATTACTATATCATCTACTCATTTCATAAAAATCAACATCACTGCTAACTCTCAACTCATGTATAATAGGGCTATAATATATATATCCCTTTTGCTCGAGAGAATATTCCACAAATACGTATTTTTCTAATTTGGAATCCAATTTACTACAAAACTCATCAAGAATATGCACATAAGAAATACATCCAAATACTTTGGCTTTATACTCGCAAACTTCTTTTCGGATGTCATACCATACACAATAATAGTGGGTGTTCTCTTCATAATTTATACAGTAGTAGCAATTGCTTTAGCTCAATAGTAATCAGACAAGTTTCTTGTGACATTAATACATGAGCCATCTTTGTAAAGTACTTGTTTCTTTGCTTAGCAACTTCATTATGCTGTGGAGTATATCTACGTGTATATTGCCGTTGTAGATCATTTTTGTGTAAGAGATCAAAAAACTCATTGGAGAGATATTATCTTCCTCCATCCTACCTTAGGTATTTAATATGTAACCATGTCTCCTTCTCAACCAAAGACTTAAAGCTTTTAAAGTAAATGAAAATCTCACTTTTCTCGTGCATAAAGTAAACCCATACTTTGTGAGTATGATCATCAATGAAGGAAACATAATACTTGCAACTACTCAAAGTTGTAGTCTTTGTAGGACCCTACATATCAGAATGTATCAATCTAAGTAGCTTCTCACATAGATGCTTTTCATGTGAAAATGCATGCATTTCTCGCTTTCCAAATTTACATGATTCATATACTTTATGCATCCCATCAGCTCTAAACTTAGGCAAACAATCCAAGGTCTATTTTGATTGTATGTCTTTTAGCCACTATATATTCACATGACTAATTCTCTTATGTCAAATTTCAATATTATTCACAACTCTTGAACCTTGTGCAAACATGGTAGCATCCATTCCAAATAGACTTATCTCGAGAGTAAACAATAAGCAAATATATTTTCCATTTGAAATCAACCTACAATCATTCTTAGGATCTACATAACAACCATCACATGTGAACTGAATCTACAATACTACCATCTGACCAATAGAAACCAAATTCTTGTAATATTTGGTACGCAACATATCGTCTAAGTAAGTTTTACCATCTTGCATACTCAAAGAAACATTTTCAACATGAGTAATGGGGTGAATTGTATCATCCCCTATCTCCACATAGACTAGAGACTCTAGAGTACGCATCTCTCTAAACCACTCTCTATGAGAAGTCATGTGGTTAGAGACATGTGAGTTTACATACCATACACCATTCTTTGATGAACCATCACCAATCTTAATACCCTTAAAGTGCTACATAATGAACAATTGTTTATTTCTCTCATCATTGTTTCTGCTACTACTGGATGCATAATTGCCTTGCTGCTTTTTCAATTCCTAAATTTACCCTTCTTTTTGAAGCAATTTTTAGAAATGTGGCATTTCTAACCACAAGGCCAACACTCCCTACTATCACCAGAATTTTGTTGCCTATTAGAATCTACAAGTTGGCTTCTTTGACTACCCCTTCTTTGAGGGGATTTTATTTTTGTAAGCTTTCACTTTTGTTCTTTTGCAATCAATCCTTTTTTTTCGAGCTTTTTCATGCAACATATCGATTCTACATATAAATATCTCTATGCAACATACCCCCACATGGTAATCTCTTAGATCATACATGATTTTCATGCATACATTCATAGCACGATTACTAATTTATAGTCATACAAAGCATAGACATAAAGTGACACAAAAAGAAAATAGCAATCTTCACCATTACTAAAAGAGTATGACGCTTTGCATTTACATGAATACACATCAAGAAAACAAAACCAACATGGCATATTCTCAACATAACCAACCAAATCAAATATCTTATCCTCTCTCGGGGAAGTTACTATATGTATATCCTCTACATCACATGCATTCAAGGCCTATTTATAAATATCCTTATTTGTGAATTTTTCATGAATAAAACATAACCCTTTTCTATTCAATATGTAAATAACCCTTTTATATTGCACCCTTTTGTATATAAAAAATGTATAAAAATGGTATTTTAAAAATACCTTATTTTGAACCCATGTGATGCACACATATATTTATGAGTAACTTACCCAAGAAATCTCTTAGTAGGTAGTGTCTCCTTTATACTAGAAAACCATATAGTCACATGGCATAGTCATCGACAAAACTATAGTCACATGATGAAGTACATGATAAACATATAAAAGCAACAACAAAATGAAGTGTCTAGAGTCTCTTTAAAAAAACTCTCTCTCTCAACACGGTTCCAGTCCACACACAATGATGGATAAACACTTGCCATAGAGCACATCGTCTAGCTCTAGACACATGCAATGTCTCATCTCCTCTACATTGGCCTACGCCAAACCACCGCACCTCGCAAACACATCCAAAACATAGTCGTAGCACTCCGTAAATGTAACCTAGTAACCACCTAACTATATCACTAATCAAGATACAAAATTTTTATGGCCATGCAAGTAGAAACAATATCTCTGGGAAAGAGATAATAATCCAGCATGTAGCTATGATACACCAGAAACAACCTCTCTGAAATCTTCTCCCTAGCCTCTTTGTTGTAATGAGATACAAAATGGCCAACACGATGCCAAAGAAACATGGTAAGATCAAGTACCTATTCACGAGTGGAAATAGAATAAGTGATCCAAGTTTATGTTTAAAGCATGCAACACAAACCTTGTTTACTACATACAACAATATGTTCAAAGCATCCAACTTTGTTATCATATCCCTATCTAGTAGTAATAACAGGGTCTTGATAAGCCTTGGAATCACACATCTGGAGACAGCCTTCGATTAGATACAAATGTGGATCCACCATCTAGAGACATCCTTCACTAATTTCCCTTTTCTAATCCACTAATAGAAAATGGTCTTCTAAATCAATGATCTAGAATACTTCATTAACTTTAGCTACATGAATTCATATTTCATTAGCATGTGAATTTCAAGAGTTAGTAGTACTGATATCCTTAGAATTAATCGTAGTTTCCAGTGTGAAATTGGTCAAACCTAATATTGTTTTGTTCATTTGAGACACTTATTAATAAACTTCCCACCATCCAGACATGGTGCACAGATCAAACACTGTATGCGCGTGTAGTGAGCGTCAGAAGGTTCCCAAGAACAAAAGAACTCTACTTTTTACACAAAAACCAATGAAAAAAGCTTGCACGATATGAAAAAGAGACCAAATGGGTGCAATCTCCCCCCATGCCTTGTGTGAGCGCTCCATAAAGCATGTATTTTAAATATTATTCCTCTTCAAGCTCAAGAAATAGCCCAATTTACAATTAGCATGCTTTAGCTTTTGTGTTTGCTTTTGTGCCACTAAAGAATTAAAGCTATTGGGCGCCCAAGAAGTCAGGCGATATCCAAATACAATGTGTCCAATACAAATATTTAAATCATGCGCCCATGCGCATACAAAAGTAATAAATAAATATCAAGTGCTTTAGTAAATAAGCGCGACAAAATATGGATGCCATGCCTAAGATACACACCCATAAAAAATTGATGATAATTTGAATACACGCTATCCTCCAATGCTTCCCACAGTCACCGCTGCTTGCTTTACACATCAACTGAAGCATTCACAATTGTTAGAAAAACAATACAATTAAACCGACAAAAGTGAATACCTAGCAGTCTTCAGCTACAAAAATAAATTGGTTAGAAATCAATCCTAACCTTAATTTATTACGAGTGCGCACTCTAAACTCATAAACGTTTATTAATTTAAATATGTATTTTGTAGAATCACCAGCTATGGAATCACCCACTTACACATTAAATTAACAAAACGCCCGAAAAGGATAGGTATCCCCATTGACTTTTTGCACAAAGAATCCACCTTGTGTATGAGCCCCGGTAATAAAATTTTACGGAATCCACTGCAAAACCTCACGGAATCCACCGTGGAATATGCCTCCTAGCATCAAGACAATATTCAAGACACTATTCAAGACATTGTTAAACATATCTCCCTGCTCCGATTTTGGCATTACTACATACTATTCCTGTTGAGAAGAGTGGTATGTTGCACAATATTATTGCATGAAATCGCTATGATCCACATACATCCATGTGATGGGACCTAAAATGGGCCCGAAACTAGCTCTAAGGCTCTCGCCAGGCCTATATGCTTAACCAAAACATCCCACGGCCTCGTGGCCAAGAGCATCTAGAGGCTACACACTGATCTAACTTAAATAATTGTTTGTATCATTTATAGTCCAACAGATCCCTTTCCAACTCCTCAAAGGGAGTACCAAATAGAACCGTATCACATAAACAAAGAGCACCCCTTAGCTGACTACCATGGCTCACTTTGGCTCTGATCCTATAGCTCAAGGATCTCAGCCCTGAGAGATGCACCATTCAAACATATAACACATACGATACATAGTCCTCTCTTTTAATCGATTGTTCTAGGAGATAAAGTACAGTTCTCACTGATGAGTAAATCCCCCAAATAAATGAATCACTAACCCTACAACTTAGGACTTGTCACCTTCTCAACGTAGATCAATGTTCATAAAACATGTGCTATGCATCCAAGATATATATTTCCAATACTATGTAATGAATGCGGATGATTTGTCATGCTCAACCATTGTATGTATTCAAAAAAACATTGAGATAGTGCACAAATAGTTCCTTTCATGCTTTCATACTAACATCGTATAGGGATAGCACCCAATACACTCGTGCTACTAGACCCTTTTAACTTTCTAGCCAAACCTATCCTATATGTAAAGTGCATCAAATAAATTAGATTTCAGCCTATATTTCACACTTATAGATCCCCCTCTTCCTACCATTAAGTGTTGTGCATGTGATGGTAGATTTAGAGAGTAGTTCAATGTCATTTTCTTATTCGAAAAGCAATAAATTGCGCACTATAACATGGAATTAGGGCTAAACTGAGGCTAAACCTCATGCCTCAGCCCCATTATACATCCATGAACATGCATAATTTTTCATAATTTTTGAACATAAATCTTATTTTCTCCATTTTTCTTGATATTTTTCTATTTATTTATGAATAAATTAATGTTATTTTCTGATTTTTTGACCCAATCTGATTAGGATCACTAGGATCCAACATTATATTTTATTTTATTCCATAAGAACACAATTCTCCCACCTGAAACGACAAAACCCCTTATTTTTCCACTTAAAAACCGCATTTCGAGCCTTTAATACTTAATAACGACCATATTAAATCATGGGTTTTGCATATTTTCACATGCAGCCCCCCTCAAAGACATGTCAAAAAGGTTCATACAAACGTTCATTCCATATGTAGTTCATTTGGATCATAAACGGTAAAAAAAAAAGCAAATTTTCTTCATAAAATATACATACCGTTAAATTGCTTATTTTTTCGGGTCATGGAAATTGAATGTGTGGATGGCCATTGGACTCGTCATCAGTCTCTACACAGCATGGATCATCGATTCTCAGCATCCTACACCAATCCACCCACCTGAATTGCCTCTTAGAGGAGAGAGAGAGATGAGAGAGAAAGACTGAATTTTTGATATCTCCATCCAGGTAGCCAATCTATACGGCACAGAAGCAAGTGATGGAGAGTGAAAAATTCTGAAAATCCATGGCAATGATTAGATTGGACACTTGTTTTCAGCCTCCCACCACCCCTCTTCCAAAAAACGTTGCCACAAACAGGGTGGCCCCCTCTTTTTTTTTTCGACACCCCCCCCCCCTCCCCCCCCATGATTCGTCAATTTTTGTTTGGGGGGTTAGCCTAAAGGTCACACCTTTTCAACTCCCCCCCCCCAAAGTCACTTTCATACTTCCTCTTGGTTTATGGTACCTGGTTTCCAACTTCTTCCCCATTTGGCGATTTGTGATCTGAAAATTTTCGCATGTCTAGGGTTGAGGTCTTGAACAACCGAGAACTCGTCTTACTTTGGTCTAGCACTCGAAAAAATTATGAAAAATCTGCAACCATTGTGAAAGTCAGTCTTTTGAAGAAATTTCCATTCTCGTCTTCCACAATCACTTAAAATTGTTAGATCCGCCTCTTTCGCTTCTATTGGGCTTTAAATTTCACTTTAAATTTGCATCATTTTGCACTTATCCAGCATTTCTTGGGTGTCTAAATCCCGCTCTCACCATGTAATCAAACAGTTCCTTGAGCTTCTAACAGTCACTCTACGTTGCAATCTTGCTTGACAATAATTTTTTTTTGCCCTTTCGTAATCTTTACATGTTGTTGTCCTTGCTATCCTAGATTATGTTGTGCATGATCAACTTACAAAACTAGAAGTAGCCACATTGACAAAATCAGACATTGCAGAAAGCTCCAAAAAATGGTTCTCATTCATTGGCTCCTCCTTTCTAAGAAACCTTGAAAGCTAGTCTATAAGGGGCCTTAGTTGTCAATGAGGTGATTAGTGCAATTTTATCCTTTGTTCAAGAGTGTTGTTGGCTCAACTTGTCATTAATAGAAAAGAAACCATGGGATGCATGTAGTGCCCCCCTCATATATCACAACAACAACCACTTTCTTACCTCTTAGTAAGCGGATGACACTATAACAATTTTGGCTTCTCCTAAGCTTATGGATCGAATTGACAACTATAGTTGCAATTCCTCTCATAGCTTTTTTGCAATATGCATTTTTGATAGCTAGCCTCAATATGAAGCTTGCCCTAGATATCCTCTTCAAGCCTTATGTATATTAGATACAAATGACCGAACAACAACAAGCATAGGTAAAATCTATCAAAAAAATCTTGTGTATATAACATACAAATGACCATACGGTAGCAGTCATAGGGGGATTAGGATATGTGTGCAATGGATTTGATAACACCACAATATAGGAGTATATATTACAATGAGATGTAAGATATTCAAACAACTACATGCTACAAGAAATGATAATAGAGAAACAAAAGTTCATTTTTAGTATTTATTAGTTTTTAAAATCATGAGAACAAGCCTCAGGGGCGGGGGGGGGGGGGGGGGGGTCACTCATGAATATATGTATATATAACGTGAGTTCAAAATAAGGGGTTTTTTTAATAGTATTTTTATACATTTTTTATATACAGAAAGGTGTCATATAAAGGGATTACTTACAGATTGAATAGAAAAGGGTTGTGTTTTATTCAAGAAACAATCATAGATTAGGATATTTATAAATAGGCCATGAACGCACGTTATATAGAGAATATATATATAGTGAACCCCTCGAGGAACAAGCACAAGCATTCTCAATTAGCTGATTAGAGGTAGGCATGAGAGAGGCCCCAAAAAGCACCTTCTTATCAGCATAGTTAGCCAAGAAGCGGGTGACCCAGCTTGTGTCATAGCCAAAGAGTAGCCCCGGCCAGCGCCATGCTCACCCTTGTGTCGTAGCCAAAGAGTAGCGCCATGCTCACCCTTGTACTGTCTCCAAAGAGTAGCCCCAGCCAGCGCCATGCTCACCCTTGTGCCGTAGCCAAAGAGTAGCCCCCCAGCCCCGTCGTCGAACTTAGTCACACCCAGTCGACCCTCCCCCGTGCCACCTCCTCATACTACTCCTCCTCCACCTAATACTATCATAATACATTAACATGTATACACTCGTCCAATAGAGTCCACATTGCCTTATAATAGGCAAAACTTTTCTTGAAGCAATACTATGTGGAGTCTTGTTGTTTAAAACTTTGTAAGATGGAGAAAGAACAAATAGTCTCTTCTTTTGAATGAACAAGGAGAAAGAACAGAGAGTCTCTTCTTTTTAATGAACCTTCTATTTGATAATTTGTATCGTACATGTATTAAATTGCAAGATTGCCTATCTACTTGATAACTTTATTATTGTATTTAATTGACAATCAAGTGATCACAATATGTGTATTGCCCTCATACAATGAAGAAAGGACTTGTGGGAGGTGATAATAAGAATTATATAGCTTTGAATTTCTAAGTGAGATTAGGCAGCACTACTCATGTTGTAGTCATCAAAAAGGGGAGAGTCATGAATTCACATATTTATGCAATATTTTTGTCAAAAAAAGAGCCAACTTACATCATTTTCCTAGAGCTAGCTTTTCAATATTTCCATGTTTGAAGGAAAAAAAAATCATAGGAAAAATGCTTAGATTTTTAGGAAATAATTATACATACTAATGGCAAGATGCTTTCTTATCAATTGGCTTGTTATAAACCTCGAACATGAAATAATTAAATTGTCATGATAGTGGAACTACTATAATGAGGAGGTCTTCTTTTTTTGGCTAGATAACATCCAAACAAACTCACCACACGTTTTGTTCCAAGGTAACCTTGTGACCTTCTTAGAAATGCATGAAAATTGTCAGTGTTTACAATTGCTAGCATGCCATGATTCAAACATTCTTAACTTGGTCAATGTGCCTGATTTTGAGGTATGACTTGGAAAAATGTAAGCAATCCAATATGCAGGTTTTAGTATGGTGGTCTAGTATGCCCTAAAAAATATCACAAAATCCATAGATGCATAACTTCTCGAGGTCTACACATCACCCTATGAGCTGAGCCCAATCAACCGAAGGCACATGGCTATATGACCCACTTCTATAAAATCAACAAAACCAATACCACAGTAAAGATGCTAAACACGATTGGTGTAAGAGGATAAACAAAATGGATAAAATAATAAGGTTTTGGAGACCTAGTCAATATAGAGTCCAGTAGGAGAGAGGAGAGATAGCCAGCTTTCCATGAGATAATGATCTAGTTAAACTATTGTTGATATATGTACATGAAAAGAGAGAGAGAGAGAGATTTCTAGTGCATTTTTTGTTGTACTAGATGGTGGAAGTAGGACCTTCTCCCTTGATTATAGTAAGGAACCACCCATGTTAGTCATTCCTTTGTTCTCAATTTATACTATGTTATTGTTTTCTCATCAAATGAAAGAAGACCTCCAAGAGGTAGATAGACATATGAGCTTTCATAGTACCTTGGTCACGACGTGATTTTGACCACGCAGAGGCTATTGCAATACTTGGAGGTGATTTTCACCAAGTGGAGGAGCTGCGGTCTTGATTAGGCTATGGCAATGCCATTGGCGGTAGTGGAGCTTGTCTGTACTAGTTGCAAACACACATACCCCTCAAAAACTCACCACTTACACACCCCACACTCACATACACTTCACACACCAAAATTCCTTTTCCACACATACTGAAAATTCCTACAGTATTTGATAAATTAATTGGTTTGGCTTTTGCACGAAGAGGATTTATTGGCCATGGTATGCTAGCAATAACTATTTGAGAAACTCATTGACCTTTTTGTGCAAGAGGATATATTGGATATGATATGTTAGTGACAATGCATAGCCATAATTTATGGTGCTCGCCATGTTGAAAATTTATTTTTCTTGCTCTTCCCTCATCTTGGAGAATTTTCAACTGGATTGATCCTTTACTTAAGGTGAGTCTCCAACCTCATCTTGGTAGACTATAACAAAGGCATGCCATGAAAATTGAATGGTCACGCCTTTAGAATTTTTATATGAATTTAAAAAAATTATTTGTCTCTAGAAAGCATTTGCACAAATGGATGTGAAATCTTTAATCTGGGAAACTTTCGAGCACATCCCAAATAATGTATGTGTGAACACAAATGACCTAGCATCCTCTTTTTTTAAAGGCACGAAAATTTTATTTTGAGCACCATCAAGGAATGAGTATGCCTAGACAAAGAAATGTATGGATGAATGTGAGGGTACTTGTAGGATGGCTATATGATGAAGGAGCTTAGAATTTGAATGCAGAGTTTAGAAAAAACTAGAGAAGCATCTAGGCTTTCGTGCCATAATAAAAGTATGGAGCTCAATCAAGATCAACATGCAAGTCCTTCTTCATAATGAAGAGAACGAGAACTTGAAAAAGAGAGTTGATGCCAAAACACACTAATAACTACTTAGTATTATAGGCCTCTTAAATTGGTATCAGTAGTATGGGAGTTGTGGGTTTCACAAAACCCTAAGTGGTAATTTTCCTTTAAATTTGTGGAATTTAGACTAGATTCGTTTCACCTCCTTTCTTTCATAGAGTTTTGAATGAGCTAGGACTCTTCAACTACATCAATGGTGGCGGCTCTAATATATCTAATCTAGCTACATGTATCCTTTGGATGAAGGTTGATCAAAGAACATTAGGCAAATATCCTAATACAAATTACCATTGGATTCTCATCACAAAGGTGTCATGAGTGTCTTCTATGTGGTTGAAGTCTCTTTCAATCAAAAACATTAGCAAAATATCCAAGTCCAATCCCTCTTACCACCATCATCCAAGCACAAAGTTACCACCATCATCCAAATACAAAGTAAAATGGGAGGTTCTAGTTTGATGTCACACTATCACCTTGAGGGCCTTACATTAGTGAGAGAAAGGTGGAATAATGGCAATACTACCATGAATGAATGCCTCAAGGGCCTCACAAAAAGGTAAGTAGAGTGCCTCTAGTGGGGAGAGTTGAAAGCAATGGCCTCAAGGGGGAAAGGAGTAAGCTATATGCCTCGAGGGCTTATAACAAAACAATATAACCAAAAAAAAAAAGAAAAGATAAAACAATATAAACAATAATACAAATCAACACAACAACAAAAATAAAAATAAATAAATAGACGTGACAAGAATATCCTCTAAGATATGAATGGTTGTGGCTCTTAAATTTTGATGAGTTTGCTCATTCATTATTTAATCATCTTAGTTTGTAGTGATGGTTGGCTACTACAACTTTTAGGCTATTCAAACTCTCTTGGGACTTCATCTAGCCCTCCCTTTTCCCTCTACATAGTTCTCAAACCATAAGCTTTTGCCTTGCCTTCATCAAATACACATTGTGAACTTTATAAAGAGTTGCCTTCTCTTCATGAAGTTCCAACCTTGCAAACAATAGCTCATGTCAAGTTTCACAATTTTGACTTGGAGAATGGCCAATGATTGCATAGAGCACAAGGTTTTATTGAGAAATGGAGAGGTTCTTATGAGTGAATACTACCTATAGAATCTACGTAGAAATTCAAGGGGTTGCAAATCATCATTGAGAATGAAGGTGGATCACACAAGGTCAATGTCTCTGAGATGGGATCATGAAGGGCACGCACACTACTTGATTGATGGTACATTATCAACTACATACTCTATCATGCACTCAAATGACTTTGTGGATGTGTTTGATAGTATTGAATCAATAGAAGATGAGATTGACAACTACATTGATTATACTCTTGGTTGTGGCAAATCAATTCCAGTGCTCCTCTAGTGTGTATTGACATACCCTTAGATGATAATAAGGATGCTGACGATGTGACAATTTCAACATGCGCATACAATGATAGAGGTGTCCACATGGAGCTACATGACACAAATGTTGAGGAGGAGCTACGTGAAGGAAAATCCAAGATAACATGTTAAAAGTTTGTTAGTTGTACAAAAATCTATAGGTGCATGATCTGTTATGTGTCGCCATTGGATCCTACAATGACACATTTCGTGATCCATGTTAGGGAGCATGCTCACAATGTTCAATAAGGCACCAAAAGGGAAACCCTTGAAAAGATGCAGAGTATTGTTCTTTGCAAAGTCCTAAAGATGCAAAGTCTTGTTAGCATAGTCCTAAAGATCAAAAGGGGGCCCACAACAAATATAGATGCTAGTCGCTCGAAAAATGTTGTTTGAATTTTTGACAAAAGAAGACGCATCAGAGCCGAGATATTGTACTCTTTTTGGGTGATGCAAAAGTGTGGAATATTTTCTTATATAGTGATTATTTAGTATAGTTGATTCCTCTATTTTGGATAGTGTATGTGTCATTGGGAGTTCCCAAACAATGACGCATGCATGATATATCATATATGTTCATGTTAAAAAAGAGTAGTAACATGTAGCATGACCTTTATGTAGTGAAATATAATGTCGATGTCATTTGTACACAAAATCTAAGGTTGTTTGAAAAAGCATGAAAATTTAGTTTTAATTGCAAAAGCATGAAATTGCAAGCTCACAAAAATAACACACTCCTTCTTTGAGAGACTATCCTCCTTTATTTTGCTATGCATCGTAACTTTGGTCCACAACCACAACCTTGGCCTCTACCATGAGCTCTACCTCTACTAGTAGAGTAAAATACCTATTTAGACTTGTTCTTGCTTTGAGAATAAGAGGAATCCAAGCCAAGGTTCTTCTCCTCAATTATCAACATAGAAATCATCTGCAAAATCAAGGATATCATCCCTCATATTCATAGATGACATGAAGCTCTTGTATTCATCTCCAAGTCTATCTAAGCATGCGTTGTAGCTTCCACATTACTAATAGTTTGTAGAGCTTCCACATTACTCTCGATCTTCAAGGCATAATTGTTAATGGATAGATTCCCTCTTTTCACTTGGTTTATCTTTGACTTGAGTTGTAACTTTCTCGCCTTTGTCTTTACTTTGAATAGCCTTTATCATATTCTTTCATGCAATAGTGAGGGCACATAATTCTTGCAAATAGCCTACTATGCTATCTCTAACATTGATAAATAGCCAATACATGAATTTACTCTATGCTTACTCCCAATTTTTTCTAGCCTTCACATGCTCTCCAGTAGCATTTCGCACAAGAACTTGGAGTGCTATTGCCATGTCTCCTTCAATGTAATTCCAAACACCTTTACCCTTCAAGAAAATTTTCATCCCTAAAATTCCATGTAGGATAATTTTTCTTATCAAGCTTCTCACTAATAATTTGGCTGAATTTGTTAGGCATTTTGAAAAAATAAACAACTTACAAAAGATTGCAATATGCAGGAAGTTGATACTAGGACCACCATAACTAAATACTTAGCCTTCTTGTTGCACAACAATAATTGCAGTTTGCAATCTATATGTAGATGCCTTCTGTTTCTACAACCTAAGAAACACTCAAAACCTTAGATATTCAAATTTTGTAACTTATGCGCCTATAAATTGTTGATATGGCCAAAATTATAGTATACTTGAAAACTATTGTTGGACCACATGCATGTCTAGAATGAAGGCCGAAATGACCTCAGATGCCAAAAATGACGTCGAAAAGCCTAAACGCCTCAATCTGTAATATATATATATTGTTTTTCTTGCTCATCAAGTTTCACTGGAAAATCAGAGAGTGCATCCCTACTAGCCTCACGAGCCTCCTATGGCTATAATCCAAGGTAGATCAAGCAAGGTGAAAGAGCGTCTTACATGTTGCTTGGTTGCTTACATTTGTGTTCCAACGCCTTCAACTTAGCCATTAATTGAGCTTCGCATAGCCATGGGATGGCTCTAATACCATGAAAACAAACAAGAGGGGAGAGACATGAATAAACCAAGAGCACAAAAAGAAACTAGTGGATACTTGAGCACACAAAGAGATAGGGATGAAATATTCTTCTTCTTCCACAAAAAAGAACTAAGTCTACAACATGATAAAAGACTAATATGAAAGTACCATAACTTATGTACATATGGTCACTAAGTGTGAACCCATTAAGGGAAGAAGAGGTGGCACAATGAATGTGCCATAACCAAGGGTAGACTATGTGGGTGTAGTCCAGCTGTAGAGTCACTGGCATGATATGCTTACATATTAACAAGTGACCCCTCCTCCCACACCCTTGCTCCCCCCACCCAAGCATGGCATGTGGACTTTGGTGTATCCAGCCATGTGACTTTTCATGTCAAGTGGCTTGAAGCCAATAGCATGTGTGTCTTATGTCTACATAGGGTATGACACAAATCTAAGACCACACATAGTAGGAATGTGGCTATTCAAACCGATTGTGATGCTAAGAAGACTCTTTGAAAGGTCATGTACCTACGATTACTAACAATCTCGTGTCAATTGGTCACATTAGTTAAGGGTTTGATATGAAGCACAATACATGCATGTTTTCCCATGTAAACACGATTTGTTGGATGTTTAGTTTAAGTGCAAGTATGCCCAAAGAGAGAAGAGTGATAACTTATCCATGCTTACTATTGAAATCTTGGACATTGAGATGTGGCATAACTAGATAAGCCACATGAATTTTCAATGATTGGTCACTCTTCTAAATTTAGGAGGTGTTACATGTTTGCCATTGTTTGAGGATATAGTTTTGTCATGCACCTATGGTGCTTGCCAGTTTTCCAAACAAGCATCTAAGCCCTTTCCAAAGGAGGAAAAGGAAGCATGGAGAGTGCTTGAGTTGCTATGCACTAATCTATGGATAGCATTCCATCTGAGCTTGAATGAGATGAAATACTATGTTTATTTTGTGGATGGTTTTTATAGGAAGACTTGGGTGTATTTGTTGTAGAAAAAGTTTGAAGTATTTGGGAACTTTTAGCTCCTTTGTAGTAGAATGAGAGATAGCACATTATTAGCATGCTTTTGGATTGGGAAGGGGGTTTCACATATCTAGGAAATTTACATTGTATTTTGAATTCTTATGGCATACAAAGATAAGTTTCGTACACCTATACATTGCAATAAAATTGTGTTCTAAGTTGCATTTATACTCCATATTATTTAAAAATATATTTTACATAGTTAATATACTCAAATAATTTTCATAATACCTTAATTGCCATATAATAACAAGTTAAATATCTCACATGAGAAAATCTTCCATATGAAAGTTTTTTTAATAAAAAAGATATCTCACATTTTTCTCAAATCAAAAAAATTATTTCACTATGATATGATACTTGATATTATATTTTGGTTAATTATATAGATCTTGAGTCCCTAGCATTTCTTTCATTTGTTGTTTCCATGAATATGTAGGTTGGCTAATGAAAGACGAAGGAATAAATATGTAGGTGAAGAAAAAAATATGATTTTCTTTTATATTTGTTTCGAATTGTCATTTTTAGTGATGCGTGACCATAATTACCATACTTTTCGTTTTGAACTTAATGTGTTATTATAGGCGAAAATAAGCTTGCATTGCATTATCAGGTACTTCAATAAACTAAATGAAGAACTAGTAAAGAGAGCCAAGTGCATCTGCACAAATTAGAAATTTGGATGCATTAGCCATACTATTAGATATAGAAGGAGGCAACATGGAATAAAGGAAAGCCATCTATAAACTTGCAAAATGGTTTGAAGCTAGCTCAACAATAATAGATACTCTTTACTACTCAATCAAGGCAATATCATATAAGGAAGAGGAAGGGCATCAAAATCAATAAAGCCATAAGGGAAGACCTTTTCTGCTTTTGCACCTCACGTTAGAACAAAGTGAATAGGTTTCAAGGGCCATAAATAAAGACCTTTTTGTATCTCAAGCTGCTTAAGTCCTAAGTGAAGCCCTTATTTTTCTTTTGTTTGCTCTTTACTACTCAATCAAGGCAATATCATATAAGAAAGAGAAAGTTTGTCAAAATCAATAAAGCCATAAGGGAAAACCTTTTCTACTTTTGCACTTCACATTAGAACAAAGTGAATAGGTTTCAAGGACCATAAATAAAGACATTTTTGTATCTCAAGCTGCTTAAGCCCTAAGTGAAGACCTTCTTTTTCTTTTGTATCTCTAGCTATCACAAGGGTCAAGTTAAGCTTATACTTAACAAATCTAAGAAAATGTCCTCTTTTTAATACAAACTTTACAATGTTCAAAAACAATTCCTTTGATTTCTCACATTTTAATTTATTAAATATTAAATATAAATTATATCTTTAAAAAAAATAAAAACATATTCTATTAAAATAGTAAATGAATTTATTAGAAAATTTATTTATTTTTATGAAAATAATTTTAATTAATTATTTAATTAATTAAAATATAAATGATTGACTTCGATTTTCAAATTGTAGAGTCATTATTCAATTATAAAGTACAAGGGTTGACATAGTTGTGAATCAATCTATATAGTTAGCTAGGAAACCACATCTAGATGTTGTATATAGGATCATGTGCTATGCAAAGTTCAGAGTGGGTTATGGATTGCACTATGGGGTAGGTATGGAGCCCAAGTTTTATAATTATGCACATGAAGATTGGGCAGATAGTGCAAATGATTAGTGATTAACATAGGGTATGCATTTAATCTATTAGGTGTAGCAGTTTCGTGGATGTCAAAGAAGCATCCTACCATTTCTCTATCTTCTACAAAGGTTGAGTATAGAGGAGGGATAGAGGGACAACAATCATGGAATAGGAGGCCATACATTAGTTATGTAGCTTGATAGATCACATTGATTGCAATGTAATGGATTGTGTGTCTCTTTATTGAGGTAAAATTACTAGTATCATATTAGTTATGATATAGTTTTTCATGCTTATATGAAACACATAGGGCTCCACTACTACCTTCTTTATCAGAAGGTGCTTATTAGTGAAGATATAGACCTACAACATGTGTCTACTAATAAGCAACATGTTGCAAGCCATTGCCTCAAGTCAAGCTAGAGTACTTCTAACAATATGTGGGAGTAAATAGCTTAAGTGATGCAAGCTTAAGAACTCACCCTCCTCATGACTTGAGCCTAAGGGGGAGTGTTGATAGATATGGTGCATATGATGCCAGACTCTATATACCATCTCATATGTGATAGACATTGTGAATAATCATGACATGTAGCACTACACTACCCCACACCATTAGTTGTAATGTCTATGTGGTGCCAATATATAAGGCACACTAATCATTCTAGTATATAGCATAATTTAGGACTAATATAAAAACGAGCCCAAGAAGCTCTCTTCCACCATAGCCTATCTGTATGTGTGCATCTATGATATTTGATAATTCTTGATATGCCCCAAGATTATTAATCCTAATCTAGGTCTCCAATCATCAAGAACCACCTAAATAGATATAACCTAGGCCATGTTGAGCTTAATCCTTAACTAACTTGCTTACTAGGTTTTATTAAAATATTACCTATTTAAACAAGTATTTTCTATCTTCAATTCAATTGCACTATTCATTTGTTATCTAGTAGTGTTTCTTTAAGGTTGACAAAAGTTAATATGTATAATATTAATTTTTATTGAATGTAACCTCACATAATACATGTTCACCACTTCATCTCTATATGATAAGTTTAAGGTTTTTGATTATTTGAGCCTTTACACCTTCTCTTGTCTTTTTTATAGGATACTTGTCTTGAATGCCCATGTGGTCTTTCAAGTTGGAAATCACCCTAATGTTGCGGTTATTTTGAAATTCTCAAGCCTGTTCTTGAATGTCTCCATTTCTACAAGACAATCCCCACTTTTGATGTGGCCTTTCTATGCAACATGCACATCACTCAAAAGCTTACCGAGACCACCCTGCCTTAGGGTAGGCCTTAGGGTGGATCCATTAGGGGTTAAACTTGTATGCGTTGCTACAAGCACAAACAATTTCTTTCAAGTAGTATTCCTAACAAGTAAAGAGGCAAATGAGTAATATCTTAACTTGGAGGCAACTCCTTCAAACTTGGTTCCCATCTAACCCTAGGATTTTTCCTAATTTCCCTTTGGATTTGATTTTTTAAAAATTTTCATATTTAAAATTTGATTAACCTTCCTCCCTTAGGCCATTTCCTTAGTTGTCGTTGGTCTCTTTCTTTCATAATCATTGTTAAAGATTGGTCCTTGGCCTCATTAAGAATCTAGAGATTATTCTAATTTGGGGAAATTTATCAGATTTTGTATTTTATAGTGGGATTCTTCTCCCTTAAGAAATATCCCTAATTGGTAGTCTTGATACTCTATTTTAATTATCCTAATTTGCTTCAAGTACCAAGATAAAGCAATTTTTCCTATGTTTACATGTACTAAGGGAATATTTGTTGATATTTAAGGATTTCATAAGTGCAAGGAGAAATATCATTGATATAATTTTCACCATCCTTTACAATTCACATAATTTATAAAGGCAAAAAGATATTATTCTTAATGCAACTTCTATCTTTTCGATGTTTACATGATTTATAAATGCAAAAAAAACTTAATGCAATAATTATTTAATAAGAAACTTAAGATTAAATTTCTCAATTTGATGTTATGCAATTTATCTTAACTTTGAATTATCTAATTTTAATTTAACAATATTTACTTGTCCTATCGTTATGTTCCTAGCCATATATTGAATGAGCATTAATTTGGGAAGGAACTTGGTCTTGTGCCGCATGTGATGGAATGTCAATTACATTTGAGACCACATTGGTAGCTCCTGTGCTCCTCGCTCCAGAATATTGTAACGTGCCTAGGTCGTGACACATTTTAGTAGTCCATCAGGAATCCGAGCTAAAAGATGCCACTTGGCACTCCCATAGAATGTCCAAGGGTTTGTTGGTTAGTGACTCCCCTGTCTACTATACAATGAAACATATTGGCCAATCCCATTAGGATCAACTTGAATCTTCTTGGGTTTCTAATGGTCAAGTCATTCTACGGCCTTCTAGAGTCGTTCTTCGGACAATCTACTTTGCGTAGAGCATCTAAACCGAGGCAGACTCATATTGCACACTTGGTTCAAAGAGAATGGGAAACGAGAGGGATGCATCGCTTGACCTCTCTACCTATAGGCTAAAGTCCCATTCTAGTCCCCTAAAACACTATGAACCAGGGTTCTACCCTACATTATCTAAGGTCAATACGTCATCACGATTTGAATGTTGAGAAGCTTTCCAGTTCTTTGGGACTACCCTATCGTAGGAAGACCCATCAGGGGTTCCGCCCATCCGCTTCCCTTCATAGCTTTAGTTTCCTACTTACCTAAGGGCACATTAGTGGTAACACATACAAGCAACTTTCTTAATTAACCCATTAGTCACATGTTCCTTTATGTAATTTTATGCACTGATAGGAAAACAGATCTAACAAATTCCTTGAAAGTAAACTTTATATTAAAATTTCAACAGAGGATGATTCCCACAATCCGTAAGGATGCATCTAATTTTCCTCCAAGTTTTCGCCCTTGCACTAGTAATAGGGCCTTGAGATTCCTTCCCAAGTCACATTGTCCATCTAAGTAGGACCCAAGATAGGGGATTTACACCAAGAGCCCCCCTGGCACATGATTATCCTCCTACAAATGGATGTTTCTATGGAGAGACCTCTCATGATGAGTTCGCTCCACATTCCCGATGTGGCTATCAAAAAAACCCCCTTGGATAGGGTTGGCGGCTAGCTGGGGGTGCTCAACACACCTTTCCCAAGTGTTTCAACCTAAATCCAAGTTGAAGTGTTTTCTTCTTATCAATTCCTTTGTTAGATGACTCCTTTTCCAAACAGGTGTTCCTAAGTACAAACACAAGCAGAAGTGCACAATATGTACTAGACAATTCTTTGTTCTCTTTGCTGAAGGAAATTATGATTTGTTGAGATAGCATCTAGTCTCAGCTTTATCCCCCTTATTGTCTGAGATTTCTAGAGATAACCTAATTTAATTTCCTCATTCTTTTGAATGAAGGAGTATCCTTGCAATATTGATTGCAATTCGGGACATTGACTTTCCTACAACGAAACCCTACGTATTCATTTGAACTAGGGTTTGTTGCGTAAATCATAAATTTACTTAAGGACTTTGAATTCCTTTTAGCTTCAAGTAAGATGGGCCTTGAGAAGAATCCTTTAAACTTTGTATGGTGGTCCCAAAGAACTGGGAGGCTTCTCAACATTCAAATTGTGATGATGTATTGACCTTAGATAATGTAGGGTAGAACCCTGAATCATATCATTTTAGGGGACCGAAATGGGACTTTACCCTACGGGTAGAGAGGTTGAGCGATGCATCCCTATTGTTTTCAATTCTCTTTGAACCAAGTACGATATGGGTCCGTCTCGGTTTAGATGCTCTGGGCAAAGTAGATCGACAGGATGCTAGAAGGCCATAGAATGACTTGACCATTAGAAACCCAGGAAGATTTAGGTCGATCCTAATGGGGTTGGCCGATACGTTTTGTTGCGGAATAGACTCAGGAGTCGCTAACCGACAGACCCTGTGATATTTTGTGGGAGTGCTAGGTGGGATCTTTTAGCTTAGATTCTTGATGGACTACTAAAATGTTTCACGACCTAGGCACGTTACAATTGGTATTAGAGCAAACCAACAAACAACATAAGTAATATAAGAGTAAATCAAGTAAAGTGAATTAATGTTTTCACCAGAAAACATTTTTGGGAAAGGGAAGACTATTGAAACCAATGCTAAAGTATGGATTGAATCCATGGAGGATTACTTCAGTGCATCAGAAACATCACCTGCAAACCAGGCTATGATTGCCAAGCTCAAGATGACTGATGAAGCTAGGCTCTAGTGAAAGTAGTGGTGCAAGGACCAAGCAGTAGTAGCTAAAAGAACAGTAACTTGGGATAAACTCAAAGAGGCAGTGCAAGGGAAATGTATGCTATTGGCATATAGGACTCAGAAGATGAACGAGTTCTTTAAGATAAAGCAATTTGGTCTATCTCTGGAGGCATACTACTCAAAATTTGTCTCCTTGCTAAAGTACGCTCCGACTATGAGCATATCCCAATAGCTTTCCAAATTTTGCGATGGGTTAGATTCACCAATGGGATACCCAATTTGAATCTATGCATCCTACAGATTTACAAGACGCATTGATAAGAGTAGGTCCCATTGCCCAAGAAGTCAGCCCAAATCCAAGAATAATCGATCTTGGTCTTACAAAGATCAAGAACCAGGGAATGACAAAATCCCAATTTAAAAGAGTACAAGGAGAAGATCAAGGACAGTGGAAGAAACCAAAGGTGAATGCAATCAATGACTTTGTTCATACATAGTGAAATAACCAAAACCTGCAATGCTTCTACTACAAGGAACCCAAGCACTTCAAAAGAGAGTGTCCCAAACTTGGTGTAAGGACCACCGCCAAGGACGATTCCATGGGAAAACTAGAGCTACACGTGGTCAAGGTCAAGCAGCAATGGGGGAGGACAAGGACTTCCAATATCACCATCAAGGAAGTAAATTAAGAGAAAGAACGAACTATGGAAGCAGAGATTGAAAAGGCGACTGTCCATGCTGCTCTCCATAAAAAGGGACCAAATCGCCAATTCTTGATGATCCAAATCCCTTCACACTACCAAGGTAAGAATTTCAAAATCTTGATTGACTGTGGAAGTATGCATTCTTTTATATTCTCCTACTTGTGCAAGAAAGCTAGGAATAACCACAATAGTTGCACCCACTTTACTTTTGGAATTAGCAAATGGGCATGAAATCAGTTGTACTATACAACGTAGGATGGTGGACCCGTAGAGGGTTCCGCCCACTCGCTTCCCTTGATAGCTTTAGTTTCCTACTTACCTAAGGGCACATTAGTGGTAACACATGCAAGCAGCTTAATTAACCCGTTAGTCACATGTTCCTTTACATAATTTTATGCACTGACATGAAAATAGATCAGACAAATTCCTTGAAAGTAAAATTTATATTAAAGTTTCAACTAAGATACAAATATCGTCCATAGGATGATTCTTGCAATCCGTAAGGATGCGTCTTATTTTCCTCCAAGTTTTTGCCCTTACACTAGTAACAGGGCCTTGAGATTTCTTTCCAATTCACACAGACCAGCTGAGTAGGACCCAAAGAAGCAGGGGATTTACAGCCAAAGCCCCTTAGCACCCGAGCATCCTCCTATGAATGGATGTTTCTACGGAGAGACCTCTCACGATGGGTTCGGTCCACATTTCCAATGTGGCTATTAAAAAAAACCCCTTGGATAGGTTGGCGGCTAGTTGGGGGTGCTCAACACGCCTTTCCCAGGTGTTTCAACTTGAATCCAATTTGAAAGATTTTCTTCTTATCAATTCCTTTGTTAGATGACTCCTTTTCCAAACAGGTGTTCCTAAGTACAAACACGAGCAGAAATGCACAATATGTACTAGACAATACTTTGTTCTCTCTACCGAACAAAATTTTGATTTGATGTGATAGCATCTAGTCTAGGCTTTATCCCCATTATCGTTTGAGATTTCTAGAGATAACCTAATTTAATTTCCTCATTCTTTTGAGTGAAGGAGTATCCTTATGTTTTTGTGATTCCATATAAAGTCAATCACATTTTCAACTTGAGATATTTTTTAAAGGTTACTGCTACAATAGGAGTAGGAGGTAGGTATGTTATGTGCATCCATATGATAGTACCCGATTGGAACCAGCCACAATGTTGCATTTTACAGTGTCTAAAACCTACCTCAGTTTTGTCATCTAGGTTTTCTTGTATTTTGGATTACTTTGCTAGAATCCATGACTGACACAAACAGTCCCAAGTAGATGTTTGATAGTAGATGGTTTTTTGCAAAGTTTTCTACTCTTGATCTCATGATCAACTTCTCTTAGGTGGGGGAAGCTCTGTCAGCTCTTGAAGAAATACATCTACATATTCCTTTAGCCAAGATGGCTCTTTATTGGCTTCCTTTTCTTGCTCAATCCTATTAAGTTTGATTAGGTAGATATGTAGTCCTTTTCGTAGTCCCTTCATGATCCGAGAAGCTTTTGATAGTTGAATTCTAGGGTTTCTAGCTTTGCCTTGAGTAGTTACCAACTCTCCTTTTTTATCTGGGAACATGATTAGAATTTTCTTGCATTGAAGTGAGTATCATTGGGGATTAGCCAATCCATCTCTAATAAGCACTCGTAAGCTCCTAAATTCATGACTTTTAACCCCACGTTGGAAAGATTGCCTCCTAAGTTAAAATCCACTTTCCTAGTTTATTGAGTAGAAATTACCTCTTTCCCATTTTCCATTTTCACTAATAGTTTAGATGCAGATTCAGTGTTTACTCCTAGGCTTTTTGCACACTTCGATGAGATAAATGAGTAGGTGCCACAATCAATCAAAATCTTAAAGATTTTACATTGCTGACATCTAGATTATTGAGAATTGATGGTTAGGCCCCTTCTTATTGTGAGAAGCATGTATTGTTGCTCTTTCCATGTCCACTTATAAAGTGGGATCTTGACCTTTGTCCATTTCTTCATTCCTTCCTTTGAAGGATACTCTAGAAACTTCCCCTTTGGTGGTTGAAACTGCTCAATTTTGGCCACGAAATTGCCCTTGGCAAATTGGTTGTCCTAGCTTCGGACATTGTCTTTTAAAGTGGGTGAGTTCATTGCAATGGAAAAATATTGGTAATTCCTTGTTGATGTGGCTATAGATACAAAGTTTCCAATTGCGCTTCTCTTGATCTTCTTTCTTTGCCTGGTTTGGTATTATCCTTGGATCCTCTTAATATATCCTCATGGTCCTTTATATGGAGAACTTTTTTCTCAATTTTTTCCACTCTTGAATGTTGATTGACGTTCGTTTATAATGGCCTAACTCGAATTAATGTGTCTTGTAGGTTAGATGGGCGCATTGCTTCAAGACGAGTATCCAATAGAGAGTTTAGCCCATGACAAAACTTTTGACACTTATTGTATGATGTCCATTGGTAGGGCATACTTTAGAAGGGATAAATTTGGAATAATAAGTCTCCAAGGTTAATCTAGATTGCTTTAAGCTAAATAATTTATTCATTTTCAATATATAGTAGGCTAGTGGGAGGTATCACCCACATATAGCTTTCTTTAGCTTGTCCCAAGTAATGGTCACTTCCACAACCCCTTGGTCCTTGCACCATTGCTTCCACCAAAGCCCCATCAACTTTAGTTTATGTAATGTCCCCATTACTTAGTTTATTTTAATGTGCATATACATTCCAAAGAAAAGTGATTTATGTTGCATATTTTTAAAACTAGCTCTAATTATGAAGATAATTGCTATTATTAATGAGGTATTATATGCCAATTCATGGAAGAAAGGCTTGGGAAACCCTCCCAAGACTAGCTTATTAAGATTATGATTGTAGTATAGAACAACAAAAAGAACTAGCCTAGTGGATAGTCACTTGGTAGTTAAGTACACTTGGGTGACGACACTGCCAGGATGGGTGATCTCCCTAGAAGATTTTCCTACAAGCTAGTGGGAGCTTCTTACGCACAGCCAATGGCACCAATGAAGCCTTCGTAGCCTATTGCCAAGTATGCCAAGGCCAAGATGCCAAGGTCTATGCCTTAGTCATCGCCTTAGTCATGCGCCTTGGAGTGACACCTGCCCAACCATGCGGCGTGCAGTGCGTCCTCGCCCATATATTCGTCAATTTTTATCTTTGCGCTACAAAAATGGAGCCCCTCCCTGATGTCATCAATGACATTGTCAAAAAATGCTAAAAGAAAGTGTTATCTCTTTGTCATCAATAATGTCATCAAAAATGCTAAAAAGCAAGCGCCCTCTCTTTACCACCACCCCCCTCTCATTACTATATAAACAAGGGTAGAGCATCATGTTAAGGGCACACAACGATCCATGTAGAAGTCTCTCTACTGCTATTGATGCAATGAACCTCTGCTACAACCATCCGAATATTTGTCTTTGTCTCTGTCTCTCTCTCTCTCTCTCTCTCTCTCTCTCTCTCTCTCTCTCTCTCTCTCTCTCTCTCTCTCTCTCTCTCTCTCCACACCTACGTGGAAGCACTACTCGAATCTATCAGCTTCTTCCATGGCTCCTAAGAGATGTTGAGATGCTGAGCGAGGTCACCCTTAGAGAGCTCCCCAACACGTGGAAGTGATCATTTCTACTGCTAAGGGAACTCAACATGATGTTGAAGCACAAGAGGAAGTTAACCCTGAACCCATTCAAACCAAAGAACCAGCCATCCCACAACAAATAAAGGTTACGGCTATAACCCATATTCACGATGGATGGCCAAATGGAGATAATCAAGTTAATACATAAGAAAAGGATCACTATTAGTTAGAACTTACTTAGACTTGTAAAAGAATGTTAATATTATCAAATTCTTTTTAGGAAGGAACACGAAAATTGATGAAGGGGATAGATTCTATGCATCGCATTGATAATTGTGTTAAAATGTCTTATGGGTTATGATTGCTTTTGGATTTGTGAATGATGAGTTATGGCTCTTATGATTCAGGGCTTGCACAATCAGATGAGTTGTGGATTGTGGTGGTTTGGGACATTGGGGTGCCCAACCTAATGCTCCCTTACGCTCTACGAAGTGTGGAAAAACTCACCTGTGGGTGGGGGTCCTACGCTCCCAAGGGAGGTAGGTGCTTTTGGTTTTTGATAATATTAACATTCTTATGGTTCCCCTGTTATGTAGGACGGCTTTGGAGGCTTAGGGAAGCTTAGAGGGTCTCTGAGAATGTAAATTCCCTATTGACTGCGGATGGAGGCAATCACATACAGCCCAATCCCAAGGGATTGGAAGGTCCTATCCTAGGCTAGATAGCATCTTTCTGCGGAAAGACAATTTTGTCACTCTGCAGAGTGATGGTGAAATAAAGTATCTGATTTTTGAATTGTTTTTAATGTGCTAAAGATCGAGTTTAACGAACCCAATTTAATGGAGTAATAAAAGAAAGCTGATTTTGTATGTCCAAACAATGTGGTAGTATGCTTTTAATTAGAAAACTAAGCAAACCCATCGAGGAAACTGGAAGGCTTTGATCCTAACGATTGGACACTAGTGGTTGGGTGGACTCGATAAGTTAGGTAACTTTCCAACTCTAGATAGAGCTTATTAAGTCGTGACCCTCCCAGTAATTGTAAAATTAGTTACTAGTTTTAACATCGTTTTAGGGGGCCAAAGCTAAGATTTTACCTTATGGGTGGGGAGATCGAGTTACACTCTCCCCTGTCTGTCACTCTCTTTGAACCAAGTGCGGTGTTAACCTCACTCCTGCCTTTGATTGATTACAAAGTGGTCTTTCTCAGGTGGGCGTTAGATTAATGTTAGGGGTGACTTTTCCACGCTTCCCCTATGAAGTAGAATTGAGATTCCCTTGCTCAGTCTAAGGTTTCCCATGGGAAGATGGGATGGTGATGTGCATGGATATGAATTTCAGTTGATTACTTGAGGACTCCTCCGGGTTTGTTGGAGGCACCTCACAGTTTAGCTATCATTACCTAATTCGGAGGAGTAGTTCTCGTAGCAACAAAGTAATACTCCATAGATTCAATCCAAATTTTTACTTTTGACTTGACATTCTTTAATGTACCATCAAATTTGGGGAGTTTGACTTTCTTGAAAATGAGTTTCTTCTCTTGAACTTTGACTAGGGTAGGTATAGACATGGAAGGCGCAATACCTTGGTTTTATTAACATTTGCAAGATTAGTTATATGTCTTGAGTGTTTACAATACTTGCCTCTCTTTAAGGTCTTTTCAACACTTGAATCCATAAATCTTAGATTTATAATATGCAGTTAGTATGAAGTACACATTCTTGCAAAAAGTTGAGACTCTTTTATTATTCACAATTCACGATAGGGCTAACTAGATCTCTTTATTACATTAAGTAGATAGTTGGAATCAAGGTAGGGAAACTTTTGGATTACAAAAATTCTAATTGTGAAATTCAAATACATCAATGGTTTTTTGAGTTGGGGGCTCATTAAATATTTTCACAATGTTGTACTTCTAGCAAATATTTGGGAATATATCTTTACAATAATTGTGGTAGGACGAGTGCCCTAAACATGCAACGTGCTCAATTGGGAGAATTTGGAGCACTTGATTATAAAGATAATGGTTTTGGTGAACTCATTCTCCACCTATATTGAGGATGGGATTTAGGTGTGATTCTTTGAAGATGAACATCTTGACCAGTTTAAGGTTCTCCATCCACTTGATTATCTTAAGGTTGTTTTGAAGATAGGCAAGTTGATCAGCATTGATGAAGAAATAGACCCCGCTTCGCGTCCATCGATGCTCCTAATATAATAGTGAAGGATTGTGCATTTGCTTCAAGATCCTCATCAAGTGATCCTGCCAATCGAAGTTAAGGGAATGCATTGCTAAGGTAGACATTGCTTGGAATACCATTTTTTTTTGACAATCTTTATTATTTTGGAAGAGATTTCGTCAATTTGTTAGAGATAAGTTATTCTTGCATTGAATGTCTCTTTAACAAGGTTACAAACAAATCTTTCTATACATTATTTTTATTTCATTCTAATACCATTTGTGATGTGCCTGCTGAGATGTCCTTGGTGGCACAATTTCTCTAGTCCATTGAGATGATTTTTCTAGGTAACACCACTTAGTACTCTTTCAAATAACACGGTGTTTGCTACTTGCCTAGGATCTCTCAAGTCTACTTTGCAATAGAAGGTCCTAGTTGTCCCCATGAGAATCAACCTGAATTTCGATTTCTAAGCAAGCTAAGCTCTCCTATTTTGGAGTTAACTAGCATCAGTCTTTGAGTAATTGTTTGTGCAAAGTCAACCCCTCTATGCATAAGGCAAAGTCTCACTCGGTTCTCCTAAAATTATATAGAATCAAGATCATAATTTATTCTAGGATCAAATCTTTCCTATATTCTAATGTACTTCTTATAGAGACCACTCTGCCTTAGGGTGGATCCATTGTTAGGGATCACACCCTCTTGCTTCTCTCAATTGGATAGTCTCAATTATCTACTTACCTAACAAATTTAAGTTTTACACATAAGAAATCAGCTCCTTTGAATCATAGTATTTGCTTACGTAATTCAAAATCACAACACACAAACAATGAAATCGAACCCTTCAAAAGATAGGTTTTTTATTTAATAAAATTTATTATACAAGTGATCACCTTTCACCCATATGGAAGAATAACACAAGGCCATTATTTCTCCAATATTTTCACTCGTAAGTAGTACTAGGGCATCAAGAAATCCATCCTAAGCTAGATAAGAGTTTGGGTAGTTCTTAAGAGCCTAAGAGTTTACTAGTTAGAGCCCCCCCTAGCATCCTCAACTCCTCTTGACCAAGGACTTCCTACGGAGTGACCTCTCACTATCGTGGTCCATCTAGAAATAAATCGACATGGCACTTTGTTTCCTCTTGGGAAAGGGATTCGTAAGTAGCCTTAGGGGAGGTCTAGTGTGCTTTTCTTTTATCATGTTGCAAAATTAGGGTATTATGATTTTTTATTACTCAGTTTAATTTCCTAAGTTTATCAAGTCAGACTTGTATACATTGGTACAAGCACAAGAAATTTCTTTCAAGTAGCATTCCTAATAAATAAAGAGGTAATTGAGCGAGATCTTAACTTGGAGGCAACTCCATCAGACGCAGTTTTCTTCTAACTCTAGGTTTTTTTCCTAATTTTCCTTTGGATTTCATTTAACAAAAAATTTTCATTTTCAAACTTCAATTAACCTTCCTTCCTTAGGCCATTTCCTTAGTTGTCATTGGTTTTTGTTTGCAATCTTTCATTTATAATCTTGATCAAGGATTGATTGTCCTTGACCTCACTAAGAATCTAGAGATTATCCTAGTTTGAAAAAAATTATCAGATTTGGAATTTATAGTAGGATTCTTCTCCCTTAATAAGTATCTCTAATTGATGATCTACTTTAATTATCCTAATTTGATTTAAGTACCAAGATAAAGCTATTTTTTCTATGTTTATAAGTGCTAAGAGAATATTTCTTGAAATATTAAAGGATTTCATAAGTGCAAAGAGAAATATTCTTGACACAAATTTCACCATCCTTTACATTCATATAATTTATTAATGCAAAAAGAAATTATTCTTAATGAAACTATTTGTTTATAAGGAACTTAAGATAATTTTCTCAATGGAATGTTATGCAATTTATCCTACCTTCAAATTATGCAATTTTAACTTAATAATATTTACTTGTCCTATTGCTACATTCCTAGCCATGTATTGAATGAGAATTAATTTCGGAAGGAACCTAGTCTTGTGTCACATGTGATGGCTTGTTGACCATGTTTGTGACTATATTGGTAGCTCCCATGATCCTTGCTCCGAATATCTCCTCTTCGCAAGGCCATTGCAAGAAGACATTTGTGGCCTAGCTCCAAGCTCTGAGTGTGGCATTAAACTCTAGACTATTTAGTGGCTCCTTGTGGGATCGATACTTTGCTAGGAGAGGAAGGATTTTTGTTGAAATACTCATGGACTAGAGTCACTGCTCCTCTTGTGATCAAGGATATCCTCCTATTGCTCTCAATCGTCTTTCTTTACTCTCTTTTCCCTCTATCCTTCTCTCCCTCTTATCTATTCCTTCCTTTATTCCTCTCTTTTTTTTCTCTTTCCTCCTTTCCTTTTCCTTCACCTCTTCTATCCTCTTCTATCCTCTTCCTCCTTCTCTCCTCTCTTCTTCTCTTCTCTTTTGCTTCACCTTTTCTACTCTTTTCCTTGTCTCCTTCTCTTCTCTTATCTTCTCCTCCACCTCTTCTCTTCTCCTTCACCTCTTCTATTCTCCTCCTTCTCTTGTCTTCCTCCCCCTATCTCTCCTTCTTAGTGATTGGTAATTTTAGTAAGTAGCCTTAGCCGAAGGTAAGGCTGAGGCTTTATAGACTTTTAGGAATTGTTAATGGCTATTGGGCATGTCAATGGCACCTTGTCATCACTGGTAGTTTGCATAAGTTCATTGGAATATACATGCAGTTGATGATTTCTTCATTGTATGTTTGATTGGTCGATGGTGTGTGTTCGATGATGATGATGGAAGTTGGTCAATTTGTTGACATCTCATCAATTGATTCTTATTTTTATATTCTTTAAAAAATCACTAAAGTTTTTCAACCTTAAAGTCCACTCCCCCTCTTAATACTAATTCACATGGAAGGGGGGGTGGAGAACATTATAGCCAAGGGTGGCCCAATAGGAAATGGTAAGGGCCTCTCTTGCCATTTCCCTATTTATTACAACAAAAGAAACCAAAAAAGGAATGCTTTCCACTTCAATTACTAAATATTAGATCATGCATAAGGGTCACACCCCTATGAGATTAGCCATTGGTACCATGAATGGGGCTGCCCCCACTCCATAAGGTTGAACTCCCACGAATATATGGATACTATAATGATATTGACACCCAAAGCCATCATCCAACAAGGCATTGTTGATAATCCAATCGTGGAACTAGATAAAAATTAGTTGGATCATCATATCAAATAATGTTCTTAATAACAAGATTAGAGAATCATGTGCCTTTGGAATGACATCCACCACTACTATTGCTAGTGAAATTGCCACCATTGGTGGTAGAGTTGTAAGAATATTAGATTGTAGAATCTTTAGCAAATGATCTCAAAATACTTAAAGTAGTTTCAACATCTAACCAAGGGAAATGGTAATGGGATAGGGTAGCAAGGTAGCATCCACCATTGTAACATATTCTACATGAATCTATGGGCTCAAGATTTTCATGGATGCTCATGGTGCCATACTATCCATTTGTGAGTTCATCAAGACTACATTTGGAAATTGGACTTTGAAATCCTAGTTAGCTCCAAACTACCACACTTGATGTTGGAATTTTTCTTTCTTGAGCTAGGTCACTCCAAAAGGGCATTGTTATCTAGCTATTTCTTTACTCTCCTCCTAAACTAGGTAGTCACATGGACTACAAGGTTAGGAACCTCCTCAATGTTGAGAATCTTGACCACACTAATCAAAAGAATAGGAGCATTTCCTTCATCATTTCATTGCTTTTGAGCATCATAGCCCTATGCTTTTGGTGCCCTCGGTGTCCTTCTTGCATGCAAAAGAAGCAAGTTTTATTGTAGGAGCCTTTCCTTCATCATTTCATTGCTTTTGACCATCATAGCCCTATGCTTTTGGTGCCCTCGGGGTCCTTCTTTCATGCAAAAGAAGCAAGTTTTATTGTAGGGGAAAGGGCATCTGTGATTTCATATTTCCTAACCTCGGCCTCCCTACTACATGCCCAATCTTTCTAGACAAATGAAATCACCATTGTTGTTGTGGCGGATGTCCTTGGTGCATTTCAAATTGTGGGAGCATTTATCCCAACTCAGATGCCTTCTTAGGCTAGCTGGCTACATGTATTGTACTTCCACGTCTTTGTATTATGGAGGTAGGTCTTACCAATTCTAGAATACTACTAGTTCAGAGTACAAGCCAATATCAAGGGTTGAGTTGGAACACTAGAGAGTTATTGTAGAGGGTTTGTGGGTGCCCTCTAAGGATATTGTAGCACTTGTCATTCTTTTTGGATTTTGCATGCTTCTTAGTGTCCTCGTCCTTACTACTCTCCTTGTTCATATCCATACCCAAATCACAATCATTAGAATTGTCTTTGTGGATCTTGTCAAAGTTTTCTATGGAATTCTTTGACTTCTTCTCCAAGAGACCCTTAAGGGAAGTGCTTTGTATGGAGTGTCAATTTGGAAAATTCATATGGAGTAGTCATTGTTAAGTCTATGCCAATTAGAGTAGCACAAAGAGGTCTATTTAGAAGTCATACATAAAAAGGAGTGATTAGCTTCTTTCATTAGCATGTTGTTGATTATATATCATATCAAGATGTAGAATTTTGCACCGTAAGGTTGCATGATCACCTTATTTGAGGCACCTAAAGAATTCCACCTTACAGTGATCCATTTTATCATAATGGAAGAGGCTCAAGGTGCTTTAGTGGGGTGTAGTTGGCCCATCCATTATACTCATCCAACCTTGCTATGGTTGTCTTTTGCAATTATTCTCGAAGGTTATTGCTTGTTGAGCCTCATTAGTGCTATCTAATATAATGTAGGGCATACACTATCTTGAACTAGCAAAGGTAGGCATCTTAGTCTTCCCTAGTGAGCCTAGAAAATTTTGTTTAGGAAATGTGAATGTCCATCAAAACACCGAAAGGGGGAGGAAGTGAAACAACCATTGGAGTCTTGAAGGGAGGAATATGTTGGACAACAAATATAGTTTGTTAATTTTACAGCAAGCATACTTGAAGGTTTTTAAGTATCAATCAACAACATCATCGGCCATATGGTAGGCATTCAAAAATTCAATGGATAGAGTAGAACCTAAATAATTAGCACATGACCTCTAGCCTCTCAACCTCAACAACTCTAGGAGCCTTGGGAGTCAACACTTTTTGGGAAGGAGTAGAGCCTCACATTGTCCTAGTGGGATCAATGGTGGTGTATGATTATTTTGGTAATGGCGATGAAAATAATTAATTTAGATAAAAGAGGAGTTGATACCTTTGTCAACATGTGACGAAGATGGATGAGGACTCACAAGCTAATGGTTAAGCTAAAATATCCAATAAAATTTAACTTAGAATTCTAAAGAAGATAGTGCACGAAAATAGAGAAGATTGGGACACTAAATTGGATTAAGCTTTATGTGAATTTAGAGCTACATACATTGTCAATATAGGGTTATATCCTTTCAAGTTGGTGTATGGTTTGAAAACTGCAATGGCAATACAATTTGTGGTTCCTAATTTAGAGGTATTAGTGGAGAAGAAATTGTCTCGAAAGGATTCTCTTCCATGTCAAATGGAGCAATTGATGTAGTTGGAGGAGGGTTGGGTCATGGCTTTGTATATTTCAAGAGGAGTCATTTTTAATAGGAGGAATGCTTGGGTATAGAGACACATCAAGAAGAGGTTTTTGAGAAAAGATATTTGGTGGTGATGTATAAAGAAAATTTTTGAGAAAAGATATTTGGTGGTGGTGTATAAATCCAAGATGGGTAACCACCCAAGAAAGTTGAAACTCGTGTAATATTTTGTGTTTAGCTAGTTTTATGAACCTTTTGGATATCAAGAACAATTCTATTAGATGAGCCTATAATGAGAAACTAAAGTTCTTCATGGTTTACATCAATTATGGCATTTTCAAGCTTTAGAAGATTAAAACTGATGGGTACCTAGGCCCTTATGTCTAGACAAGGGTGTATACAATGTATAATTACAAGAAAAGTGTAGGTTCAAGAAGAAAGATAGTAAGTTGAGGCAACAAAACTGATGATATTAGGTAGAAAATTCCTCAAGTTAATGGATTTTTTGCTTTCTAGAGGTTCTCTTCTAAAAGGTACAAAGTTTTTTGGTTGTCACTAACTAGTTAAGGTATTGAAGGAGAGTTATCCCAAGTGACCAAGTACTCTCTAGATGGGCCCATGATCTCAAATTTTGATCAACTCAAGGTATTGATTTGCAATACCTTGTGTTTTCACAAATTTGGATATTATAGTTGATTTAAAAGCCAATGAAAGAAAGTAACACAAGTGTATAGTCTGTAGTGCACATGTTAAGATACGTGAGGGACTCCCAAAAGTGGTTAGGAATCAAGAAGAGGGGTATTCTGGCCTGAAGAAAGATAAATAATAAATGACTTAAGCTCTTGATCAATGAAATTGAAGCATTAGATGATGGAATTTTTGGGAACTTTTCTTTTGAAGGTATTCTCTCAAGATGAAGTACAAGAATAGGCCAAAATTGGCAAAAACATAGTAATAAGAAGCATAATGGAAACCTATAAATTATGAGGCTAAATATTTTTTTCTTTCAAGGAATTCCTTGCATAGTTGGTGATGTAGGTATTGATCTCAACATGGGACAAATGAAGTGAAACTTGCAACATCCACATTATCCTAAGTCCCCTAGAAACTAATATTCTCCCTTACACTTATAGATCTCAACTACACAAGTTTTCATTGATACATATCCATATTCGAGCCTTGAGTCTTTCTAGCCTAAACATTTTCTTTTCTTTGTGTTCCTTGAAAAGAAAGAAAAATTGGTCATTCTACAATGTCATGAGAAAGTTAAATGACAAGAAATACAGATGCCATGCAACCAATATTACAAGTAGTAAAGAAGGATATTTAAAACCAAATAAGGGAATTGCCTAGAAAGTAGTTAAGAGATATAGTCATAAGCCTCTTATCAATACATTGTGCTCTAATTTTGACATGTCTTGTGAGATGACCAATTTTATAAATTAACTTTTACACCCATGAATTTAGTTATATTAGATTCAATGCACACGATAACCAAATTTTCCTAGGGTTTCACAAGATTTGGATATTTTTGGCAACACCCAAAATAATAGGCCATCTAGTGCTACCAAGTTATTTTGAAATCTTATAAATTTTGTAAAACACTTTTTAGTATGAAAGTACCTTGTAATTTAACATGTTGTGGGTAGGTGTTTAAGAATCAACATATAAACATTGATATATATTTTATATAGTCCTCTGAAATATTAATACATATGGCTAGAGTTATTGCACATTTCTTTTCTTTAATAAGGTTATTTTTATTTTCTTTATTCTAAGAAGCTTTATTTTCCCATGATCTTGGATTTGGAATTTCATCTAGTACTACCACACTTCCAATACATTTCTCCTAAGATTGTTGCTCCAATCTTGATAACTTTTTTAAAATAAGCTAGTACATCAATGGAATTCCTCTTCATGTTTGTAAAGCTTGTGGGAGTTCAAATGGACAACTCACCCACCTTAGTAATGGGTGACTAGAACATGGATCCTAGGTAGGTTGATAGATCACATGGGGTGTATATGATGATTATAAGAGAAAAAGAGGCTTAGAGAGAGTTAGAAAACTCCCATGATCTAAGGGACCTTTCAATAGACTAACATAGCCCCCTTCACATGGCATAACAAGCATGGTGGACCAACATGGAGGGCTAGCCAACTTGACAAGATCTATGCCAATATGGATGTCGTGTGGCTAAGGAGAAAAACTAGAGTCAAGGCATCTATTTAGGAAACTATCTTAGATCAACTTCCACTAATACTTGCCTTTAAGTGATTATCATAGGTAGAACTAGCAATGGACTCCCCCTTCAAGCTGAATATGTCATTTTCGAATGAGAAAAAATTCCTTAACAAAGCCAAGGAATGATAGAAGATTCCTCATATTTCAAATTGATGAAGTATCTGCAAAGTGGTCGCCCATCTTGCTAAGAGACATGGAAGAATAAAAGTAGCTCAGAGAAAGTAGCAAGATAACCAAGTGGCTTAGACCACAGCCTCACTATTTCTCACCCTACAAATTAGCCTTAATGACAAACACATGTAGAGGATGTTTATAGTGGTAGAGGAACACATGAAGGAAATGGAAGATGATAGAGTTTTTGTGGCCAAGGTTTAGCTCAAGGGCTCATGGGAGCACTTGGGGGATAGCCCATCTTCCAGTTTCTTTTAGGTCATGAAGGCCAAAGAAAGAAAGGTATTGATTGCTAAATAGAGGATCAACAAGGGAGTAGGATAGTAGATGATTGTGAAACCCATGCAAGTATTCAAGACCCATCTCTCCACAATTGTTGGAAGTGAGCTAGAAGAAGGAGAAGGCTATGAGGACATAGCTGTCTAATTTCTACTTGGAGTGGTGACCCTAGTCCAAGCTAAGGAAGCCCTGCTCCTTGAGAGGTTGTTCACTATGGAGGAGCTTAAGTTTTCCCTAGACATAATGAAGAAAGACAAGACCCTAGGATTTGATGGCTTGACACAAGAACTCTTCTAGAAGATTTGAGATACATGTTCTAGGGAGCTTCTAGACATGCTCATCAACTAGGTCAAGAGATCAGGAATCCTCCCTAAGAAATGCAATATTGAACTAATCAAGTTGGTACCCAAAGTCCTTGACAGAACCAAACCATCACACTAGAGGCCTCTCACTATTCCCTCCCTATCAGCATGTCCATGCCTTCCTCTCCTCCCTCCCTCTCTCTCGGCGTGTTGAGCCCTTCAAGGCCTCCTCTCTCTCTCTCTCTCTCTCTCTCTCTCTCTCTCTCTCTCTCTCTCTCTCTCTCTCTCTCTCTCTCTCTCTCTCTCTCTCTCTCTCTCTCTACAGCAACAGGTCGAGGCCTCCTCCAAGGATTTTTCCCCCTCCCTCTTGGCAATGGGGGGGAGGGGGGGTGTTTTATAGAAGGGAGAGTGGTATTATTTTGGGGGGCAAAGTGAAGTGGTGGTTTGGATTTGTTTATGGAAGGAAGATCTAGGATGCTGTCCTCAATATTGTCACATCCATTGATCATGAACTTACCTTGGATGCAAATTTTGTAACAGTGAACATGGATCTGGAAAAGGCATAATACATGATTAGTTGGCATTTCATTATATTGACACTCAAGGCACTTGGTTTTGGTTCTATTGTCATCAATATGGTAAGATCCCTATTCAACAATGTTGCAACTTCTATAATGGTGAATGGGCTAGTTTCTTCCCCCATCTAGGTGGACAGAGAATCAATTGATAGTCTAATGCAATTTTATGAGGATCTTTCTTCCCTCTCAATCTCCAAGATCAATAGAGCCAAGAGAGAAATGATCCCTCTATCTTATGAGGACCTAAAGCCCTGCTACTAGATTATGGATTCAGATTGGTTAATTGTGGGGAGGTGATCTGTTACCTAGGGTGCCCAATTGGAGTAGGGTTAATGGCTTTAAAACATCATTTCCCTTGGTTCAAAAACAAAATTGAGGCCAAAATGGAGAAATGGTGAAAGGTAGAACTGACATTGGCCTAAAAATTGAGGCAAAAAATGGAGAAATGGTGAAATATAGAATTGACATTGACCAAAAAATTGGTAATAGTCAAGCCAGTAGTTACCTCCTTGACAGTCTATATGGCCTCTATGTTCCTCTTTAGCACCACTTCATGGGATCAGTTGGATATATTATTTAGAAGCTTCATTTCAAGAAAAGAAAAAAAAAAGTAATTGCCCAAACTCCATGGGGCACCCTCACTGCTAACGAGAGGGATGGAGGCTACGAGCTGGAGTTCATTATCATAAAATCCTGAAGATTGTGCATGGGAATATTCCAAAGGATTTTGATCAACCAACCATGGGCGGGCTCTGCCACCAGGGACATGGCTAGGTGATGCCTAGACTTGTGGTGCCATGTGGCTAGAAGCAAGAATCTGGTATGACACCATTGGAGGTGACCTCAAGGTTAAAGTGCCCCAGTCCCAAATAGCATAAGAAATAATTAAAGCTTGGAATTAATCCACTCTTTCTTGCATTTATTCTTCAAAGCATCAAAGTAAAAGGTAGATGGAGCATCACTCCTAGCTTTCTCTAACTTGAAATTTTGCAACACAAATTTTATGGGCTTCTCAAGCTTTAACGAATAAATAAACGTCTTATAGCAACAAGGTTGGTAGGAGAAACAAAAACAACATAGAAAAGAGAATGTATTACTTGAGAAACAAGATCCAAAAAACTCCTCCTCTTATGAGTAGCAACTTAGCCATACTTCTTTAACTGCAATAGCTAAACTATTAAATGCAAGCCATGCTTCTACAATTAGAGTGTATTACACCATCATTTATGTATGCTCTATCCAAGCATGCATCCCTCTCATTCTCTCCATGTTGATGGTTGTGCTGGATGTAGTAGATCCTATCTTTGCTAATCATAGAAGTGACATCTACCAATCCATGCATGGCTTGAAATCTCTCCCAACTATTTCTTTTAGTTGCTAGGATAGAACCACCTCAATGTGATCTATCTAGAATTTCCAATGTCATATTGCTAGGAAAGTGCCACCTCCATGTGATGTGTTTGAACTTTCTACCTCCACATGATTTGTTTGAAATTTCCAATGTCATGTTCCAATCTCCATGCACAAGTTGGTCTTAGCACTACTAATCTTTCCTATTACTTGCTTGTATTACTTACTTCTCTTCATAAAGTTGTTAGAAGCATAGATAGAGAACAATGAAACTTTTTCCTTCCTTAACATGTCTTCCACAATAAGTAAATACCCTTCGTCTTGAGATCAAATCGTTTTGGACATTACAAAGCCTTTGACCAACATTAGTGACCTCTTATTGTTTTGCCTCTTACACACCTTTTGTCTTCTTCCCACCTCTTAGCTTCTCATAGCATAAATATATTTAGCTTCCTCTTTTGTAGGATACAAAACAACACATTCTTCCCAATAGTCATCCAGTTGAGCGCAATCATTATTTCACTCCAACTCCTCCCCAAGAGATGCATAATACTTACTTGCAATTAAGTAGAGGAAGAAAAGAAACCTTTTTGATGTACCACTTGGATTTCTTTGACCTCTTTGACTTATTAATTTACAACTTGGGATCAAGGTTTTCTTTGTCTCTACCTTTGCCTTCATTTGATGACACATTAACTTGTTTTGATGTTTTGGATAGGGCTTTTAATTGCATATCCACTTTCTTCTTCTTCATCTCCTTTTTATCAAGTCTAGAAACCTCCTTGTCTTTGAGAGGAGGACTTGACTTAGTACAAGTAGGTGTGGTAGAAGATTCTCATTCTTTGGGAAATCTTTTACAAAATGGTAGCATTTCTTATTGCAAATGTAGCATGAGTTAGGGAAGTTTTCAAAACACACCTACACAAGAACTTCAAAATCTTGCTGATAAAAAACCTTAAGATATTGAGGGGATTCATCCCTACAATCCTAGAGAGTGTAGATGTTATGATCAAGTTTGAGAGCCCCAAGGTTGAGGCTTGGAAGGAACATAGCGTACTCTATCAATTGCACTGATGATAGAGGTGACCTCATTATCAAGCCATATTGGGATATGAAAGAGAGTGCTCCACATAGGACACTCATATTGAATCACTACAGCTAGGGAAAAAGATGGTGACTAGGGCATTAGAAGCACAAAATACCCTTCTATCCCATTGCATAGCCTAAAAATCAATCCTTTTCAATAGGAGAACTAAGAAAAGCCATGAAAAAACCACACTCCACAAACCTAAACTATAGCATGAAAACCTTGACTTAGAAGTTGGTAATAAACTTATAGTAGTTGAAATCTTCCTTCGATGGAGGTCTACCCATGAAATAAGTGAAAACTCATGAGGAGGTGTAGTTGCCATACCTTTGTCAGATGCACTAGAGGGATAATGCAACAAAGGCTTTGAAGTAAACCTTACTAGCCATAGCCATCTTTGCATGCTTCTTCTCATTGATAAGCAATTGTTATTTCCAGACAAAGCATTTCATCTACACCATATCAAGACCACAAGCACAAATCACAATAGCATCATTGAACTCCATTTTTCTTCCATTCACACATACTTTCTTCTTGACTCTCATCTCCATTCACACATACTTTCCTCTTTCCTCTTGACTCTCATCTCCATTAATTTTACCCAAGTGCTTGCATGCTTTGGTGCCCAACATGCATGCAAGGGATGAGGGAGGAGACACATGTTAAAGGGCCTTAATGGCCTTAATAATGACATGTTGCCTAGGTTTAATTAGCACTAAGTGCACTTTACTCTCCCACATATTCCATCTTCCTCAAGTCTCCTATCTCCTCTTGATGCCAAAAATTCACTACCATAAATATCAAGGTTTTACGGCATTTTAGAGTCATTAATAATGTCAAATCCATCAATCCATCATTAATGCAATATATCAATGAAATATCATTTTTTAAAATTTCCAATCATCATACTTCCAAAAACCTTATTGAAATCAAAAGCAAGCATTGAATATTATTGGAATGGACATTTATGAAAACATTTAAAGACCTTGAGCTTTCCATTTTCAGCTTACACATTAATCACCTTGGCTAGCCATTTCCAAAATCAACTCAAGGTGCCTTAGATTCCTTGCTCTCTTGATGTTGTGTGTTGTTGGAGGGAGCTCTTTTCCAAAACATCACATAATCCTAGATAGATAATGATGGAGCCCATTCTTAAATGTGGATCGAGTAAATGTAAATGAATGTGAGGTTGAAAGGCATGTAAGTAGTTGATTATTTTGCATATGACCTACCTTAGGACCCTCTCTTTGATCCCATATGGAACTCATGTCTTCTTTCTCCTTTCGATTAGTGTGAAATGTAATCAAGAGATAAACTTAAGTTGTTGCTATTAAATTTTCATCCAATCCATGCCATTCATGCTACTAAGAGAAGATTCATTTTTTCCATAGTGAGATATTAGAGTCTACGCTCTTTGGGATATTACATAGTTTCCTTATTAAAGATGTTAACAATGATGTCCAACACACCATACTTATGATTTGTAATTCTTCTCTTCTCCCAATGCATGCCACAAATGAAGACATTTGGGACTCTTTGCAAGTTTATGTCTCAACAACTTTAAAAAGGAGAAAAAGAATCTGATGGTAATGGGTCATAACCCCCACAAATGATTTTATATATGGCTAACAATAGACATAATTAATTGTGTAAGAGGTTAGGAGTAAGATAAAGGAATGGAGGGTAACATAATGAGAATGAGAGAAAAGAATGATAGAAAATGAGAGAATGAAAAAGAACAACCAATTAGAAACATGATGGAAGATAGAGAGGTGCAAAGACATTAGTATCACAATGCTCATCATATAGTAAGTGAAAAACAATTTGTTAGGATTGTATATACTTGAGTCCATCACCTCATGGTAAATTCTTATCATAGGTGGCATTTCCCTTCTTACAATCTACTCATGCCCCAATATCTTTGTCTTTAAAGATTAGAAGAGGAGCCACATGGGGTGCAACTCAAAATGTGGGCTAGAGTCAAGTGTAAGACATTCCAATGATATGATTAGATGAAAACATAAGGATCATGAAGGAATCCAAAATTAATGACTTGACGTAGGTAACTAGCCCATATGAGATAGGGAACATCTAGGATGTGTTGTCACTCAAGGGAAAGACCCAAGATCTTGAATATTGGGCTACAAATAGGCTTTATCCAAAAATCATGGAAGCTAGTCTTTGATATGATATGCATATGTGGCAATGGTTTGATAAAGTGGCCCAAAATAAATAATTCAATGTGCATAGCTTGAGTAGCTACTACTATGAAGACTAATGTAGTCCATATGGGATAGGGAATAGGCATCAATTGCTATATACTCAAGGAAAAGATTCATCCTGAAGATCATAATGAAAAAAGGGGCACTCATTAAAAATACAAAGCTAGTCTCCAAGCTTGCCTTTTAACTTAGTAATATACTTCATAACAACCTAGTATATAGAGTTGGTTTTATTCTTTACCAATGATCTTTTTTAAAAGTATTGTATTGGTCCATTTTCAACCTTAAGAGGTAACTCATCTATTATTTCTACAATGGAAAAGAGAATGGTATCGATTAATCCATTAATCCATGGGAGAAAGATCTTGCATCCTAGCCTACTAGAATATAACTACCATCACAATTTGTAAGTAAGCTCTCAAACACTCTTGAGAACTTGAAAAGGCCCATATAATGTATATGTAAGGTTCATTAAATAGAAAATCTTGAGAGAAGTATATATGCATTTTGCAAACATCAAGAGAATGATCTTACCCTCTTAAAAATCCATGGGTCCCCTCCATATCATCTTCATAGAGCTTCATCTAATCAAGATTTCTTAATGTTGCTATTATAATTCTAGAGTAAAGCTTGAATTTTTGAAACTTTTTTGGCCTATAAATTAACATCCTTATGGAGCAAATTTGAAGGAATCTAGATCCTATATCTATACATAGCCTTTAAAGGGAGCATCCTAATGTTTGCAAGAGTTAAAATGTTGTAGGGAAGAAAAATAGGTCCCAAGTGACATGATCATCATACTTGTATGTTCAATCAAGTTTGTAGCCACTTAGTAACCCTCTCCTTTTTCCCATTTATCTGATAATAAAAAGGAATAGGTGTCTAGCAAGTTGAAAAAAACCCTGCAAAATGTGTCCATGCTCTTAGAACCCTAGCTTGGATCACCACCATAGGTAATCTATGAGGCTTATAATACCTCCATGAATTAATTGGCCATTTGTGATAGTCAAAACTAAACCTTGTTGGGAATAAGGTGGGATTACTTGATGATACTAGCGACCCCCATTCCACGCTTTTTTAGCAATAATTATCCCAACATGAATCCAATTTCTTTTGATCTTGCTAAGGATTACATAAACATTGAAATTTGAATGAGTTTCCCCTATTTGTTGACAAGCTAGCACTATGAAACATAGGACATTATCCCTCCACAAACGATTCCACATAAAGTCTTATATTTGATGGTGAAGTAGCAAGAATGAATACTTTCAAAAGTTATCAAGTAAGATTGTTGCTTAAGTTGTTTTAGCATCATTATAATCTCATAGCTTTAAATACATGAATAACCTTAGGGATGTCACTCTTAGTATGTAAGCTTATCACTTGGATAGTTTTTAACAAACAAAAAGGCATCATTCAATAGGTATATTCATAGTTTCAATAAATCCCTAAATAACCTTTTTTTTACAAACAAGAAGGTATCATAGGTATATTCATAGTTTCAATAGAAAAAGGGTATATCTTATTCATGAAATTTTGCATGTTTATAGATGATTGTATGGGTTTACATGTACTAAACCCCTCGAGTTAATGACTCTAAAAAACTCTTCATCTTTAAGATGTATCTCTTATCATTCTGAATCCGATGAAAGTAGATCTCAACTCACTCTTCCTCGACCTTGAGGTGGGTCAATTGTAGTTTCATAACTTGAATTTCCATTTTAATTCTATTAAGAACACCTAGCCAATATTGACTTCCTCTTTCAGGGGTAAACTCTCTTCGGGAGGCCACAAAAAATAGATCAATTGTAGTTACGGTTCTAGCTTCCAGGTGCTGTGATACCATACTACAACTCGTCCTTTTAGAGTCATATTGAAGAACATCATCAAATGTCCCTCATCTTGGATTCGACAGTTGAAGATTAACTTTTGGAACTCATTAATGTGGAGCTTGGCAGAAGAAGAAGAAGAAGAAGAAGAAGAAGAAGAAGAAGAAGAGAGAAAACTCAAATATGATATTTTGTGTGAACCTTCTTGCCACATGAGATATGCCTTAAGATGTAAAGCACTCTAACTATTAGAAAAACTAGTGCAAAGCACCAAGTGAATTTTATTCTTATATATGAAAATATGTTATTTGAGTATAGTCTTAGGTATGAATAAAAAGAAATAAGAGGAAGGATGCATGTCGAATGCTACTTGAGATTTCCCTCCTTAAAGTGAAGTTAAAAACTTTGACCTCTTGCCATATGTGACGACCAATCTTTCTTCAACAACCTCTTTCCCTCATGATTGTTATTCAAATGGATGTGATGCCTTGATTTTCAGCATGCTTGTCACTAGCCAACTTTTTCTTGAATTATTTGCATTTTTCCCCATTGTAATGGGGAAGCATGGATGTGATAGGGAAATGGTAGGACCTTCATTTCAAAATGCAACCCCGCTACCATTTACCTCACTTTTGCACATCTATAAAGATTGATGTTGATTGAACAATAAATCCATGTGTTTACATGCAAAGTTACATGATTAAAATCGATTACGGCACACATGCTTACTTTTGTAAAAGTAATAGCTAGTTCATAATATATAGTGTAAAAGATGTAGATGTGATTGCTATGGATGCAACATTTCAAGCTCGTGCTTTGACACAAAAACCAAAGTACTCTAACACTAGTTAGGTTTCTTTGTTTACAAAATATTGTGAAGCATGATTTAGACCAAAGATGGGCGGGTTTGGCAAAGTCTTGCTTTTATTTTTTTCATGTAAATGCTAGTTATTAATATTGTAAGAGTGATATTTTATAAAGCCACATTTCAAGCACATGTTTTAACATAAAGCCACAAGTACAGAAGTATACTTTTCTAGAAATTTTTGGAAGTAAAAATGTAGGTCATAGTGACATTTTTTGAAGCTTGCAATACATAACCTCCAATACATGTCAATCACATTACTTGAAGCTTGCAAAATGTAAATGTGGAAAGTTTTGTTAATAAAAAATAAATGTTGTGTAATTGTGATTGCTTTTTATTCTAAATCATTTGATACAAAATAAGACTAACTTTTAAATAAAAGGTTTAACCTTTAGTAGCACCTCAAAGTACTATGTTGCTAGGGAGTGTGCATGCTACTCTTACAATACATCATCATCCCTTTTAGCTTTATATGTACTTGTACTACATGATTCATCTTGCTCATTCTTGAGCTTAGAAGCATTATCCCTCTACTATTGATGATGGATAGAAAAGGAAGTAACAAGATCTTAGTAATCAAAAGTTTGATTTAAGGTTTAGAAGTGAAAGGTTACAAATGGCTAGTTTTAAGCCTTGAAATTTAGGAACTACTAAAAAGATATGTACATTAGCATCATAATAGGTATTCCAAACATCACATCCATAAATAGCTTTTGAGAGAAGTATTTTGATCTTGTTAGTGGAGCACTTACTTCAAAATTGTGGCTTAAGGCTTTGACTTCTTTCTCCTTTTCTTTTCTTTCTTGTCATTGAGTGTAATGACACAATAAGGAATGTGTACATATCTATAGAACAACCTTATAACATATTGTTTCTATTCCTCCATAAAATTGTACTTCTTTATAGAGCATCTTATATGTTGTTACTCCATTTTTAAATTTCCTATCCACATAATTATTTTAGGTCAAATTTTAGTTCACAACATAGTACCTTTTTTCTAAGTTCAGTTGACATTTTTTTCACTAGATAGACATGCCAAGAGGGAAAAGGTAGATCTAGCCTTTTAATCTATAGTCTTTAAGAGTGGGATCAATCTATGTTTAAAAGAAATTACAAGATAAATAATCCAAAACAATATGACCTGAAAGCAATAACTAGGTTATCTTCTACACTCCAAGTTTTATTTTCAATCTTTCGTTCCAAAATAGCATGATTGCAAGGACTAACGAGGTTACCTTCTACATCCAAGTTGTTAATGATTTGAGGCATTATATTCAAAAAGGTCCCTTTTCAAGGAAAATGAATAGGAAAAACTCATGCTCCCTAATCTAAAAGGTTTCCATGATGTGGATACATATTATTGGAACATATGCATCATTATAAAGGCTTTTCTCATTCTCATTATGTCCTTCATGCGTCCATATTGATGTCTCAATTGTAATAAGTGAGCTACAGTAATGTTTCTCTCCATGATTGATGCAAGACTTTAGTTTTTAATTCTATTTCTTGTCCTTTAACTTTATAGATTCCAAGTGGAATCTACATACTAAGTACCTAAGCCCACTTTATAAAATAGAGTTATTTGAGCCACCTACACTACTTTCAAAGTACAAGTCAAAACCTTGATATAATATACCAAATATTTTAAATAAAGATACATTAATTACTTTTAAATATCTAGCCAAGGTCATGGTGTTATGATGTGAGTTCATAAAACGCGAACATTTAATACATTTGTATTCCCCAAGCATATGCATTTCAAGGACCTAGTTCAATGGTCTCCCACTTGCCTTAGGTATGAAGTTTGGGAGTTGTCTCTCCCTTGCCTAGGGAGTCATACAAACGATTTTTCATGTGGGTTTGGAAGGTCACATCCTTTAATAAGATCCATTTTCTACTATGGAAGGTTAATTGAGAAGACTCCTAAAATAGAGATAGGTTGCAAAGCTAGTCGAAAGTCTCTTCTACTTGCCCCTTATGCCACATAGAAGAGGAATTGGTATGTCATTATTTTGAAAATGCAAGAAGGCCAAGGATGTTTGAAGGAAGGTGTAGAAATGTGTATCATATATTAGAGTTCATGACAAGATCATTTGGAAACAAGCTCTACTTGGGCATAAAGGAATAGCAAACCATGTTGTTAGGTCAAAATGGCATGTGATTACAAGTCTTACCTAGTTGGCCTAGAATCTAGGATTAAGTAAATTTTAGAGCTATCCCCAAATAGTAGCTACCCCATCTAAAAAGTTTGTTAAGTTTAATTAGTGGGCCCTAAAGGCCTTCAAACCATTACAGCGTAATGGTAGTGATATGATGTTCTTTAATAAGTTGTCAAGCCATGTGGAGAGCATGTAGCTACAATGCAGCCTTGTAAATATCATCTGCAACCTTGGGTTTGAGAACCCCATATACCTCATTGTAGAGATGAGATCTAATTACTAGATTTTGTCAATATTATCACTTATTATTTCCATAGCTACCTTAAATATAAATATGATTCTTTTAGTATGTTACCATAATTTTTTAAATCATTCATCATATAGCATGACTAATTCAACAATTTAAATGTAACTATTATCTTTTAATTATTAAATGCTTAAGAATACTATTAAATTACATCTTTGTATTTAAATTTAATTTCCTTGATCTCCTTTTACTAGTTCCAAATAGTTCATTAGTGTAGCTCTATTAGTTTATACTTATGTCTCTTCCTTGATTTTATGCACCATTACTTAGCACATATACATAATGTTTTTGACAGTCTCTACATGCAATATAGATCATGGTGGCTAAACTCAAACTATTTTGTGCATGTGCGTGTGCGTTTGCGTGTGCGTGCGCGTGCACGTGCACGTGCGTGTGCGTGTGCGGTGTGTGTGTGTGTGTGTGTGTGTGTGTGTGTGTGTGTGTGTGTGTGTGTGTGTGTGTGTGTGTGTGTGTGAACCTTTCTATAAGAAGCATTACAATCTTTTGGTCCATGATAACTACTTTTAATCAATTTTATGAGGAAAATTCTTTACGAACCTTTTAAAGACCAAAGTAACAAAACCAAATCATGACTACTATGAAAGTCCTTAGAGACAATACCTTATCAGATAAGTACATTTAAGATCATGTCAAGAAAAATTCTTGACAATTTAATATATTCCTCAAACTAATATACATTGTTGACCTCCCTTCCTCCCTCCATTCTCTCTCTCTCTCTCTCTCTCTCTCTCTCATATTAATTCAATGTTAATAAGTGTTGTCTCCTTGAGAGTGGAAAATTTTTAGTTTCTATTGATTCTAGTAATTAGCATATAATATTTGTGTTTCAAATTATTTTGAATATGCAAGGAACATAAGGAATTTTGGTAATTAGTATTTGAGTTCAAATTCCACATGCTATTGGGTATATTATGATCATTGCAATAATTTCGTTGAAAAAATCCACATATTACTAAGTACATTGCAATCATTTGCAAATACTTTGTTAAATAGAAATCACTTAATACAAGTGGGTACTCCACCTTATTGTATCTTCTTATCAAAATACAATATCTTAAACAATAGGTGGTACTCAAGAATGATAGAATTTTGACTAATCTTGTCTCAAGTCTTATGCACATCATTCAAGGTAGTATAACCAATAATCAAACTAGTTAATCCAATGTTTCCAACTTATCAAGTGATAAAACTCTTCTCCAATACCACTATCCTTAAGTGCACAAACTCTAATGTATCCAAACTCTTTAGAACCAACCATGTTTCCTTGAATGTCTCCAAGGTGGAATTTCAAGATATAAAACATACTCAACCTTTTCTCTTCCCTACAAATCACAATCTTCCTACAAATCCCATGTTCACATATTCACATATGTAGATGATATCATCAAAGTTTTGAACTTGATATATTCACTTATTGAGCACAAATTTACCCTTGGATTTGTGGAGCACATCCTTCTCTATGAATTATAAGCTAGCTTTAAGTTGGAAGGCCTTGATGTTGTCATGAAAATTTGTAATGTAGAATATTTGAAGTCTTGATCTCATGACACACACCATGTATGGAGAAGGGCCAACTAATCCATACCCAAAAATGCCTTGACTCAACCACAACATGACAAAATAGTATTTATGAATAATGATTTCATAGCATGATTTTCCTTATAGACTTTGTAGACAAGAGAAAACCATTTGTTATCTAGGTGTCATTGTAATAATGATCTAACCTCGATATGTACATCTTATTGATGTAGTGCTTAAAATCTTTTCCAATCCTCTATAAGGTCTTTGAAATATTGATAATATTTATGGTCCTTTGTGATGGGAGTTGACCCTCAGTTAACAAAATAAAATCCATAAGTTTAGTAAAGTAAAAGGGGTGATTCTAAGGCTTAACAACATGTAAAGAAAGGGTATTTCTTAATATCCTTTGAACACACGTTATATAGATGATGTCTTATAGGTGGACCCCCTAGGGAAAGAGCCTTTGGGAACATCAAACTCCTGACATCTATAATGCTCATGCTAATGAAAAAAAACAAATCTTATGGTCGATGCAAGTGGGGATCAAGAGGAAGAGTTTTAGGATATTCATGATGGGCACAAAGGTGATAATGTCTCTAAGCAATTGACATATTATGAGGAAAAATTTTCATGGTCAAATTACAGTTTTAGATTCTTCTTTATAGGATGACTTTTCTCAATGGCTATAGACATGGAATCCAAAGATCAAGAAAAGTAGGATGTAGCCATTATTGGAATGCAAAAGAGGTCTATTTCTCCAAGACAAAGATTGAGTTTACCATGGTAAAGAATGGGATAGCTATTTATGCTATGTCTACTATACATGGAGGTAGACTATCTTCAAGTTTCTCTATGCCTTCTAGGTTTAATCAATATTTTGCATGGGTTGATAGTCTTGATAAGTCTCTCATGGAGCTCTAGATTATAAGAGCAGTCAATGGATATGCATGCTTATGAGATAGATGATCCTTAGAAAGAATGGAAAGACAATAATGATATACTTCAACAATGCAAAGTTTCTTGATGATTGTTTAAGGTTTGGACTATAGGTATGTACGAGAAATTTTAGGCTAAAAGTCAAGTGGACATGCAGGACAATGCCCGTTTAGGAGAGGGAATAAATTAACTAGTTATAGGGCTTCATCCTTTGTTGCAGGTTGAGAGGAAAATGTTGCATGATATGGATGTTGGTCTATATTAATAAGTATTTATGCAAGAAGATTTGAATATGATGAAGTCTTCTTTGACCAAGTATATGCAAGATCAATGGCATTGCATTGCCATGTCAAGAAGTGAATTGGAGAGAGAGAAAGAGAAAGAGAAGAGAGAAGACTGCATAAGAGAGAGAAAGAGAGTGACAAGGAGTGAGAAATACTAGAAATGGAGAGAGAAAGATAGAAAGAAGTAAGAAGCCATTGAAGCTATGAGCAAGGTAATGAGGAGAGAGACAATAATGTATTAATGTGTCAAAAGATGAGAAAAATTACATGTCCTTTCGTTTTATACCTATGCCACTGTGACATGGTATTACTATTATTCTCACACTAAACCACTATACTTTCCAACTTCTTACAATCCATCCCATCTCCAATGTTTTTGCCCTCAAAAACAAACTTACAAAGATTGAAAAGGATAGATGGAACAGAGTACTACTCTGTTTTCAGCTTTACAATGGGAAAATGAATGAAAGATTAAAGATATACGCACTAAAATGAAGGAATGGAAGTAAGCCTCAGCTATATACATAATCAAGAGTGCTTCAAAAGTACTTGGATCCTTAAAGTCTTCAATTGATGAACTCAAAATAAAGTAGACAGCTTGTTGTATGAATAAACCACATTGAACCAAATCTACCATAACTTCTGATAGAAGTATCCAAACAAAGTGTGACACATGTTAAAACATAGCTCTTGAAGAGTAATTTGACCCTATGTAGGTGGTATAATTCTAAAAATTAGGCAGAATAAAAATTGTTCCAAAGCAATCTGCTATACCAATCCTTGTCTGCATCATAACTAGCTCCATAATCAATAACCTTCAATCACCAATGTGTCTTGTAGGTAAGAAAACTCATCTAGTACAGAATCAAGCCTCCAAGAAGCTTCCTCAGGTGGCAAATCTCTCCATTTGATCAATTATTCAATGATGGAGTGAGAGTGAAGCTTCTTCTCACACTGACTTATGATAGTCTTTGGCATGTACTTAATAAAACCTTCTTCATCAATAGGCGGTAGCTCATCAAATGCATCAACATGATCACCATAGAAAGGCTTGAGCTGACTAACATGGAATATATTATGAATCTTAGTGGAAGAGGGTAGCTCCAATCTATATGCTAAGTCTCCAATACACTTCAAGTTCTTGTAGGGTCCATAAAATCTGTGAGCAACCTTGATCCATCTTTCAAAGTAGAATACTGAGACTTGGGCACCTTCAACAAAACCAAATCTCCTTCTTAGAACTCTAAAGGTTGCCTCTTCTCATCTGCATACATATTCATTTGGTCTTGGGCTTTCCTAAGATTCATCTTACATTGCTAAAGAAGGGTCTCTAGTTTTTCAAATTCTTCTTTCCCATGAGGATTAATTCTTTCATTGAAGATGATTGTGGGTAAGGGCACCTTATAAGCATACATAGCCTCAAAGAGTGAAACTCCAATACTAGCACGAACGGAGTTATTGTAGGCAAACTTAGCTAAGTGTAACCAAGAATCCCATGAATTCTAGATATCATAATAGAAATGGCGAAGGTAAGTCTCCAACCACTTGTTTATCCTTTCTCTTTGTCCATCAGTTTGTGGATGATAGGTCATAGAGGGAGACAATTTAGTACCCATGGATGTGAATACCACTTGCCAAAAGTTACTCATGAACTTTGAAACTCGGTCATGAACAATCACCTAAAGTAATCCATATAATCTAAAAATCTACTCCATAATTTGATTGGCCACTTGAGAAGTAGTAAATTGGGTCTTGGTTGGAATCAAATGGGTTGCCTTGGTGAGTCTATCCACCACCACATATATACTATTCCATCTCTTTTTGTTAGTAGGCAAGCCACTAATGAAATCCATGGTAATGTGCATCCATTTGCCTATAGAAATAGGTAATTGCTGCAACAAACCACATGGCTTATGGGTGATGTCCTTAATCTAGTGACAAGGCATGGACTTCATGACAAAATCTTTGACATATTTCCATAGTCCTTTCCAATAAAAGCTTTTATTGATCCTATCATAGATTTTGAAAATTCCAAGGCGTCCAACCAAATGCAAAGAATGCAACTCCTCCATAATTTTTCATGTAAAAGAAGAAGTAGAGAGAATGACAATCTTGCCATTTAACCAAATTAAGCCATTTTGAAGCTAATAATATGAGTTATCTTCCATTGGGACATATTGCTAGTGAAAAAGGCATCTAGACTGACCCCAAGAAAGGTGCAGTGTGTTACACCTACTACCACTACTTCACTTAAGGATTTCTTAGTCTATCTTCATTTTATCATCGATTCATGAAGCATTATGCGGTTATTGTAGCTCCTTTGTGAAGACTGATAGATTAAAGCAAGAAGATTTCTTTTGGCATGCTCTTGCAAATAGTAGCTTCAACCAGTTAAAGGAACTCCTTTCTTTTGCTCCTATTCTAGTATGCTCATATTTTTTGAAGTTTACCATACAATGATGCTAGGCCGAGGCATAGGGGCTATTTTATTACAAAAGCATAAAGTAATTGCCTTTGAAAGTCACAAGCTTACAGATAAGGAAATGGCTATGAATGTTTACAACCAAGAGATGTTGGCTATCTTGCATGCAATAAAGAAATGGCACCATTATTTGTATGGCAGCCAATTCAGAGTTCAGAGTGATCACAAGGTCCTTAAGTATTTCCTCACTCAGTCCAATCTTATTCCTAAGCAGCGTAGGTGGGTAGCTACACTGCAAAATTATGATTTTGACATCACTTACATGAGGGGCAAAGACAATATAGTGGTTGATTCTCTTTCTCATATGTGGGCCTATAAAGTTTCAGACTGAGCTACATAGTGACTAGATTGAAGAATTACAGGAATCCTATCTTTTGGATGAAGAGCTAAGCCATATTTTTCAAAAATTATAGCAAGGTCTCATGGAAGATAGCTCGCATTATCAGCTTCAAAATTGCATAATCTACTTAAATGGCAAGATTGTCATTCCCTCTACTTCTTTTACATGGAAAATTATGAAGGAATTGCATTCTTCACCTTTAGCTAAACACCTTGGGGTTTTCAAAACCTATGATAAGATCAATAAAAGCTTTTATTGGAAAGGACAGTGGAAAGATGTCAAATATTTTTTCATGAACTGCATGCCTTGTTAGTAGAATAAGGACAGCACCCATAAGCCAAGTGGTTTGTTGCAGCCACTACCTATTCCCATAGGCAAATGGATGCACATTACGATGGATTTCATTACCGGCTTGCCTACTACCAGAAAGGGATGGAATAGTATATATGTGGTGGTGGATAGAATCACCAAGGCATCCCATTTCATTCCAACCACCAAGACCCAATCTCAAGTGGCCAAATTAGTTTATGGAGCTGATTTTTAGATTGCATGGATTATTGCAGGTGATTGTTAATGACCGAGATTCAAAGTTTATGAGTAACTTTTGGTAGGTGATATTCACATCCATGGGCACTAAATTGGCTCTCTCTACGGCATATCATCCACAATGTGATCGACAGGACAGAAAGGATAAACAAGTGGTTGGAGACTTATCTTCACAATTTCTGTTATTACGATGTCTAGAATTCATGGGATTCTTGGTTACACTTGGCTGAGTTTGCCTACAATAACTCCGCTCATTCTAGTATTGGAGTTTCACCCTTTGAGGCTATGTATGATTATAAGGTGCCCTTACCCACAGTCATCTTCAATGAAAAAATCAATCCTCATGGGAAAGAAGAATTGGAAAGGATGTAGACCCTTCTTCAACAGTGTAAGATGAATTGTAGGAAAGCCCAAGACCAAATGAAGATGCATGTAGATGAGAAGAGGCGACCTTTAGAGTTATATGAAGGAGAATTGGTTTTGTTGAAGGTGCCCAAGCCTCGGTATTTTACTTTGAAAAATGGATCTAGGAACAAGCTTGCTCACAGATTTTATGGACACTATAGGATCTTGAAGCGCATTGGAGACTTGGCATATAGATTAAAGCTACCCTTTTCCACTAAGATTCATAATGTATTTCATGTTAGTTAGCTCAAGCCTTTTTATGGGGATCTTGTTGATACAATTGATAGGCTGCCACCTATTGATGAACAAGGTCTTATTCGGTACATCCCAGAGGCTATCATAGGTGATCATGAGAAGAAGATTCACTCTTGCTCCATCATTGAATATTTGATCAAATGGAGGGGTTTGCCACCTGAGGAAGCTCCCTGGAGGCCTGATTCTATACTAGATGAGTTTTCTAGAATTCGAGTCTCTGATAAGTGTTCTAGCTCGATTAAGCGCTCCGTCTATGACTCCCTTCCATCCCATCTCTCCTGAAGAACTATTCTCAAGCTTGGAACAAAGAATTCTACGGATAGAATTGCTTCAATTTTGTAGGTTAACTAGAAGGGAGTCTATTCTACAACCATTTTATAGGCTGTCTGATAGGTCCACAAGGTTGCCATTAGTTTGTTTTCCCAATCACTGTGCAAAGCAAAGACCACTTTGGTCAAGACATTTACTAGAATCTTGTTTGTGGACTTAGCTTGGCCATTCGCTTGAGGATAGTACGATGAGGATTTTTGGTGGATGATCAGAAAGGTGGATAAGAGGTGAGCGATCACTTCATTGATGAAGTGCATGCCCTGATCACTAACCAGTTCAATGGGACAGTCAAATCGTGAAATGACTTGCTCCCATAGGAACTTACCAGTGGTCCTAGCATCATTTTTCCCCAGGGTTGGTACTTCCATCCAACCTGTGAGATAATTGGTGGCAACAATGATGTACTTGGCTTGCGAGTACTATGATGCGGGACTAATAGGCCCAATGAGATCAATCCTCCACTTCTTGAACAGTTGTCTTGCAATAATTTTGCCTAACTCCATTTTGTCCTTGTGAATAGGTACCTTGGTCCGTTGGCACTCATTGTAGTGCTCTATGAATCATGCTACATCTCGAAAAAGGGTAGGCCACCATAGTTGAGATTGCAGCACCTTGTGGGCTATCGTATCTCTTCTAAAGTGTCCTCTTGCAATTCCCCCATGTGCCTTTGCAAGTATGTCAAGCATTTCATGCTCAGACATGCATCTTCGCAGTAACCCATCTTGCCCTAGCTTGTAGAGTTGGATTGCTATCAATTGATAGGCTTGGACTTTAAGAATGAGTCACCTAAGTTGGGCCTTTTTGATGGGTCTTTTAGGTAGTCCGTATTCAAACACTTAGACTATGTCATTTGCCCAATATGGTGTCAAGTCAGCTCTAAATAAACCTCATTTGCTAGAGAGGTTAAACAAATGTGCATCTGGAAATTCATCGATAATGCCCTATCTAGCAACTTCTTCAATGGGTATGCAAGACATATGGTCAACCATGTAATGCTACTTCCCTTTGCGTACAACTACAGAGAAGTCAAATTCTAAGAGCAGCAAAACCATCAAACAAGATAAAGCAAGGCTTGATGGTTGACAAAGAAGGTAAAAGATGTAGCCAAAAGATAATGCCAAAATTTCTTTATAGAAAATACCATGGCTAAGCCCTCTCTCTCCATCATAGTTCATTTCTGTATCCATGAGTTTTCTACTACTAGCAAAGCTCATTGGGTAGTCTAGATTGTGTTCACCATGCTAGCACAACACAGCTCCCACGGCAAACTTTGAAGTGTCAATGTGACGTGGAAGGTTATGGTCAAGTCAGGGGCTCGTAGGATTGGTGCTATGGTTAGAGCATTCTTTAATTCCTCGTATATGCACTGGCATTCCTTAGTCCATTCGAATATTACCAACAACTTGTATAGAGGTCTAGCAATCAATGCATAGTTCAATACAAATCTCTGATAATACCCTATAGGGCCTAGGAAGCAGTGAACTCCCTTGTAATCAGATGGTGGTGGTAGATCCACAATAACCCTGACTATCAAAAATTTCATGGCAATGCCGTTGTTTAACACCACATGCCTAGGATGCATCCTTGTTTTATCGAGAATTGGAACTTCAAGTGTTTCAATGAGAGATGATACAATCAACATTATTTAAAGACCACTGGGATTTTTTCTAAGTGTTCCTTCCAATTAAAGTGAAGACACATACCATCAATAAATGCTTCTAACTCTTCCCTAATGATGTATTTGAATATGGCACACATGAGTCTTTGGAATGTGACTGGTGTGTTTGTCAACCCAAAGGGTATGACTATGTAGGCAAAGACCCCCCAATCAATGGCGAATGCAGTCTTGTGCCTATCATCAAGATGTACTTGCACCTAATTGTACCTTGAGAAGCCGTCCAGAAAACTTTAGGCCTCTTTACCAGCTACTCACTCAAGCATATGCTTAGTGTACGGAAATGGATAGTTATCTCTCTTGGCAGTAGCGTTGACTTTCTTGTAGTTGATCCACACTCTTACTTTTCCATTTTTCTTCAATAGGATCACTATGGGTAAAACCCAATTTGTGTGCTCAATCTCATAAATGAATCATGCTCTCTGAGGTGTCTGCTAGTCTCAATCCACGACATACCTTTTAGTAGTCCATCAGTAGGTTTCCCAAAATATGATGTCGCTTAGAACGTCACAAGTTTTGTCACTTAGGCCCTACTAAGTCTACTTCGCAACAAGAAAGTTCCGGCCAAACCCACTAGGATTGACCTGAATTTTCGGGTTCCTAAAATTAGATGGGTCTCCTAGCAGCCAGTTAGCATTAGTAATTTTGAGTTTCCACTTTTATAGGATTACTCGATCTTGCCATTGCGCTTATTTCAAAGAGAAAGGGAAATGGAGGGGAGTGTGGTATGTCAACCCTCTTGCCCATAAGGCAAAATCCCATTTCGACCCCCTAAAACAATGCAAGTCGGTTCTACCTAATGAGTAGTTAGTCAATTTATCGTCTTCCTATTTCTATTGCCAATTTAGAAAAGCTTCCAATTAACTGGGACAACCCTACCGTTGGACGGACCCATCAAGGGTTACACCCACCCGCTTTCCTTTGATGATGGGATCATATTTAGTTTTTTAATTACCTATATCATATTTATTGGAACATATGCAACCAGCTTCCTTAATTAGTCCATTAAATCACATGTTTCTTCACGTAATTTATCTCAATGACACGCATACAGTTCAAACAGTCCATGAATAAAGCAAACTTCTTTATTATATTGGAAGCTTATTACAATTTCCATCTTTCCGACCTTGTGAAAGATAGACATAATTCCATGAGGGTATTCTGTCCACCAAGATTTCACCCTTGTAAAACTATTATTTAGGGTTCTAGGGTCCCATATCCTGGGTCACGAAGGGGCTCTTCAGATTCTAGGAACAATGTAGGATTTACAACCAGAGCCCCCCCTAGCACCCACATTTCCTACTGCCGAGACTATCCCTACTGACAGACCTTTCGCTATCAAAGCCGGTCTAAGCCTCTCGAAGCAATAACCATGCCCCCCTTGGAGTAGGGTCTCGCCACTAGCTTGGGGGTCCTAGTGTGATCCTTCCTTTTATTTTGTTTGTCAATAATTTCAATCAGAGATCTAGATTCTAGCAAACACAAATAATCCTTTTAAACATATATCAAATGATGCAATGACAATCACACCATCGTGCAACTCACAGACCTTATCCTAAGGTAACCTTACATTCTAATGAGGATTCTCCTCCCCACAAAGAAGTGTTGAGTACATCTCTTTTAACATGTTAAGCAATGCATGAATTTCCCATTTGGGCTATCTTACCTAACATAAGCGAAATTCCTTAAAGAAATATATTGTGCCAATAACTCAACAAGATGACTTATAGGACCCTTAAATAGACATTCAATTTTCATAACAAGTGGTAGTCAACACTTAAACTTGTTGCATTTGACCATAACTATATCGAATGCACATGAAGACATGTGTACAATAACCTTTGATAATTATTTCTATCATGATTCTACAATTTAGAATCTCAATTAATCTAGCTGCAATTCATAATGAATAATCATTTATGCTTGTACTAGTATGCTTTCTAGATGAAGTTATCAATTCATGTAAGTGAAAAATATAGAAGCTAATATTTTATGTAGTGAAATAATAATCTAGTAATGAATAACCTGGTTTGGCAGCATGATGACATTAGGATTTTTGTCTTTACTCACACTTGCATTAGCCACACCCGATGTTCCGTTGGTAGTGGCAACTTGCGGTACTCCCGTATCTCTAGCAATATCCGTTGCTTGATCGGTTGCGTGATCCCCATGGTATTTTCACTTCATCGCTTTGGAGCCATCATCCACGAGTGGTTCAAGAGATAAAGAAGGTGGAATATACTCGACATGAGAGAGTGTAGGAGAAGATGTCTTAGTTGAAGGCCGAGACAGAGGAATTGAGCTAACTGCCTCCCTCGCAGCCTCTCAGGGTAATTCTTCTTCTTCTCTCTCTCTCTCTCTCTCTCTCTCTCTCTCTCTCTCAAGATCATTCTTGCAACCTCTTGGAGGGGTATCCTTCTACCTCTCTCTCTCTCTCAGCCTCTGGGGTCTCCTTGTGTCTCCCTAACTGCTCCCCATGCCTCTTATTTGTAGTAAATTAGAGAAGAAGGGTTGCAGCTGAGAAGTGGAGCTCTTTGTGGAGGGGATCTGGGAAAAATCAGTGATCTAATGCTCAAATCATAAATTTGATGGTTTCATTGGCTCCAAAATAGGGGTAAAAGCTCGGCGACGTACTTGTCGTAATTAGTTGGTGGCATCATTATTGTGTGGATGGGAGTGGTCGAGGCCTCTACTTTCTGGCACTTCCGGTCCTGCCTTGACTCCGCGTCCATGGCCGGCCTTTTCTGCCCTGTGGCTATGGTCTCGGTGCTCTTCCCTTTGGCCAATTCTTTGTTAATAAAGTACTGCATCCACGCCACGAAGTGTGAGACATCTGCGCTAGTGGGGATGCTCGGGGTGGGGGTTGTTACTTTGGAGGGAGGCACTAGGAGGGTCGGAATAGGGTGGATGGGAGCCTTGCCTTTGCCCTCAGTGACGGCGGGTGGTACGATTTCTAGTACCTGCGTGCTAGAATCGGGCCCCTCCTCTCTGGGTGGGCTCATAGCCCCTAGGTCATCTATCTTGCTTTGTTGTTCGATTGATCGGCGTGTAGCTTCAGCCAAGTCTTCCTTCTCCTTCATTCTTAGCTCCTCCTCTTCTTCAACAGCTCTTCTCTCCCTCTCTTTCTCTATTTTCCTAGACTCTTCTTCCAATCTATTTGCTTCCTGTTTGCTCTTTCAACTGGAGAAGGCTAAGGAGGAAAGGAAAATAGCTGTGGCTGAGTTGGCGGTGGCTGCATTCCAGCTCGAAAAGACCCGAGTAATAGCCATGCAACAAAGGGAGATCTTTGATCTCAAACAGGAGCTGAAGGCTAAGGATGACAGGGAAGAGGGCTGGAGGCAGCAGTTGGAGGATGAAACACAGCAACTTGTGAAGATACAAAGAGAATACAAGCTCCTGATCATGTAACATGAAGAGTTGACTGTAAAAACCAAGCAGATCGAAAAGCTTATGGCTGAGTTTACCGCCAGGGACGAGGAAAGAAAGCACCAAGACACTTCCAAGACACTTGGTTAAAAATCTTTCAGTTCACTCCTCCGTGTTTGAAGTGTTGTTTTCTATCTATATTTTTATCTATAGGTTGCAATCACGGCATGCACGATTTCAACAATCTCTCTTTTTTTTAATTTTTATAAAATCTCCAAAACTAACTAAAATATCACTTGCCTTTTTTAAAAAAATGACATAGTTCTAGAAATCTCCATATCTTTTTAGGATAATATCTAAAATATCTAAAATATGCTAGTTTTGCCCAAAATCTTATATTTTTGGACCATCCATACTATACATATTAACACTAGTGATTAATATAGCTCATAACTCTTTCACATTGTAACTTCTGTGAAGGGTGGCTACGGTCCTTGTCAATTTGAGAAAAATATTGGATTATGACTCTCGGTTTTATTTATTTACTTACTTTTAATATTAGTTAATTTTTTACTTTAGTTAGTAACCTTACTAACTTATTAATTGACTAACTAACTTTTGAGCTAACCAAATAACTTTTATTGCATGGAAATATTACATGCTCTCAACAGTTTATCGATTTTTTCTTTGACAACATGAGCATGCTTGGGATTCACATGATACAGTCATTGCTTGACTGACATTGCATTGGGAATCATGGGTATATTGTGAGTCACTACACTCGGATCTACCCCTTTTAGCTCATCGAGAGAGACCAAGCAAGGACGTCTATGTACTCCCGTAAGAGAGCATTGAGACTGGCTTCCTCCTCCTCCTCATCGCCTATAAAGATAGGTTGAGGCATCTCCCCCTCCTTAGCTAGATTAACCTCCTTGAAATTTGGCTAGCCCTTCTAATGGTTCACTTGTCTGGCCATGTTATTTGGCTTCTAGCAAGATCACTACCCTATCGCCTTTCTTAAACTTTGTGAATCCTTTCGACAAGTCTTATGGCATTCTTTGCTCCTCAGCTTGTGGTTCCTTTGATTTTCCCCTTCGTTCCTCCTTCAACCTTCGATGCTTTAGGTGGATCGGAAGGTCCCCCTTGGTATGTCTAGTCTTAGGCTGTTGAGGTACCTCACTATTTGAGCTTATCTTTGTACTCATCATTCAAACTATTTCCCTCTAATTGCTCATCATCTCCTAGGTTCTCGTCTCTAGTCTCACTCTCATTAGTGACTAGGGCCCAATTATACATCAAGTTTAGGTTGTGCATCTTAGTCCACTCTCACTTAGGTTCATTCATGAGATCCTTGAGTGGTTTTAGGCTAGTGGCAAGGTTGCCAGCTAACTTTCTCATCATGTACTTCAAGACCTCTTGGAGTTCTAGCCTATTGTTAGGGACATGGAACATGCTAGGTTTGGATTGCCGGCAAGAGCTTTCAACCATCATGCAGAGTGGCACTGTAGGATCCTTGTTGGGTACTCTCACTTAGGGTTCTCAATTACCCATATAAGTTTCAAGGTCTTCTCCTACTAGTGGGTTCGTTCAGTTTCTTAAGTATGAGTGAGTTCCTTGTTATTTACAAACAATCCTCAATTAACTGTCACTGTGTGCGTGCGTGCGTGCGTGTGTGTGTGTGTGTGTCTGTGTGCTCTTTTTTGTGAACTATTCTAAATCATGCTTTCAACTTTTCTTCAGGTGCACTTCAAGTGGCGAAAAACAATGTGGGGTGCAATGCAGAATGGTAAATGCAGCTTCAACACTCCCATCTATGTTCTTGGCCTGATAGGGCTTTAAGCTCGAGCTGGCCACTCTTGTTCTGTAGGGTTTGCGCTGCATCCTTCCACTCAGTCAAGGTCTAATTGAGGGTCTATGACTTAGTTTGGTGGTTTTAGAGGGGTGGATAGCTAGCAAGTTTGCCAGTGTTGTTGCTACATTTGCAATTCACTAGTTCTCTCATTTCTTGTGCCAGAAAGGTGTTTTTTTGTATGTAACTCCTAGGGGTTTTGCAAGTCAAGGTCTATAAATGTCAAATCTAATAGATTCTAGATTCTACCTAGCTAGTTTGAATTGCAAGGTCTAAGTGTCAAAATCAGCTCATTCGAGTGGCCTAGGGCTAAATCTGAGGGTGAGTGTCTGAGGGCCGAAGGTAGAGCTATCCAAATGCCATGTGGCAAGGTGGGCCGAATGGACGATTGTTTGAATTGGCCGGGCCAAATATGGTGGTTTGAGTGGTTAGGGCCGAGTGGGATGAATGGTAATTGGGCTGAATCGGCTAGTCCAAATGTTCGAGTGAAGCGTCCGACTGGGCAGAATGGCCAAGGGCCGATTCTAGGGCTCGGGCTCAGAGTGGCCGTCAAAATCTAAGAATGTTCAATTTTTTGAGTTTGATCGTCCAAATTCCAAGAATTGGATGTCCAAGTGTACAATACTAGGAATCAGACCCCTATGGACCATGTCCAATTCCATCGGCACGCAAACAACACCAACAAAAAATTAATTTGTGGTAACGATTTTGGCCATGCCCACAAGCAAGGATCTTCAGAATCCAAGGGTAGATACACAGGAAGGTTTCTACATGCCTGATCCTAGGAAAGCTGATTGATTTGTCGTAAGCTCAAAGTCTCACTCTCACTCTTAAGCTCTCTCTCTCTTGTCTGCCAACCCTCTTCCTTGGGTTTAAGCCATTGTCCTAATGCCCAAGTGCTACGCATTAATTCTCATGCCTTGTCAACAGATTGCAAGCCTATTTTTTCCCAATTTTACCGTGTTTTGACTATTTTATAGCAGAAACCCTAGGTTTCTTTGCTTCGATTTCTTGCTCCTAACCTACTCTAAATGTAGCAAAAACCAAAACACAAATACTAAAATGAATCCTCCTACTTGTCTACTCATCAAAAAACTGAAATACTTACTTATTTTGAATATTAAAAGCCCAAATCTCCTACCTATCTCAAGCTTCGATTTGAGGATAAAACCCTTACTTCATTGCTCGATTTGAGGCACACAAGTGCTCAAGATTGAATCCATTTGTCTCGACAATGGAACCAAAATGTAGTGGGAGCTCGCGCTCAACCGCCAAGATGACCCACAGACTACTTATTCTTTCAATAATTTCAAGCGAGCACAAATGGCTATCTCTCATCTAGCCAATGCACCTCGTTTCATCCTACGGGGGTATAGTGAGCTTACCTTGATGCCCGAATGATTAGCCTTCTCCCTCAGGCAACCTGATAGCTCCATAATTCTAGATGCAAGCTCAAGCAACCTCAAGTCACCACCTTCAAGCTCCATCCTCCATAGCCACATGTGAGACAAGAGAAGAGCAGAGAAAAGAAGAAGAGAGGACACAATGGAGAGCTTCTTCTCCTCGATTCCTCACCCTCATACTCTCACACTCCCTCTCTCGGGCACACACAAGCAAGTAAGAAGGAGAGAAGAAGAAGAGATCACTTTTGTCACACACCAAAGAATGAGCTTCTCATTCACTTTTTGAGCTTATATACAAAACCCTAAATCCCTTTTGGGTGGTCATCCCCTTTTTTACATTGCTGGGGCCCTCTTTCCTATTGTCCTCCTATCCTCCTAGGTTTCTTCCTATTGCGTCTACCCTTACAATTTGCACAGGAGGGAGATTGGCACTCTTTTACAAAAGTTTTAGGGGTGCCTTGCATTTAAATATGTGTTTTTTCCTTTGACTTAGATTTTGAGGCCGCCCTTGCGCTTTCGGCCATTTCCCTTCTTGCTTCTTCCGTTGTGTCAAATTTTCTTTTGGGCCACCTCTTTCAACTCTTAACTTGCCCTTTTTCACTTTTTCTAATTTTTCTTGTGTTGAGGTTAATAAGAAGATAGGCAACGATGATGGCTACAATGTTTGAGATCAAGAGGCATACCTCAATCAATGTGTCCCATGTACGTACACTCAATGCAAGCTTGTAATTTGATGAAAACATCACTTGTCCATAGATCATGTGTGATGCTTCAGTCAGTTTCAATCAAAAATCATTGATGAAGTAGTCTTAGACTTTGAGTTATGACTTTTGATTAGTTGATCCAAATTAGAGGTGCTATAGCTCTAAAAAAAAGGCTCTCTATGAGCAATTTCAGTCCATATAACTTTTGCATCTCTATAATGAAATCACAATTAAATTTGTTGTAAAACAAAGAGCTGTCCTATAGTAAAATAGAGCCCAGTAGTTGGCATAGTCTCTATCATAGACAATACTTGAAGTTAGGGACATCAATACATGATTAGTGCTTGCCTATGAGAGGTTAAAAGTAGTCCTCATCCTCTTGGATCAAAGGAAAGCTATCATCCCATCCATGCATTGAATCATTATCTACCAAGCCATAGGCATCATCAACCATAGGAACATATGCATATACACTTGGATCCTGAAAATCATAAGCAACCAAATCAAATAGAAACCCATGGTCTTCGTCATGCTACTCATGATCTTCCTTGTAAGAGAATTTGAGGAACTACCCACCAAGATCTATGTATTCCTTTCCTATTCTAAGGAGTAAAAATCATATAAATGCTTTGATCCATCTACATGCAAAATAGTAATCAACAAATATGTTATCTTGAATGAGTTGGCATCATGGTATGGTTCATATGTTGCTATTCCATGTGACGTATCTTTAGATCATGTATCTACTAATATTTCATAGTAGAGTACTACTATGTCTATGCCTACAAGTGATGTATCTCCAAGTGTTTTGCCTTGGACTAGCAGGTTGTGTAGGCATGCAGTTCTCTTAAAATCCTTCATATCAAATTCAATTTTCAGCATGGTCATAACATCTTGTATCCCAATATCATTCTCCCCTATAATGATCAGATCATCCACATAGATGATTAGCTCGAGGGGTTCACTATATATATATCCTCTATATAATGTGTGTTTATGGCCTATTTATAAATATCCTAATCTTTGAATTTTTTTAAAATAAAATGCAACCCTTTTCTATTCAATCTGTAAGTAACCCCTTTATATGATACCCTTTTGTATGTAAAAAATGTATAAAAATGGTGTTTTAAAACCTTCTTATTTTGAATTCACGTTCTATATACATATATTTATGAGTGACCCCCCCAAGATGATTAGTACCTCAATGCCAAGAAAAAACTTCAGTTCTCCCAAATGCTACATATCAAATTCAATTTTCAGCATGGTAATAACATCATGTATCCCAACATCATTCTCCCCTATAATGATCAGATCATCTACATAGATGATTAGTACCTCAATGCCAAGAAAAAACTTCTATTCTCCCAAATGCTTCATATAAAATTCAATTTTTAGCATGGTCATAACATCATGTATCCCAATATCATTCTCCCCTATAATGATCAAATCATCTACATAGATGATTAGTACCACAAGTCCTCCATATGTTTTTTTCATAAAGAGACTATGATCAACCCTATCAACTACAAATTCAAGACCCTGCAAGTAAGTGCTAATCCATGCATGCCAGGCTCTTGGAACCTATTTGAGCCCATAGAGTGCCTTTTTTTGGCTTATAGTTGTAATGCATATATTGAGGGTGTACATACCCTTCTGGCTCTTGGAACCTGTTTGAGCCCATAGAGTGCCTTTTTTTGGTTTATAGTTGTAATGCATATACTGAGGGTGTACATACCCTTCTGGCTAATCCATGAACACATATTCTACTTAGCCTTCATTTAGAAATTCATTCTTAATATCCATTTTCTGTAATTTCCATCCCTTTACTGCATCCAATGCAATCACTATTTTGATAGTTGCCATTTTGGCAACACGATTGAATATCTCTTCATAATCTAGACCATATTGTTGTTCATAGCCTTTTGCCACTAACCTGGATTTATACCATTCAATGCTACCATCAAATTTGCAATTAACTTTGTAAACCCATTTCTAGCCAATTGACGTCTTACTGTCAAGCAATGCAACCAATTTCCAAGTTGAATTTTCAGCTAGTGTATTCATCTCCTCATCCATTGCTTTACACCAAACTTGTCCATGACATCTTCACTGAATGTAGTAGGCTCTTTCTATTCCATAACATTTGTCATATATGCATAATGCTTTGCTGAAAATCCATTATATGTGAGCTTGCCAATAGGGTATCTTACCCTCTCTGATAATGTCAATTGTGGTGGACTGCTTGATTCCAGCCTGCTTGATCTCAGTTACTCAATTGGACTTATTAGTCGATTCATGTAAAAGACTAGAAAACACCACTTGGATGCAGTGAGGAGAATTATGCATTATGTCAAGGCTACCATAGACTATACTCTTCTATGAGCATGATAAGCACCTAAAGATCATGGGATCTACTAATGCATGTTGGGAAAATTGTCCATATGATAGATAGTCAATCTACTAGTGGATATGCATTTAGCCTTGGCAGTGGAATGATTAGCTAGAGCAACAACAAGTAACCTACAATTGCACTCGCTAGTACTAAGGTAGAGTATAGAGGTGTTGCATTAGCAACATGTGAGATTGCTTGGTTACTAAAGTTATTGACAAATTTGGGTATGCGTGGAGATGTTATAGTCACACTGTATTGACAATATGAGTAACATACTTCTGGGTATGAATCCTATATATTATGTTAGAACTAAACACATAGAGCTACTCTATCACTTCGTATGAGAGATGGTACTTGTAAGGAAAATAGATCTCTTGCATGTGAGAATTGAAGTCCAAGTAGTTGATATCTTTACCAAGTCACTAGGTAATGATAAGTTCAATCACTTTTAGAGAGCTACTTGGGATACAATGTCTTTCTTGAGCTTGGGGGGGGGGGGGGGGGGCTGTTAAGAGTCAATCTAAACTTATTCCAACATTGACAGTTGTAGGGTAGCTATCACCAGCCATGTGTGACTTCATAAATAAGTCGAGGAGGTTAACTCTAGTTAGTTAACTATGGTCAATAGTTAGACCTATATTATTACACTATTGTAGACTAAACTTGTACTTTACAATAGAATAATAATGGAAAGAATATGAGAGTACATAGCTCTCTAGTTCTACTTCACCCCTTTTGCCTCTATTTTACCTCTAATCTTCTAACACATTTGGCATCCCTCAAAGCAGTGGTTTAGTTTTTGTCTTGGGGAGATTGATTGAATAGCTTGATACATTGCATGCTCATGTGGGATGAGACATGTGGTCCCTTAAGAATGCCTAATTTAAGACTAGAAGGTCAAATCCTAGATTATCAATGGATCTCTTTTTGGCCTATTGAAATGGTGTTTTATAAAGACAATTAATTTGACAAATGTTTTGTTTATTGTTAAACCAAGTCTTTTGTGCATTATTGGTTCTCACAGGAAATTGCTTTAAGAAACATCTATTAAGGATGCATTGAAAGATCATGTATGTTAAACACAATATTATAGTAGTTAAACACTTGAAAATATACAAGATTAGTGGGTGGGAATCACGAGGGTGGAGGTCTCACCTGGTCAATTGCTAGTGGGTAGCTATTCCACTTTAGAATTGTAGAGGGTGCAATAGGATTTAGAATGAAATCCAAACCCATTTTAATATGAAATGGTGAATGGGTATGCACTTTCTCCTTTCTCCTTTTCATTTCACACTCTTTATGAAAGTTAGGATCGAGTGTCTTATAGAGAGGGATTCTCTACAATAGACAAGAGTAGAATGTGCACAATTTGAAGGAAAAAGGTATCTTGAGGAGAGAAATAACCCTTATATATTACCACTAAACCTGAACATGCTACATATCTTTCATGGAGTTTTTCTAGATGAGTTCTTATGGTTACAAGTTTTAAATTCCATCTTACTTAGGATACAAAACATGCACATTTGTAGCATGGTTAAACCCTACTCAAAACATAACCAAATTTTGGCAGGTACAACATGCACTATACCTTATCTTTAGAAATAAAGCTCAATATGTTAATGAAAAAAAGTAGGAAACAAGGATCATAAGTGTAGAATCAAACTGTAAAGAACTAATAGTTAAAATACAAATATTTTAAAGAAAAACTTTAAAAAAATACTATGGAAGATGTCAAGAATGACCATGATAGCTTTCCCCATGCATTATTTTTGATACTTTCAATGCCTTCCCCCATGAATTATTTTTTAGACTTTAAGCATACTTTTGTGCAAATGAGTGCTTATAATTCCATTTCTCAAAGGAGAGTAAAGGATATAAAATTCCCCAAACCCCCTAATTAACAACATATTCTTTTATAGCTTCATCAATAGCATTTTCCTAGAAAATCTAATGTTTTTGACATTTAATGTGTATGAAGTTGTTCAAAAATATTTAAATAATGAAGATCTACTATTATGAGCTACAATGTGTATAATGAAAGAGATAGTTCACATGATGGATGAAAGAAGTAGGAGAAACTTGTAATATCTAGACAACTAATTATCATGGAAGATGATTCCATCTCTCATAATCTGTAATCATTTTCATAACCTATCTCAAATATTTCTCTCAAGCACTTTAGTATCATATCCAAACTTGCAAAGGTTGTGTAATACACATAAATAATCTCATCAACTTGTAGACTATAAGAGCATTATGATTTCTACCTTAAAGAAAGCCATTTTGGTATGAGTAGTTGAGGAAATTTTTATCATCCTTGGTATTTTCTAAAATTTTGATCTAAAATTCAAATATTCTTAGTTTTTTTAAAGACATGAGCACCATTTCAAGACTTTATTGCATTTTCAAGAATAAAAAAAGGGACATCATTTTCTTAGGCCGTCAACATAATTGGCCATATGCATTATTGAAGTGGATATTTGTCATACCTTTATGTCAATTAGCATGAACCCCCAAGGGGTGCACCTATAAGAAATCACTATATAAAGTGTGTTCAAAGGGTATTAAGAAATGCCCTTTCTTTACATGCTATAAGGCCATAAAATGACCCCTTTTCCTTTTCTAAAATTACGGGTTTTTTTTTCAAATTATAACTTAAAAAATCCATTTTGTAAATATAATCTTGTAAAATACTTTTTCCTTTGAACTCATGTTGTATCTTATATGTTGTATAAGGTGGATTCCCTAAGAATAAACCAAAGTGGAATGCATCTTAACATGGAAATCAATCAATTTGTGCAACATATGAATCATCTATCATGAGAAAATTCATATTTTTATAAGCTTTTCACTTCCACCATTTGTGAAAAAATTATGCTTGTGTTTTAGTTCCTACTTCATTTTGGGTTAGGGTATGGTTATCCTTTCTCAAGTCCTACGTACCTTGGTCCCTATATGAGTTGCCTGGTGCCTACTCCCACCATATCTTCTCAGAGCTATCAATCCAAGGAAGTGGAATTAAATAGACTTGTCCAATGGAACCATGGATAAAAGGGTTTAGCCTTGTGATAGTGCTTGCAAAAGTTATCATGCATACCCAACTCCAAAAAACAAAAAGAGAGAATAGAAACACTCTATTCCAAGGTGGTTTCTATGTTGTGGTTGATATTGAGCTTGACTTCTAATAGTACAAAGTTGGAGTCAAGAATTGTGGATGAAGTCCTATCTTGAATCTATAGATACTATTGTTATTGGCTCTTAGGAGCTTGTAGAATCAAGTTCGATCAAGTTGTGCTAGAGAATTGTTTTTAAAAATCTGAAATTGTGTTAGAGAGTTAGTTTAGCATGCAAAGGACAAAAGCTTTATGTACAAAAGTGGGCCCTTAATGTGCAAATCTCTCTCTCTCTCTCTCTATATATATATATATATATATATATATATATATATATGAAAAAAAGTATATTATGTCCATCAACATCATTATTTACAACTTTTTGCTATAGGATAAGAGGAAAAATAAATGTGTAAAAAGGATAGCAAGTTTTCAAGAAAGAAAACAAGAGAGTATCTATCAGATACAGATGAGTAGAGAGGAGAGGAACTCCCAAAAGATTTTTTGACTCAATTGCACTCTTGCACCAAACCTCATGGCCTAACATTTTGTAAGCTTCAAACCTTGTACTCTTTCCATTTTTATGTGAGTATATATCTTGATCGAGTGGCCCCCTTCACATACCATGTGAACTTTAGTTTATTTGTTTATTAAAAATTTCCAAATATTTGGTAATGTGAAATGACTTTGTGCCTCTTTTTATGAATCTTCATGTCCCATCAAATAGGATTAGTCTTGACCAACTACAAGAAATAAATGGTAAGCTTGAGTACATATAAGATACTAGCTTGCAAACCTCAGATGTGTGGATTCACTTGTTGGTTGTTAGTTCTCATCTCATTACATCTCATTACAGAGCATTGATAGAAACACACATTTTCTCTTAGCCTTACATTGCTTGAACATAAGCAATTTCGTTTTTGGGCACATGGGTAGTCTAACCTTGCTTCACTTGGATGTTGAAATTTCACACAACATTTTGAATGAGCTTGGACCTTTTTACCAACAACATGTATCATTTAGGAATGTACCATACTCATTATTGGCTTTAAAGCATGTTCTGTAGCTAGAGATCTATGATAGCTCAGATGAATGTGTGAATCAATTAAAGAAAAAGAAAATATCATGTCCAATCAAACAGTTAAGGTAGTTTGGTTGGTCTTTGTATCTTTAGTGAATTGATCCAACACTTATGTAGTGCTTCTTGAGGTGAAAATTTTTCTTGAGGAAAGCTTCAGTTGGTTTATTCTGATGATAAAATTCCAAGTTGCAATCCTAAAGTGAGTAGCCTTGGCTCCAAAAATGGAAGCCTTTCACAATAAACATATCCATGAATATTCAATATGGCATGTTGTGAAGATGTTTTGATTTAATTATGAAAGATTTAATTAAAAGGAACTAATTGTCAAAACTTGACTTGTCTTATCACAATAAATAACTTTTTATAGGGAATTTCATAAATTTAGAGAAAAATATCAAAATTTCCTAAATTTACCAACATGAAATATTCAAGTATTATCTTCCTCAAAGTTGACAATGAAAGGTTTAAACTCACACCATCATGGTTGTACATGAATAAATACAAGGACATCAAAAAAGGCTTTTAAAAAAGGGGGTTCACATGTATTGTGTGAAGTGTATTTTATATGACCACCATTTATTTCATACGTTCTGTATATCTACTTTCTTACAAATTTAACCATCATATTCCATACTTAGATTATGTATCTTTGTTTCTCTCTTTAAGAAGTAGATATGTCAAACATATGTAATACTAACTTCATGATTCTAATGTCATCATCATAACCCTCTTATTTAGTGATTGGAGCTGAACTTACAAATGGAACCTAGTCATAAGATTCATTTTTTAGGATACTATGATTGCATCTTCAATAAGTACTCATCAAATTTCTCTAGACTATAGTATTATTTAAGATTATCCATAGGTAAGTCTAAGGTTGTCTTATGACTTTAATGAGAGTGGTTTAATTGGAAACAAAAACTTCTCTTGATGACCAAGTATATACTCTATGCTTCATTCGTGATTAGGGTTGATCTTTTGTGCATTAATTTTCCAAGTAGTCATTTTCTATAGATGTGTACCGTCACATGAGTTGGCTATAATAACATTTAGTGTGCACTTACATCATTCTTCTACAAAGATGTGATTAAAGGAGGGAAGAATACATTGACAAGCTCATCTATAGAAAGACAATTGTTGATTAAATGTTTAAGGGAATAATATATAGAGTCCCAAACGCATGCTTTAAGTATTTTCTTAATAGTCACTATGCAAATGACTTCAAATGTGTCTAGATGTAAGGAAAACTTCCTAATGTTCAAAAAACCAAATTCTCAAGGAGGAACACTATATGGACACTATAAGTTCTTGACTAGTGACATTTGTGTTAAATGTGACATATTTAATTTATTGTGAGAAATTGATACATGAAGATGTCTTCCACTTCAAACTCAAAGGACTCCTCTTAGCATGTACAAAAAAGAAGCAACATGTCATTTAACTCATCAAAGGATAATCATATAAGTGATTTTCTTTCATCCTCTCAAACATTCTAGGAATAGAAAACCTGAAAGAATTATAAAAGGTAAGAGGTAATAATGGCATATCAATCATGAAATTCTTTTTCTAAATTACTACATGTAGCAATTCTTCTCTTTCACAACAGAAGTAGAAGTTTCTATTTTTTCTAAATGTAAGGTTGTTGCAAATCAACATGCAATCTTGTAATTCACCATAGTAAGGATGCTATTTTACAAACTTGTCCACATAAATATTAAAAAATCAAAATTCACACCCAATTTAATTAGCTTTATAATATGGCAATCCATGTACTTAACATAAATATTTTCAACCCTCTTGAATGCATTTGCTAAAAAGAAATCTTAGATGCCATTTTATGATTTATGTGCATTTGGTCCCCAATTTCTTATGTTTTTTCCTAAGAAACCATGTAAGGCTATGATTGTGCATGCCTTATCATTATAGAGATGTAACAATCATGTTTAGTTGTGCATCACCTCTTTCCTCCATGATGTGAACCTCTCTCATATCTTGAAAATTGTGTTGTCACATGATTCTTGTTATACATACATGAATCAAAATCAAATTTGTACTAGGAAATATTAATGTATGTAATAAAGGTAACATCATATGTATTCTCCTCCTTGCACCCACAATATTTCTTATAATTTGTCCTCAAACTCTTGATTACAAATGAAATTAATATTACTCAATGCCTACCTGTAAGAGAGAGTATAAAACACAAAAGTGTCTTGTACCCCAAATGTCCCTTTTGATGATAATTGCACATGAGGTCTACTTGCATGCATATGATTTGCAATGTTCACTTTTTCATTTCATGTACTCATTTCTTAACTTCAATGTATAAAATGCTTTATATTTCATGTCATAATAGGATGATGGATGATTATCTGTATAGCTATATATTTGGCATCATAGATAGGCATCTAATTATTCATAGGATAATAGGCCATAAAATGCTATACAAAGAAGCTCATGATGTAGGATTGGCCAATAAGTAGCTTTAGTACCTACTATTATGGAGGGTACATATATCGTAAAGGCATTAGCTATTTCCCTATCCTCCCTAATATAAAATCCCTCTCTACCATCTTCTTTCATTGTAATGGTCTTTCTTGACCTCTTATGTTTGCAAAATCTAAAGAAATAAGTGCTCGAAGCCTCACTACAAGGAAAATAATGTAGGGACATATTTGAATAATACTTAGTGTCACATTGACGTGAGTAGCATAAAAGATGTGAACAACAATTATACGAGCACCAATTAAACAATACAACCCTATCATTTCAACTTTTCAAGCTTTCTCTCCTATCCGTTATGGCTCTCAACCGCTCTCTCTCTTCTTCATGTCTTCCTCTCCATTTGTAATCTTTCTCTCTCCTTGTACAATCATTCTCTCTCCTCTACACTCTTTTTCTCTCTCCTAGAGTCTTCTCTCTCCTCTTTCTTCTTCTCTTAAGTCTACTAGTGGTATTAGGGCTCAAATTTTGATCCACTTTCGTGTTGCCTTTATCATATCCTATCTCATTTCCACTTACAAAAAATCCAAGAGAGTTCAACAATAGGTATTGTAGACCATTAATGGCATATGTCTATAGCTAGAGGACTCCTACAGTTGGAAGAAGACAAGTTTGGAGATATTTGAAGATGGAAATGAAAATATAGCGGTGGATGGAAAAAATAGCAACTTGTCACTCTTTCAGAGGCGTTTTTTAGAGGTATTTGGTAAAATGGACTTCATTGAAGTTGGAGAAGGGAAAAGTAATAGCTACTTTTGATATAGTCTCTTCTTTCTTCTCTTTTTTCTAGTAGTATTGGTAAGATTTTATGGAAGAAATGTGTATAGCAAGAATTTATCATCTCTTTTCTTGATCTTCACTCCTCACCATCAAATCTTGTCGTAGAGATGTTCTTGACCTCATAAGCAACAAGTGGAGCACCATTCTTGATAGCTTTGAAGAAACTTTAAGGAGCATAATTTTCTTTCTTCTTCTTCTTCTTCAACTTTTCTCTGCATTCTTCACTTCATGAATTTGAAAGTAGATGCTTTAGCTTGGTAGTCTAAGAGTATAGTGTCTCAAAATTTTTAAGGCCTTACAGTGGACATTCTAAGAAATGATTCACGTACCAATGTGTCTGATAGAAGCCTCAACAAGAATGCTATGATTTCCATCCTGATAAGGTCCAATATCTTTTCATAGTTAAAGAAGGATAGATTCAAGCATCCACTCCTCAAGGCTAAGTTCCTCTATAGTGTTGCAATAGCCAAATGCTTGAGGTAAAAGTGGAGAAGGTGTAGCAAGGTATTTTTTCCAATAGCCTTTGAAGGTGGTAAAAGGCTTTCTAGCTTCATTAAAAACTTCTCATGGCTCATACAATATATTGCTATTTAAACTCTAAAGAAGTATACCCCTCTAAACTAGCCCTTGCTTGACCCTATGATCATGAACAAGAGGTTCTTTTTATGCAAATAGATATAACTATGTTCTAAGAACTTTTTGATATGGGCATCTTCAAGACCATGCACACGATGTTTGTTGTGTAGCTCCTATTGAGTTTTACACTCCATCTTCTATGAACTTCCATACTTTTGTTTTTGAAAGAAGGTTTATACAAGAGAGTCTAAATCCATGTTTGTAATCATGTCTTGTAATAGCTCCATTTCTTTGAACAAGATCAGGGAGAACTGAATGCATATTACTTGTCAAATAGGTACTGGGATTCAAAGAAACCTCTAATGGATATCTAACTAGTGTGTGTTAATTTTGACACCTAATATGGCCATTTCTGCATGAGATGTAGTATCAAACTTGGTTGACATTTGTCAAGCCCAAGTTGGCATGGATCTAACTATTCTACTAGCTCAATAGTCTTAGGGTGCTTAACTAGAGGAGATTTAAAGTCTATCACATTGGTGGGAAATCTTATTGAAGATTGTGAATTTCCAATCCAACTAGGGTTGTACTTTAACTCACATTATTGGGGGCATTTTGATAATCCAACAAGACATGAGTCAGGCTCATAATATCCATGCACATTTATCTTTTGCATTGTATTTATCATAATACCCACAATTGTTGTGCACATGTACTTGTCATCATTAGTATAAGCATAGTATATTTAGGGTAAGATGCAAGCATGGAACGATTAGGCTAAATCCCACAAAGTGGGTAGAACACCCAAGAGAGGGTCCAAACCCTAATTCATAGTTTTGGAGACCCCAAAATCCAAAGTGGGATGAAAAACCTGAAACAAGAAGTGGGGTATAAACCCTAGAATATAAAAGAAGCACATACCCTAAAACACAAATGGAGCACCACCCTAGAGAAGTGGCCTAATCCTAGCCCTAATTTGTGTCTATATAAGGGTGGAAGCTCTCAGTTGTATTTATTATTTTGGTATATCTATGCTATGGAAGCTTTGCTAATGGAGATACTTTTTGTACATCCATGCTATGGAAGCTCTATTAGTGGAACTACTAAAGCTTTCTATTCTCTTATTCCATTCTATCATCTTTCTTCCATTATTGAGAGTGACTGAGAGAGAGTGAGTGAGAGATTGGCTAATCAAGGGACTAAGGAAAGGTGAGGCTATAATTCATCTTCTTTTCCCTTTTCTTCTTCTCTACTACTAGCTTCTCGACTTGCTGGTGTGCTCAATGGTGGATGTGAAGGAGTAACAGCATCAAATTATATTTTTGGGTCATGGAACCATCCTAAAGTCTTCAACCCTTTAGAATACAAGACAAAAAGGTAAGTTGATGAGTTTACTACAACTCAAAGCTAGTATTTTCTTCTTGCTTTCTTGGTTTGGAGAGGAGGATGCATGGTTAGCTAGAGCAGAGTGTCAAGAGACAAGGTGAGAGATTTTCACCAAAGTGAGTTGCAACTTCTGGAAGAATAGAAGTCTGTGCCATGTCCCAACTATTATGTATTTAGCCCAACATTTTACCCACTTTGGCAAAAGTCTCTCACCTTGTCTCTCAACCAACACTCTACTTTAACTAACCAAATATCAAAAGGAAGAACATAAGACTAGCTTTGAGTTGTAGTGAACTCACCAACTCACCTTTCCACATTGTAGTTTTAATTCTTGAAGGGCAAAGATGGTTTCATGACCTAAACAACACAATTTGATGTCACCACTCCTTCACATCCAGCACAAGCACACCAATAAGTCAAAAAGCTAGTAGAGAAGAAGAAAAGCAAAAAGATTATGTAGAGCTTTACATTTCCTCAATCCCTTACTCAACACATCTCTCACACTCTCTCTAACTCACTCTCAACAGTGGAAGTAAGATGATAGATTAGAAAGCTTCAATAGCTTCACAGATAGATGTTTTACTACCTAGATGTAACAAAAGGGTCTTTATCAATAGAGCTTTTGTAGCATGGATATGCCAAAAGGGTCTCCACTAGTAAAGCTTCCATAGCATAGATGTGCCAAAAGGGTAATTACAGCTAAGTTCTCCCTCTTGTATATAGATATAAATTTGGATTAGGACTAGGTCACTTCTCTAGGGTGGTGCTATGTTTGTATGTTAGGGTTTGCACTCCTTTTGCATTTTTGGGATTTACATCCCACTTGCATTTTAGGACTTCCACAATTGTGAATTAGGGTTTGCACCCTCTCTTGGTCATCTTGCTCACTTTGTAGGATTTAGGATTATCATTCCTTGTAGCACGCTTGCATCTTAAATGCCTAAATAGACCATGCCTACATTAATATAATGACTAATACATGCACGTAACCCACACAATCATTGCAAGTGAGAGAAATACAATACAAGAGATAAATACAATGTACATGGGTATTATCAGGCTTGCTCTCACAAAATAATATAATCATGATATTTTGATATCCAATAAGTAAAATAATAATATGCAAGTGTCCATAATAATATAATGAATCCTTCTCCAAAAAGCATAACATTAGTCCCAATCAAAACAAGTGTTAGTCCCATGGCACTCACATTAAAAGTAGACATGGAATACTAGGAACAGTTGATGAAATAGCTTTGAATAAGTGGTAGTCTTGATGAAGACTTAATATATGTTATTGATGAAGAACTCTCAATAATGATGATGATATTCTTGCTACAAGAGGTACGAGTGATGTTGTTGGTACTATGGTAGATAGCAATGATAATAATATTGTCACTGACATAACTTTCAAAAGTTGGTGTTGGTAAAGAGACATTTGATTGATGGTTCTTTTAAGAAAAAGAACTTGGAGGCCCACCAAAAAGAAGAGGAGGTTACAAAAGATGGGAGATTTGATAATGGGTGCAAGAGATAGTGATCATGAGTCTCCATAAATAGTTTTTGCCTACAAAGTAAAACCTCACACACATTTACTCCTTAAGGGAGAGTGCTAGTCTTCAATTTATGCACAAAGCATAGAATATTGTTGGTTTAAGAGATGGGTTCCAAGCCTAAAGTGTTACCCCACACTTGAGAAACCAAAACCCTAAATAGATTATAATGAAAATAGTATGTGATGCACATGCTTACATAAACTAATACTTAATTAGAAGATGGCTCCAAGGGTTATTTTGTTGATGATGGCTGATGAAGAAAGGAATCGTGGACTTGATGAAGCTGGGAAGAAGTAGCATGGTTAAGGGAAAATGGAGTTATTGGAGAGACATTGTTGGGGAGATGGAAAAAAGGTGGAGTTCAATCAAATTTGATATTGAAGCACATGATTCACTATTGGATCAAACACAAGTAGCATGTGATGAAATTGCTATCCTTCAATTAAAGTATATTTTCTAGCTTGCTCCAAGGCTATGTGCTAATACCAAGATGAATGAAGTGGAAATAAAAAATGTGCAAGTAACTTAGGGAGATAAGTCTAACCAAGGTGAGCCAAACATAAGAGGAAACAAGTCGACATGAACGCAATTGCTTTGGAGGAAGTGTATTAGCATATTTATCTTGAATCCAGAGGCTTTTGTGGTAGAGATGTTCACTCTCTTACCAAGTAGGATGCCATTTGGAAGCACCTTGTATCATCTCATCTCATGCCCAAATTAATCGTTGTGAACAACTTAGGATAAGTGGTGCATATGGCTTCAAATTGGAGTGGCCATTCCATTTCAAGGGAATTGAGTTTCTTTGCCAAATGAGCAACGATGCTACTCAAGGGCCAACATAGTAGCAAATATTGGAGGCTAGAAGGAGGGTCAAGTTTACTAGGACTGGTTTGAAGGTGAGTTTGAGTAGCCATCTCTAAAGGGTTTAGGGATTCAACTAGCACAATTTGGTCTAATTGGTGAGTTGAGTTAGTAGGGACATTGGTAGCTTCGGCCTTAGGAACTAAAGTCTCAAGCACACTATTTTTGGCTATTATATCCTTGTGAGTTGAAGTTTTATGTACGCCACTCTGCTTCATGTCATTTGATGAGTATTGTAGTGAAAGCAGAGGAAGAATGAGATTTTCTGTCACTCAGCCTTAGAATAAACAGCTCATAGAAACTAGGATTATACTAAAGACAAGCATATGTATCAAGAATTTGTGTCATGGGTAAGGTATAACACATATCTAATGATGGAAATTAGGATTATACTAAAGACAAGCATAGGTATCAAGAATTTGTGTGTCATGGGTAAGGTAGAATACATATCTAATGATAGCAAGCATCATGTTGCTTTGTCCCAATCAACTTACAATATGTAGCTCTTCCTTTGTTGTCACACAAGGGATCTATCTCAACAAGTTTAGAAATATTAACATCATGAATAGTTGTAAATATTCTCAGAGATGTAGGGACTACTGAGTGCGTTTCTTTTTTCAGCAATAGTCATTAGATGATTGTCATACTTACAACTAAACCTCAACCAAAATACCATTTTTGTTCAAACTAACTTTGTCCATTTACTTTATTGGTCAATGTCATTACTTTCTCTCAACTTGCTTTCTCTCCCCAGTGTGGAACATGCTCAAGAATATGGGAATAAAGTGATGGTTCTCCTGCTCATTCTTGGTCATTTGCTTCATGAATATCCCCACAATTAACACCAATAAAGTCTCATTTAGAAAATTTGATGCCTATTCTGTTAGAATATCAAGCTGACATTCAATAAGTCAGTGTAGTTAGTGACTTAACCACAGTTAGTCTTGGTTAGTCATACCTATGTGTGTAAGTCTCTTTCAGTTAGTATGATGGAAGAATAATGGAAGAAGAACAAGACTGAACTGAGGCTCATCTTTTGCTCCACTCTATCTCTCCCTCTCTTCCAACATGGTATCAGAGCTTGAATGCGTGAAGCCTGGACGCTTGGCAGTGGCCATTTGACATCAAGACATTAGATTTGAAGAAAACATCATCAAAGGAGACTGTACCTATAGCCTATTTTTTTGCAGAAGCTATATCTTGCTACAATAATGGTTTTTGGAGAAAACTCCCATGACCCTTGACTGTTTTGACATGATCTACAACTTTGCAGAAGAAAGTTTTTTAAAATTCCTCACAAATTTTGAGATATTCAACACATACATGTGCAGACTAGTTGTTTACTACAATAGGTGATTCCACGGCATTGGTGGCTTTCATCCTAACAATGTATATGCCCTTATTATCATGCATTTGAGCATGATATTGGAGTGTTAAATGCTCAGTTTTGGAGCTTATTTGTAGGCTGGAAACAATGAACTAGTTGCTATTCTAAATTTGGAAACAATATACCTACAGGGTTGAAGTATCTGTGATGCTTATTTGCTACTCACAAATGCTTGGATCATACCGCTTGAGTTGTAGATGATTTTTGGGATATTGTGAGTGCTGAAAGTCCAAACTTTGGATTGATTTGTTGCTGGTTATACCAAGGTATTGACTGGTTATTGTCTGCAAGAAGGATACCTATCATCTTCACTTGACATATATGCAATATATTCTGACCAGTTGGACATGTATCAACTCCTGCATAGAGTGGCAACTGAATGAGATGTTTTGGGGCTGTTTTGAGGTTCGAATACTCTTGTTTTAATAGAGAAAATATTGTTGGTTATAGCAGTGGGCTGGCTATATTTGGTACTGCTACTTGCATATAGTACAAACATTGATACTTGTATGGACATAGTTTGTTGCTAGGATGTTTTGCCACTACCACAGAATGTTTTGAACTTATTTGAGCTTGGTTTATGCTCAATTGAATGTGTTATTTCATTGTTGGAATACAGTGTATAGCAAGCAGGTTGTTAGAAAAATTGTCCTGAATTGCAAGAAATTGTCCTAAATAGCAAGAAACTGGTCTTGAACTATAGGAAAAGGAGTCAGATACTTACAAGTTGTATACATCACTGAATACCTAAGCTGCAACTATGGCAAATGCTCAAGGCACTGACAATATCACTCAAATTGTGGGAGAAAAGCTAGACAAAAAAAAATTTGCTTTATGGAAGTTCTGTATGAAGAATTTTTTGGTTGGTAGAGGTTATTGGGACTTGTGTATAGGTGGTGAGGAACCTAAAATGCATGAAAGGAATCTGACAAATGATCAGAAAAGGGCTCATAAGCTATGGACTGAGAGAGCATGCAAGGTGTTACATTGGTTTTCCTTATGTATATCAGATGCTATGGTTATACAGATTACTGGATGCAGTTCCCCAAAGGATGCATGGGACATACTCATGTGAAGAATTATGGAAATGTAACACATGCAAGAAAGATTCAACTAAAGCAACAGTTCAATAACATGACTAGGAATGGCAAAAGCATTCAAGCCTACAGTACAAAGATCAAGAACATAGCAGATCAGCGTGCCACCATTGGATCTTCAATGTCTAAGGATGATATGATTGCAGTGACATTGAATGGACTTGGCAAAGAGTATAAAGCATTTGATACGTCTATTTCTGTGAGAGCTAAATGATGTGATTGGGATGAGCTGATTACTTTGTTGCTACATGAGGAAGTTAAGCTTGGACTGAATATAGGTTCTAGTACTAATGCCAGGAGGCATATTACACGGTGGATTCTATGCCACAGTGGATTTCGTGAGGTTTTATGGTGGATTCCGTAAGATTTTATTATCGGGGCTCATACACAAAGTGGATTATTTGTGCGAGAAGTCGATGGGGATGCCTATCCTTTTCGGGAAATTTGTTAATTTTTATGTGTACATGGGTGATTCCATAGTGGGTAATTCTGCAAAATATATATTTAAATTAATAAACGTTTATGAGTTTAGAGTGCGGACTCGTGATAAATTAAGGTTAGGATTGATTTCTAACCAATTTATTTATGTAGCTGAAGACTGCTAGGTATTCACTTTTGTCAGTTTAATTGTATTATTTTTCTAACAATTGTGAATGCTTCAATTGTTGATGTGTAGAGTAAGCAGCGATGGCAGTGGAAAGCATTGGAGGATAGCGTGTATTCAAGTTATCGTCAATATTTTGATGGGCACGTATCTTAGGCATGGCGCCTATATTTTGTCGCACTTATTTATCAAAGCGCTTGATATTTATTTATTATTTTTGTATGCGCATGGGTACACGATTTAGATATTTGTATTGGACATTGTATTTGGGTACGCCTGACTTCTTGGGCGCCCATTAGCTTTAATTCTATTTGTCACAAAAGGAAACTCAAAAAGCTAAAGCGTGCTATTTTGTAATTTGGGCTATTATTTGAGCTTGAATATGAATAATATATAAAATACATGCTTTGTGGAGCGCTCACACAAGGCATGGGGGGACATTGCACCCAATTGGTCTCTTGTTCATGTCGTGCAAGCTTTCTTCATTGATTTGTGTGCAAAAAGTAGAGTTCTTTTGTTCTTGGGGACCTTTTGACGCTCACTACGCGCGCATACGGCGACCAATCTATGCATTAGTGGTATCAGAGCGAAGCTGAGATTGAGAGCTTCAAATCGCTTACCATCTTGCGCGAAGGCGGAGCTCCTGGAATGATCACGCTCTACAGTCAGTTTCGTCGCAAACGGTCGATACCAGCATGTTCCTAGCGGTCAAGAACCCCCTTTTGCATCATCTGATCGCGAAGGACTAGCCTGTGTAGGCGAAGGACCACGTGGATATCTCCTTCTTCAAGTCATTTTCGAACATATAAATAGTAAGCCTCCATAGCCAAAAAGCTTTAAAGCTTTAATTCAAAGCTTAGTAAGCTTTATAAGAAGCTTTAAAAAGCTTCAATCAACGAATTTTTAAATCGGAGGCAAGAGTATGTCCTGGACGGCATCGAATCCGTCGCCAACGTCCTCAGATACAACAAAAATTACGCAAGTATTATAAAGCTTAAGGCTTTTAAATCTTCTAAGTTACTCCAAGTCTTCCTAATCCTGCAAGTTACAAAGGTCATAAAAGACATCAACAACAACTACTTAAGAGGCAGTTTACACGTAGAAGCACAGAATCCGTCTATTTCTCTCTGGTAGACCCTGTTCATACCTGCACACTTGCTGAACCAGTTTAGCAAGAACGGAAGTCCATACGTAGATTATACATTATTTCTACGCAGACGGTTGTGACAACGAATACCGCAATCGCAAAGGAGAAAGACTATAAAAGCCAAACCAAAATTTACAAGCCTTGTATACCCGTCTTTGAGCTACACTCATCCCACTAATAAGATTTCGAGAGTGTGAGGTCTTTTGGATTTTACAGGATGACTGAACAAAACATGGACAATCTTATGGCTGAAGGTGATTTATCCGAACCAATGATGGAGCAAAAGTTGGATTTGATTATGATGCATCTCGAAGAAGAACGAAGAGCCCGACAAGCTTTGCAAGTTCAATTGGCCAATTTGAAATGATCTACCACCGACCAAGATGGACCGCAACATGAAGATCTTATACGACGTACCATCGATGCGACACTTGAAGCCCAATCCATCCGCAAAGAAACAAAGATAAGTAAAAGAAACTTCAAATTTCGTACTTTCAATGGATCTCGAGATGGAAAGACTGTATTTGCATTTATCAGTCAATTTGATGATTACTTCCATGAAGAAACATATGCTGAGAAATACAAAATTAAATGTGTCACTAACCATTTAGTTGATCGAGCATCCTTATGGTGGACTGTGGTCCGCAAGAGCATTGATTGTCTCACTACCCGGGAGACTTTCCAAAAGAAGTTTTTGCAGAATTTCCTTCCTCCTCAATTCCATGAAAAAGCCATCAAGCAATGGGATCTTCTACAACAAAGAGAACATGAACCTATTTCCCCATACACTGAACGTTTCTGGAATGCCCTACTGCAACTATGCATGCTCGAAGGTGTACGTGAAGTGACTCACAAACGCAAGTTTATGTCTAGCCTACTTGGATATTTCTATGCTGAAGTCAATATGTTCAAGCCAACAATCCTTGAAGATACAATTTCCTTGGCTCATGACACTAAAGACAAGATTCGAGGAAGAGACAAGCGACCACAACAATTTCCAACTAATGGTAACTATGGTTCCAAACAATTCAATTCAAATTTTTGAAGATTCAATCAAAGTCATTTTCTTCCATCTTCATTCCGTAAATCTTGGACACGACCACCTGCTTTGCCATTAAACACCAATCCAAACCCTAAGCCATCCTCACAGTCAAATCCTAACATTCCTAAACTTCCTGCAATTACCAATAATGTATCCAACGCAAAACCCATAGTTTGTTACAAATGCCATTAACCTGGACATCTAGCAGCCAATTGCCAAACCAAAAAGCCACCTATCCATATCAATTATCTTGGAGCAATCGAAGAAGAAGAACGTGAGGAAATACCTGACTTTACGGAAGATGATGACGATATTGGTACTACTTCGGATACTTTGCCAGGTATGCCAACTCCCCATTCTTTGTTAACAATGAAATGTTTTGTGCATGGTAAAGAAAAGATTATTTTACATGATGATGGTAGTACACGTGACTTTATTTCTGCAAAGTTAGTCAAAGAATTGAATTTACAAACTATTTCTACAAATTATTCCATCAAAGCTGCATTCTTAGGTACGAGATATAATGGAACACAAGAGGTGCATAATTTAGAAATTAAAATTGGTGAATATACTGAATGAAGGAATTTCATAGTTGTACCTTTGTAGTCTAGTGACATTATCTTAGGAATGCCTTGGCATCATTAGTACAATCCTGACATAGATTATTCTACGCATTCAATTAAAATTTATTTTCAAGGAAAACAAATCACATTGCATGGTATGCACGCTTCTAATAATTTTCCACTGCTTACTCATACTTAGGCTAAACGTGCAATACGTAGAAGTAGCAAATCTTATTTAATATGGGTAAATGAAAATCAAGCTAAAGAAAAACAAATGTATCCTAGGCATACACAATTTCTTGCCCAATTTCAAGATTGTTTAATTTGCTGTTGATTTACCACCTGGACTACCACCTTCATGACCTGAAGATCACAAAATAGATTTAATTCCTCGAACACAACCACCATATAAAGCACCATATAGGCATAACCAAATTGAACAGAAAGAAATTCAAAATCAAATACGCACCTGTCTTATTAGTAAAGAAGAAAAATAATACTTATCGCATGTGCATTGATTATCGTGCCCTAAATAAAATTACTGTTAAGAATAGATATCCAATTCCTAGGGAAGATGATCTTATGGATAAGCTACAAGGATCTGCCATATTCAGTAAGATAGATCTTAAATCTGGTTATCATCAAGTAAGATTGGATAAATCTAATATATTCAAAACTGCATTTAGAACACAATTTGGACACTATGAATTTCTAGTTATGCCTTTCGGTCTAACTAATGTACCAGCCACATTTAGTCGTATGATGAATTGCATATTTTTGAAACATCAGCATTGTGACATAGTATTCTTTGATGATATATTAGTATTGAGTAAAAATGAGAATGAGCATTATGAACATTTGTCTTTAGTTTTTAAGTTGTTAAAAGACAATCAATTATATGCTAATCCGGAAAAGAGTGAATTCTTTCAAACATAAATTGAATATCTAGGACACATTATTTCATCAGAAGGTATTAAAGTTGACCCTAAAAAGATAGAAGCAATTTTAAATTGGCCCATACCCAAAAATGTGCATGATTTACGTTCTTTTCTAGGTCTTGCTAGTTTTTACAGAAAGTTTGTAAGGAATTTCTCATTACTTGCTTTACCTTTGACTAAACTTTTAAAGAAGAGTATTGTTTATAATGTTGAGATATCGAGCTCCACTCGTGATATGCCAGGGTGACCGTTGTGTATTTATGTCACCGACTTGTCAGACGCGGTTGGTACACCGCCCGTGAATAATAGCTACATGATAGCTATCCTTATCTACTCTAGTTCGTGGCTCAGTTAGTATGCCACCTTAGTTAGTTGAGTTTGGTTTGAGACCCATATATAGGGTTCTTCTATTTCTTTGTACTTGAGTTCTTTTGGCTTACACAACTAAGAAGAGGAAAACTGTTTTCAGCCTCCACCCTTGTGTGTATTCCCCCATTGTGCAAGCAAGAAAGCTTCAAGTGAGACTCCTTCCTTCTCTCCCACAATCTTGACATGGTATCAGAGCCTTGTTCATGGTAAGGAGCTCAAGAAAGCAAGCCAAGCTCGCGGTGTTTTGGTAAGAGGAGCAATGTTGCTTTCATTTTCTGTTTTGGGAGCAGATCTCTGCAGGTAGCACAGCCGGAAAGTGCAGGAGTGCATTGTCTCAGGTTGAGACGCCCTTTGCGGTGAAGCAATAGGGCAGTATATGCTGCGGGAAAGGGCTTTCGCCCTTGGCGACCTTGTTTTTTTGATTTGAGGCCATTTCGGGGCCTGTTTTGGAGGCGGAAGTTTTCTGCACGCACTCAAGAAAAGGCCCAGTTTTATGCTGTGGGACCACTGTTCTACAGGTTGGTGAAAAGTTACTGTAGAAATTGCATTGTATGCCTGTGCGCAGAGATATTGGGAGTTACAGAATCATCCCTGTTGCCTGTTGATGCAAAATCGTCACTAGGAAGTGACTGTGTGGTCAAATACCACTTTCGTCAGTTTTGCAGATTTGCCCTTGTGAGGCTGAAGCCGTGTTCTTTGCAATGACAAAATTTTTTACAGTGTTCTGTAATGGCGTCTGATTCTCTTTCACAGATTGTCACTAAAAAGCTTGACAAGAACAACTTCCAAGCATGGAAGTTTAGAATGACAAATTTCCTTATGGGAAAATGATATTGGAAATTTGTTGCAGGAAATGAAGAATAACCAGTTCTTCCTGATGTTCCCAATCAACAGCAAATGCAGGCATTCAAAACATGGCATGAGAGAGCCAGGAAAGTTATGTATTGGCTGTCTATCAGTATTTCAGACTCTATGATTGTGCATATTCAGGATGCAAGTACGCCAAAGGAGGCATGGGGTACTTTGTCAAAAATGTATAGCACAAATACGCAAGCCAGGAAAATGCAGCTCAAGCAAGAGTTGCATAATGTGCAAAGAGAAAGTATGAGCATCAACGACTACCACATGAAGGTGAAGAAGATTGTAGATGCACTTGCTTCCATTGGGTCGCCAGTGGAAGATGATGATTTAGTTTCCGTGACCTTGAATGGTCTAGGAAAGGATTATGCACAGTTCCGAACATCCATTTCCGTCCGTGAAAGATTTCTTGATTTTGAGGAGTTGATTGCTCTTCTAATTTCTGAGGAGCAGAGAAATGGTGGTGCATCTTCTTCAGGAGGAACTTCAAAAGAAGCTATCTTCTACTCAAATGCTGGAAGAGGTAGAGGCAGAGGTAGAGGAGGCCGATTTGGAGGCCGTGGCAGAAATCAGAATATGCAACAAACTCAAGAAAACCAGTCCTATGGAGGAGGACGTGGTAACTCTAGAGGCAGGGGGAGTCAAAGAGGTCGTGGTGGATGGCAAAGAGGCCAAAATGCAAACAGTAATGTTGAATGCTACTACTGTGGTAAAATGGGTCATATGGCTAAAGACTGCTATAAAAAGCAGAATGACATCATGAATGGAAAACTGCAACAAGGGAATTATGCATCTTCTAGTAGACAGGGTGATGACAGAAATGAGCACTTGTTTATGATGCAGCACATGAACAATTTTGTGACAAGTGCAGAAGAAAGCAATGATGTATGGTATGTTGACTCAGGTGCATCAAACCACATGATAGGTCATGCAGAATGGATGGAGGATGCAAGAAAAATGGAAAAACCAGGATTTGTGGAGACTGGTGATGATACTGCACATCCTATTGTGCAGATTGGAAAAATTCCCTTTTCTATGCAGGATGGGAAAAAGAAATACCTGTCCGATGTATTTCATGTCCCGAATATCGCCAAGAATCTGGTTTCTGTTGGTCAAATGGTTGAGCAGGGCTTGCAGGTCAGATTTAGTCCTCATGGATGCTTTGTTGAGGATATGAAAAATAAAGGTCGCTTGATAGCAAAAGGAAAGAAGAAGGGCAGAATGTTTACGTTGGATGCAGACATGCCTAAATTGAGTGCAGCAATGTTTGCACATGGGACCAGTGTAAAGGCAGATATTGATATCTAGCATAAACGCATTGGTCATGTTAATGTACATCGACTTAAATCAATGCAGGCCCAAAATATTGTTGCAGGTTTGCCAAAATTCAAGGTTGCAAAAATGCATAAGGTATGTGAAGCCTGTCAGTTTGGAAAACAGGCAAGGAAACCATTTCCTAGACATGTTCAAGAGAGTAAGAAGCCATTGGAATTAATCCACTCGGATGTGTGGATAACTAAAGCTGCATCTCTTGGAGGCTGTCATTATTTTGTCAGTTTTATTGATGACTATAGCAGAAAAGTTTGGGTGTATTTTATGAAAAAGAAAAGTGAAGTTTTTGGGCATTTCAAAACTCTTAAAGCTATGGTTGAAAAAGAAATAGGCCTGCAGATAAAATGCCTAAGGTTAGATGGAGGGGGAGAGTACCTCTCAAATGAGTTTGCAAGGTTCCTGCAGGAGCATGGCATAAAGCAGCAATATTCATGTAGTCATACCCCACAACAAAATGGAATTGCAGAAAGGAAAAATAGGCATATTGGAGAGGTATCTCGTGCCATGCTCAATGAAAAAGACTTGCCAGATTTTTATTGGGCTGAAGTAGTTGCTATAGCAGTCTACATAATGAACATGACTCCCACTGCAGCAATACATGGAATGACTCCAGAGGAGAGATATACTGGTAGGAAACCAGATATTTCTCATTTGAAAATTTTTGGTTGCATTGCCTATGTACATGTGCCAGATGAGTTGAGATCCAAGTTGGATCCAAAAGCTGAGAAGTGCATCTTTATTGGTTACTCTCTGCAGCAAAAAGGGTATAGATGCTATAACCCTTCTACTCGTAAGTTTACAGTGAGCAGAGATGCTGTTTTTGATGAGATGAGTAGCTGGTATAAACCAGTAAATGTGATTGATGATGTAGATGCACAAAATGGTAATGCTGCACAGAATTCACAGCAGCAGTCACAAAATATTAGTGGACCTGGAGCGTCCTCTAGCAGTGGTTCACATTCTTTGCCATGGACAGGTAGATTGAGATCAGGAGAATCTTCTCAAAGTAATGCAAATAGTGGTATGCAGGTATCACGAAAAGGAAAAGAGAAGGTTGATCAGCCCATGTTTGATGTGAATGCAGGCCACTCTTATGTGGATGGTGAATCCAGTGGCTCAGAACAGAGTATTGATGATGAGTTGGGTATTCCTTCTATTGTTACACCTGGAGTAAGGAAGACCAGGGATGTTTTGAGAGCACCTGGGAGTGAACCTACTTTGCGCAAGTCTACGAGAGCTAGGTATCCTATGGACAGGCTGAAATATGATGGATTTACAACCATTCACTATGCATATATGGTTAAAGTGATACAGGAACCAGAACCCACTTCTTTTGAGGAAGCCATGGGAAAAGAAAAATGGGAGAAAGCCATGGATGAAGAAATGGATGCCTTGAAAGTAAATGCTACATGGAAATTGGTACCTTTGCCTAAAGGTAAAAATGCAATTGGCTGTAAGTGGGTTTATAAGGTGAAGCACAATGCAGATGGTTCTGTGAACAGATACAAGGCAAGATTAGTAGTCAAGGGGTATGCACAAACATATGGCATTGACTATGAAGAAACATTCAGTCCGGTTGCAAGGATGGCAACCGTAAGAGCAGTCATTGCTATGGCTACATCAAAGGGATGGTCTTTACATCAGATGGATGTAAAGAATGCCTTTTTGCATGGTGATTTGCAAGAAGAGGTCTATATGGAGCAGCCACCAGGTTATGTGCATGTTGTTCATCCTGAGTTTGTTTGCAGGTTGAAGAAAGCCTTGTATGGCTTGAAGCAAGCACCTAGAGCATGGTCTGACAAGATAGGACAGTATCTTGTCACTATTGGCTTTCAGATTTCCAAGGCAGATTTCTCACTTTATGTGAGAAAAACAGAGAAAGGTATTATGCTACTTGTCATTTATGTTGATGATTTGATTATGACAGGTGACAGTGATGAAGATATCCTTCATGTGAAAATGCTATTGAAGCAGAAGTTTGAGATGAAGGATTTGGGAGAGCTGCGTTATTTCTTGGACATTGAGGTGATTAGATCACCAAGTGGGATACAGCTCTTGCAGAGGCAGTATGGATTGGATATGCTGTCCAAATATGGGATGACAGGCTGTAAGCCTATTTCAGTTCCTTTGGAGCAGAATGTGAAGCTGAGCACAGATGCAAGTGAGGTCCTAAAAGACCCTACTATGTATAGACGCATAGTAGGAAGTTTGATTTATATGACTATTACCAGGCCAGATTTGAGCTATGCTGTTGGATTGGTAAGTCAGTTTATGCAGGCTCCAAGGAAACCACATTTGGATGCGGCTAGACGCATACTCAGGTATGTGAAGTCCACATTGCAGTATGGACTATTTTATGAGACTGGGATTCAGATACAGCTGCATGGATATACTGATGCTGATTGGGCTAGTAGTATTTCTGATAGACGATCTACCAGTGGATATGTGTTCTCTTTTGGGAGTGCTGCAGTCACTTGGAGCAGCAAGAAACAACCTACAGTTGCCTTGTCGAGCACAGAGGCCGAGTACAGGGGTGCAGCAATGGCTGCATGTGAGGTAGCTTGGTTGCATAAGCTACTTTATGATAGGCATCAGTCTACAGATGGGCCAGTTGTCATTTATTGTGACAACATGAGTAGTATACACTTGGCAAATAACCCAGTCTATCATGCTAGAACAAAGCACATTGAGGTGCATTATCACTATGTGCGAGAGAGGATTTTACTAGGTCTTATTGATCTAGTTTATGTCAGCACAGAGGATCAGGTAGCTGACATATTCACGAAGGCATTGGGCGCAGAGAAGCTGCGCAAGTTTAGAGACCTGCTTAGTGTGCAGGTATTGGGATTGAGCTCGAGGGGGAGTGTTGAGATATCGAGCTCCACTCGTGATACGCCAGGGTGACCATTGTGTATTTATGTCACCGACTTGTCAGACGCGGTTGGTACACCGCCCATGAATAATAGCTACATGATAGCTATCCTTATCTACTCTAGTTCGTGGCTCAGTTAGTATGCCACCTTAGTTAGTTGAGTTTGGTTTGAGACCCATATTTAGGGTTCTTCTATTTCTTTGTACTTGAGTTCTTTTGGCTTACACAACTAAGAAGAGGAAAACTGTTTTCAGCCTGCACCCTTGTGTGTATTCCCCCATTGTGCAAGCAAGAAAGCTTCAAGTGAGACTCCTTCCTTCTCTCCCACAATCTTGACATATAACTGGTTTGATAATCAACAAAAGTCTTTTGATTTGTTGAAACATGCTTTAACCCATGGTCCTGTATTACAACTACCTGACTTCAATACACCATTCTTTTTAGTAGTTACTGACGCTAGTGGATCTGGAATAGGAGCCGTCCTTATGCAAGATAATCATCCCATAGCCTACTCTAGCTGTAAACTCAAACCATCTGAACTCAAATATTCTACATATGATAAAGAATTGCTAGCTGTAGTATAAGCCTTACGTCAATGGAAACATTATTTAATGGGATCCGAATTTATGATCAAAACTGACCAACAAAGCATTAAACATCTCCTTAGTCAACCACAAATATCTGACCGACACATTAAATGGGAAGCTTTTATTCAAAGTTTTCATCCCCTTATACAATATCAACCAGGAAAAGAGAATGTTGTAGCTGACACTTTGAGTAGAAGACCGACAATTCATAATATTTATGTGATATCATTTGATTCCCTTATCCCTATGAAAGATACTTATCATCACGATCTTACTTTTCAAGCTGATTGGAATAAACTAGTTGCAAATAATTGGATTCCTATTAATTCACTGTCTTACAATAATGGATTCATGTTTTATGAAAAAAGATTATGTGTGACAGTTCCATTTAGATCATTTGTTTTGCATGAAATTCATTGTCCTTCATGTCAAGGTCATAGAGGAATTATATCTACTTTGCGTACATTGACTGAAGATTTTTATTGGCCACATATGGTCACTGATGTATCTAACTTTGTTTCTAAATGTTTAGTTTGTCAACGAGTTAAAAGACACCATGGTAAACAATATGGTTTACTAATGCCCTTACCTATTCCATCACGACCATGGGAACGGATTTCAATGGACTTTATCACTAGTTTACCTAACAATAAAGCTAACCATGATATGATTTGGACTGTTGTAGACAGGTTTAGCAAACAAGCATATTTTATTCCATGCAAGAAAACTTTAACTACATCTCAAGTTGGTCAATTGTTTTTGAAAACTGTTTTCACTAACCATGGTTTACCAAAAATTATTTCTGATCATGATTCTAGATTCTGTTGAGGGGCTGAAATGATGAACGGGTTGCCTCTTACCCATCCAACCTCCAATCCTCACTAAGAGAACTAAAGAGGGGCACCACCTAGCCAAAGGGAGGATGGGCTAGGACATCCCTTTTCTCAAAGAGAATCAAGAGAACCAAGACACAAATTTACAAGAGAGAATATATGTGCTAGACACCATATTGAAATATAAGAGAGAGAGAGATGAGAGGAGAGGGAGACAAGAGGAGAAGAGGTAGAAGAAGCTTGCCATTATGCTACATGGAATGAGAAGATAAGAAGAGAGGGAGATAATAGGAGAAGAGGTAGAGGAAGCTTGCCATTATGCTACATAATAAAAGAACTCACTCATAGCTTACCTCAAAGAGATGAGGATATTCTAGAGTGCTCTCATGGACTTGTCATTGTCCTTCCTCTCCCTCCCCTTCTTCATTCTCCATGGGCTCTTTATATAGTTTCCATGAGGGATTAGATTAAGATAATCTTCTTGATTAACATAATCCTAGATGATGTATGGCATCTTTGAAAATATGGAGAATAGTAGATGGGACAAGTCCCCACCTTGGTCATCATGCAAGAAGCCAAGGGTGGTGGTAGACAAAATAGAGAAATGGAGCTAAATTACAAGAGTGAGTGCCCAAAGCACATTATTATAATATATTTACAAGAAGGATAGAGTGGAAAGTTGGTATGAAGAAAGAGAGAAGCAAATTGCATGTAGCCAGCAGTCTGCGCCTTCGTAACTTCAAATCCGTGAGGAATTTGAAAAAAGTTTCTTCTGCAACTTTGTAGACCAGGTCGAAATCGATTGGGCAGCGCGAGAATTTTCTTGAAATTTGCTTTTTCTTGGGAGTTATTGAGATTATAAAAAACGTCTTCCAAAAGCTGCTTTGACTTTAGTCCCCCATATATATATAAATACATATAAGCATGTGACAAAAGGGGTCCATGCTTGTAAACTTTTGTGCAAGATCCAAATGACACCATGATGTGGATATTGACTTGTGTGCTAGGGTGAGGTGTCCTCTAATGATGGTGATAGATTCCAAATCTTAGTGATGTAGACGGAGCCCATGTGTAGTTGGAGACTAGTCCTTTGAAAAAATCTATGCATTCACTCAACTCCTAGGTGTAATCCATTTTCATCTTCACTAAGATAACCATCCCTTTGACCCTTTACATTGACATGCCTTCTAAGAACTTGTTCCTCCCATTTGCTAGAGTTATCGTAATCGAGAAGCAATGTAGCATACCTAGTGCTTGAAGAGTAAACCCAAAGTGATATGGTAAGCTCTTGATAGGGGCTTTGGCCAAAATTTTGTGGTAATAATCCGGGTTGTAAAAAACCCGGATCACTGTAATAATTTTTGGATTACTTTGTTTGCTAACTTAGGAACAAAGATTGATCTTTCATCTGCATTTCATCCTGAAACAAACGGTCAAATAGAAGCTACTAACAGTACTATTTTAGATATTTTGTGTGCTTACACCATTTCAAAACCACACACATGGGATACACATCTACATTTACTTCAATTTGCATATAACAATACACCACATACAGCTACAAAGAAAGCACCATTTGAAGTTATTTATGGATATAGATTGCCTACGCCTGTTGCATCATTATCAAACAAAATTCAAACTCGTGATGATATTGCTAATATGCATGCTACTATTTTTTATGAAGTTAAAGGTATGATTGCCAAAGCCCAGCAATCATATACAAAACAAGCAAACAAGAAAAGACAGGCCATGACTCTTAAAGTTGATGATTATGTTTGGTTACACATAGAAAAACGTAGATAACAAAGTGTAGATAAACACCCGGTTGTGAAATTAGCACCTAGATTCTATGGACCATTCAAGATCATTCACAAAATCAATGACAATGCATTTAAACTAGAATTACCACAACTTTGGAAAATCCACAACACCTTCCATATCAATTTATTACGACCTTTTAGAGGCCAATTACTTGTACACCCTGTCTGTGAAAACCCTCCTTTACTAGATGATGAAACTAAAATCCTTGAGCCTGAAACTATTATAGATACTGACTTTATGGCCACTAGAACTAGCCCTAGATATTCTGGATATTTAGTCAAGTTTAAAAACCATCCTGTTGAAGAGGCCCAATGGATGTACGCTAGATATTTGAATGCTTTCCCCACTCTGTTAGCTCCACATTGAGCTAATAGCAATTGAGGACAATTGCTATCCCACCCCGGGGGTATGATGCTAGGAGGCATATTACACAGTGGATTCCATGCCACGATGGATTCTGTAAGATTTTATTACCGAGGCTCATACACAAAGTGGATTCTTTGTCTGAGAAGTCGATGGGGACACCTATCCTTTTCAGGCATTTTGTTAATTTTTATGTGGAGCGCTCACACAATGCATGGGGGGAGATTGCACCCAATTGGTCTCTTGTTCATGTCGTGCAATATTTCTTCATTGATTTGTGTGCAAAAAGTAGAGTTCTTTTGTTCTTGGGGACCTTCTGACGCTCACTACGCGTGCATACGGCGACCGATCTATGCACCAAGTACGTCTCAAAGTGGAGACATTGTTCTTTACTCTAGCCAGCATGGTAGAGCCGGCAGAGGCTGTGGCTCTTTCCGAGGTCGAGGAGATACTCAAAATGCTTATAGATAGCATCAACAGAATGCATGGCATGGCACAAATATGTAGGGCTAGCGTGGATCTGGTGGCTTTAGAGGCAAGAGGAGATCACCCCATGGTAGAGGTGGTGGATCTGGTTCATGACAGTCAAATAATGATCAGTCAAACAAAGATAAGGATTATCATTACTGTGGTAGATATGGACACATCGCAAAGGATTGTTACAAGAAGCAGGGAAATATGAAGGCAAAGAGCAAATAACATGGGCACTATGCATCTTCTAGCAGTGCTCATGATGAACAGGTTGACAGATTGTTTACCATGCAGCATGTGTCTAAGAATGCATCTAGGCAGAACAAAGATGAGAGATGGTACATTGATTCAGGGGCTTCAAATCATATGACACCCCATGGAGAATGGTTTGATGAGATGGTTGCAAGTTCACATGGTTATGTGTGTATTGGGGATGACACCCAACATGACATTCAGCACACAGGAATTGTTTCATTGTTGATGCCTGATGGCAAGAAAAAGATCTTGCATGATGTACTACATGTACCTACAATAACCAAGAATCTTTTGTCAGTTGGCTAGATGGCAAAAAAGAATCTGCAGGTGAGATTTTATAGAGATGGATGCTTTATTGAAGAATATGGTAATGACTGCAAATTGATTGCTAGAGGCTAAAGAGATGGCAGAATGTTTCCTCTTGATGCGTTAACTCTAGAATTGAAAGTAGTCATGTTTGCACATGATGATGCTATACGAGATGTTGAGATATGGCATAGGCGGATTGGCCATGTGAATGTACAAAAGCTAAAATCTATGCAGTAGAAGGAGATTGTGCTTGGACTACCTAAGTTCAAGTATCATGACTTTGGACATGTATGTGATGCATATCAGTTTGGAAAGAAAGCACGGTTTCCATTTATGAGACATGTACGGAATAACTCACGACCCTTGCAGTTGGTACATTCAGATATATGGGGTCCATCTCATAATTCATCGTTTGGTTATGCTCGTTACTATGTATCCTTCATTGATGATTTTAGTAGGTATACTTGACTTTACATACTGAAACATAAGGATGATGTATTTGATGCATTCAAGGACTTCAAGAAGCATGTTGAAAATGAGTTGAGTTGTAAAATTTCATATCTTAGATCAGATGGAGGTGGAGAATACCTCTCTAATTACTTTGATAGGTACCTTGCTAAACATGGGATCAGAAGACAGTTAGCTTGCAGCTATTACCATAGCAAAATGGTGTAGCAAAAAGGAAAAATAGGGTACTTATGGAATCGGCAAGAGCTATGCTAAATGAGAAGAGTTTGCCAAATGGTTGTTGGGCTAAAGCAGTAGTGAATGTTGTCTATGTGTTGAATAGAACCCTTATAGCAGGGATTCATGATGTAACTCCATATGAGAAGTTGTATGGTCATAAGCCTGACATTTCACACTTGAAGTTGTATGGTCATAAGCCTGAAATTTCACACATGAAGGTATTTGGTAGCATTGCATATGTGTATGTTCCTGATGAAAAGAGGAAGAAATTGGATCTTAAAGCTATCAAGAGTGTGTTCCTTGGTTATGCACAAGACCGGAAAGCTTACAAGTGTTATGTACCGTCTACACATGAGACGTTGTTTTTGATGAGCTAGCATCGTGGTATGGTAATCCTATTGTAGTGGTTGGCTACTGATGGATCAACCAGCACTAGTAATGCTAAAATTACACCTACAGTGAGTACATCTATGAGTGGTCCTATAGGTGATGGGTCACCTATAGTAAATCCTTGATCAGGATGCTTGTGGAATCATACTCCTACGTCCAATGACACGTACATGTTAGCGAGGGGGAGATTGGATAAGGGAAAAGAAAAGATGCTTGAGGATGTGACAGATCCACTTACAGTAGGTTATGAGTCATCTAACGACACTTTGGATAGTGAGTTGGGCATTCCATCTATTATGACGTCTGGAGCAAGGCAGAGTTGTTATGTACTACCTCATGAGATACAAGCTCAGAGTGAGCCACAGTTACAGAGATCTAAGAGAGTTAGAAAACCAATTTACAAGTTTACATACACTAGTTATTCAGCCCGCCATTATGCATATATGGCTAGTATGACAGGTTACAAAGAACCTACAAAGTTTGATGATGCAGTTATAGATGATAACTAGTGTGTTGCCATGGATGAGGAGTATACAACCCTAGTTGAAAATGAGACATGGGAATTAGTTAAGTTTCTTGAAGGCAAAGTTCCCATTGGTTGCAAATGGTGTACAAGGTTAAGTGCAAATCAAATGGTTCATTAGAATGCTATAAGGCCAGGCTGGTTGCAAAAGGATATGCATAGAAATATGGCCTTGACTATGAGGAGACTTTCAGTCCGGTGGCTAAAATGGCAACTGTCAGAACTATCATTGCTTTGGTAGCATGCAAAGGCTAGAACTTATGGCAAATGGACATCAAGAATGCTTTCTTGAATGGTGATTTGGTTGAGGAAGTGTGGGAGCTTTCGCTCAACTGCCAAGACCCACGGACTGCTTATTGTTTCAAGCATTCCAAGCTGAGCACTAATGGCTACCTCTCACATAGCCAACGCGTCATCCATATCTACGGGTGTAGTGAGCTTACCTCCATGCCGTTCCAGTTGCCTCCTCTCTCGTGCACTCCGGTAGCTCCACAATCCAAGTGCAAGCTTCAAGCAAGCTCCATCCTCAAGCTCCACGCTCCAAGCTCCATCACCGTGAGCAAGAGAAGAAAATAGAAGAGTAGAGAAGAAGAGAGGAGAAGATGGAGAGCTTCTCCACTCCACAGTCCCTCACCCTCACACACTCACTCCCTCACACTCTCATACTCCCTCTCTCAAGCACAAGCTCAAGCAATCAAGAACAAGAAGAAGAAGAAGAAGAGGAGAGCCACTTTTTGTCAAACACAAGAATGAGCTTCTCATTCACTTTTTAACTTTATATACAAAACCCTAAATCCCTTTTGGGCGGTCATCCCCTTTTCCCTTTTTTACATGGCCAGCCGTAGCCTAGGCCCTTTTTCCCATTGTCCTTCTATCCTCCTAGCTTTCTTTCCATTGCCCATCTATATTTATAAATTGCACAGGTGAGAGCCCGGCACTCCTTGAATTAAACCGCCATGCGCTTGCACTCTTTTACACAAGTTTTGTCTTGCGCTTTTCCTTGTGCGCCTTTGCCTTCCAATTCTCTTGCCTTGGCCTTTGTCTTTGTCTTTTATTTTAGCTTTCTAGATTTTCCACCGCCTGGCACTCGTTTACAAGATTTTAGGGTGCGCCTTTGTATTTTAAAATGCACCTTTCCCCTTTGCGGTTGCCTTGGACTTTTAAGATTGCCCTTGTGCTTTTGGCCTTTTCTCCTCTTCTTTCTTCAGTCGAGCTGCCTTTTTTCCACCTTTGCCTTGCGTCTTTTTTATTTCCTTTTTCTTTCTTCGTGTTGGGGTTAACATTACCCCCTCCTAGATGAGTGCCAGTCCCATGGCACTCCTCATCGAAGGTATCATGCGGAGCTTGCACCGAAGACGTGGGTGGAAGGGACTATGGTGGCTTGCCTTGGGGGAGTTCGGATACTAGTGCGGATGAAGGTCATTGGTGGCACTGCGCTGTTCTGATTGGCGGGTGATATGATTGTTGTAGGTGGCAATAGGGCTACTCTTTGTTGGGAATGGCCACTTATAGCTGGCACGGGGGTTGGTGTTCGTGGGATGCTCATGGTGGATTTTGTGCGTGAGGATTCTCGGGTGGTTTGCATGATGAAGTAAAGGACAAGAGGTCAGAGGGGAGTGTTGATGTAGAGCTGACAACACTTTCGTTGGAGTCTTTAATACCTACAATTGGAAAACCTCTCAGGTGGTCTCTCCCTAAGGGGTAGTGCTAGTCTTCGTAGCGTGCACAAGACATAGTTTGATTAGTTTGGGAGACATGTCGAACTCTAAGCAAGCCTGGAGTATTGTCCTACACTTGAGGACCCAAACTGTGTATAGAATTTGGTGCAGATATTATGTGAGTGCTTGTGCATACTTAGATATTACGTAGGTAGAATATTGTGGCTTGGTTGCTCATAACGTCGTGTGGATGAAGCAAAGTGGTTTATGATAGAAAGAAGTACGCGTGAAGGTGGGTGCAACATCCTGTGCATTTTGATTGCACAATGGAGCAGGATAGAACCCAGGGATAGTGTACTATCCTTAGGTGGTAGACATGGGGCCGGTGCGATGAGTACAGTGTACTGTGCATGGCCATTTGTGTGGTGCGTGCCCCAATTGATTACCATGGTACTAAGGCAGAGTGTAAGAGGGAATTGTGTGAATGGTTCAGGGTGACAGATCTAACCACAGGCGAGACAAGCTCCCTAGGGCTATCCTGCCCTTGATGTGCCCTGAACTATTGTGGGTGATGCTAGGGGGCTAGGGGACTAGGGACATAGCTAGCCGACCAAGATCACTGGAGGCACCTAATTTGAGGACCCCTAGGTGCAGTGATGTGATCGTGGGTGCTTTTTTATTTTTTTTTCTTTTGTTTTTTTCTCTTTTTTTATTTTTTTTATTTTTTTTCCACAGTACAACCATTGCAATATGCGAAGGCTATGAGCCTTTCAATGGGTTGGGATATGTCAAGCCTCGGAGGCTCGAGAAATGGATATGACCATGATGAATTTTCCCTAGCCTCGTTGTTAGGGGAGCCGTTGTTGCGATATCGGTGCGATTGCAACGACACCCGTCGTGAGCTTATTGTAGAGCTTGGCCCAAGAAGAGAGAGTAGCCCATGACTATGCGTTGGTTCGTGCGATGTGGGCAGTTGCAAGGGTGATTGTTCGCGTTCAGCAGCGTGGCTTTGTTGTGGTTCGCGCAGGGTTGCTGGTTTTGCGGTGACCTAGGCTGCACGAAGACCTGTGTTACCCTACATCCACTTGTCACTTCGTGAGAGCACATGCTTGATTTCGTTAAGTAATTCAACAGATGCAGTTATGTTAAGACACGACTTTTCGAAATGCTATGATGTTAATTGCAATGCCCATGCGATTGCTTGTCAAAGACGTGTCATACATTAGCGGTAGGTAGAAGAAGTTGTACAAGTGGGGAGTTGCCCTTTTACCCATCAAAAGACAAAAAGTTATGTCCTGATAACTTGTCAAGCTACTTTTACATCATAGGGGCTTAGTCGATTTGTACTAGGCAGAGTGAGTCTGATTGGTTAGACAATTGGGGTGGTGCTGGAGCGGGACTCCCGTGAGGTTGGGCAGGGCACATGTCGACCAGACATGAATGGTGTAGTCTCAGGCTGCCACTGTTTCCAAAATGCCTTTAAATAATTCATTGAACTCTTCTTTGTCTCGGGCCGCCTTTTCTGCCCTTGAGCATCTGCTGCTTGAGCGTATGTTGGGGGTTTGTACAACTGGTGTTGCCACGTCTTGCGCGCTTTGTTGAGCTTCGACTTTCTTGGTTCGAGGATTTTTCTGCCTTCGTCTGGGGCGGTGCCTCTTAGGTCTGCATTTCTTTGCATATCTTTTGAGAGTGGGCACGTAGCGCTCTGGAGGAGGGGCGCGTGCTGCATGGTCCCTCATCTGCAAACAACGTCTCTGCAAGCCAACTTCCCGTGGTTCTCCATGTTTTCCTTGTGGGGAGGCCTGCAAGATGCAACCCAAGGGTTAGGCCTTGATACGGAATGAGGTCGTTTGCATGGGAGGGATTTCATTGTGGGTTATCAAATGCATATGACTAGAAGAGGAGGGGTGGAACGTGCTGTGCTCGTTGTAGCGGAATGGCCCCCATGATGATGTCAACTTAGCCTCCCGCCATTAGCAGATCTCGGCTCACGCCGAGTTACATTGGCTGGTGGTCATGGATTTGGGGCAGGACTCATCATCGGAAGGATTGACTGGAAAGGGAAAGGTGTATAGAAAGGGACTGCACCCTGCTTACCTCATCAGCTATGTTGGTCAGGGCTTTCCAAGGCGGCAATGCGGGGTGCATGCCCTTCGCTCGGAGGTGGAAATGGTCATGCGAGAGGGAGACTGGACGAGTCTAGCCTATTGGCCCCAACTCGTCTGTCTGCACTTGACTATTATTGGTTGTGTGTGTTGGTAGTGTCTATACAGGGTGACACAAAAATCATTGTTTATATATATACATATTTACGAATCCATGTCACTTTACGAGGATAAAAACCAATTGTAGAACTCGAGATTGTATTGAAGCGTGGCATACGCATCTAGTATTCATGGCAGCTTACTCAATACCAATAGATATTTTGCCACATCGAGTAGCATGGAACCTTGCCCAAGTCTACTGGCAACATGTAACTCCTCCTCAGTGAGAACCTTATCAAATAGAGAGTTTTCTTGGCTAGGTTCAGCCAAGTCCATGCCCCGAATGGCAGTCAGCACTCGAAGGGAGGTTGCTGCCACATAGGTTGGGTCTCTTTGAGACCACCATTTGGCCAATCGCTCCTTAGAGACTGTCATGATCTGAGCTCCTAGTTCGGCCATTACAATGTGGTTTTCACACCAAAGCTATTTAAATTGACTTCAGCCCTCTGACAGTCGCTTTAATTGTTCTATCTCTAAGAGATTTGGTTGGCAGAGCGCATCATTGAATGTGACAGTTAGGCGCAGTTCGTCAGCTTTCTCGCCCGAGATGAGTAGCATACGTTCATGCAGGAGCCTGCTATAGTGCTCGTCAAGATATTCTTGCTCTTCCCAAGATAAGGGAAATGGCAAGTATTCTCCAAGCTCCTCTTTAGGAAATGCACGCATGTCTGCCAGGACATAGACACATGCACACACCTTGAGCTTGGCATCCAACTTAGTTAAGCATTCAGTGACACTTCTACGTTCAACGAGGGCTTGCTCGGTCACCATCTCATGAAAGGTTCTAGGAGTTTGCTTCGGCTTTAGCATAGCTAGGGGCTTAGGCCTAGATGAGAAGAATCGGTCCACGCTAGGATGTCTGACGCTCTTGGGGTTTCCATGTTTCTCCTGCGGCTTCATTATTGCATCATGGTTTTCCTTGGATGTGATTGGTATAGGTTTGTTACCCTGTTGTGACAGCGTTATATCCACTTTTGACTGGTCGATGCAAGTTCTATTGTCGGTGGATTGAGTGTTGCAAGCAGCCATTGATGGTAACGACTGCTTTGATTTTTCAGAGCACACGGATGTTTATGAGGTTTCACCGCTATTAGGGGAGGCGTCCATGGGTTCATTGGTGGGTGGAGTTGATGCTTTATTCATCAACTCTCCAGTGCTCTTTGTCTCAATGTTCTTGGGGTCCACAACCACCTACAAAATTGTTGTTGTTTTCACTGTTTTCTCCTCTTTTTCTTGGTCAGTGAAGGTGCATCTCTCAACATCTCAGGACCCTGGAATTGGTCAACCATTGTTGTGCTTGGTTGGGCCTTAGCCTTTCCTTTCTCTAGTGTGTCTTCATGGGACATAGCAGTGGCCTGCTGAATAGCCTTGCTAGGTTGAGTGGTTCGATGCACCATCTCCTTGGCCACACCTTTGAGAAGTTTCTCCTCGAGCCTAGGCTTTAGGTGCTTTGGAAAGGCTGGAGTTGTCAAGGATACTGGTTGCGGCACCTCCTCCATAGGTGAATTGCTAAGGACACGCTCTGCAAGGGACGTAGTCATGGCCAAGGGCTGTGACTGCTATGATCCCTAATTGGAAGTAGTAGCGTCTAGTCCAGTGGGCTGGTCACTCTTGGTGGATCACAGTGTCGAGTCCCTAGGGCAATTGGAAGTGGTCGTGTCTTTTGTTGCCCTTTGAGCATTCACCTGTGTAGATCGAGTATCAGTTGAGATAGCCACAGTGGATTGCACCGGCATATCCTTAGGTTGAGAGCTAAGGATGGTGTCGTGTCCTGCCTCTTGGACATCTGGAAGCTTTGATGGAGATAGAGGGTGGGAATGAGCAGCCGCCATTGACGACTGCTGTTGTGCTTCCTGTGTACATTTGAAAAAAGAGGATGTAGGAGATCCAGGACTCTTAGGTGGACTTGGCACTGGCTGAATGGGTTGCTCGTGGTTGTTAGACGATTCTATCATTAGCTTTGTTGAGCAATCAGCCTTATCATGAGCAATGTTGTGTCTGTGGTGCTCATTATCCTCTTGGGAAGTCAAAGGCTCCTTGGCCACTAGTGGACCTCGTGCACGTCCGATGGTTACCTCCGATATCTGCTTGCTAAGCACGGTAGGCTGAGGATCTAATTTTTGATAGGTCCTGTTCGGTTTTTTTATCTCAATCGTGAGGTGCTCAATCGCTCCAGTACTTTTGATTCGAGACTTGGATTTGCGTTTAGGTTTCCTCTTATGCCTCTTTGCTTTTGACATAGTTTGGGCTTCTGATAGAGGTGGTTTAGCAAGGGGTTTTGGTACCCAAATCCATCGGTTGCCTGCATAATATCCTTGAGCACAAAGCAATGCCTTGGAAACCCATTGAGGTGTCGTGCTAGCTCTCCATCGATGCCTTCGTCTATAAGGCTTGGGCTTCTTTCGCATTCTTCTATGATAGTTGTAAGTCCCAATTCTATCCTTGGCCTTGCCTCCTAACCTTTTTATTTCAAGTATGGCCTCACTCACTGGTTCTCTTCATTCAACCTGCACTTGCCTCAACTCCTCCCACAACTCCTTGCTCTCATTACTAGGCTTGGTTGTTACATCAGCACCTTCCTTGCCTTTCCCCCGAGGTTTGATGAGGTCCCCCTTGCTAAAGGGTGGGACTATCCTCACACCCGGTAGTGTTAGGTGTATCCTCTAAGTTACATAGTTAGCCTCACATTTGGTCGCCCTTTTAAAGGGTCTTCCCAAGAGGGTTTCTGATGGACCTAAAAATGGGCCGTCATTGGCTCATGCACTAGCCGGACCTCGTCACTACGCACAAGACAACCCCTCGGCCTCGCGGCCAAGAGCGTCTATCAAAATCTCTGCCTTCCTAAACATTGCGTTTGTAATACGTTGTAGTCCAACTGATCCTAGCCCACTACTCCTCAGAGGGAGTCCCTTTCACATAGCCAAAAGGCTTGAATCACATACACATGGGGTTCCTCCTACGGCTGAATGCCGTCAACCCTCTGCGACTCTCCTACACCTTGGGGATTGGCCCCTCGATGCGTCGCTCAACATTTAGACATTTCGCACAAACGTCGCTCAAGGTACCCAATAAACATGTCCAGGAATGTACCATTGTCCTCACTTGTTTTCCCCTTTAGGATCCCACGACTATCCTACGGTTTAGGGCATCTCACTGCCTCTCAACGTAGGTCATGTCCTCATAAACCAATTGCAATGCATGTCCAGGAGCTGATCACTGATACTTTTAAATTCTTTTCATGCTCTATGCATTTGGTGGATGTCTAGTGCTCAAACATTTAGTAAAACAGTATCATGCACAAGTGCAAAAACACCCTTTTAATGGTTTCTTTCTAACGATTGTATGCTTTATTGCATGGCATTTTACGGCTTTTTCCCTTATTTTCATATCAAAAGCGGACAAAACCGAACTAAAACACGGAAGCAAGGCTGATCTGAAGCAAATCTTCATGCCTCAGCCTCACTATACATTCACGGACATTACTCATAATTTCCCCAATTTTTTGAAGCCCAAAATATAAATTTTCCCTATTTTTTAGGGTTTTTCCACCATTTGCTTGCAATTTTCCCCATTTTCTCCCATTTTTTAATTGCTGAAAATTAAGTTCAGTTTATGGGCTGTGGCCCTTAGTTCATTTCAGCAGAAAAAGAATTTTAGTAGGTGTGGATTAATTTATTGCATCATTTTTAGCCCAAAAAACCCTATTTTCCTTCATTTTTATGGTTTTTCGTGTCTTGGTTTTCCATTTTCTGCTATCCCACACATGTTTTTCTGATTTTTAAATAATGAACAGCCAGAAAACAACTCAAAGCACGACATACTCAAAACTCAATCCATATGAACACATTTTTTTCAACCAAATTTGCATCAAAAGGCCATTTTCTTTGTAAAAATAATTATTACCGTGTCTTGCGGGTTTTCCCATTAAATTTGGCACGTCCCACGATTGATTTCCAGCCATGAATTCTGCTTGCAATCAGCAATCTACAATGATTTGGCATTGCCCTTCAATCTCGTCAAGAATCGGCATCCATCCGGCCATCCATTTCCATTCTACTCTTCCACGCACGAACGGGGGTTAAGAGGAGAGAGAGGGAGGAGAGAGAAAGACTGATTTTCTCTCTCTCCAACCAGTCCACCATTTTGTGCGTGAGAGGAGGCGATGCGGAGCGTAGACCGGAGGCAGGAGCCTGGCATCATCACTTCCATGGCTTATGTGCAGCCTGACATCATGATTGTGGGGGGGGGGGGGGGGGCACCGTTTTTTTGCGCGCTGATCAGCGCGCAGATATGCCGCCCTCCTTTTTTTTTAAATTTGGGGGGTGCCCCCTTTGAAGGGCACCCCTTCAATCCTCAAGTGGCCACCCTTTCATTTCTGGCCCTTTTTCGGGCACCCCGGCCGGTTTCGGGCCATCTTGCGCGTACGGAACCCGATCGTCCTTCTGAAAATTTCTACGAACTCGGCTCAACATCCCGCACTGACCGGCAGCTCCACTGACTGGCACAGGCACACGAAAAAATTATGAAAATTCTCGGAGTGTCGTACGGGCGCCCGTCAAGCACTTGACGCTTAAAATCGTCCTAGGTCGAGCTGCCGCCTTCATGGTTGAGCATTTTCCCCCGCATTTCCACATTTTTCTCCTATTTTTAGGCACATTCCGGGGCCTAAAATCCATCCTTCATTGGCGACCACGGGATAGGACGACTCAGTCCGTCGAACCCACGAACATATCTGCACATAAACAACCAAAGAAGCATCAAATTGATACAAAACAAATATATAATAAAACTCAGGACAATGCTCCCCCTACCCCTGGACAGAACCAAGGCATGGCATCCACAAGGAATAGGCCTAGCATCATCTTATAGAAGATCCGAAGTGAGTCACTAACCAACTGCTCCAACACAGCCAAACTAAAAAACCTATCAAAGAGGTTGCCCTAAGTGGTAGTCTGAACTACTTACCAACTAAAGACAACACCACTAGGAGCTCCGACAAGGCGAGGACTCCTATAGCCTGATCAAAGAGTATTTTCTTTTAGTACATCTCTTTTTAGGATTGTTATTGGATGAACATACTTGGGCATGTAAAAAGGAGGGAGCTGAGCGTAGTGGCCCAAGGAGAATAGGGCATCGGTCTCAGGACCTGTCTCGGCACCCAAGAACCTACCAAGCCCTCGCGAGGCGACACTTAATCCTTTTCTAACGCTCACTTTTATTTTCGCTCCAACCTTCCTTGTTTTGGTTATTTCATTTGGTTTTCACCAAGAAGCCACCCCTAGGAAGACAAGGTAACGGCCCCGGGTCTGACGCGTCCCCAGGAACCTACCAGGCCCTCGCAAGGCAATGATCAACTGCTATATATATTTTCATTCCTTCTCTTTTCTTTGATAGGGGTTAGAACCCCTTTTTACACACCTTCGTATTGATATTCATCGTTTAGGATATACAAAGTTTCTGGGCATCATCATTATTATCTTCTGGCAGGCTTCTCTAACTGCCTCACTACTAACAAGAACTCCTAGAACGGCTGCCTAGCAGGCTAGCAGGACAAGGCCACTAGGACTTCCTTCTAAAACAGTTCTTTCAATGTCTAACAATGTCGTTGCAGGAGGCAATGACTACTCCGACCTCCCTAAAACATACTTAGCCTAAACTTGGGACTTCATGCCTTGGTTGCTGGTCCCCAACAAAAATATATCCCCTCGACAAGTACAGATACACATAGAACAGGAAAGAAAAGTACTCGTAAAGGAGAAATATCACCTGGATTGGCCACGAGCAGCTTCCATCACAGCAAAGGCTCCTCCAGGCTCCACTAAATTCCACGAAACACGAAACCTGTCCAACACAACTCTTAAAACAAAAACCCGATTAAACGCACCCGCACTAGACAGGGAAATGGCCCTCTTGGCCTAATGAAATCAAACACTTTACTGCAAAACTGCATCGGCCCTCTTGGCCTAATGAAATAAAACAATACTATTCATAACATCCTCCTGGAAACAACTATGATAGATAGCAAAGCATACTATTCCCAGGGGAACAGAGGCTCGTAGCCCAAAACTAGGTGCATTAAATTATGACCCATCCCTCCTGCGTATATCGCAAGAGGGGTTCGCATCACATGTCGTCTAATCAGTCTATGGGTCCCAGATAATAAAGGCAGATGAGTCTCGCTTACCCTCTGCATCACCCAAATCAACCATCGTCTGCCAAAGAGGGCATGTTCAGAAAGCATACCCCACAAACGACCAGGTCCTGTCTCACCATCAATAGATATATCGGGACAGGGGCCACAATTAAAGAAGAGGTCTTCTTCATACGCAAAATTAGCCAAAGAATCGGCAAACTGATTCCAATTCCGTGGAATCAACTGAAAAGACACTCTATCGAATTCGCCTAGCAGGGCCATGGCAGTATGATGGTACATGCAAAGGATGGGGTTTCGTACCATGTACGTCCCATTGAGTTGATTTAAAACCAACTGAGAGTCCCCTTTCACCAACAACTGGCGGATACCACCCTTCTTTGCAATATTCAAACCCATAATCAGGGCTTTGTATTCGGCCATATTATTGGTAAAATTCGCCCCGAGATAAGCAACTAACTTCATGACAATGCATCGTCGGGGGTCTCGGATGACAACTCCTACACTTCCGTTTTTGCATGGACCCCTGGACGCCCCATCAAAGTACAAGGTGTACGTCCATAAAGGGTTTACGCATCCCGCCATCCAGAACTCTACTCGTAATTATGGTAATCGAAATTCAGCATATTCAACGGGTGGACTGTAGGTTCCATCCCTCCATCGTCATTGAATTCAACAGGGAAGCTCGTCAAAATTTGTAGGCAGTGATGGCAGAAGACCTTGATTTCCCAAATAAATGTCCCGCCTTCTTGCTCAATCACCTTGTATCCTTTGCTCCACCAAACGAGCTTTCCCTGATGATACCTCTGCTCTAAATATGGGTGTTCTAAATAAGGGATCAGACGACCCATCAACTTCTATCATGATTTCCTTGCAGATGTTTGATCGATCTCGCCTAGACCTGCAAGGCAGTCATAGCGTTAGTGCAGTCAGAAATAATAAGGTTTAATCTTATTAAGATTAACCTTATTTTTAAATTCTATCCCCTCAAGGTCAGCTAACAACACTGTAGTTTTATTCTTTCCTATTCGAACGATCCTATAGGGCCCATCCCATTTGGGTTCTAGCTTGCCTGGAAATAATTCTCGTCGTGCGTCATAATACAGAACAAGCTGTCCTTTCTTAAAGGTGTATTTCTTGGCTTTGAGGTCGTGTAGCTGCTTCATTCGGCGCTTCACCACTTCTTAGTGCAATAAGCTCTGCAACTTAAGCTCATCTAAATGTGCCAGTGTCGTCAAGCGTTCAAAAAGTGCATCTTTATCGCTCAAAGAATGATTGATGGCAAACCGAATAGTCGGCAGCTCAATCTCTAAAGGCAAGACACACTCCTCCCCATATACTAACTTGAACGGGGTATGGCCAGTGGCTCGTTTGAAAGTCGTATTGTAGGCCCACACTGCCACGGATAACTTTTTATCCCAATCTCGTTTCTTTTCTGACACGATTTTGGACAGGATGCCCACAAGCTGCTTGTTGGTACTTTCAACCTGCCCATTAGCTTGCGGATTATATGGGGTTGTCTTGTTATGCTTGATTTGCCATATCTCTGTCAAACCTTTGATCACCTTATTCAGGAAATGGGTTCCGCGGTCCGACACTAATTCTTTCGGCGGACCAAACCAGCATATTATCTGCTCTAAAAGGAAACTAGCAGTTTCTTTAGCATCATCTTTCCTTGTTGCACGTGCTTCTGACCACTTTGTGAAGTAGTAAGTTGCGAATGATGTACCTCTTTTGCGTAGTCGATGACGGAGTAATAGGACCCACAAAGTCTATTCCCCACTTCTCAAATGGAAGCATCGCCATAATAGGGGTGAGTGGTCATTTCCTATTCTCTCGATTATCATGCCATTGGCAAATATCGCATTGCTTAACATACGCAAACGCATCCTGGAAGATGGCAGGCCACCAATAACCTGCTCTTAAAGCCTTTTGTGCTGTAAGCCGTCCAGCAAAATGGCCACCGCAATCAGAATCATGGCACTCTTCCAAAATGAATGGCACCTCGTCAGGCATCACACACCGGCGATAGATATCATCAACCCCTTGCCGATATAATGTACCTGCGATCAAGGCAAACTTTAACGCTTGCTGCTTAATTTTCCTTCTCTCAGCTTTAGATAATTCGGATCCCGCCTCTCCTGTTGATAAATAATGCGTTATTGCAGCATACCAAGAGGGAATAGATGCCGTATCTATCTTAAGTAACAACTCCATGTCACTACCTTCAGCCACAGATTCTTTCAGCTCCCCAAAGTCCACAAGACATTCCACGATGCCTTGCAACCTTGGTGGCTTAATCTTAATTCATAATCAAATTCCTGCAAAGTGATTAACCACTTTGCTAAACGATCAGGCGGTTGTAACTTATTCATCAATAGTCGAAGTCCCTTCGCCTTCGTATAAAGCATGACTTTCTCATAGAGAATGTAATGCCTGAACTTCTTGGTCCCAAAGACCATCGCTAGACACAGCTTCTCCATGTAGGTGTAATTGATTTCGGATACCCCCAGCTTCCGACTAGCAAAAGCAATCGGGTGGTACCACTTCTCCTCCCAAATTTGGGCTAAACAGCAGCTGATACTATACATCGTGGCTGCTGAAAATATATAAAACACCTCACCTCTTTTAGGTGCTTTTAAAACGGGCGCTCTTGCTAGCTCTTGTTTCACATCCTCGAATGCTACCTTACAAGGGTCACCCCATACAAATGAACATCTAAAGGACAATAAATTTGTAAGCGGCAACACTCTTTCTGCTAAGGCGTTGATGAATCTACGGTAGTAACCAATCGAAGACAGAAAGCTATGAACTTCTTTTGGAGTGCGTGGTGGACCCATGGCAACTATAACTTTGACCTTCTCGGGGTCTGTCACAATTCCTACCGAACTAACCACATGACCCAGCAATAGCCCATAAGGTACTCCAAAAACACACTTCCGTGGGTTTAGGGCGATGCAAAATTGTCTACAGCGCTCAAAGCATCTTCTTAAAATGATCAACTGCCTTTCTCTCACGGTGGCAGCCCCTAAGTCATCAATAAATACCTTCAACTCTTCAGGGGATATGTCACCGAATGTCTTATCTGCTGTTCATTGCCACGAACCGGGCGCATTGCATAAACCAAAGGCCATCACATGGTACGCAAAAGTACCAAATACAATGATGAAAGTTGTTTTCAACTTATCCTCTTCTGCAATTGCCATTTGGTTATATCCTGCAAAGCAATCCATAAACGAATATATCTCCCTACCTGGTAATTGATCCAAAATCTGGTCAATAAATGGCAACGGGTAGTAGTCCTTAACTGTCTGCTTATTCAGCTCCCTAAAGTCTACACATAATCGGATTTGATTATTCTTCTTCTTTCTTATTACAACCGGCGAACACCATTCCGTGTGTTGCACAGGAAAAATCAAACCCGCTTTTCGAAGCTTCTGTAACTCTTCAAACAGCCCGTCCCTCAGTTCGAAAGGCATACGCCTTACTTTCTGCCGTACAGGACGACTGCCCTCTTTCAACGGAATTGTATGCACAGCAAGACTAGGAGGAATGCCTCTCAACTCATCATAACTCCAGGCAAAGATATCACGGAATTCCTGGATCAAGGCCACATAGTCCTCCCTTTCTGCTGTACTGAGCATAGAACCTAATTTGATTGGCCGCGAATCATTAAGTGTACCAAGGTCTAGCTCGATAACATCTGCATCTCTTATACGATCTTGACCCTCTATCGGCTCATTCGAAGTGATCTGATAGATGTCCTCTGTGGTGGATCCCTCTTTGGACTCATCACTCGATGATGTCTCGCTGCCAGATAAATCTTCTAATGTCTCCAATTCTGTAGAAGATAGAGGAGCTCTCTCACTCTGCGGGGACTCAGGATAAGCATCAACCACCACACGCTGGGCACCTCTGCCGAATATCAATCGACCGGCGGGTATATCTACTTGGCAGTCCGCTTGCAAGATCCAAGGTCGTCCAAGTAATACTTGATAACTTGGGCGGCCTGCAAAACAAATCACCCTAAAGTCCAACAGGCATTCTACATTTGCAACAGTGACATGGACCTTAGTAATGCAGCCTTCTGGCTGTCTCAAACTATCATCTGCCATTCTAAGAATTGTGGAGGTATCTTTCTAGATCGCAAGACCCAACCTTTCCATCAGTTCAGAACTCATAATGTTAACAGATGATCCCGTGTCGACAATGGCATAATCTACTAATATCCCATCGACATAGGCTGCAACCCTTGGGCAATGCTTCTCAACATGCTCAAACCAATCATCACCAACTCGTGCAATACCTAAAGGTTCTACGATATACCCGGTACGTAGAATCTTTCTAAATTCCTTATGTACTCCTGGGGAAAGCTTAATAAGCTGTAAAAGATTCACATCCGGCTTGACTTCGCAAAGAGAGCTCGCCAAATCGAATTCATGATAGTTTGATAGAGCTCGCTTTTCACGCCAAACCATCCGCTCTTTAGGTCGCTGAACTAGCTTTAATGCCTCCTTTTTAACTTTCACCTTCTTCTTTGGTGGTTCCTTATCGACTCTACTTTCTACGGGCTTCAAAGGTCCCCCTTCCATGGAAGGATCCAAAACTTGCATTCCTTTGTCGCCTTGTTTAGGGTTCCTGTCGACAGGCTTATCCTTGTCGGCTTCTCTACCCTTTTGACCTCTTGTAAGAACAGCTCGTAAATTAGAGGTTTTAGCATCGTTAACACGTACAGCCTCAATCAAACTAACCCCACTACCACTTGGTAGCTCCTCCACTGTAGTCTTTGGTCGTTGAAGTATTTGTTTAGGCCCATCTTTTCGCTGGGAATCATTTCCTTGGGCACGATGATTAATAGGCCCTGGTTGCCGACTTCCTCGCTGGAGGGAACTGATCTTACTCCAGCAAGTAGGTGCTAAATGGCCGGATTTTCCACAAATGTCGCACTTAACATTTGGGCAATTTCTTGGATAGTGCTGCCCGCCACACCATTTGCAACTAAACCTCGATGGTGCACCCTCCTCTAGGTATCTACTTCCTATCAAATTTTGTTGTTTTTTAAGGAAGTTCACATCAACGGCTATTTGTCGATACTGCTCCGTAATCATGTCGGTATAATGCTTCATCATGTCCTTAACCTCGCCCAGAACATTGGAAGAACTGGACTCATAGCCTTGGTCATTACCATGTCGTTCCATCGGCCTAACAATTCGATTAGGCACTGGTTGTTGAGCCACAGGCATGGTGTTAGAATTGACCGCGGCCTCCACCACTTGAAGCCATTTGACTGCCCGTAGGCATCAACATGCTAGGGGGAGCTAGTAACAAAGGGACATTCTGTATCATGTTCCCTCTCCCATTAGGGTTAGCGATCGCTATCCCTTGGCTACTACTGCCATTGGCCATTGACACATTATTTCCCAATACTAAACCCATGCTCGAATTGCCTCGAGAAGCATAGGATGCTTGTAGTCGGGATTCCACCTCTTGTGCTCGTGTAATGGCAGTATCTATATCCCCCAAGGGGACACTACTCAACTGCAATTGGATATTAAAGTCCAAACCATGTAGGAAATATTGCAATTGGGTAGCTGCGGGGATAGGAATAGAGGTGTCCAACTTACGGAAAACCTCTTTTATCTTCTTCGCATAAGCACGAATATCTTCGTGTGGTTCTTGGCGGGTCACGTTGAGTACACGCAACCAATATTGCCCACCCCTTTCAGGGGCAAACTCCCTTCGAAAAGCTCCATAGAATGCATCAATGTTCAATATGGTTCCGGCTTCTAAACCATGATACCATATAGCGGCTCTTCCTTTGAGAGTCATGTTGAAGAACATCATTAAATGTCCTTCTTCTTGGATGCGGCAATTAAACATCAGCTTTTGAAACTCCCTAATATGGAGTTCCGCATCTTCCTCAACTAGCCCATTAAAAATGGGTAGCGGGTAACCTAGAGCCGGAAAATCCGTCGTTCCTGTTGGAATTGCAATAGGCTGCGCTATGACGAGGATTGGATTTGCACTAGGAATAGGGGATGGTGGGGTTGCACTTCCCGTACTTGATGTAGACTGGCTTATGGAAGGAAGGGGAGCACTAGAGCTTCCACCTTCTCCTAACTTACTGCTTGTGGTACTAAGACCACTAGATCCACTCCCTCGTAAGGGTTTAGCACCACTACGCTTAGGGGAATATCTCCTAACAATTTCAGCACGTCGCCTAGCTCTTTCGTCTCTTTCTTGCTTTTGGATTTCTGCTAGACGATGCTTATCAATAAATAACAGATCAATCTCAGTATCCTTTGGCATAAACTGCTAGTTGGTCCCTAAACAACCAGGATTCGAGAACTGCCACTTTTAAGCGGCTCCCGGCAGACGCACCACTGATGGACCTAAAAACGGGCCGGCACTGGCTCATGCACTAGCCGGACCTCGTCACTACGCACAAGACAACCCCTTGGCCTCGCGGCCAGGAGCGTCTATCAAAATCTCTGCCTTCCTAAACATTGTGTTTGTAATACGTTGTAGTCCAACTGATCCTAGCCCACTACTCCTCAGAGGGAGTCCCTTTCACATAGCCAAAAGGCTCGAATCACATACACATGGGGTTCCTCCTACGGCTGAATGCCGTCAACCCTCTGCGACTCTCCTACACCTTGGGGATTGGCCCCTCGATGCGTCGCTCAACATTTAGACATTTCGCACAAACGTCGCTCAAGGTACCCAATAAACGTGTCCAGGAATGTACCATTGTCCTCACTTGTTTTCCCCTTTAGGATCCCACGACTATCCTACGGTTTAGGGCATCTCACTGCCTCTCAACGTAGGTCATGTCCTCATAAACCAATTGCAATGCATGTCCAGGAGCTGATCACTGATACTTTTAAATTCTTTTCATGCTCTATGCATTTGGTGGATGTCTAGTGCTCAAACATTTAGTAAAATAGTATCGTGCACAAGTGCAAAAACATCCTTTTAATGGTTTCTTTCTAACGATTGTATGCTTCGTTGCATGGCATTTTACGGCTTTTTCCCTTATTTTTCATATCAAAAGCGGACAAAACCGAACTAAAACACGGAAGCGAGGCTGATCTGAAGCAAATCTTCAAGCCTCAGCCTCACTATACATTCACGGACATTACTCATAATTTCCCTAATTTTCCGAAGCCCAAAATATAAAATTTCCCTATTTTTTAGGATTTTTCCACCATTTGCTTGCAATTTTCCCCATTTTCTCCCATTTTTTAATTGCTGAAAATTAAGTTCAGTTTATGGGCTGTGGCCCTTAGTTCATTTCAGTAGAAAAAGAATTTTAGTAGGTGTGGATTAATTTATTGCATCATTTTTAGCCCAAAAAACCCTATTTTCCTTCATTTTTATGGTTTTTCGTGTCTTGGTTTTCCATTTTCTGCTATCCCGCACATGTTTTTCTGATTTTTCAATAATGAACAGCCAAAAAACAACTCAAAGCACGACATACTCAAAACTCAATCCATATGAACACATTTTTTTCAACCAAAATTGCATCAAAATGCCATTTTCTTTGTAAAAATAATTATTACCGTGTCTTGCGGGTTTTCCCATTAAATTTGGCACGTCCCACGATTGATTTCCAGCCACGAATTCTGCTTGCAATCAGCAATCTACAATGATTTGGCATTGCCCTTCAATCTCGTCAAGAATCGGCATCCATCCGGCCATCCATTTCCATTCTACTCTTCCACGCACGAACGGGGGTTAAGAGGAGAGAGAGGGAGGAGAGAGAAAGACTGATTTTCTCTCTCTCCAACCAGTCCACCATTTTGCGCGTGAGAGGAGGTGATGTAGAGCGTAGACCGGAGGCAGGAGCCTGGCATCATCACTTCCATGGCTTATGTGCAGCCTGACATCATGATTGTGGGGGGGGGGCGCCGTTTTTCTGCGCGCTGATCAGCGCGCAGACATGCTGCCCTCCTTTTTTTTAAAATTGGGGGGGTGCCCCCTTTGAAGGGCACCCCTTCAATCCTCAAGTGGCCACCCTTTCATTTCTGGCCCTTTTTCGGGCACCCCGGCCGGTTTCGGGCCATCTTGCTTGTACTGAACCCGATCGTCCTTCTGAAAATTTCTACCAACTCGGCTCGACATCCCGCACTGACTGGAAGCTCCATTGACTGGCGTAGGTGCACGGAAAAATTATGAAATTTCTCGGAGTGTCGTACGGGCACCCGTCAAGCACTTGACGCTTAAAATCGTCCTAGGTCGAGCTGCCGCCTTCATGGTTGAGCATTTTCCCCCGCATTTCCACATTTTTCTCCTATTTTTAGGCACGTTCCGGGGCCTAAAATCCATCCTTTAGTTTCCTTACCATATTTAGCATTATTTTGGAGGAACATGAAATAGGATAGGCAAGCTCTCAGTTTCAATCGTTGCAAGGATATTGCACTTCCTTATGAGTGCTTGTGGCGGTCCCCCATAGGGGCTAAGAGTTGCATTAGTCGGTGTCAGCTCTGGTTGGCCTAGTAGGGTCCATGCCTCATAGGTCAAGACATTAAAATCTGCTCCTTCATCAATCAGAGCATCGATAATATGCTCTCTTTTTGCGGTGAGTTTGACCCTAAGATAAGCAGGCGGTACTATGTCTTCATCTTCCAGGTCTTGGCTTGTAAATTTAAGCCTTCTGACAAATGCCCTTGAGTCGCCAACTGCACGACCGGACATGGATTCTCCAGTGATGTCTTGGTTCGTCAGTGCGGTGTTATTCAAGGAGCATCCATTGTCAGGACTGTCATAACTAGTCATTCTTGCTATTGTATCTTGATGTTGTTGTTTTCCGCTTTGACTAGATGCAGTCCGGATGCAACACGTATGTGTTTTTGCAGTGTGGCCTATTTGCCCTTGTTGGCTAGATTGGCCCATTGGGGTCCTAGGGTCTCTATTTCTCTCAGTTCGGGTGTGGGCCTTTGGTTGCTCTTTTGTCAGTGAGAATCCGTGTTTGCGTAGAGCCATTACCACACTAGGGTTTAATTTGGAGGACCTGTTACGGCGCGCGTTTTCTCTCCAACCTGCTTGGGGGAGGTGCAGAGGGGGCAAAGCTTCCTCTGCGGGGGTCCTCTCCTGGCGGGGTCCTTGAGTGGTTTATCTGAGTGAGTTCCTTTAGTTATTGAATGCAACCCTTACTTTATGGTCACTTAGTGTGTGTGTCGCTCCTCATGCACTTGTGCTCAGTCAGGCTTTCAATTTCTTTAAGTGCATTCAAGTGCAGAAATTCGCGGTGAGTGCAACAAGCTACTTGAAGCATCTTATGCACTCCCACTTGTTTGGGCCTGATAGGCTTGCTCGTCACTTTTCTGGCCGCCTTGACGGGGTTCAGTGCCTTTCTAATGTGTTGCAGCGTTCGTTTTTGGTCCAATCAGGCTTTAAAAAACTTAGCGATTTGCGTCTAAGTTCCTAGGTCTCGCAACTGCCTACTTCTAGCTGCTAAGCGGCTACGCCCTACGATTTTGCCTATTCCGTGTGCCAGAATCAAGTTCTGAGCGTCCTAAGGGCCTTTGACAGTTTGCATTGCTGAGTTCTAGACGAGTCGGGTTAAGTTTCTGAGAATTTGATCAAAATTTTTACTCAGCTCATCTGGTCCGAATTGCAAGGGCCGAGTGCCCGATTCGGGCCGTCCGAGGGCCAAGTGGAAGGGGCCATACATAACTGTCTGAATGCCAAATTTGGCTAGTCTGAACCCGGATGTCCGAGGGCCGAGTGGGCCAAGGCTGAGCTAGGCGGGCCGCGTGGGCCGAAGCCGAGTTCTAAGGTAGTCCGAGTGCTCGATTTGGACGTGGGCGTTCGAGTGGTAGTGGCCGAATGGTTTGAGGACCAAGTGGCCGAGGGCTGAGTTGAGTGGTCAGGAGGGCTGAGTGGGCTGAGGGCCGAATGGCCGAGCAGTCCAAGGGCCAATTCTAGGACTCGGCCCAGAATCGCCATCACTCGGACACGCCGAGCGCGGCACGTTTTTTTGTCGGGCTTCACAAAATTCACCGTACCGGGTGTTGGAGGCCTTCCCCCTAGTCGAGCAGCTCCAGATCCATCCTACTCATGTAGGGGAAGGTGTAGAATTACCTGGGTTGGGTAAATATCTCCCGAATGACAAGATTGAAGCGGATCCACTCACAAAGCTTTCCTCTTCTCTCTTGCTTTGCTGAAACCATGCAGTGCACAATGTGGCATTTCTTGCCACTTTTGGCCATTATACCCCTTCTTGGGTATGGTATTGATGCCCCCAATCAATCACTTGCCGATCTTAGGCATCACAAGCGAGTTTTTTACCATTTTTTCCATGATTTTTGCCCTATTTTTTCCCTGTTTTGCAATAGTAAACCCTAATGCTTGTTTTCTTTGTTTTTCTTTGTTTTCTCCTACTCTAATGCATCCAAATCACAAAATAAATACCTACAATACTCCATCTCACAACATAAATCTCAAAAAGCAAAAAACCTACTTGCCAAGGAGATCTAATACCATCTTCAACCCCCTCACTTCCTACCTATCTCAAGCACTGGTTCGGGGAAAACCCTTACTTCGATGCTCGATTCAAAGCGCGCAAGCAGTCAAGGCTTGAATCCGTTGGTCCTGGCAATGGAACCAAAATGTGGGAGCTTTCACTCAACTGCCAAGACCCACGGACCGCTTATTGTTTCAAGTGTTCCAAGCCGAGCACTAATGGCTACCTCTCACATAGCCAACACCCCATCCATATCTATGGGTGTAGTGAGCTTACCTCCATGCCGTTTGAGTTACCTCCTCTCCCGCGCACTCCGATAGCTCCACGATCCAAGTGCAAGCTTCAAGAAAGCTCCATCCTCAAGCTCCACACTCCAAGCTCCATCACAATGAGCAAGAGAAGAGAAGAGAAGAGAAGAGAAGAGAAGATAAGATAAGAAGAGAGGAGAAGATGGAGAGCTCTCCACTCCACGGTCCCTCACCCTCACACACTCACTCCCTCACACTCTCACACTCCCTCTCTCAAGCACAAGCTCAAGCAAGCAAGAAGAAGAAGAAGAAGAAGAAGAGGAGAGCACTTTTTGCCACACATAAGAATGAGCTTCTCATTCACTTTTCAGCTTTATATACAAAACCCTAAATCCCTTTTGGGTGGTCATCCCCTTTCCCTTTTTTACATGGCCGGCCATAGCCTATGCCCTTTTTCCCATTTCCCTTCTATCCTCTTAGCTTTCTTTCCACCGCCCATCTATATTTACAAATTGCACGGGTGAGAGCCCGGTGCTCCTTGAATTAAACCGTGATGCACTTGCACTCTTTTACACAAGTTTCGTCTTGCGCTTTTCCTTGTGCACCTTTGCCTTCCATTTCTCTTGCCTTGGCCTTTGTCTTTGTCTTTTATTTTAGCTTTTCAGATTTTCCACCACCTGGCACACATTTACAAGATTTTAGGGTGCGCCTTTGTATTTTAAAATGCACATTTCTCCTTTTGCAGTTGCCTTGGACTTTTAAGGTTGCCCTTGCGCTTTTGGACTTTTGTCCTCTTCTTTCTTCAGTCGAGCTGCCTTTTTTCTGCCTTTGCCCTGCGTCTTTTTTATTTTCTTTTGCTTTCTTCGTGTTGGGGTTAACATGAAGTATATATGGAGCAACTTAAAGGTCACCCAAACTTTCCTGCACATGTATGTAAGCTAAAAAAAAGGCTTTATATGGACTAAAACAGGCACCTAGAGCATGGAATGCTCAGATCAATAGTTATTTACAGCAACATGGATTTAGAGTGGGTGATGCAGATCACAGTCTGTTCACGAAGAAGACATATCATGGATATGTGTTTCTAGTGGTTTATGTAGATGATATTATCATCACAGGAGATGATAAAGAGGGCATTGCTGAAATTAAATCATGTTTATAGGCTAAATTTAGAGTCAAAGACTTTCATGAACTAAAGTATTTTCTTGGGATTGAGGTAGTCTCTACGCCTCAAGGTATATGGCTGCTACAGAAGCAATATGCTCATGACATGTTTACAGAAGTATGGTATGGCTAAATGCAAGCCTATGGAGACACCTCTTGATCAGAATGTCAAGCTACAGATTGATGTTGGGAATGACATAGAGAATGTGACCATGTATCGGCACATGGTGGGCATCTTGATATACTTGACTATTACCCACCGTCCTGACTTGTGTCATACAATGGGGTTGATTAGTCAGTTCATACAAAAGCCTCGCAAACCATATTTAGATGTAGTCAAGAGGATCATGAGATATGTAAAGGGTACTATAGATTATGGGTTGTTTTATGCATATGGAAAATCCCTTGACTTGATAGGGTTTACTGATGCTTGTTGGGTTGTATGATAGAAGGTCAACCAGTGGTTATGCATTTGGATTGGGTAGCAGTATGATCAGTTGGTAGAGTAAGAAACAACCTACTGTTGCATTGTCTAGTACAGAAGCTGAGTAGTACAGAGGAGCTTCCTTAGTGGCTTGCGAAGCAGTTTGGTTGATGGAACTGCTGAAAGACTTGGGAATACAACTGTAAAGTAGAGTGAGATTGCATTGTGATAACCTCAGTAGTGTTATGGTGGCTAGCAATCCTATCTACCATGCTAGGTCCAAACATATTGAGGCTCACTACCATTTCATCAGAGAAATAGTTATTACATGGAAGATTGACTTGATTCATGTGAAGACTGAAGACCAGGTAGCAGACATATTTACCAAGTCTCTTGGTAAAGAAAAGTTCATATACTTCACACAACTACTTGGAGTTTATCAGATGGTTTGATCTTGAGGGGGAGTATAAGAATATCAAGCTCTCGTTACTCTTGAATTAGTCTATCTCTATGTGTGTGAGCTGGATACAGTTGTACACATGTGTGACATTCAATAAGTCGATGTAGTCAATGACTTAATCACAGTTAGTCTTGGTTAGTCATACCTATGTGTGTAAGTCTCTTTCAGTTAGCATGATGAAAGAATAATGGAAGAAGAACAACAATGAACTGAGGCTCATCTTCCACTCCACTCTGTCTTTCTCCCTCTCTTCCAACATATTCAAGTGCCATTTTCAATTAACTTAAGACATATTCCCAATAGTTTAGTTGATACATTATGTACTCTTATTATTTTTTCTAACAAAACTAATTGATTAAGGGTCTTGTGATTATACTTTTTATTGTTTAAATATTGTGTTTTCTTATATTTCATAGGCTTTTTGGCTCCATTTTTCTTAAGTGAAATATTTCTTATTGGATCCAAAGTGTGGGCTACATGTGCACGTGCGTGCGTGCATGCGTGCATGCCCCATGTGTGTGTGTGTGTGTAATTGGAATCAATAATTTTGATCAATGAAATGCCTCTCACAAGAATCAAATTGTAATTTAGTTGAAAATATTCAAGACTCTTTCTAACAACATGCTTTGTTTCTTACTTCCAAACCCTAGTCAGTGCAAGTCTTGAGAATAGATGTCAAAGAAACTATTGATCTTAATAGAATATGAGACATTCTACATTTGAGCATGTATTACTTTGTAAGTTAATACAACAAACTCTCCATAGTACGTTCTCTTCCTTTCTTTTTCCAATAGTCTTGGAACCATGCATTACATAAGATCTCTTGTCATAGTAAGGGAAAAAATTGACATGTATATCAATTGCCTCTTCACACACAAGCTTGATGCAAGGGCTAGTGCTATCTACTTTAGATCCTGAAATCCTTATTTATCTCAATAACTACTTATAAGAGTTACAATATTTTTTTTAGAAGGGAAATCTTTAGACTTGATAAGAGCCACGAAAGGGGGTAGGGGGGAGAAAAGGGGAATAATTATCATATAGAAAGTGGAACATGCATCTATGACAAGTCTTGTTGATGCTCATGTGAAGGCTTTAGAAGATTCAAAGTCTAAGTCAACACTTGTTTATTCTTTAAATGAACGGTGCCAAAAGGTAGGATTGACATTGTAGAATGTCTTGTGCCATCTTTCAAGCTCCAAATTAGCCATTTCACCTTGAGACTACAAAAAAGCTATTTTTTTGTCACATTCTTCTATACTTTCCTTGATATTTATGCATATGAAATGCTTTAACATGGGTACTAATCTAGGTTAACATGGATGTAGCATGAGCGCTGGAATGTTGGAAAAAAAAGTTGAGCTATATCAACCATTGCTTATCAATTCTTTGGGCTAAGCATGAGAGTAGGTGTAGTCAATATAAGCTTGATGAGCACCATGAGTATTATTAGTAGCACAATTATGAACAACATCATGGGCATCATCATTGGTATGAGTATTATGGACATTATCATGGGTATAAGCACCATAAGTGCCATGAGTATTATCAGTAGCACGCTTATGAATAGCATCATGAGCATTATCATGAGTATGAGTAGTATGAACATTGTCATGGGCATGAGCAGCATGAGCATCACTATAACCATGATGAGAAATGGTATGAGCAACCACTTCAACATGATCATGGCTATGAGTACTATGAACATTTTCATGGCATGAGCATCATGAGAATCACTATAACCATGATGAGAAATGGTATGAGCAACCACTTCAACATGATCATGGCTATAAGCATAATGAATTATCTCAACCACTTTGGCTATTATATGGTAGTGTGGATGCACATGGAAGAGTAGAGCTACCTCAACTTGAAAGAAAATGCAAAATGGATAGTACTCATGTACACAAAAACTCTATACCTAGGGATAATTTGTTAGTTCTGGACATAGAAGACCTAAGGGATGATGTAATAAACGATGCAATGAATTTGTCACTTCGTGCAACAAATGATGCTTTCAATGATGTAGTGAATGTTTCATCCTATGCTTATGTAGCCTCTTTTGACAAAAATATGGCTAATGCTACTCAAGGAAAATACCTCACTAGTGATAACATAAGGAAAATGCATGCTCAAGAGTTATGCTATAAATATACTAAAATGATATCCTTTTGACTATTATAATGAAGAGGATGAAGATGATTGTGCTAAAATGTAACGTCCCACTAGGGTCATCCAGGACACGTCTTAGCAGTCCATCAGAAAGGATGTCTAGAAAGCTCCGCCGACACTCCCATGGAATGTTACGGGGTTTGCGATCTAGGGCTTTCCGCGTCTGCCACGTAGTGGAAGTATTCCAGTCATTCCCACTTAGGATCGACCTGAATTAGGGTTTTTCTGATTGGTCATTTCCTAACAGCAACTAGCGTCGGATCCAAGCGAACTACTTTACGCAGAAGCGCCAGGTCTGAAGCGGATTCACGCTGCACTTGGTTCAAGGAGAATGGGAAACAAGAGTGATGCAAAGCTCAACCTCTGTGCCATAAGGGATAGTCCCATTCCGTTCCCCTAAAACAGCGTAAATCAGGTTCACTCATAACTCTCGGTCAACGCTTTAGTTGTTCGTGTTCTTTGACGATCTTCATGCTGTCCATCGTGATTTGAGAAAATTTCTCAGCCAACCGAGACCACCCATCCGTAGAATAGACCTATGGCCCATCCTCCGCACTTTCCTCGGGTTGTTTTAGTTATTTAATTACCTAACACATTAGTTGGACATGTAACAACCAGCTTCTTTAATTAACCCATTAGGCACTAGTTCCTTCATGTAATCTTATCACTTGACATAGAAAAACAATATCAGACAAATTCGTTATTAATAGATTATCATATTTATCTTTGAAATAGAAAGAGTCTAGCCCGTAGGCTTATCCACAATCGGCCCGAAGGCTATCCAGCAATCCACAGGGATCGCTTATTCCAAGTTTACGCCCGTAGACTAGTATGCGGGTCTTGCGATCCAATCCTGAGTCACGTTAGCCTCTTGTGCAGGACCCAAAAGGCAAGGGATTTATGGCTAGAGCCCCCCTGGCACCCAAGCATCCTCCTGCTTCAAGTAGCACTCAACGGAGAGACCTCTCGCGGCGGGTTCGGTCCACTTTCCCGATGTGGTCAACAACCCCCTTGGTTAGGGTCAGGCAGGCAGTCGGGGGTAACTGAAGCTGCCTATCCCTTCAAGACTTCAACCTAAAGTATAGATATCCATTTTTCTTTTAATTCATTGATCAAACAAAGCCAAACAATTCTCTAAAATTTGTAGCAAGCACAAACATTTCCATTGGTCGTTTTTTTGTTGTTGGCAAACTGCTAAGGAATGAATCCTTCCTTTCAAATGCATCTAGCACTCGAGCTGGGATGACTTGCAACTTGGCAAGATCCCCTATATCCTGGATTAGGACGTACCCTATTAACCCAACTTGGTCAAACCTTAAAGTTCATTGGGTACTTTAGTTTCTGGTCTTTAATCTCCAATTAATCTTTCTTACTCAAGAAGGATATCAAAGTATACATCCTCTTGCAAGATAACTTGCGTAAGGACCTGCCATCTTCGTTGCGAGAATTTGGCCTTTCTTCTTGTGATTCAATCACAAGACTATATGACTCCGTACTTGCTGTGCAAGTGCCACATCGTACTATGCGATAATGGAGTCACGAAACAATCCGTTTCAGGTTCTTTAAGCTGACGTCGTTAGACCTAGGGTTTTCTAGCTTCATTTTTGTAAGAATCTCAGGGACAAACCCTAGTTCCTTTTACGATTACAATTTACTGACCCTAGATTCAGGGAATGTGGGCAAGTGTTTGAGGTATAGGAATTTCTTGGAATTTAACTCATTTCCAACGGGTATTTCACAACATAGGTATCTTTAAGTTTATATCAATTTGGTTAACTCTAGAAGATAATTTCGAGATTACTTCCACATGATTCGTTGTCTATGCGTAACCCTAACTTATCGATTTGAGGCCGACTAAGTTCTTTTGTCTTGAACAACTAGGACAAAATATATCCTATTTCTAACAATTAACATTGCATGATTGAATTATATCGATATAAAATAAAAATTAACAAGGAAAACCTAGGTTTGGGGTGAGATATCCACATGGATACTGGGAGATGACCCTCTCGCGGTTGTGCCTTGGACTTTCTTAGGAGGCATTGCAATTGTAGTCATTCGGACGTGGAAGTAGTTTTACAACTCTTCTTTGGAATTCACCATTGCTCCCCTTGCACCGTCCGTCGAAAGTAGTTTTTTTTTTTTTGGAAGGCTCCCTCCTTGAAGTCGGGAATTCAAAAGGGTGTTTCAGAATCTTTTTCCGATAGGACCTTTAACACTCTTCTTCTCTTTTACAAGTGGGGAAAAAGGAACAAAAGGTCCAAGGGTATTTTGCATAGGGCAAGGAACAGCCTAAGGGGTTTAACCATGGGAGAAATGGGGAGTAATCCCTAAGTCCAAGAGAAAGAGCTTAAGGAATTTTATTAAGCACAGGGTTTTCAAAGCCCACGTAAAGCATGGGAAGGTTAAGGGGGAAAAAGCCTTATGAGGTTCAAACAGGAGGGAGGGTCTTCAATATGTCACAAGGGAAAGGGAATAAGGGGATTTTTTCACACGAGGGGTTTTCAATATGTCACGGAAAGGGGCTTAAGGGTTTAGACATGGGGTTCCAACACCCATGAAAAAAAAGACTAAAGGTTTATAAAACACGGAGGGGGTGGGTTCCAAGGCCCAAGAGGAAGGGGCTTATAGTTAAATCACAGGGGGGGTTCCAAAATACCATGGAAAGAGCTTGTAGGTGTTAAAACCGCGGTTCCACCACCCATGGGAGAAGGGGCTTAAAATACGGGGGTAATAATACAAAGGGTTTTAAAACCCACAAGAAGGGGGGAGTGAAGGGGGGCTTATTAAACCCTTTGGAAGCTTCCCCCCTAGGAAGCTTCTAAAAGCTTCCCCACGTGGGGGGGGGGGGGGGGTGGGAAGCTTAACAAAGCTGGCAGCGTGATGGATAGGTGGCGTGCTGGGAGGATCGGCAACGTTCACGTTCTGCAGCAACTCTCGGACATCCTTCCCTCTCTCAAGGCCTTCCCTTCTCACAGCCCGTCGTATTTTAGAATGCCCCCTCTCACCTCACGATGCTTGCAGAGAGCCGTCCCGCCTCCCTAATCACAGCTGCCTCGTCTGTTTAAATAGGGGAGGGGAGGGGGATCCTCCCTCCCCTAATGTGTCGATGCGCCATGGCAGCTGGAAGCATCGAGCTCCACCAAGGAGTTTTGTCATTCTTTCTATTCCCCTCCCCTTCCAGCACGACAATCGGTTGGGGAGGGGAATAATTAAAAAAATTGCCATTATTTCTTTAAAAGGAATTATCCCCATAATTATCCTACCCTTAGGAGGGTTTCCTATGTGAATGGTATTTTCATCCTTTTTGGAGTTGTTACATTCTCTCCCCCTTAGAGAAATCGAGATGTCCTCATCTCGAGATAAACTGGGGATATTGATGGCTGAGTGTGCCTTCATCTATCCAAGTGGCATCCTCTTCACGATAATCCTTCCATTGGACGAGGCATTCTCTCAGGGTTCTGGATCTTAATTGTCTCTCCCTAACATCTAAGATCCTATTAGGCCTTAGTTCAATGACTTCTTGACTAGGCATTACAACTTGTTGATCGTCAAGTACATGGTTAGGATTAGGTACATACTTTTTCAATAGGATGATGTGGAATACATTATGAACTTTTAGGTTCTCAGGGAGTTGCAGTTTATAAGCATTAGGTCCTAGGCATTTGAGGATCTTGTACAGTCCACAATACCTTGGACTTAGCTTCTTGCAATTTCCTAAGGATAGGGAACTCTTTTTAGGGCATACACGAATGAAGACCATGTCTCCTTCTTTGAAGACTCTATCTTGACGCTTCAAATCCACGTATGCCTTCTGTCTATCCTTGGCCACTTGGATGTCCTGTCTTATTGACTTTACTTGGTCATCCATCTCTTCCAACATCTGCCTTGAAGCTTCAACTCTTAAGGTTGGATCTGAAAAGTTTAGGGGACTTCGACAGTCATGACCATACAATGCTTGGAAAGGGGTCACCTGAATGCTTTGCTGGTAAGAAGCATTGTATGAAAATTCAACCAAAGGTAAGTATTGAATCCACCTCTTCGGCTCACGACAGCAGTATGCCCTAAGCATATCCTCGATGACTTGATTTATTCGCTCTGTTTGGCCATCTATTTGGGGATGGTAGGCGGTGCTAAAACAGAGTTGAGTCCCAATAGCTTCAAAGATAGCTCTCTAGAAGTGTGACGTGAAGAGAGAATCTCGATCACTAATGATTCTTCTGGGTAAACCATGTAGCTTGAATATTTCCTTGATAAACAATCTTGTAATGTCTGAGGCTTTATAGTTTGTCTTTACTGGAATAAGGTGTGCAACCTTAGTAAGCATGTCAACCACAACCATGATGGAGTTGTATCCTCCCTGGACTTGGGGTAGGCCTACAACAAAATCCATACTAATGAATTCCCATTTCATTTGGGGGATGTCAAGCGGTTGCAATTTTCCTGGCATCATGACATGTTCGGCTTTGATACGTTGGCAAGACAAACACTCGGTGACATATTTGAGAACATCACCTTCGAGCCTCTCCCAATGGTAGCTCTTCCTAACTGCATTAAGAGACTTAGCATAGCCAGGATGTCCTGCAAAAGGGGAATCATGAGCTTCTGTTAACCCTCAAATGAACGAAGGTGGAAAATCCAGAAAAGCTAAAGCAGAAGACAAAGAAAAAGGCCAAGGCAAAGAGAAATGGAAGACAAAGACGCACAAGGAGAAGAGTCCTAAATAAGGGAGAAAGGCGCACAAGGAAAAGCGCAAGTCAAAACTTTTGTAAAAGAGCGCAAGCGCATCATGGTTTAATTCAAAGAGTGCTGGGCTCTCACCCGTGCAATTTGTAAATGTAGACGGCGGTGGAAAGGAAGCTAGGAAGATAGAAGGACAATGGGAAAAAGGGCCTAGGCTATAGCAGGCCATGTAAAAAAGGGGAAAAGGGGATGATCGCCCAAAAGGGATTTAGGGTTTTGTATATAAAGTTGAAAAGTGAATGAGAAGCTCATTCTTGTGTGTGGCCAAAAGTAGCTCTCCTCTTCTTCTTCTTCTTCTTGTTCTTGCTTGCTTGAGCTTGTGCTTGAGAGAGGGAGTGTGAGAGTGTGAGGGAGTGAGTGTGTGAGGGTGAGGGACCGAGGAGGAGAAGCTCTCCATCTTCTCCTCTCTTCTTCTCTTCTCTTCTCTTCTCTTGTCTTGCTCGCGACAATGGAGCTTGGAGCGTGGAGCTTGAGGATGGAGCTTGCTTGAAGCTTGCACTTGGATCGTGGAGCTATCGGAGTGCGCGGGAGAGGAGGTAACTCGAGCGGCACGGAGGTAAGCTCACTACACCCGTAGGTATGGATGGCGCGTCGATTATGTGAGAGGTAGCCATTAGTACTTGGCTTGGAACTCTTGAAACAATAAGCGGTCCATGGGTCTTGGCGGTTGAGTGAAAGCTCCCACATTTTGGTTCCGTTGCCGGGACCAACGGATTCAAACCTTGAGTGCTTGCGTGCTTCTAATAGAGCATCGAAGTAAGGGCTTTCCCCAAACCGGTGTTTGAGATAGGTAGGAAGGGAGGGGGTTGAAGATGGTATTCGATCTCCTTGGCAAGTAGGTTTTTTACTTTCTTGAGATTTATGTTGTGAAATGAAGTAGTGTAGGTATTTACTTTGTGATTTGGGTGCATTGGGGTAGGAAAAAACAAAGAAAAAGAAAAAAAACAAGCATTAGGGTTTCTACTGTCATAACAAGGCATAAGGGTTTGATTCATTTGCTAATTTGCGTTGTGGAGTTTATTGGCTATCCCAGGTATATAGATCTCTTCCCCATCACTCCAACATCATTCTTGTGGAATCTTGTAGCTTACAATAAGCAATACCTTAAGATTTTGGACGATTTCATGCTCGAAAGTACGTTCGGGTCGGCAAAATCAAACATCCGATTCAGTGTCCGAGTCTTAGAATTGGACGTCCGATTTTGAGAATCGGACGCTCAGACTTGGACGCTCGGACCAACCCGTCTGACTCGGACACTGGGACACTCGGACAACCATCCAATCGGACCAACCCGTCCGACTCGGACACTCGGACACTCGGACCACCCAAAATCGGACCAGTTAGAATTGGACCAGTCCAAAATCAGACCACTCAGAATCGGACCACCCTGTCTGATCCGATTCCCAGAATCGGATCACTTTTTCGATCCGACTCCCAAAATCGGACGTGACCAAAATCGGATCACTGGGCTGATAGGACCAACCCAAAATCGGACGTCCGATTCTGATAATCGGACTCCTGAAAATCAGATATCTAAGAATCGGACAAAAAAACTGTCAAAATCGGACAGCTATCTAGAACACAAATTTTGATGCATCTAAACCCCGAAATTGACCCCAAAGGCTACATAGAGCTAAAGGCACATCACAGATTCGTCACTGGGCTAAAACTTAGAGCAAGTAGTTCAAAATTTGGCTATAAACGGTCCTTCGAATTGCGTATGACGTTTACCGTAATGGCCCTGCGGGCCGGGGGGGATTGCCCCCCCAGACCCCCGCAGAGGGGGCTCTACCCCCTCCGCACCTCCCCGAAGTAGGTTGGGGAGAAAACACGCGCCATGACAGGTCCTCCAAAACAGACCCTAGTGTAGTAATGGCACTACACGAGCATGGATTCTCCCTTACAAAAGAGCAACCAAAAGCTCGTACCCGAATAGAGACAAACAGAGACCCTAAAACCTCAATGGGCCCATCTAGCCAACAAGGGCAAGAAGGCCACATTGCAAAAACACATACATATTGCATTCATACTACATCTAGTCAAAGCGGAAAGCAACAACATCAAGCTACAATAGCGAGAATGACTAGATATGCCAATCATGATGATAGATGTACCTTGAGCAACACTGCACAAACGACCCAAGACCTCAGTAGAGAATCCACATCTAATTGTGCAGTTAGGGACTCAAAGGCATCTCTTCGAAGGCTTAAATTTACAAGCCAAGACCCGAAAGATGAAGACATAGTACCACCTGCTTATCTTAGGGTCAAACTCACTGAAAAAAGAGAGCATAGTGTTGATGCTCTCATTGATGAAGGAGCAGATTTCAATATCTTGACTTATGAAGCATGGACTCTGCTAGGTCAACCAAAGCTCAAACCGACTGATGCAACTCTTAATCCTTACGAGGAATACCCACAAGCACTTCGAGGGAAGTGCAGGATCCTTCTAACTATTGAAACAAAAAGCTTGCCACTCCTGTTCTATGTTCCTCCCAATAGCGAGAATGGTGGAAAGGAAATCCTCATAGGAAGGCCCTTCAAAAAGGCTACCAAGTATGAGACTGACTACGTGGCTCAGAGGATACACTTGACACTACCGGGTGTGAGGATAGTCATGACCTTTAGCAAGGGTGACCTCAGCAAACCTCGAGGGAAAGGCAAGGAAGGTGTTGACGTAATAGTCACGCCCATTAACGAGAGCAAGGAGTTGTTGAAAGAGTTGATACAAGCGCAGGTTGAACGGAGAGAACCAGTGAGTGAGGCCATACTTGAGACAAAAAGGTTAGGAGACAAGGCCAAGGATAGGGTTTGGACTCACAAATATCGTAGAAGACCACGAAAGAAGCCCAAGCCTTATAGGTGAAGGCATCAATGGAGAGCTAGCACAATGCCACGATGGATATCCAAGGCGTTGCTTCATGCTCAAGGGTATTATGCAGACAACCGATGGATTTGGGTACCAAAACCCCCTACTAAACCACCTCTGTCAGATGCCCAAATTATGTCAAAAGGAAAGAGGCGTACGAGGAAACCTAAACGAAAATCCAAGTCTCGAACCAAAAATATTGAAGTGATTGAGCCTCTCACGATTGGAATCAAGAAACCAAACATAACCTATCAAAAATTAGATCCTCAACCTAGCATGCTTAGCAACCAGATATCATAGGTAACTGTCGAGCATGCACAAGGACCACTAGTGCTCAAGGAGCCTTTGACTACCCAAAAGAATAATGAGCACCATAGGCACAACATTGCTCAAGGCAAGGCTGATCGTTCAACAAAGCAAATGACACAATCGTCTAATAGCCTCGAGCAAATCATTCAGCCAGTGCCAAGTCCACCTAAGAGTCCTAGATCTCCTACATCCTCTTTTTCCAAACCGAACAGGAAGCACAACAGTGGTTGTCAAGGGAAACTGCTCAATTCCAATCTCTATCTCCATCTAAGCTTCCAAATGTCCAAGAGGTGGGACGTGACACCATCTCTAGCTCTCAACCCAAGGATATGCATGAGCAACCTAATGTGACTAGATCAACTCATGCTCCGATCTACACAGATGAGTGCTCAAAGGGCAACAAAAGACATGGCCACTTCCAATCACCCTAGGGACTTGACACCGCAATCCACCAAGGATAGCCAGCCCACTAAACTAGCTGCTACTACTTCCAAACATGGATCACGGTAGTCATAGCCCTTGGCCATGGCAATGCCCCGTGTGGAACAAGTCCTTAGTAGTTTACCTCTGGAGGAGGTGTCGCAACCAACTTCCTCGAAAACTCCAGCACTTTCAAAGTGCCTAAAGCCTAGGCTCGAGGAGTTAAACACAAGGGAGTTGGCTGAAGAGCTAGACTCCCCGAAAAGGGAGGTAGTTGTGCCCTCACAGCTTGGTAAGGCTATTCAGCAGGCCACGACTATGTCCCATAAGGACACAGTAGAGAGAGAGAATGCTGAGGCCCAACCAAGCACGTCAACGGTTGACCTAGTCCAGGGTCCTGAGTCGTTGAGAGAGGCACCTTCACTGACCAAGAAAAAGAGGAAAAAGCAGAGAAAGCAACAACAGTTGCAGGTGGTTGTGGACCACAAGAACATTGAGACGAAGGGAACTGGAGAGCTGATGAATAAAGCATCAAGTCCATCCACCAATGAGCCCACTGATGCCTCTCCTAATAGCGGTGAAACCTCAGACACATCTGTGTGCTCTAAAAAATCAAAGCAGTCGTTGCCATCAACGGTTTCTTTCAACACTCAATCCACCGACAATAGAACTCACATCGACCAATCAAGAGTGGATACAACATTGTCACAACAGGGTGACAAATCTATACCAGTCACATCTGAGAAGAACCATGACAAAATAGCAGCAAAACCTCAGGAAAAATGCACAATCCCTAAGAGCATACGCAATCCTAGCGTTGACCAATCTTGCTCATCTAGGCCTGAGCCCCCAACTATGCTAAAGTCTAAGGAAACTTCTTGAACCTTGCATGAGATGGCAATCGAGCAAGCCCTCGTTGAACATAGAAGTATCGCAGAATGCCTAGCTGAGATGGATGCTAAGCTCAAGGTGTCCACACAAGTCTACATCCTTGCGGACGTGGGCACAATCCCCAAGGAGCAACTTGGAGATTACTTGCCATTTCCTCTATCCTGGGAGGAGCAAGAACATCTTAACGAGCACTATGAAAAGCTCTTGCATGAACGCATGCGACTCATCTCTGACGAGGAAGCCGACGACGAACTACGCTTAACTGTCACGTTCAATGATGTGCTCTGCCAACCAAATCTCTTAGAGATAGAGCAACTAAAGTGACTAACAGAGGGCCGAAGTCAATTTGAACAGCGTTGATGTGAGAACCGCATTGCAATGGCCAAACTAGGGGCTCAGATCATGACAGTCTCTGAGGAGTGATTGGCCAAGTGGTGGTCTCAAAGAGACCCAACCTATGTGGCACCAACTTCCCTTCGAGTGCTGACTGCCATTCGGGGCAGGGACTTGGCCGAACCAGGCCAAGAAAACCCTCTGTTTGATAAAGTTCTTGCTGAGGAGGACTTACATGTTGCCAGTAGACTCGGACAAGGTTCCATGCTGCTCGATGTGGCAAAATATCTATTGGTACTAAGTAAGCTGCCATGAGTGCTGGATGCGTGTGCCATGCTCCAGTACAATCCCGAGTTCTACAATTGGTTTCTATCCTCGTGAGGTGACATGGATATATATATATATATAATGATTTTTGTGTGACCCTATGTAGACAATATCAACACACACAAGAAATGATAGTCAAGCGCAGGGAGAAGAGTTGGGTTTGACAAGCTAAGCTCCTCAGGTCCTCCTCTCATCACACATTTAAAAGTCGTATGACCATTCCGACCTCCAAGTGAAGGGCATGCAACCCTCATTACCACCATAGGAAGCCTTGACCTCCAACAACTCTGATGGTGTAGACGGAGTACCGTCCCTTTCTATACACCTTTCCCCCTTTCTGGTCTATCCTTCCGAGGATGTGCCCTGTCCCCATCCATGACAACCAATCCACACAACTTAGCATAAGCCAATATCTGCTAATGGCTGGAGGCAAAACGAACATCATCATGGGGGCCATCCCTCTACAACAAACACTACATGCCTCACCCCTCCCCTTCTTGTCATATGCGCTTGATAAACCACACTAAAATCCCTTCCATGAAAATAGTTGTATCCTATATCAAGGCCTACCCCTTGGTTCGCACCTTGCAGGTCCCCCTACGAGGAAAACATGGAGAGCTGAGGGCAGCTGGCTTGCAAAGATGCTCTCCGCTGTGCCGGTGGGAACATGCAGCACACGCCCCTCTGCCGGTGCGCTATGTGCCCACCCTCAAACGGTATGCAAAGAAACGAGGGCCTAAGCGACACCGTCTCGGATGTAGGCCGAAGAATCCTCAGGCCAGGGGAGCAGAAGCTCAAAGCAGCACGCAAGAAGTGGCAACACCAGTTGCGCAAACACCCAACAGACACTCGGGCACGAGGTGCTCAAAGGCAGAAAGGGCAGGAAGAATTCAATGATTTGTTCAAAAGCATTTTGGAAACGGTGGCAACCAAGGATTACATCATTCATGTCCCGACCGACATGTTCCCTGCGCAACCCCATGGGAGCCCCGCACCAACAGAGCCCCAATCGCCCGACCACCTAGACTCACCCTGCCTCGTACAAATAGAGTAGCCCCATGTTGTATAAAGTCTTATTAAAAGCTACCTGGCCAGGACTCTTTGTCTTCAAATGGTTAAGTGTTGACATGTTCCCCAATTGCACGAACTTTTCATATCTGCGTTTAATGTATTTCATGTCTTTAGCAAAAGAAAAAGCTAATCAAGTGCAGGTGATAAATATCTAAGTCAACACCATAGAATTCAGATAGGTGATGTCTCCTTGCGTTGCGTTGGTTTATTATAGTTGTGGCATATACCATGCATGTACTCTCATGAAGTGACAAGTGGATGCAGGATGATACAGGTCCTTGTGAAAAAGTATTCAATGCCCGATCACCGCAAGACCATCAACCCCACAAAGAGCCGTAGCAAAGCCACGCTTCCGAAAGAAAAAAATCACCCTTGCCGACCGCCCACATCGCATGGCCCAAAGCATATTCATGGGCTACGCTCTCTTTCTGGGTCAAGCTCTATAGTTGGCTCACGGCAGTCGTTACCTCAATTGTACCAACATCGCGTGTGTTGCAAGGAGGTTTGCAATATCTCAAGTGTATCTCCCCATCTCAACAACTGCTTCTCTAACAACGAGGCTAGGGCACAATCATCACTGTAATATCCATTTCCTGAGCCTTCGAAGCTTGACATTTTCCAACCCATTAAAAGGCTGATAGCCTCAACATATTGTAATGGTTGTACTCAGGCAAGTCCCAAAAAGAAAAAAAGAAAAAAAAAAGAACAGAACGAAAGAAAGAAAGAAACAAACAAACAAAGGAAAAAAAAATTGAACGAAAAGATAAGAAGCACCCATGATCACAGCACAACACCTAGGGGTCCTCAAATTAGGTACGTCTAGTGACCTTGGTCGACTGCCTCTATCCCTAGTCCCCTAGCCCTTTAGCATCACCCACAATTGTTCAAGGCACATTAAGGGCAGGACATACCTAGGGAGCTTGTCTCGCCTATGGTTAGACCTGCCACTCTAACCCACTTGCACAATTCTCTCTTGCACTCTGCCTTAGTACCATTGTAATCAGTGGTGGCAAGCACCGTATGATTGGCCATGAAAAGTGCACCGTCCTCATCAAGCAAGTCCAATAGCTTCTAGCTAACTGAAAGTGCGGTGTCCCTGTATTCAATTATGCTACGTCGTGCGGTCACAATGCAAAGGATGTCTCATATACCTTCATGTGTACTTCTTCTCAACATGGACAACTTTGCTTCATCCACACATTGTTACGAGAAACTAGCCCACGGTCTTCTAACTATGTAATATCTAGTTATGCACAAGCACTTACATTGTATCTGCACTGAAGTATATACATAGTTTGGGTCCTCAAGTGCAGGATACTACTCTCAGCTTGCTTAGAGTTCGACCTGTCTCCCAAACTAATCAAAAATATCTTGTGCACGATAAGAAGACTAGCACTGCCCCTTAGGGAGAGACCACATGAGAGGTTTTCAAATTGCAGGTATTGAAGCCTCCAATGATATTTCAATCACTCTTTCGTGACACCCAACTCTGAATGATTATCCCTTACCATTCGACAAGCCCGCAAAGAATCGTCACGTGCAGAATTCCCAATAAACCTACACTTGTGCTGGCCATCAATGCAATCCCCAACATAGAACAACCCTACCACCAACTCCAACAACCCTTCCACCTACCACCTTGGCCACCAACAGGCCCCCACGACTTGCTTTCACACCACCACCAACACTCCTCCATGGAAACCACAGGCGTCCTTGTCACCCACGCCTTCGGTGCATGCTACAGCTTGCTACCTACGATGGTAAGTGCCATGGGACTGGCACTCATCTAGGAGGGGGGTAATATTAACCCTCAAACGAACGAAGGTGGAAAATTCAGAAAAGCTAAAGCAGAAGACAAAGACAAAGGCCAAGGCAAAGAGAAATGGAAGACAAAGACGCACAAGGAGAAGAGTCCTAAATAAGGGAGAAAGGTGCACAAGGAAAAGCGCAAGTCAAAACTTTTGTAAAAGAGCGCAAGCGCATCATGGTTTAATTCAAAGAGTGCTGGGCTCTCACCCGTGCAATTTGTAAATGTAGACGGCGGTGGAAAGAAAGCTAGGAAGATAGAAGGACAATGGGAAAAAGGGCCTAGGCTATGGCCAGCCATGTAAAAAAGGGGAAAAGGGGATGACTACCCAAAAGGGATTTAGGGTTTTGTATATAAAGTTGAAAAGTGAATGAGAAGCTCATTCTTGTGTGTGGCCAAAATTAGCTCTCCTCTTCTTCTTCTTCTTCTTGTTCTTGCTTGCTTGAGCTTGTGCTTGAGAGAGGGAGTGTGAGAGTGTGAGGGAGTGAGTGTGTGAGGGTGAGGGACCGAGGAGGAGAAGCTCTCCATCTTCTCCTCTCTTCTTCTCTTCTCTTCTCTTCTCTTGTCTTGCTCGCGGCAATGGAGCTTGGAGCGTGGAGCTTGAGGATGGAGCTTGGTTGAAGCTTGCACTTGGATCGTGGAGCTACCGGGGTGCAGGGGAGAGGAGGTAACTCGAGCGGCACGGAGGTAAGCTCACTACACCCATAGGTATGGATGGCGCATCAGTTATGTGAGAGGTAGCCATTAGTGCTCAGCTTGGAACGCTTGAAATAATAAGCGGTCCATGGGTCTTGGTGGTTGAGTGAAAGCTCCCACAGCTTCCCACAATATCTTTTGCTTAAGTGACTGGCTTGCTGGTATACACAGCCTTGTTCTATAGTAGACAAGTCCATTATTGATAGAGAATTCATCATACTTAGCATGCAGCTTTTGATTCTGATCTTTGATAGAGATTTCCCTTAGCATTGTTTGGTTGGCCGGATCGTGGCATGCTTCCTCTCTAGATAACTCAAGTATAGGGTTGTTTGGTATAGATACTTTTGTAGCTAGAGATCTAGTTGTTGATGGATTCTGCAGGATTAGAGAATTAAGGAATGCCTTGCGACTGAGTGCGTCGGCAACTACATTCTCTTTTCCTGGTCGGTACTTGATTTCAAAGTCATATTCCTCCAACACTTCAATCCACCGACGTTGCCTCATGTTGAGCTCGTTCTGGGTAAAGATCCATTTGAGACTTTTATGGTCAGTTACTAGAGTAAACTTATTACCCAACAGGTAGTGTCTCCAAAGCTTTAGAGCATGGATGACAGCTAGCAATTCCAGATCATGCGTAGCATAATTCCTCTCATGACTCTTCAGTTTCCTTGAAGAGTATGCTATAGGATGACCTTCCTGCATGAGTACACACCCCAAGGCAAGAATGCTAGCATCAGTTACTACCTTGAACTCCTTATTGAGGTTCGAAAGTTTTAGAATAGGTGCTGATACCAAACTTTGCTTCAATCTGTCGAAGCTATTTTGTTCGGGAGTTGACCATGCAATGGAAGATTGCTTCTTCAGTAAGTCCATCAGAGGTGCTGCAATCAAAGCATAGTTTTTGATGAAGACCCTATACCATCTTGTCAATCCAAGAAAGCTGCGTATCTCTTTGACGGATGTTGGTATTGGCCACTCAAGCACATCTCTGACCTTGGTTGGGTCCACTGAGATTCCTTCTGCTGATACTATGAATCCCAGATATTCAATCTGACACTTGAAGAATGCACACTTCTTCATTTTTGCATACAGCTTATGTGACCTCATTGTCTCAAGGACAATCGGAAGTTGGGGTTCATGAACTTTTTCCTGTTTAGAATAGACTAAATTTCGTCAAAGAAGACAAGCACGAAATCATCAAGATATGGCCTAAAGATATCCTGCATTAACCTATTGAAGGTGGCAAGTGCATTCGTAAGCCCGAATGACATAACTAGGAACTCAAAGTGCCCATATCTTGTATTGAAGGCCGTCTTTGGGATATCTTCTTCCTTGATCCTTATCTAATAGTAACCTGACCTGAGATCAATCTTGGAGAAGATCTTCACACCCTCAAGACGATCAAGAAGCTCATCTATTCTAGGAATAGGGTACTTGTTCTTGACTGTTGATTGATTCAACCCTCGATAATCAATACATAGTCGAAGTGTCCCATCTTTCTTTTTCTAGAATAGTATTGGAGCTCCCCATGGTGAACTGCTAGGCCGGATGTAGCCCTGATCTAGTAATTGCTTGAGTTGTTCCTTTAGCTCAATTGCTTCTGATATGGACACTCTATGAGGTCTCTTTGCAATTGGCGTAGCTCCTGGTACTAACTTAATCTCATGATCCACTTCTCTTTGAGGCGGGAGTTCAGACAACTCTTCAGGGAATATGTCTGCGTATTCCTTTTGCCAAGAAGGTCCTTCATTAGACTCTTGCTTTTGATCTAACTTGTTGAGTTTGATCAAGTAAACAGGTAATCCTTTTCTGACTCCTTTTATGATCCGAGATACTTTGGCCAGTTGGATTCTTGGCACTCCAACCTCACCTTGCATTGTGACTAATTCCCTTTCAGAGTTTCGAAAGGAAACTTGACCCTTTCCACAGTGAATGTGGGCGTCGTTAGGCTTAAGCCGATCCATTCCAAGTAGACACTCATGGATACCTAAATTCATGACTCTGAATTTGACCGAAGTCTTCTTTCCTCCCAGAAAGAATTCCACCTTAGCAGTTTGCCTGGTATAAGTAACCTCACGACCATTTGCCAATTCCACAAGTAGGGTAGGTACTTCTATTGTGGCTATTCCTAATCTTTTTGCACATGTTGGTGAGATAAAGGAATGTGTACTGCCACAATCAATCAAGGTCTTGAAACTTTTACCTTGATAGTCCGACGGTGTCTGAATCACCGAGAACTGGTGATTCGGCCCTTTCTTGTGTACAGCGGCATGGACTGTCGCCCTTTCGAATTTTGCTTCCATGGTCGTCTTCCTCTTCTTCTTCTTCGCACATTTGCCTATTGGCAATGGAGACGGTTCTTCCTCTTCCTCGGGTAGCGGCTCCTTGACCACGGCTTGTTCCTTGGAAAGACGCTTGGCGATGTCCTCCACCAAGCTTGGGACATTGCCTCTTGAAGTGACCGAGTTTATTGCAGTGGAAACAACGGAGGTTTCGGCCATTACTTTGAATAGGAACAAAGTTGTTGATGTTATTTGTCCTTGCTTTCTTTGTTTGTCCCTGATTATGACCTTGAACTCTCTTCATTTGAGGTCTAAATGTTCCTCTGTTGGGGTCATTATAAGACCAAGTTTTGTTACCCCTTGGTCTAGACTGCACCTCTTGAATTATAGGTGCCGCTCGAATGAGTGCGTCTTGAAGATCTGATGGGCGCATAGATTCGAGACAGGTATTGACTGGTGGATTTAATCCCGCACAAAATTTGGACACCTGCTGTGTCATGTCCATCTACAGTGCATACTTAAGAAGGGAGACAAATTTAGAATAGTATGCGTCAAGCGTGAGCCCCAGTTGTTTTAGCTCGTAGAACTCATTCATCTTCTGCATACGATACACAAGTGGCAAGTATCTTCCCTGCACGGCATTCTTCAGCTTCTCCCAGGTAATGGATCCCTCCGCGATCCCTTGATCCCTGCACCATTGCTTCCACCAAAGCCTAGCTTCGCCGGTGAGCTTTAGCTTGGCGAGCATAGCCTGATTGGCAGGTGCAGTACCGACTGCTTCGAAGTAATCCTCCATGGATTCAATCCAAATTTCAGTGTCAGCTTGGACAAATCTGCCTCTCCCGTCAAACTCGAGTGGCTTAATCTGCTTGAGAAGGAACTTCTTCTCCTGGATCACAGCAGTACTTGATGTAGGAGGCGAATTAGGAACCTGTACCTAGGGTTGTGCTTGAATAAAGGTTTTCTTAACGTTATTATACGATAATCGTCATTGATTTATATTACATCTTTAGTTCAGCTCTCACGTAAACAATGCAGCTACTTAACTTTTTATCAACTCTTATGCATAATTAGACATTGATAAAAAGAAGTCTTTATTTGTATTTATATGGCCATAGCCCTTTTCAAATACAACATTTCTTGCGATGATAAACCAACTGTTACATTTAGTTTGGGGAGAACAACATTGTATTACATTTATCTACAAGAACTGTATAATAGTAAGGTTTCGGGTCATGGATCTTCAGGAATCGGTACGTCATTGGAAGTTCGGGATATCCTTTCCGTTGGAATCCATACTACAGGTTACTTCCTCATATACATATGAGTTCATCTCAACCCTCCGACCTCGAATATGTAAAGTTGAGTTTATGTGAGCTTCTACAAAAGTGAACAGCTTCAGGACTTTCAGGTCTTCCAACCACTTGATCCTCTTTAGGTTGGTTTGTAGATAAGCAAACTTGTGGGTGGCTATATAGTAGATTCCTAAAGCACCTGTCCATCTTCATTCCATGTACAAAGGTGATGGATTATAGATCTACTCCAGGATGTTCATCATCCCAACCCTTTGTCTATAAAGCGGAGAATGCATTGTAGTCATAAACATGACTCGAAATACCAAGAACTTGTTCCACGCTTCGTAATTCTGCAAGACAGCATTGAAGGTAAGGAAATGTTTGGACAGCAACATTTTCTTTACTTCAACTTATTAAGATTTCATAAAAACAATTCCGTTGTTGGTCGGCTCTGATACCAACTGTAACGTCCCACTAGGGTCATCCAGGACACGTCTTAGCAGTCCATTAGAAAGGATGTCTAGAAAGCTCCACCGACACTCCCATGGAATGTTACGGGGTTTGCGATCTAGGGCTTTCCACGTCTGCCACGTAGCGGAAGTATTCCAGCCGTTCCCACTTAGGATCGACCTGAATTAGGGTTTTCCTGATTGGTCATTTCCTAACAGCAACTAGCATCGGATCCAAGAGAACTACTTTACGCAGAAACGCCAGGTCTAAAGCGGATTCATGCTACACTTGGTTCAAGGAGAATGGGAAACAAGAGGGATGCAAAGCTCAACCTCTCTGCCATAAGGCATAGTCCCATTCCGTTCCCCTAAAACAACGTAAATCGGGTTCACTCATAACTCTAGGTCAACGCTTTAGTTGTTCGTGTTCTTTGATGATCTTCCTACTGTCTATCGTGATTTAAGAAAAGTTCCCAACCAACCAGGACCACCCATCTGTAGAACGGACCTATGGCCCATCCTCCGCACTTTCCTCGGGTTGTTTTAGTTATTTAATTACCTAACACATTAGTTAGACATATAACAACCGGCTTCTTTAATTAACCTGTTAGGCACTAGTTCCTTCATGTAATCTTATCACTTGACATAGAAAAACAATATCAGACAAATTCGTTATTAACAGATTATCATATTTATCTTTGAAATACAAAGAGTCCATCCCATAGGCTTATTCACAATCCGCCTGAAGGCTATCCAGCAATCCACAGGGATCGCTTATTCCAAATTTTTGCTCGTAGACTAGTATGCGGGCCTCGAGATCCAATCCCGAGTCATGTTAGCCTCTTGTGCAGGACCCGAAAGGCGAGGGATTTACGGCCAGAGCCCCCTGGCACCCAAGCGTCCTCTTGCTCCAAGTAGCGCTCAACGAAGAGACCTCTCACGGCGGGTTCGGTCCACTTTCCCGGCGCGGTCAACAACCCCTTGGTTAGGGTCAGGCAGGAAGTTGGGGTTAACTAAAGCTGCCTGTCCCTTTAGGACTTCAACCTGAAGTATAGATATCCATTTATCTTTTAATTCATTGATCAAACAAAGCCAAACAGTTCTCTAAAATCTGTAGCAAGCACAAACATTTCCATTGGTCGTTTTTTTATTGTTGGCAAACTGTTAAGGAATGAATCCTTCCTTTCGAATGCATCCAACACTTGAGCCGAGATGACTTGCAACTTGGCAAGATCTCTTATATCCTGGGTTAGGGCGTACCCTATTAACCCAACTTGGTCAAACCTTAAAGTTCATTGGGTACTTCAAATTCTGGTCTTTAATCTCCAATTAATCTTCCTTACTCAAGAAGGATATCAAAGTATACATCCTCTTGCAAGATAACTTGCATAAGGACCCGCCATCTTCGTTGCGAGAATTTGGCATTTCTTCTTGTGATTCAATCACAAGACTATATGACTCCGTACTTGCTACGCAAGTGCCACATCATACTATGCAATAATGGAGTCACGAAACAATCCATTTCAGGTTCTTTAAGCTGACGTCGTTAGACCTAGGGTTTCCTAGCTTCATTTTTGTAAGAATCTCAGGGACAAACCCTAGTTCCTTTTACGATTACAATTCACTGACCCTACATTCAGGGAATGTGGGAAAGTATTTAAGGTATAGGCATTTCTTGGAATTTAACTCATTCCCAACGGGTATTTCACAGCATAGGTATCTTTAAGTTTATATCAATTTGGTTAACTCTAGAAGATAATTTTGAGATTACTTCCACATGATTTGTTGTCTATGCGTAACCCTAACTTATTGATTTGAGGTCAGGCATTCAAACGAGCTAAAACAAATGGAAGAAGCAGTTGTTGAAGACTGAAGAGAAGACTGGATTGACAGAGACAGAAGTGAGCTATGAAGAGACATTGTAGTGGCTATGGTGCCTCTTCGACATAGACATACCTCTTGGGAGGTGTATCCACAACCTAAGAAGGATTATTGAGAGTCATTATTGAGTATTGTAGTGAGGAGATGATGTATTATTGAGAGAGAGAGAGAGAGCAAGAAATAGTCAATTCTATCAAAAGAATGTATCTTTCTATGAGAGATTGAGAGAGAAAACTATGAATACATTGAAGATGAATACTATGTGATTGATTTCCATTCAAAAGTGGTGTGTTCCTCTATATTCCTTGTTCTATTGATGGATTTAATAAAGATGTTGAAGATCATGGTTGATTCTATCAAATCCGTGGGAGATATCTACTATGATGCTGTGTGAAGATTTGTTGTTTTCTTTGTTTTGGTCATCAAAATAATGAAATACAAGCTTGTTGATGTTACAAGATATATTTTCAAAAGAATGAACAAGCATCCCATGTATCTCTCTTGGGGCTCCATGTTTTTGGTGCGTAACCGGGGAAACTTGCCATCAACAAACATCAGAAGAGGCTAAAAATGAAGGAAATGGTTTTGCCAAGGGGAGAGGAGAATTCAATGGATGTTTGCAAAGTTCCTTCTTCCATTGAAGAGTTGGAGATTCTTATTGCCAAAGCCACTTTCCATAAGAATTTTATCCCACAATGGTGAAAACATATTACTATCATGACATAAGCTCTATGTGGTGGACTATTTCCTCTTCCTATTGAAGCAACAAAGACGTGCATCTTGGTGGCAAATTATTTGGAAACAAACTGAAGAGCAGAAGCAGAGAGAATGATTATCTATGAAAGATTTGGTATTCATTGAGAAGTTTCCAGACATCATTAAGTGGGAGATCGTGAAGAAGCTTTAGGAGTCGTGGTCTGTGGAGGTTCACGAAAACAAGAAGGAAAGGAGTTGAAATTTGTTCGTGGATGCTCAACAGCAAGATACGTGGGATGCTTGGTGCTATGACAATCTTCTGTTTGTCCAATTAGCAACCCATTAGAAGTTGGTAGACATAGTGTTTTTCACAACATACACTGTTGAAACCCTTAGAAGCTGGCATTATTATAATGATGGCACAACAACGATCCTAAGAAGAATGAGTTTTAATACTTTCAGAATGGAATATCTCCCCCTCTGTAGTAGTTTGAAAGCCGAATTCAGAGATGTTGAAAACAAGGAAGTAGAAGAGATGTTGGCCAGAGAATCCTCTAAAGCCTCTGTGATTCTATCTTGTTGAGTACAGACTAAGTAGTTGGAGCCAACCCCCTGATGAATGACGCAATCAAGAGGCAAGCATTAGAACGAGTCTAGATGTATGTGAGAAGAGAGAAGGCAAGAATCAAGGCTGAGAACGAGCTTGCAACAGAAACCTCCTTTGATGCCCTAAAAGCACTCTTTACAGAAGTCCCCATGGCGACTCAAGGTCCCCTTCCTAGTCAGATTCGTCTTGGAAATATCAATGACATGCCAACAAATGTAGTCCCACTTCCAATTTTTAAGGGAGAGTACAATGAAGACCCTGATCTTCATGTAGCAGAATTTATGGTAGCATGTGTGGCTAACAATGCTAGAACCCTTGAGCATTGGTTATTGATATTCCCCACCACTTTCAAAGGCGTGGCATTTCAGTGGTATGAGAGACAAGCAGCTGGAACTTTTGGCACATGGGATGACTTGAAGTTGGCCTTCCTCACTAAATTCAGGCGTGAAGTTTTGAAGAGCGGATGCAAGAGGAGTTCATGAACCTAAGTAAGTCCTCTGGAGAAAGAGTAGAAGCTTATGTCTCGCGAATGGAATCCATCCTGCAGAGATGGACTGACCATCATTTGAATGAAGGTATCCAGAAAGGAGTGTTTCTCAGAGGCCTACAATCAGAAGTTTGCAAGTTTGTGGAATTGAGAAGACCAGTCAATCTACAAGCTGTAGTGGAAGGTGCAAGATTGTGACGAAGTTGAAGTAAGGCTGTCAATGACTCCAAGAAGAAGAGTCTTACCTCCTCCCATTCCAAGAACGGTATACTCACCAAATGCAGTCCCAGGGACAGTTCCTACCCCTATTCCCAGATGAAAATAGTGCCACAGTATAGTACACCTAACCCACTATGGTCACCACAGACGACAATGCCTCAAATGATGGTTCAACCACAACAATAGTGGCCTCAAACAGTTCCTCCAATGGCGACTCAACAACAATGGACCCCTACCAACTGGAATCAACAACCCCAAGTCTCAACAAGAACTTTGAATCATAACCAGAATAGAGGACCCTCTGGATCAACCCAACTAGTGTATATAGTAATTATAGAAGCTTTCCAAAATCCTACTACAAGTACTTTAGGAGGTGAAAATCTGAAGGACTACTTATCCAATTCAGTTGTAAGTATCAAGAAAGAGCTTATGGATGTGATTAAAGAGTAGCTATAGACACTGAAGGTGAATACTGCCAATATATCCACTCCTGCGAGAGCTAGCAGAGATGTGATGCATTCTAATACATGGTGTGGAAAGTGTCATCAAGCGGGACATTTAGCCATTGACTGTACTAAAAAACCAACCATTTCTGGAGCCTTTTGTTCCTATTGTTTTATGGAAGAACCATACAGAGGATATTTTCTCTCTCTAAAAGAGATGCAAGAACGAAGAGAGAAATATGAAAATGCAAGATTTAACTTGCTAGAATCCAAAATGACAACACAGGATATTGGACCAAAGCCTAGGGAGTTTGGTCCTAATTTCGGTCTAAGGAGGTTTCCCTCTCAAAGTTACAGAGGACGACAGTATGGCGGTGGTTAGAGATTAGAGGTGGAATGTTACAGATGTGGAGAAAAGGGTCGATGCAAAGGAGAAGGCCACACTTCAAAGGACTGTCCAAGTCCAGCCCCTGTTAAGGCCAATGCCACAGATAGCCAACAGAAGGTATAAGAGCCTGCCTCCAATTTGGTAGAGTTGGAAGTTGCCGCTATCACATGCACCAAGAAGAAGAAACCAATTTTCCAGAAAGAGAATAACTCCCTTGCCAAGACTGTGAAGTTCAACCTGCCAACAGAGGGACAGAGCAGTATAGGACAGAATAGTGCAGTACAGAGCACTGTAGTGCCACAGAGAGTTACAGAGACAGTCCCAGAAATAGGACTAGAGGTCGAGGGGATAGAGGATACAGAAGCACCTCCAAAAACAGAGGAAGTGCCGATGCTGCCATTACTAGAAGAAAAAGGAAGGATGAAAATGGGTATAGCCCCATTCCCCAGCAAGCTGGAAAAGCTCGTGGATCCTATCAAAGAATATGACTTGGTAAAAGACCTAGACACTTTTAAACAAAACTTAACGTTTCGTTAGTTGCTGATGCTATCTCCCAGCTACCGAAAGAAATTCAAAAGCATCTTGACAAGAATACGTGGATTGAGGATTGCTTCTTTAACAACAACCAAGACCAATAAGGCCCTGGAGCTTGTAAAGGAAGTAGATGTGGCTAACGCCTTCCTAGATCATGGAACCCCAGAGATTAGTGTATGGATAGAAGAATGCTTTATTTTAAATGCATTGATTGATGGAGGCTCATCAGTAAACATAATGATGGATGTGACAATGAAGGACTTAGGGTTGCAAGGAATTCAACCTACACAGTGGCTTATGAGATTGGCAAAACAAAGCAAAATTAAACCCTTAGGCATCCTCCCATACGTAAAAGCAATCCTTGTAGGAAGAGAATATTGGTTGACATATTTGGTGGTCAAACCAAATTCTTATGGGACCTCATACCCTCTGTTGTTGGGAAGACCTTGGCTTTTTGAAGCAAGAGCCAGGATGGACTAGTTCAAAGGAACCCTAACCCTAGGCAAAGGATCCAACAAAGTCGTGTTGAAATTGTATGGATCGCAAAAACGCAATGGATCCACATCCATCGAAGTCATAACTGACTCCTCCAATGAAGTAACAGATGGTACATTAGGAGATGAAGAGGTTGTTAAACAAATCTTTCCCAAGAAAACAGAGGCACAGTCCCTAACAGTGGGCACTATAAGCCAACTACCAAAGGAAGAAAAGTCTTTGTCCATGGGAGAATACCTCCTGCCTCAACTAGAATTAACTTCTAAAATTACCTCTGATAGCGAGATAGAAGCATGGATGTACTGTTCTCCCTGTTACATATCAGTCGCGGAGACAGTAATCAAGACAGAGCCAAAGACAAAAGCAGAAGTAGAAATAGACATAAAGGTGGAGGATCTGTTCTTCTCCTATAGAGCCTCTACAGAAGCAAAGATAGAGCCTCCAAAGGAAGAGGATAAAAATGATGAGGAAGAAAACAAAGCAGGATATAAAAGTTCAGATGAAGAATTTTCTCTGATAGTGGATGATCTTGTTGATGACCCTACAGAGACCTTAGAGACCGAAGATCGTGAGGTGTTGGAGGGAATGACCATGGTTCCATTTGGGTTGGCCAATGGACCACAAAGTATGCACAATCTCCATAAGCAATGGATCAAAGGCATAAAATTAAGTTCACCAGTGGCTCTTGTCACTCTGACCATTCATTCCAGAGAAAAGATGATAATGATGCCCCTTGTCAACAGAAGCCAGAGCTATTAGAGCCACGGCTTCTAGAAGGTCCATGCTATGTGACATTCCTGGACGGATCCTTTGAAGATGAATTCCTAAGTCCAGAAAAAATCACCACTCACACAGAAGAAAAAAAATCTCTGATACACTTTCAGCAATCTCAACAGACAAATGAGTCATATGTTCAGAAGGAGGACACTAGTTCTAGTGGAACATCAGACGAGGATATGACTCCCTTGAAAGAGTCAAACCTCTATCCAGAAGCAATTATGGGATATTTATCCGGGAAGTAGAAGGTGAAAGGAAAGTGATGTTCCTGGATACTGACGGTACTGAACGTCACCTGAAAGTGGGTCTCAATCTTCTAGAAGAAGAACTAGTGGTCCTGCGAGATCTACTAAAGGAGAACTTAGATGTGTTTGCTTGGTCGTACAAAGACCTAAAGGGGATTGATCCCACAGTATGCCAACATCACATTGACCTAGAGCCTGATGCCAAACCTGTAAGGCAAAGACAAAGGCGTATGAATTCTAATTATTTTGCTCTAGTGAAGGCTGAACTATTGAAACTTCTTGAAGCTAAGTTCATTTATCCCGTGGCTAACAGTGAATGGGTTTCGCCCATTGTGGTTGTATCCAAGAAGAACGAGAAACTTCGAATATGTGTAGACTTTCGAAAGCTGAATTCGAAGACAAAGAAGGATCATTTCCCTATCCCTTTCACAGACCAACTGTTGGACACAGTGGTAGGCCATGAGCTCTATTCCCTCTTGGATGGATTCAGCGGATATAACCAAGTCCAAATTGCAGAAGATGACAAATCCAAAACAACCTTCACACAGAATGGGGGACCTATGCCTATAGAGTGCTATCATTTGGGCTCTATAATGCTCCTGCCACGTTCCAACGAGTAATGATGGCTACCTTCTAGAATCATCTACATGATTTCATTGAGGTGTACCTTAATGACTTCTGTGTCTATAGCTTAATCCATGAGCACTGGGGACACCTAGAGCAATGTTTTGACAGATGCATACAGTATGGGATTTCTCTCAATCTTGACAAATGTGTCTTTGGCGTCTCATCAAGAGTTCTTTTGGGCCATATTGTCTCTGCACAAAGGATTGCAACAGACCCGGCGAAGATTGAGAAGATTGCCACCTTGACATCACCAATAAACATCAAGCAATTGAGAGGATTTCTTAGCCATGTGGGCTACTATAGAAGATTTATTACACATCTTGCAATCAAGACAACCCCTATGCACAAGCTCCTAAGGAAAAATGCGGATTTCCTTTGGACTGATGACTGCGAAGGAGCCTTTAATACCCTAAAACAGTGCCTTATCCAAGCACTTATCTTGTAGCCTCTTGATTGGAAGAAGGAGTTTCACGTGCACACAGATGTATCAGTTGAAGGGCTAGGTGCTATCCTATGTTAAAAGGGCCCCTCTAAATTAGATCAACCAATATATTATGCAAGCCGAAAGGTCACTGATAGGGAATGGAACTACATAGTGACAGAGCTTGAGTGCTTGGCAATGGTGTTTGCACTGGAGAAGTTTTGACACTATCTATTGTCAATGCATTTCAAGTTCTACGTGGATCGTGAAGCCCTGTCCTTCTTGATGAACAAAGCAGTTGTAAAAGAACTACTGATGAGATGGTTGCTCCTATTCTAGGAGTTTGATTTTGAAGTGGTCACTAAGCTTGGCCATTCCCATGTCCTAGCCGATCATCTATCACGGATCCCTTAAATTGTATGAGAGGAACAGGATGATCCAAACCTTCATGATGCTTCCTTGTTTTTAGTTGAAACAGTTACTCCCTGGTATGCACACATAGCCAACCTCCTTGCAACTCAGCAGTATCCTCCTAGCATCTTAAGCCATGAGAAGAAGAAGCTTCTGTTAGAATCAGCCCCCTACACTTTGCTAGGCGGTGCACTGTACAAGAGAGGCAAAGATGAAGTGCTGCGAAGATGTATTTCAAGGGCTGAAATCGGCATAGTATTGAAAGCATGCCATGATGAACCATGTGGTGGACACTACGTAGGAGAACCAACGGCCGGGAAGGCTCTGTTGGCGGGATACTGGTGGTCGACCCTCCACAAGGATGCACATGACTACTACAAGAGATGTGATGCTTGTCAGCGAATGGGAAAACCCACCAAAACAAGTGCCATGCCACTGCAACCTATTCTTCCCCTAAAGCCATTCGCGAAGTGGGGGATTGATTTTGTGGGTCCCATTGATCCACCCACCAAACGGAAGCATAATAGATACATCTTAGTAAAGCTCTGAAGCGGGACGATGATAACAATGTGGCTCTGTTCATGTATGAAAATATTATCACCCGTTTTGGTAGTCCCCTCTAAATGGTAAGTGATAGAGATACTCATTTCCTTAACAAAATCATGGAGGAGCTGACGGAGCTGTATAAGATCCACCCATTGCAAGTCCACTCCTTACTACTCTAGAGCAAACGGCCAACTTGAAGTCACCAATCGCATCCTTTGCTTGATCTTGATAAGAACGATTGCCGCACATCGACGCGACTAGGATGATCGACTTACAGAGGCCCTCTGGTCATACAGAACCTCCCATAAGGCAGCTACAGGATAGACCCTTTCCAGCTAGTGTATTGTATAGAAGCCGTCTTTCCTGTTGAACTGGAATTGCCCTCTTTGCGAGTGGTAGTTAAAGAACTCTTGGGAGATGATGAGTCACTGCAACGCCACCTCCTACACTTGGAATGTTTTGATGAGATTCGGCGGATGGCCCTACAGTGTATGGAAACCACTCAAGCGCGACGCAAGGCCTATCATGACAACTTCATCAAGCACAAGGAGTTCAAAGATGGTGACCTTTTTCTGGCCTATGATTCGAGATTTGGCAAGCTTCAACAATGGTGGATGGGCCCGTACAAGGTACTTGATGCCAATCCTAATGGCTCTGTTCAGGTGCAGACCGTTGATGCCTCTGATGATCCTTTTATGATCAATGGCTATCACCTGAAGAAGTACTTTCCTCCTTGGGGATCTTGACAATCACAGTCGACCTACCCTCTCCCTTTTGGGCTTTGCACTGTCATTCTCCTTGTGCTTTTGATAGCCCTTATGATTCTCCTTATGAGGTGGTCTCGTTCTACTAGCCCCTCATGGATACCTCTCAACCCGACCTTGTTCTCTTCTTGTCTGATCCAACAACGGTGGCGAGGTTGGTCATGACACATGGTATTTCTACCATTCTCTTTCTTAACGAAAAAAAAGAAAAATAAGAAAAGTAAGAAAAATAAGAAAAATAAAAAGAAAAAAACAAATCAAACAAAACTATTATGGGAGAAAAGGAAGAAATTCCTTGTCATAGTAGGCCTTGTTCCAAGAAAAGGTGGAAACACCCTTGGGTAGGAACCTGACTGTGGAAAATGTGGTAACACCCCACAGTTTAGGATAGCTGACTCACCAGCAGCACCTTTCCAGCAAGTAATTTGAAGCCACCTCCCTTGGTGCGCTGTCTCTACAATATCAGTCCATCTACCCTTCTTAATGGACGACCTTTCTTACAAATCATTGAAGTATCAGACTTGTTGGCTGCCTCCCTAGGTATGCCTTGTCTTCAATATCCTCATGACAACAACAGCTGACAAGATCCTCATCACCAACCCCTTGAGTGATGTGAGCTTTCATCCTAACAGAATGGGGACGTGTGTATGGGTTGCCCTCTGTATCTATTAGTGAACATGAGACAAAGGGCGGGGTGAGTGACCAATATTTCCCTTCAAATCAAATGAGAGGCGAGATGTGTGAACAGAGTGTTGCACGCACGGGTTGGGCCTCTCAATGCACAATGTATGATTTGTTCCTGTGCACTGCACCATAAGGCTCCCTGGCCTTCCTTCTTGCACTGTATGCTGGCATAGAATGGGATGCACTATTGCACCATCAAATGCACACAAGGCATACAACTTCTGTACAAGTGATAGTGAGGATTGCATCAATGTGTTTCAGGAATGGGTTGCCCTCCTATATCTTTCAACAGAGAGTGAGATAGAGGGTGGGTTGAGTGTGACTAGTGTTTCTTCAATCAAGTATTGAACGGTGAGGATTGAGGGATGCTACGACAATTGGAGTCAGGTATGTTCTCATTTCCCTATGCACACATGGGATGGGTCTCTACCATCAGCACAGGACACGTCACTCTGTTATGTATAGTGCACTACAAGGCTCCCTGGCCTTCCTGCTTGCATCTATACCAGACCGGGCTGGACGCACTAATGCACCATCAACTGTGCACCCTGGCATACTCCCTCTACCCCACCCCTTGTCGATTCCTAAACCGGGTGTGAGATCTAGGTTTCCATCAATATTAACTCGAGTGATGTAAGTTATGGGGCGAGTGACTGTTCTTTCATCCCTCTTGAGTGCCCGTGAGTTGAGTGACTATCCTTCGTCACAATGACACCTCCCCTGATGGGCTTCATCAACCAGCTACCTCCCTGGGTGTTGCTGCATGGTCCCTGCCATGCTGGTTGAACGTTGGAGCGAGTCGTGGTATCTCCTACAGTCGACTTCAACCCTTCTGTAGAGCAGACGGTTCCTTCGACCATACGCGAACCGGGCCAAGTCTTTCTAACCCTATTCTTATGATTGCAAGTGAACGTTATGTTTTGAGTGTGGGGACGCCAGAGTCCAGTCGGTTGACGAGTCCTAGGCTGTGTTGCTGCATCTAACCCTGTCCATTAAGGTTTTCAGTGTGGGGACGAGTCCTTGCACGTCTATGATGCGTACCCCCATGCATATGCCTCACTTTAATCCTGCATGTATGCCACGACCTGATTTTACCCTGATGGGGTCCCTTCCCAACCCACCCGTCCATGTTCACCCCACCCTTGGGGTTGTTCCTTCTCTTTTTTCCTTTCTCCCTTGTTGTGATGTTTTTTCATGTGAACGCCTTCTACGTTCACCGAAATCCCCATCCAAACTTACAGCCATGTTTTTCCCTTTAACTTGACTATTTTTCCTTTTTACCAACCCCTGTTCCGGTTGACGATTCTTGCTTTATTAAACTTTGACGTCTTTCTCATAAATTGAACGGTTTTCCATGTGAATGCACCTTTATTGCTTCCGAACAATAATCTAACATGCCAGCCCTATCCTCCAACTTTGTGCTGTCATTTTTCCTTTTTCCTCTATGTCCTTTCAATGCACGGTTCATCCACTATTAATTTTTGCGCATTTTCAGGCCATTTTCGTGCATCTTTTTAACATTTTTCCATGTGAACATGTCCTATTTTCACCGGAATTCCAGTTTCATTTGACTGCTGTGTCCCGCCAGCCTTTCCCCACATTTTTCCTTTTTCTCTACCCTATTTTTACCATTGTATTTTTCGTTATTAATTTTTCAATATATTTTTGGTCTAATATATTTCTCTACGCATTTCAATATATTAATCCAGCCCAGAAATTTCAATATATTTTCTCTACGCATTTCAATATATAGCCCTCACATTTCTTGTTTGTATCTTCATCTTCAGCTCCAGTTTGTCTTCAATTTGCATGCTCCAAAGCATGCACCATAACTCCAGTCTTCTCCAGATGTTGCAGGTATGGAGGCCCGCATTTTGCGCTGAAAAATGCGGGCTGCATCCTGCTCAACTCCACTTCACTTTTTGACCTACTTAGGTCACTTACAGGTTACTTTAGTTCATTACTTTAGGTCCCTCATGAATCTAGTGGACTTTTGGGATTTTTCTTGAGTTCTAACCATATTTTCCACTTGAATCAATGTGATTTATCTTGCAGACTGTCAATTACTTACAGCTGACCAAGTTGTAGGTTCCCATAGACTTTTTAAAAAAATATCAATATACATGGTACAGCTGAAAATTGTATGCTAAATACAAAAGAACTAAGTTGGTTGTTGGGTAACAATGACTGGATTATGTATGCAAATTCCTCATATAAATCCTAGTGAAGTTCTTCTATATTCATAAGAATCCCATGATTTATATTATGAACAATAAACTCTTTGACAACGTCTTAGTGTAAGGGACATGCTTGACATCTACCTTTGGAGGATGTTGCTTTGGAGCCTCGTCGTCTCAGGGGTGTATTCCATAAATTTGATATCCAGCCTTTGCAAACTCAACTGTTGCGTCATATTGCTGATCATTCATTATTCACTGATTCTTTTTTTCTAAGATCTTGCTTATCGTTGTTCTTTTTATCCATTAGATCCCACTGATCTTTTGTCTTATTCTCTTATGTCCTATCGTTTTCCATTGTATATTTTCCTCCTCACTTCCAACCCTGATGCTATTCCTCTATTATATTTTACTCCTTCTAATTCCCCTCACATTCTTGTCTTTACTTTTTGTCCTTTCATTGCTGATCCGACATCATCGCCTACCCCTTTTGAACCTCCTCCTTCCATTCCTCCTATTCCTTCTATTTTCTTAGCAAATTCCCTTCATAAGTTTTTGTTGAATTTTCCATCTCTTCTATCTTTCTTATCTCTTCATTTCCCTTCTTTTTATGATCTATCCTATCCTCTTTTACAATGCTCTCCTCTTATTCCATTGTCCTCTCCTTCCGATTACATTAACCTTCCTCCTCAAACAGTGTTGGATACACCAAGGTATGATAGTGACATACTTCGTTGGCGACAATGGACAGTGCATGATTCTGTGTGACAAGATCGGTGTTTAACTAGCCTTTCATTCCAGGGTCCTAGGATACCTCTGCAACATGTTCGAACTCTTACCTTCATTTTGCTCGAGTGCATGCTCATTCTAAGGATACCTCTGTACGTCTTGCAGCTCATTTTTTCTGGTACCTTGCTTTTATGCATCAACAGTCTAATATGAACACTCGCAAGTGTATTCCCCATTTGATCATTAATCCGAATGTGGATGTGACTGCTGCTCAGATGGATATTCTGTATTACTTCACACAAGCTTTCCCTACCAAGCTTCTTATTTTGCTGGAAAGGATGTGTTGTATACAGCTCCTCCAAAATGCGCCTTTGCATTTTGTAGATGAGAGTAAAACTCTAGAGCATCTCAAGTCTAGCATGTAGTTTAAGAAGAAGTTTTTGCATCCTGCTCTACTTAGCAGTGGAGTTCTTTTTGGATATATCAGTTCTTTTTCTTTAATGGAAATTTTTTCTGTGCTCTCCATTTTTTGGGGGCATGTGCCATTTAGATTACCTGGTGTTGTGACTATGTGAGTTACATATGTGGTATGTATATATTGTTTATCTTTGTTGAACGGAGCTGAAGTTGAAGATGGATTGATGAAGAAGATGTTGGACTACAGCTAGCAGAAGATGATGCTGATTCAAAGAAAACTCTTATATCCTTTATGACTTTGTGATTGCTAACAATTTTTTTTAAAAAATGGAGATAATATCCAAAAGGGTGTTTTCCTTTCGTTGTAGTATTTTCCAGAGATACAGGTGATAAGTTGGGGTCATGGTGGAGTGATTGTTGAAGATACTAAAGAAGCTTAAATTGAGCTCTTTACTGAACTTACATTCTTCTTTTCCTTAGGTCGTGAGGGTGCTTCCTTTCTAAGTGTGGGGATATGTTGAGAGTGGAAAAAGACTGAATTTTTGACTGATTTTTATTGTTTTCAAGGTCTGAACGGTTGATTTTTGATGGATTTAGAGTGATATGTGGTTTTTAATGGAAGTGTTTGAGACTATTTTGGATGATATTAATTATGTTTTGAAAGTTCATGATGATTCTTAGTGGAAATATGAAGCTCTGTGATGTTGTGATAGGTTCTGTTAAGGTTGTGATTGGTTCTGATACCTTATGTATAGCCTCTATTTTGTTCTGATTTTCTTCCATATGAAGCATGGATTAATGATTGATGAAGGTTGAAATCTTTTGGAAGTTTACTGAATATTTTTTGATAGTTTGGAATGGTTTTACTATGATTTATGAGGATTTTCTTTTCTCTGATGACTTTCTGTAACCCTCTGTAAACCTTCTGTAGAGCCTCTATCTCTGTTTTGTCTCTGCTTTGTTCCTGTTTTGTTCTATTTTGTAGATCTTCTGTAAGTGTTCAATAGAATGTATGTGTGACTTTGAAAAAGTTTTCTAACTTTTGGAAAGGATGAATCTAAGTTTAAAAGAGCTAAATGGTGCATAGAGCGACGCCATATGCACGTGTAGTGAGCGTCAGAAGGTCCCCAAGAATAAAAGAACTCTACTTTTTGCACAAAAAACAATGAAGAAAGCTTGCACGACATGAACAAGAGACCAATTGGGTGTAATCTCCCCCCATGCCTTGTGTGAGTGCTCCACAAAGCATGTATTTTATATATTATTCATCTTCAAGCTTAAGAAATAGCCCAATTTACAATTAGCACACTTTAGCTTTTGTGTTTGCTTTTGTGCTACTAAAGAATTAAAGCTATTGGGCACCCAAGGAGTCAGGCGGTACCCAAATACAATGTCCAATACAAATATTTAAATCGTGCACCCATGCGCATACAAAAGTAATAAATAATTATAAAGCGCTTTAATAAATAAGCGCGACAAAATATAGGCGCCATGCCTAAGATACGCGCCCATAAAAAATTGATGATAATTTGAATACACGCTATCCTCCAATGCTTCCCAATGCCACCGTTGCTTGCTCTACACATCAACTGAAGCATTCACAATTGTTAGAAAAATAATACAATTAAATCGACAAAAGTGAATACCTAGCAGTTTTCAGCTACAAAAATAAATTGGTTAGAACTCAATCCTAACCTTAATTTATTACGAGTGCGCACTCTAAACTCATAAACATTCATTAATTTAAATATGTATTTTACGGAATCACCCGCTATGGAATCACCCACTATGGAATCACCCACTTACACATTAAATTAACAAAACACCCGAAAAGGATAGGCATCCCCATCGACTTTTCGCACAAAGAATCCACATTGTGTATGAGTCTCGGTAATAAAATTTTACGGAATCCACCGCAAAACCTCACGGAATCCACCGTGGGATATGCCTCCTGGCATCATACCCTTGGGGTGGGATAGCAATTGTCCTCAATTGCTATTAGCTCAATGTGGAGCTAACAGTATGGGGAAAGCACTTAGGTCTCTAGCGTGCATCCATTGGGCCTCTTCAACAGGATGATTTTTAAACTTTACCAAATATCTAGAATATCTACGGCCAGTTCTAGTGGTCATAAAATCAGTATCTATAATAGTTTCAGGCTCAAGGAGTTCAGTTTCATCATCTAGCAAAGGAGGGTTTTCATAGACAGGGTGTATAGGTAATTGGCCTTTAAAAGGTCGTAATAAGCTGGTATGGAAGGTGTTGTGGATTTCCAATGTTGTGGTAGTTCTAGTTTAAATGCATTGTCATTGATTTTGTGTATGATCTTGAATGGTCCATAGAATCCAGGTGCTAATTTGACAACGGGGTGTTTATCTACACTTTGTAATCTTCGTTTTTCAATTCGTAACCAAACATAATCATCAACTTTAAAATTCATAGCCTGTATTTTCTTGTTTGCTTGTTTTGTGTATGACTGCTGGGCTTTGGCAATCATATCTTTAACTTCACAAAAAATAGTAGCATGCATGTTAGCAATATCATCAGCAGTTTGAATTTTGTTTGATAATGATGTAACAGGTGTAGACAATCGATATCCATAAATAATTTCAAATGGTGCTTTCTTTGTAGTTGTATGTGGTGTGTTATTATATGCAAAGTGAAGTAAATGTAGTTATGTATCCCATGTATGTGGTTTTGATATGGTGTAAGTACACAAAATATCTAAATTAGTACTGTTAGTAGCTTCTGTTTGACCATTTGTTTCAGGATGAAATGTAGATGAAAAATCAATCTTTGTTCCTAAGTTAGCAAACAAAGTAATCCAAAAATTATTGCAAAATCTAGAATCACGATCAGAAATAATGACTTTTGGTAAACCATGGTTAGTGAAAACAGTTTTCAAAAACAATTGAGCAGCTTGAGATGCAGTTAAAGTTTTCTTGCATGGAATAAAATATGCTTGTTTGCTGAACCTGTCTACAACATTCCAAATCATATCATGATTAGCTTTAGTGTTAGGTAGACCACTGATAAAATCCATTGAAATCTATTCCCATGGTCGTGATGGAATGGATAATGGCATTAATAAACCATATTGTTTACCATGGTGTCTTTTTACTTGTTGACAAATTATGCATTCACATACAAAGTTAGATACATCAGTGTCCATATGTGGCCAATAAAAATCTTCAATCAATGTACGCAAAGTAGATATAATTTCTCTATGACCTTGATATGGGGGATAATGAATTTCATTTAAAACAAATTATCGAAATGGAACAGTCACACATAATCTTTTTTCATAAAACATAAATCCATTAGTGTAAGACAGTGAATCAATAGGAATCCAATTATTTGTAACTAGTTTATTCCAATCAGCTTGAAAAGTAGGATCTTGATGATAAGTATCTTTCATAGGAATAAGGGAATCAAATGATATCACAGAAATATTTTGAATTCTCGATCTTCTACTCAAAGCATCAACAACAACATTCTCTTTTCCAGGTTGATATTGTATAAGGGGATGCAAACTTTGAATAAAAGTGGCCCATTTAATGTGTCGGTTAGATATTTGTGGTTGACTAAGGAGATGTCTAATGCTTTGTTGGTCAGTTTTGATCATGAATTCAAATCCCATTAAATAATGTTTCCATTGACGTAAGGCTTGTACTACGGCTAGCAATTCCTTGTCATAGGTAGAATATTTAAGTTCAGATGGTTTGAGTTTGCAGCTAGAGTAAGCTATGGGATGAGAATCTTGCATAAGGACTGCTCCTATTCCAGATCCACTAGCGTTAGTAACTACTAAAAAGAATGGTCTATTGGAGCCAAGTAATTGTAATACAGGAGCATGAGTTAAAGCATGTTTCAGCAAATCAAAGGACTTTTGTTGATTGACAAACCAATTATACACAATACCCTTCTTTAATAGTTTTGTCAAAGGTAATGCAAGTAATGAGAAATTCCTCACAAATTTTTTGGAAAAGCTAGCAAGACCAAGAAAAGAACGTAATTCATACACATTTTTGGGTATCGGCCAATTTAAAATTGCTTCTATCTTTTTAGGGTCGACTTTAATACCTTCCGATGAAATAATATGTCCTAGATATTCAATTTTTGTTAGGAAGAATTCACTCTTTTTTGGATTAGCATATAATTGATTGTCTTTTAATAGCTTAAAAACTAAAGACAAATGTTCATAATGCTCATTCTCATTTTTACTGAAAACTAATATATCATCAAAGAAAACAATGACACAATGCTGATGTTTCAGAAATATGCGATTCATCATATGACTGAATGTGGCTGGTGCATTAGTTAAACCAAAAGGCATAACCAAAAATTCATAGTGTCCAAATTGTGTTCTAAATGCAGTTTTGAATATATCAGATTTGTCCAATCTTACTTGATGATATCCAGACTTAAGTTCTATCTTATTGAATATGACAGATCCTTGTAGCTTATCCATAAGATCATCTACCCTAAGAATCGGGTATCTATTTTTAACAGTAATTTTATTTAGGGCATGATAATCAATGCACATGTAATATGTATTATTTTTATTCTTCACTAATAAGACAAGTGTACCAAATGGAAAACTACTAGGTCTAATTAATCCTCTGTTAACCAATTCTTCTATTTGGTTTTGAATTTCTTTCTATTCAATTTGGTTATGTCTATATGGTGCTTTACATGGTGGTTGTGTTCTAGGAATTAAATCTATCTTATGATCTTCAAGACGTGAAGGTGGTAATCCAGGTGGTAAATCAGCAGCAAAACAATCTTGGAATTGGGCAAGAAATTGTGCATGCCTAAGATGCATCTGTTTTTTCTTAGCTTGAATTTCATTCACCCATATTAAATAAGATTTGCTACTTTTACGTAATGCACGTTTAGCCTGAGTATGAGTAAGCAATGGAAAATTGTTGGAAGCGTGCATATCATGCAGTGTGATTTGTTTTCCTTGAAAATAAATTTTAATTGAATGCGTAGAATAATCTATATCAAGATTGTATTGATAACGCTAAGGCATTCCTAAGATAATGTCACTAGACTGCAAAGGTACAACTAAGAAATTTCTTCGTTCAATATAATCACCAATTTTAATTTCTAAATTATGCACCTCTTGTGTTTCATTATATCTCGTACCTAGGAATGCAGCCTTGATGCGATAATGTGTAGAAACAGTATGTAAATTCAATTCTTTGACCAATTTTGCAGAAATAAAGTCGTGTGTGCTCCCATCATCATGTAAAATAGTCTTTTCTTTACCATGCACGAAACATTTCATTGTTAATAAGGAATGGGGAGTTGGCATACCTGGCAAAGTATCAGAAGTAGTACCAATGTTGTCATCTTCTTCAATAAAGTCTGACATCTCTTCACGTTCTTCATCTTCTATTGCTCCCAGATAATTGATATGGACAGATGGCTTTTTGGATTGACAATTGGCTGCTAGATGTCCAGGTTGATGACATTTATAACAAACTATGGGTTTTGTTTTGGATACATTATTGGTAATGGCAGGAAGTTTAGGAATGTTGGATTTGGACTGAAGAGATGGCTTAGGGTTCAGATTTGTGTTTGATGGCAAGGCAAGTGGTCGTGTCCAAGATTTACGGAATGAAGATGAAAGAAAACGACTTTGATTGAATCTTCCAAAATTTGAATTGAATTGTTTGGAACCAAAGTTACTACTAGTTGGGAATTGTTATGGTCGCTTGTCTCGTCCGCGAATTTTGTCTTCAGTGTCATGGGCCAAGGAAATTGCATCTTCAAGAGTTGTTGGCTTGAACATATTGACTTCCGTATAGAAATGTCCAAGTAGGCCAGACATAAACTTGCATTTATGAGTTGCTTCAGGTACATCTTCGAGCATTCGTAGTTACAATAGAGCATTTCAGAAACATTCAATATATTGTGAAACAGGTTCGCGATCCCTTTGTTGTAGAAGATCCCATTGCTTGATTGCTTTTTCGTGGATTTGGGGAGGAAGGAAATTCTGCAAAAATTTCTTTTGGAAAGTCTCCCAAGTAGTGGGACAATCAACGCTTTTGTGGACCACAGTCCACCATAAGGATGCTCGGTCAACTAAATGGTTAGTGACACATTTAATTTTGTCTTTCGCAGCATATGCTTCTTCACGGAAATAATCATCAAATTGACTGATAAAAGCAAGTACAGTCTTTCCATAGTGTGATCCATTGAAAGTACGAAATTTGAAGTTTCTTTTACTTATCTTTGTTTCTTTCCGAATAGATTGGGCTTCAAGTGTTACATCGATGGTATGTCGTATAAGATCTTCAAGTTGCGATCCATCTTGGTCAGTGGTAGATCATTGCAGATTGGCCAATTGAGCTTGCAAAGCTTGTCATGCTCTTTGTTCCTCTTGTAGCTGCATCATAATCAAATCCAACTTTTGCTCCATTGTTGGTTCGGGTAGATCACCTTCAGCCATAAGATCGTCCATGTTTTGATAAGTCATCCTACAAATTTTCAAAAGACCTCACAACTCGAAACCTTGTTAGCGGGATGAGCATAGCTCAAAGGCGGGTTTACAAGGCTTGTATATATATATATATAGTCTAGCTTTTGTAGTATTTCTCCTTTACGATTGCAAAATTAGATGTCACAATCATCTTCCAAAAAAAAAACTTTGCGTATAGTCTGCGTATAGACTGCATATAGTCTGCGTGTTGATGATTGATTGCTGTAATCTGCTTCTGTCAGCTCAGAGGTGTGAATAGGAGCTTCCAGAAGGTAGTAGACTGATTCGTGAGTTACTGAGTATGAACGGCCTTTATGATAGTTGTTGAAGATGACTTGTAGAACCTTATTGAGTTGGGTAACTTAGAGGACTTGAGGCTTTAGTCTTTTATGACTAAACGTGAATTTTGAGGACCTGAATATGTCCTCGCCTGATTCGGCGACAGCTAGTTCGTGTTGCCACCGCAAACGGATAAATTGGAGTAATAAAGCTTCTTATTAAGCTTCTTTTGAAGCTTAATAAGCTTATTATTAAAGCTTAAAAAGCTATGGCTAAAATTTCTTATCTGTAATCAATGACTTGATGAAGGAACTTTTCGCGTGGTCCTCCGCCTACAGAGGCCGGTCCCTCGCAATCTGAGTGTGCAGCAGGGGGTTCTTGACTGCCATGAACATGCTGGTATCGACCGTTTGCCACAAGACTGACAGAAGAGCTCGATCGTTCCAGGAGCTCCACCTTCGCGCGAGATGGTAAGCAATTGGAAGCTCTCGATCTCAGCTTCGCTTTGATACCATTGGTGCATAGATCAAACGCCGTATGCGCACGTAGTGAGCGTCAGAAGGTCCCCAAGAACAAAAGAACTCTACTTTTTGCATAAAAAACAATGAAGAAAGATTGCACGACATGAACAAGAGACCAATTGGGTGCAATCTTCCCCCATGCCTTGTGTGAGCACTCTACAAAGCATGTATTTTATATATTATTCATCTTCAAGCTCAAGAAATAGCCCAATTTACAATTAGCACGCTTTAGCTTTTGTGTTTGCTTCTGTGCTACCAAAGAATTAAAGCTATTGGGCACCCAAGGAGTCAGGCGGTATCCAAATACAATGTCCAATACAAATATTTAAATCGTGCACCCATGCGCATACAAAAGTAATAAATAATTATCAAGCACTTTAATAAATAAGCGTGACAAAATATAGGCGCAATGCCTAAGATACGCGCCCATAAAAAATTGATGATAATTTGAATACACACTATCCTCCAATGCTTCCCAATGCTACCGTTGCTTGCTCTACACATCAACTGAAGCATTTACAATTGTTAGAAAAATAATACAATTAAATTGACAAAAGTGAATACCTAGCAATCTTCAGCTACAAAAATAAATTGGTTAGAACTCAATCCTAACCTTAATTTATTACGAATGCACACTCTAAACTCATAAACGTTCATTAATTTAAATATGTATTTTGTGGAATCACCCGCTATGGAATCACCCACTTACACATTAAATTAACAAAACGCCCAAAAAGGATAGGCGTCCCCATCGACTTTTGGCACAAAGAATCCACATTGTGTATGAGCCCCAGTAATAAAATTTTACGGAATCCACCGCAAAACCTCACAAAATCCACCGTGGAATATGCCTCCTAGCATCACTAAAACAAATGGAAGAAGCAGCTGCTAAAAACTAAAGAGAAGACTGGAGTGACAGAGATAGAAGTGAGCTATGAAGAGACACTGTAGTGGCTCTGGTGCCTCTTTGACATAGACATACCTCTTGGGAAGTGTATCAACAGCCTAAAAAGGATTATTGAGAGTCATTATTGAGTATTATAGTGAGCAGATGATGTATTATTGAGAGAGAGAGAGAGAGAGAGAGAGAGAGAGAGAGAGAGAGAGAGAGAGAGCAAGAGATAGTCAATTCTATCAAAAGAATGTATCTTTCTATGAGAGATTGAGAGAGAAAACTATGAATACATTGAAGATGAATACTATGTGATTGATTTCCATTCAAAAGTGGTTTATTCCTCTGTGTTCTTTGTTCTATTGATGGATTTTATGAAGATGTTGAAGATTATGGTTGATTCTATCAAATCCGTGGGAGATATCTACTACAATGTTATGTGAAGATTTGTTGTTTTATTTGTTTTGGTCATCAAAAGAATGATATACAAGCTTGTTGATGTTGCAAGATAGATTTTCTTACAATAGAATTCCCTTTTCCTTGGTGTCTCTCTTAGGGCTCCACTGTCTGAAAACAACGATCGCGCATCAGTGATTTCGTCAATCTCTCTTTTTACATAAAATCCTCTCAAATTGGCTGAAAGCTACATGCTTTCTTTTACATGTCATTCTAATCTAGAAGTTGTCTATAGTTTTATGGATTTTTACAAGAGATCATATCTAAAATATCAAAAATTGGCTAAAACTTGTCCAAAAATTTAATATTTTTGAACCATGGACACTAACACTAATGTCTAAAATGGCATTGACTCTTTAAATCAATAAGAAAGCCACACTCTAGATTTTCTTACATGGTGTGCGCATAGTTGCACGACAACATGATGCACACATATATTCATGAGTAACTTACCCGAGCTAAGTTAATAGAGATGACCCTACCCACATTAGCTAGGTGCATATATACTTATGACATGGTAACCACCTCTAATGAGGACATGGTGAACAAGGTGATAGAGTCCCTGGTAAGTCATTGACGTGCCTAGGGTTCATGTCCATTTTGGATGCTATGAGATTAAGAAAATAAAGCATAGAATAAACACATCTTTTTTGATTGGTTTACTATTACAATAACAAGGACCATTGAAGTTTGTAAAAACTAAGGTTTCAAAGTCCAAGAAATTTATTATTTTTGACAAATAAAGAGGCTCAATAGATCCCTACCTTTGAGGTAAACCAATAATTGAAGCCCATACCTATGCAACTAAAAGACAACAAGATACTAAAGCTCTAGTGACAAAGATTTCAACATAAACAAGATGATTAGAATTTAAAAAAAATGTGTAAAATTTGTGTGTATGCCATTTAAACATGGAAATTTTTACTTGTTAAGCTGTTGTTATATGAAACATGGATTGAAGTCAAAGTTTTTGCCAGGATTCAATAATCTGACGTAAGAAATGTGATTTTATGACCTACAAGAGTGAGCAACGTTGCTAAGTTTGCATTCCACATGACACATTCATAAGCACTTTGATAGAACTATTGATGGGATGAAATGTAATGATAATTGAAGAAATAGCACACAAATGTTAAAAATTTTGTATTCTATTTGCTTTGATAATTCACTGTATTTATACCCTCTATATCACATGCATTCAAGGCCTATTTATAAATATCCTTATCTGTGTACTTTTCCTTAATAAACATAACCCTTTTCTATTCAAATTTTAAGTAATCCTTTTATATGGGACCCTTTTGTATGTAAAAAATGTGAAAAAATGGTATTTTAAATATCCCTTATGTTGAACCCATGTGATACATACATATATATGACTCACCTCCTTAGGTCTATTTGTTATGAGAGTAAAAACAAGTTGGTTTATCCACTTACAATGTTTGATTTAGTTGTATATGATTGCATTTCCTTGGATAGAGCAAAGAAGAGCCTAAATTAAGTTTTTTGAAGATAAAAATATTACAAATAAAAATAGTTGATGATTGCAAGATGTTGATTTTAAAAGACTCTTAAAAAAGTATTTAGCAATAGAGCTGTGTATCTCAAATTGTGAGCCAAAAAAGGATGTCTCTCACCCAAAATAGGGCACTTACCTTTTTCTTTTTGAAAATCTATTTTTAGCACATTAGAAAAAGTGATTAATGAGCCCACAATATATCGTGTACCACATTAATAAATAATTACAATGCTAACTAGTAATTTAACTCAGCCCCTCTAGTAAAGAATCATTTTCATCTTCCAATTGCTATTAAAATAGAGCAAGAGCAAACTAGCAAGATCAACCACCTCTTTTGGAAGAAATTCATACTCCAAAGCAATATCTTCAACAATCAAGTACACTTGTATATATTAATCTACATTGTCGTATAAAATGTGAGATCACTTGCCTTTGTTTCGAGTCACTATCATTGATGGAAAAGTTTTGGGCTCTGCCATATGAAACTCAAATTTAGTGACTAGGTTCATTGTTTTCACTATATCTTTTTGCATTTTATATGTTCTTCTATAGGTCACTATCCTTGATGGAAAAATAATTTCAATCCAGGTCATTAGAGTGTAGTTTGGGCTTTGTCATGTGAAACACAAATTTAGTGATTGGATTCATTGTTTCACCTTTCTGTTTTCGTATTTCATACATTTTGTGTTTAGTTTCTTGTTGATAATTGGTTTTCTTATCATGTTGTTGTAGTTTATTTTGTTGAGCTATGGCTAGAACTAAGGCTATTGCAAGGAAGCAAAAGGTTAATCCTAGGAACATTGCTAAGAAGATGCATCATGCCTTACCAAAGGAGCATAATAGGAGATTTTCACAAGGTGTAAGATGTCTTAGGAAAATCAGGAAGGCAATGAAAGCTCTTAATAATGCAGTTGCAAAGTTGACATTCCAAAGAGTGGTTAGGGAGATATGTGATATGCATAGTCTCGATAGCTTTAGGTGGACAAGGAGTGTTCAAACTTGTATCCAGGGGGACTACATAGGACTTCTTGATTGAATTTTTCCAAGATGCATACATCTGTGCTACCCATGCACTTAGAGTAACATTTACGGATAATGATATGATTATCCTACGAAGATTGAGATATAGATTCTCCAAGGTTTTGGAGCCGATTCCTCTTACAAATGACAAGACATATAATATTCTTAATGTACCACCATACCAGAAGAAGGAGGACACTAGTCCTAAAGTGGAGGATGTCACATGTGAGAGAGATACAAGATAATATGAGAAGAAGGAAAAGGCTACAAAGGAACAAGCAAAGAAATAGAGAGAGCATAAGATGAAGAAAGAAGAAGAAAAAGAAGTAGAGCCTTCTTGGAGTTTGCAAAGAAGCTTTGGACATATCTAGTGGCAAACCACCAAACTTAACAAGTCATTTTTCATTCTCAAGTCGTTTTGAAGGTATCTATGTCAAAGAGAGTGATACAAGAGTAAGAGAGGGCTTTGGTTGTAGTTACTTTTTGTAAAAGAGGTCTTTCTCTTCCTTCTCTCAAGCTTGGCTAAAGCTTCTATAGTGAAATCTTGGTTTACCCCTTTTGCGACTCTCCCATCTCCCTCAAGTTACCTTGAACTTGCTTTCTTTCCAAGATTTTCACACATTGTTATCAAATTTCTCTTGCTTAGATGAGGCGTTTGACTTGCAAGTTCATTGTGTCTTCTTAGGCCCGGTTCAGATGGATACACGCTTTCTTTGCATTGTGTGTAAATATATCTAGTAGCCAGCCATAACAATCTCAAGTTCTTGCTTGGATTGTTGGTTTACGTGGCAATGTAAATCCCACATGATCTTGGCAGGGGTTCAAATCTCATGCATGTTTTTTATTCCAAAAAGGTAATAGGCCTTGTCCAGTACATTAAGGTAGGACATGTATATCTTCGTGCAGAAATCATCTTGACAAATTCCTTTTTAACACGTCGGCATCACGAGCCTGTACTTATGTGGCCTTCGGCATAGTCTAAACCAGGCCTTAGAGGTCTCCACCACTACATTATACTGATTAGAGAAGGCATCCACCTTAGGGCCTTCTTCCTCATTCTCGGGCACGGCAATGATCGATTTAGAAGTTGCTACTGCATGAACATCAGTCTCAAAGAGAAGCCAAATAGCTTGCACCCATTATCTATTAGTGCAAGTTTGTCTTGCTTGGCGATATTGTTGCTTTTGTGAGAATTCCATAGTGAAAAAGGGGAGAGGGGAGATTAGGCAAACTGTTGAGGATTATTGGAAGAAGAGGAAGCACGAGGCAGAAGGGAGGAAAGCCAAGCATGTGGAGTTTTACTTGCTTCGTCAAGCCTTCAACTAGGTGTCCTTTGGTTGGCTTCACAGTAGGCTTCTCGTAATCCTCTTCCTATGAGGAGAGACTCCCGTCACTTTGTCACACAATGCGTGTGGGAACCAAAGATCCTTGGAGGACAGAGAGAATTTAACACAGCCATGAATAAAAGAGAGATGTCAGAGATAGATGGCGAAAAAGTGATGATGATTTTTTATTGCATTGGTTACATCTTTATATAACTTCCAGTGTGCATGATATGAAAGGTTACATGTGTCCATACGATTCTCGAGGCATGAAGATGCATTCACACCAACATTCCCCCTCAACTGAATGCCAAGAGAAGACATTATGATTTTATTATAATGCATTGATCTTGTATCTATATGGGATTGAAATTGTGCTCTCTTTTTCTTTGCCAGCCAAGAAGCAGAAGTGCAAAAATGAAAACTTATTCTATAGCTTTATATGAGTAGTTATGACTTTACAAGTATCATCCTGGATCAAATTGGAATTGGTTAATGAAGTAGATGCAAAGAGAATATTTTTTCTTCACTTTCGTTTCCACTTGTGGTTCATGACCTGCACTACTAACATTCCAAGATACTCCAATAAAATTATTCACTTTAACTTGTTCTATTTGAGCTGCATTCAATACTTCCCCCCTCAAGTTGAAGGGAAGAATCTTCATTATATTGATAATGAAAAGTATCCGTCTATCACTGAAAATAAGAATCATGGCAAGATATTGAATAATTGTTGAAATAGGATCATACTGTTGATGCTCCCTTTGCGCTAAACTTAGAAAAACCTTGAAATCCGCATGATCAAAATCCAAAGAGAGAACTGAATCTAAAATCATGACCTCATAAGAACCAATTGAATCCATGGGATGATGCCCCAATGCATGCCAAATTAGTTTTGCGACAGTTGCCCAAGAAATTTGCAATAAGAGAAAACTTTGTGACTTTGCTATCTTTAGAGAGGCAATTGAACCCTTGGAAAAGGGGCTTGAACCCTTTGAAGTTGTTGCCTTTGAAGAGGGGATTGAGCTTGCCAAAATGATTGTCTTTGTTGAGGGGATTGAACCCTCTGTATTTTTCCAAGTAAGAGGAGCAACCTCTTGTATTGCTGCAAGAATGGTTGCTTCTGCAGGCTTTGATATTTCAAAACCAACATGACATAAGCCAAAAGGGCCATCGTCTTGACTAAGAAATTCCCAAGAATTTGTGCATGCTACAAGAAATACTTCATCTGCAGGCTTTTGAAGCATGCTTGAAATATTAGTGTTGATGGTAGGAATTACATGACTCACCATTACCTCTTTCTGTTGAGTAATGAGCATCGCTCCCCTCCCAGCATCATGGTAAACAACAATAGTAGCAACAGGTGGGACTTTGGCATGGATGTCGCATGGAAAATCTCAATCAGAGGCATGCATGGCCATAAAAATATCTTGTCCTTCTACATGATGGGCCATTCGAATCGCATCATAGACATAACCACAATCAGGCACGTCTTCATCAAGAACAACATCAACGGCAACATCATGGTCATCGTCATGGAGTTTGGATGCACGAACACCAACACCAGTCGCAATGATAGGGATCTTCAACACGAAGAATTTCTGACGAGCATCATTAGCAGCGTCAGGATCGGGCGCTCCCCCATCAAAAATAGTAGGAATAATATAAGCTTTGAAAGCACAAGCAGCAACAATGAACACATCAGCAACTACAACAGCAGGAATGCCACAATGAGGGACATCACCATCATCATGATTAAGGGAAGCAAGGAAAGTGGAGATGACATCTTCATCAAGGTGTGCCATAGAGTCACCCTACTTTGATACCATGTGGGAATCATAGATCCTTGCAGGATGGACAGAATTTAACACAGCCATGAATAAAAGAAAAATGATAGAGATAGATGGCGAAAGAGAGATGATGATTTTTTATTGCATTGGTTACATCTTTATATAACTTCGAGCGTGCATGATATGAAAGGCTACATGTGTCCATACGATTCTCGAGGCATGAAGATGCATTCACACCAACAATGCATACCATGCGCTCTTGCCCAACCTTGAAGAGCTTCTCCGGGATGACAATTCCACTAGTAAACCCAAGATCGAGGGCAGGGAGGTAGCCCTCCCTACCATTAGGCAGGGTCAAGAAGTAGCCGACGGGATTCACATCCTTGATGATGGGCTGGAAACTATCTGGATCACCCTTTTGCAGCAGCAGCAGCTTATGTGGAGCCAGATCAAATTTCTTAACTTCTTCCTCCATTTCTGGCCGCCTTTCGGCCTGAGAGATAGGCTCTCTACAAATAGCTCTGATGTTGCTCCTCCAGGAAGAATTCATGAGTAGCCTCTCTTCCAAAGAAGAGGAGCTCCCTCGGCTGCCTCTGGGGTAGGGCTCAGTAAACCCTAGGGTAGCTTGAGGGCCTCCTCGAGCAAAGTATGTGTACGATCTGGTTTGAGCAAAGAAGACCCTGTCACTAGTGAAGGCCTTAAAATGTCTCCGTGCATGGCCGATGGACTGTGAAGCTGATACAAACTGCGCAAAAAGATGGCGAGACAGCAGGGCCTGACTCATGGTTTATCATTCCACCTTTTACCCAATCTAATTGTTCGAAACAAGTAGCTTGCCTATCACCTCAGCTGTCTCTTGCCCACCTCCTTCATGCTTATCGTCATTCTCATCATTGGGAAAGTTTCTTTCACCCTTGAGAATCCTTGCATGCACTTTGAAGAGAGCATCTTGAGCTGGGCAAATAAAATCTCCAGTTTCAGGGAGGGAGTAGTCTCGAGGCTTTCTACTATTCTCCCTTCCATCTCTAGCCTCATCATCCTTGGCATTTCCCCTCTCTCTTTGTTTTTCCTCATCCTGTGTGGAGTGCTCCAAGTGCTCCAAATCAATATTACCCTCTCATCTACTCTAGGAATACAATCCAACACTTTAATTGCATTGATCTAATATTGAAGAAATCTTCCAAGAAATTGGAGCACTCACCCTCTTGAAGATCATGGATAGCCATGGCCACTTTTGAAGCTTCAAATCCCTTCAAGAAGCATTGGTTATTGAATCCTGAAGCTCTTTCATTAAAATATGTGGCTACAATGGATCAACATTGTAGGGTTTGATGCTTGTTAGCCCTCAAGAGGCTATTAGGAACCACAAATAATTGGGGAATTTTGGCTCTATACCTTCATTCTCATTGTTGAGCTCATAGTGCTTGCATCTTGGACATTCCTCTTCCTTGAGTCTTGGATAGCTGGGCACTTTGGCACTATTGAGGCTTCAATCTTCCTTGTGGATTCTTCGTCAAGTAATTGAAGTGCACTACTACGGAGTATTGCAGCTACGGTATAAATGAGGTGTATGATAGTTGTTTTGATGCTAATTGGTCTATGGATGTTGTATACTTATGCCTTAGAGATACTATCATAATTGCAAAGGATATTGACACATTGATTTTTTTGGCAATGACACTTATGGTGGCATCGATATGCTCATGCTAACATTGAGATGTCTATGAACTTAGCAATGGTACTCATAGCGGTATGCCTATGTCTATGTTGGCAATTATATGCCCCTGTTTGACAGTGATGCTTATGTTGGTCATGAGATGATCATATTTCACAAGGTTATACTCTTGTTGGCAACGCATTTGACCATGGTGGCAATGGTTTGGATCATATTGGCACTAACTTCCAACCCACAATGATTTATAGGACAACTTCCAACTCATCATTAAAAGAAATATGGACTCTCTTTTTTGCCCCTTAAGGAGTGAATAAAGAAATATAGGCCTAACCAATGAGAGAGCTAGGATTCCAGATTCATGTAACATGAATCTTCTACCCATATCTTGGCCCAAATCTTCCCTCAGCAATAAAATAAATGAAAATATAGAGAATACAATGTTGACATTTCTTAGAAGTTTGTGACTCGAATTTTCATTTTCTTATTTTTTTATGTTTGACTTTTCATTTCTCCCCTTTTCAGTTTCCCTCTCTTTCTTAGGCGGAACTCAAATTTATCATATCTCTTTCCCCACTTCTTCTTTCCGGACAAAATCTTATAGCCTCATTATTGCTTGCCCTATCTGTAACCCTGTGAAATTTTATTTCCTCTACACAAACACAGAGTGAGTTTCACATATTTTATGAGAGCAGAGCTTGTTCTACCAAAGCCCTAAGATTTTCGTCACAAAACTTTACAGGTATATTGTTCTCTTCCGTGGATGTTCTATGGTAAAGTTTTATCTCGTTTGGACAAAACCTGTGCAAGTTATGTGCATTCTCTGACATGTAATTTCTTTTGTTTTGGTACTCTAGGAGTCTCTTATAGTCAATAATAATGATCTTTTGAACACTCAACTTCTTCTTCAATATCTTACGGTTTCTTTGTAAATAAAGTTACAAGCATGTTGTCTTATTTTTTTGTTGCTCCATAGTTATTTTTTATCTCATTTGGACAAAATATATGCAAGCTATATGTATACTGAGTTTTGCTTTTTTTTTTTTACTCCAAGAGTCTTTGAGGGTGGAGAACAATGATTTTTTAAAAACTCAACTTCTTCAACAACTTTGGGCTTCTTTACAAAGAGAGCCACAAGTATATTGTCACATTTTTATGTTGCTCCATGGTGGTTTCAACTCATTTGGACAAAGCCTATATAAGTTATATGTATGCTTTGACTCGATATTTCTTTTGTTTTTATACTCTAGGAATTTGTCAATGAAGAAACAATGGTCTTGTTACAAGTCAACTTCTTGTTCAACATCTCTGGGCTTCTTTGTAAAAAGAATTACATGTACAATGTTTTTTTTTAAATTGCTCCATTTAAATTTTATTTCATTTGGAGAGAACATTTGCAAATTATACACATGCAAATAGGTAACTTTTCTATTTGGTTATCATAGATGTCTTCACGGAGGAAAAACATCAATAACATACTTGCAATGGAGGTATTCAATAGGAAAGATTGTGGCAATAATTGGATTTGTGATAAGTACTATACTATTGGATTGGATTTTGATGTACCCAAGTATTCGAGGGAGTTTCAAGATCAGGCATAAGAATGTTGCAAACCCTAGCAAACATTGAAAATGTAGAATTTTAGAGTTCAGAAAAGTGTTTAATGGAACAAATATAGTAACAGAAGTGTTGATCCAACATGTTTATACACACAAACAAATCTCTGTACAAACGACAAGAACTACATTGTAAATTATAAACAAAACAGTGAGTTTTAAATTTTATCATTGTTTATTCTTTTGCATTAGAGTTATTTTTAAAAATATTTGCAATGTTCTGATTCAATCTTGTTTTACTAACAGCTCTATATCCATCAACTTTGCATGAATGGTAGAATGTGGAATGTTTGAGCACCAAGATATATGTTTGGCATGAAGACATAGGTTCTTTGATCTATGATAACAACTCTGCAAGTCAACTTGCAACTCAAATTATCTTTTTTTATAATTCATTTTATGTAGTAGAAAGCCAGAGATTACAACATGTCCCATTGCTACCACTATCTAGTAGTGAATGGTTGATTGGTAGCTTGGAGTTGTCAAGAGCATGTAAGTCCAAGATAAAATTTGACATCAATAGTGCTATGAAACCCACCACAGGCTCCAAAGATGTGCATCTTAGTTGGTTATTCCATTCTCATTGTTTGCAAATTTATTTGGTTCATGTGATGTTCTGAAGAAAACAAAGATTACTTATCAATGCAAGTGTCCATCGGAGGAATGGATGAATCAGCTATTGGGTGAGTCTTGGCAAGTCAAAAGAACATTTGATGAGACGATTGAATGCATGGTCAACCAATCTAATCTCACATTCAGGTAAATCTTTTTTATTACTTTAAATGCCTTGATTTAATTGACATAGGTCTTACTTAGATAAATTGTTGTGTTATTCACATTTACTTACCATTATTTTTATTTTTATTATATGTATTTCATCGCTAGAAAAACTCTGTGCATTCACTTTCGATATAGAAGATGGCGACTTTTGTGAGGGGAGTGGATCAGCTTGGATCAAGATACTCGAGATGAAACACATATAGCTCTCATAGATGTGGTTATCTTGTGGAATGGTCATAATCCTTTTGTGGTCAGAGCAGAGAGCCATTGCTCAATTTCTTTTTTGAGATAAGAAATCCAATTAATGTCCAATGAGCTCCTCTGCAACTTCTATTTCAAGTTAGATAATAGAAAAGTCAGGATTTGTAATAAGCAAATCCATGACATATAAACAATGTGCTTCTCCAAATATCCTTGAGATAGTGGAATCCTTGTAATTTTTTTAAATAAAGAACAAAAATATTTTTTAAAACTCCTGAGTACTATCAATTTAGATAATCTTTGTTTACTATGATCCAAGTGTGCTGTAATTAGTCAATCGTGCTAGTTAAAATCATAATCAAATTGCAGGTTGGAGTTCTATAATCTATGCAATATTGTCTTTGCATAATGATATTGTAGCTCATCTCTTCTACTTATTTCTTAAAATTAAATATTAAATTGGATCCAAGAGATTTTGAAGGTCTTTCAGATTTCTTTTCTTAAATATTTTCTATATTTTTTGTAGCTGGACTTGAATATACTCAACGATCCAAGTATATTCGAGGATATAATAATACAGAATGAAGCATTTGTCTATATGAGTAATTTTAACAGTTATTTTAAAGTATTGAAATAAAGAAACTAAGGTAAGAGTTTTAATTTGAAACTTTAGGGTTAAAAAAGAACCTTTATTTAAAACCCTAGATACATAAATCCTAACTCCAAACTCATTTTCAATTTCATTCTCTACTTTCCTACACTTGTGCTCTCCTCTCTTCTCTCTTTGTGTGCCATGGCTACCACTCCTGCCTTCGTCACATGGATTAGCTCCACACGCTACGCATACAAAGGAGACCAGATATACCCTAGGTTTTGCGTGACCTTGAGTCTAGAGAGCTCACTTTCCAGCATAGACCCTAGCTCTAGTATACTAGTATCGTTTTGTGATGTGACAAACCTTCTCACATGCTCTATTTCGAACTCTTTTCTCAAATGGGTCTCCATAGATTTCTTATATAGTTTACGTGCTGGATCAAGCCATGCAAATGTAATAAATCGAGCCCTCATGCATGTGGAGCAGCATCTCCACGCTAGAGTAGTGTCCACCTCATTCCAGACCACGCCACGATCGATCTCATCGAGCGCGATGCCACATTTTCCATATATGTTTTGTGCATTGAGGTGGTGCTAGAGGACAGTAAGGAAGAATGAACACACCCTCTCGACCACAACTAGAGTATTTCGAGAGGGAGTCTGAGGAGATCACACTCAATCCGAGAGTAGAGATAGCACAAAGCTTAGCCATTGTGCGCCCACCTCCTTGCCCTGTTGAGATGCTGACAAGTGATGCGCCACCCCTCGCTTCTCTCAATGCTATCATCTTAGAGGGGGTGGAATATTTACTTATGTAGGATGTACTAAAAATTTTGGAGCTAAGGGAAGAAGAGCTATATCGTATCATGGTGCGTGATGCACCTGATGATTTTATAGATTTTGATATACAAGATGTGTTAGTACATATTGATGAGGTGGCTCAATATGATGGCATGAGTATCGATGACATCTCTGTCATTGTGAGCATCCAAGAGCTGATTGAGAATGCGGCGCCACAGTATGAGATCTCAGATGAGGAGTTTGAGAAATTGCAAAAAAAGCATTTTTGGACCTCGATCCAACTATGTAGTACCTTCCCAAGAGAGAGACGAGGGTAGCCTAGTTGCAGTAGCAGACCTAGATGCTCCATTACATCAACAGATAGCAGATTCAGGTCCCCCAAATGCGAGCTTCTAGCCATGGCATCTTTGGAGGACTCGATCTTGGCAAAATTTAATGTACACACTCCTGATGCCCTAGAGGCTCTATTGGTAAATTTTGACACGAATCCGATGTATATATATTTACCACACTCCATGCATAGTAAGTTTGACACAATGAATCTGACACTGAACTTGTGTGATGCAAGACATTGTCTATATAGATGAATTTTCATCTAGATAAGGTGGCGGATCTAGTAGCCAAGGGTGCAGGACTCGGCAATGGAGGAGTATATCGGCCAGCTTGTGAGTGATATTATTGTATTCCATAAGACATGATCTCCGGCTTTTGTTGAGAACTTGTTGAAGTTGAGGGCACTAACAAAGGCTGGGCCCTTCAAGACCATCCCAACAAACTCTAGCTTGGAGAAATTAGTGTTGCTTCGACGTTCAAAGCTCCTTTACTTATTTTCTAGTACTAGGTTTGGGCCACTGTTTTCCATGTTGACCCATTGCATGGTTGCTGGTGTTGAAGACCCCAATGTCATTAGGAAGGAACTACTAGGGAAAAATGTGTTGCTTCCTATGATCAAGAATAGCTCTCACCATGGGGAGTCTAGCTCAAAGAAGCCTAGGAGAGAGCAGATGTACTTATTGCCAAATGATATCTCATCACCAATGTAATGTAATTTGTAATCTTCTCTTGAAGTAATGAAAACCGATATTTGTTGGATTTACGTGCAATGTAGTTTGTCATATGCATTGTTTATTATTGTTTTTTACTTGAATGTTATGTTTATATATCGGATTTACACGCAACACAATTCGTACCCTAAATTTAATACGTAGTGCTTTATCGAGTTTGTGCGCAACATGTACTCATTTGAACGCATGTAACGATAACTCAAAGACATAAATAAAACAAATAACAAGCGAATAAACAAAAATAAGACACGCCAAAAGGTTTGTATTCATATTCATAACATTTTACATGGGACCCATTATAACTAGGGTTTTACAAAATATCTTTGGAAGCTACATTCCGTATATGTTTTGGTAGTATACCCCTACCATTGTTAATCTCTGCGAGGACTATCCTTCCATCATCGAAAGAACCTCACTATCCATAAATCCCTATCGGTGACGGTGACTCTCCTTGCATGTACCACTACATGAACCAAGTCTCCAAACAAGTCAATGACATAAGCTTTCGTAGCTTCCTGTAGTGCAAGGAGGGCTTGGGCAGTCTAGCAATCGGGTTGTTGCAAGCATGTTCCATTTGGGAAGTGCCTCTTGCTCTATTCTTAATGAGTATGCCGTCCATAATCTCATGCAGTAGCTTCTAGAATGGAGCCTTTGATATCAAGAGGTGCATGGTCTTTTGGTAATGGCGGATCTCACGAAGAGCCATTGTGCCTGGCTTCCATCGACGCTTGCGATGTTGGCGTGGTGGTGGTGGTGGTAGTGGTAGTGGTAGTAGTGGAGCTGGGGAATGTGGCCTCTGCATAGGATTTCTAGGCGGTGTCTCGAGTTCGTGCGCAACATGTATTTGTTCGAAAGCATGTAACGATAATTCAAAGACATAAATAAAACAAATAACAAGTAAATAAACAAAAATAAGACGCGCGAAAAAATTTGTATTCATATTCATAAGTGCAAGTTGGTCACAAAAATAAGACGCACTTATGAATAAGAAAACAAGAAGACTTTAATGATAAGTGCAAGTTGGTTGCAAAAGAAAGTAGAGTTGGCCGCATGTTCACTTTAGATGTTGGAATTCGTGCAATGGATGCTGCTATGTATGCTAAAGGAAAATGAGTAGTTGCAGATATTGAAATATGACATAAACGTATCAGATATGCAAATGTGCAAAGATTGAAATTAATGCAGTCCAGAGGATTGGTTACAGGGTTGCCTTCATTTAGAGTTGCAGAATTGCATAAAGTTTGTGAAGCATGCCAGTTTGGTAAGTAGGCAAGACAACCCTTCTCGCATGATAGAGAAGTCAGTAGAAAAATACTTGATGTAGTGCATACAGATGTTTGGGGACCTACACAAACTGTATCTCTTGGTGACAGAAAATATTTTGTCACATTTATTGATGACTGTTCAAGGAAGTTATGAGTATACTTCATGAAGGAAAAGAGTGATGTGTTTGAGCGCTTCAAATATTTTAAGGCAGCTGTTGAAATAGAAATAGGATTAAAAGTGAAGTGCTTGAGATCAAATGGAGGGGGAGAATACCTCTCTAATGAGTTTAGTGGCTTCTTGAGGACTCATGGGATAAAGAGGCAATTTACTTGCAGGTATACCCCACAGCAAAATGGGGTTGCAGAAAGAAACAATAGGCATATGGCAGAAGTCGCATGGGCATTAATGGCTGAAAAGAATATGCCCAAACATTTTTGGTCTGAGGCTGTCCATACAGCTGTCTATATTATGAGGACAACCCCCACAGCTGCAGTGCATGGGATGACTTTCAAAAAATGCTTTACTGGCAAGAAGCCTGATGTATCACACTTGAAGGTATTTGAATGTGTTACATATGTTCATGTGCCAGATGAGCTACGGAAGAAGCTTGATCCAAAAGGCAGAAAAATGTATTTTTATTGAATACTCTTTAGAGCAAAAAGGGTACCGCTGTTATAACCCTGTCGCAGGTGAGTTCAGAGTGAGCAGGGATGCTATCTTTGATGAGATGGGGAGATGGTATGCACTTGATGGTGATGTATTAGATGATGATATGATCAATACAGCTATGTGCAGAAAGAAAAACAAGAATCACAGAGTCTTAGTGGACCAAAAACATCATCTGGTACTATACCTATAGTGATCCCTTGATCTGGGAGACTAAGGAGTAGCCCCACATCTTCAGGTGGATCTATCAGTGTTGCACGGAAGGACAAAGGAAATAAGAAAGTGTTGAATGGTAATGATGCATCTACTAGTCATTTGGGATTTGACAGAGATTCTAGTGGTTCAGAGAGTTTAGATGATGAGCTTGGTATTCCTTCAATCAGGACACCAGGTGTACAGAGAGCTCATAGTAATGTAAAGGCTCCATTGAGTGATTCGGTGGTACGGAGATCTAGCAGGGTCAATGACCCTGTTAAAAGATTTGGTTTTGAAGGTTATGCAACTCACCATTATGCTTATATGGTGAAACTAGTTGAGGATATTGAGCCTAGTTGTTTTGAGGATGTTGTTGGTCATGCTCATTGGGATGTAGCAATGGATGAGGAGATGGCTGCATTAGAAGCCAATAAGACTTGGGATTTGGTACCCTTACCTAAGGATAAGAAAGCTATTGGTTATAAGTGGGTTTACAAAGTCAAGCATAATGCAAATGGTTCAGTTAGCAGGTATAAAGCTAGGTTGGTTGCAAAAGGCTATGCTCAAACATATGGCATAGATTATGAAAAGACATTCAATCAACTTGCTAGGATGGCAACTGTTAGATGTGTGATTGCCTTGGCAGTAGCCAAAGGTTGGAGTTTGTAGCAAATGGATGTTAAGAATGCCTTCTTGCATGGTGAATTGCAAGAAGAAGTGTATATGGAGCAGCCAACAGGTTATGAGGATTTAGAACATCCCACATATGTGTACAGATTAAAGAAGGCGCACTATGGGCTGAAGCAAGCACCTAGAGCATAGTCTGACAAGATTGGAGAGTATCTTGTCAATATTGGATTTTGTATTTCTGATGGTAATCACTCACTTTATGTGAGAAAGGGAGATGCAGGTTTGGTCATCATAGTCAACTATGTGGATGACTTGATTATTACAGGTGACAGTGACAATGGGATTGCTGAAGTTAAGGACTTCTTGAAGAAGAAATTTGAGATGAAAGATTTGGTTGAGCTGAGATACTTTCTTGGTATTGAGGTGATCAGATGTGATGATGGTATATGGCTATCCCAAAGGCAGTATGGCTTGGATATGTTATCCAAGTATGGTATGACAACATGCAAGCACACCATATTGGCGAATATGGGGATTTTCCATAAGTTTGGGACACATGGTCAAATATTTGGATTTGTCATAACTTAAACACTATAACTCCAAATCAAGTGCTCTATAGCTCAATAGATTCCATTTTTCAAGCGCTTTCCAATGATAGTCACATCATATGGTTTTGAGAAACTTATGAGCATGTTATCTGAATGCCACCTTTATAGTATTCAAAAAATGGGAATTGGGAGATTCCCAAACTCACTAAAATTGTGTTTAAGACTCTTTTAGTACCAATCAATACCATTAGAGCAAAATGTGAAGTTGAGTGCCAACTTTAGGGATGAGATAGAAGACACTACTATGAGGATAGTAGGGAGTTTGATTTACATGACTATCACAAGGCCAACCTTGGGCTATGCTATTGGCCTTGTCAGTCAGTTTATGTAGATGCCTAGAAAGCCTCATTTGGATGCAATTAGATGTATATTGAGATACGTGAAGTCCACTTTACATTATGGACTTTTTTATAAGGCGGGTAAGGACGTATATGTCTTTGGATACACAGATGTAGATTGGGCTGGTAGCATGTCAAACAGAAGATCTACTAGTGGATTCATGTTTTCCCTTGGTAGTGCAGCAGTTATATGGAGTAGCAAAAAGCAACCTATGGTTACTTTATTGAGTATAGAGGCCGAGTATAGAGGTGCTACTATGGTGGCAGCATGTGAGGTGGTATGGCTACAAAAGTTATTAGGTGATTTGGATGTGTAGGAAGATGGTCCAGTTGTCATTCATTGTGACAACATGAGCAGCATATAGTTAGCTAGGAATCTAGTGTTCCATGCTAGGACAAAATACATTGAGGTGCACTACCACTTTGTGAGAGAGAATGTACTTGCAAGAGAGATTGACTTGGTATATGTCAGCACATAGGATTAGATAGCTGACATTTTCACAAAGGCATTGGGTGTAGAGAAGCTTCAAAAGTTCCAAAGCTTACTTGGAGTTGCAGAGATAGAGTTGAGCTTGAGGGGAAGTGTTGAGATGGCAAGCTCAACACATGCGGACGTTGATGATGGACCGCCTGGCTAGATGGGTCCGCATGTCTATACTTAGTATATTGGTGATCATTATGACACTCACATGGCCATTGACTTATCACTTATTATATTTAGGTTGTTACACCTACTTATAGCTGGCAAAGATATAGCGCCAGTCAATTAGTGTAGTCGGTTGTGCACTGTTTCACTCAAAAGGCTACTTTTCTTTATGTTGTATTTTATCTATACTTTGTGTACATTGTATAGTGTGTGGAAGAAGAAGAAAAAATCAGCAAGAAAACGTTTTGGTCTCCATCTCTCTTCTTGTGTTCTTGAGTAAGCTTCCTCTTGTGTATATAGTGTGTGTTTGGCATAGCAGCTCAAGCAAAGTCCCCCACCATGTGATTCTTGACAATATTTCCCTACTTATAAATTTTGCTTGAGAGATTTTGGACTTCTTTTCTTTTTCATTGTATCGTATATCTAATCTCCTATACCACCATTGTAATAATTGCCTCATAGAATTGGAATCATTGATGCCACCTCCATGATCAGTTGCCTTTTGAAAAGCACAGCAAGCTTGCCAATGAGATCATTCCATGCCTTGAGTTGACCATACTGCCAAACTTCCTTGATCTGCAAAGTATGGACCATGTGCTTCAAGTATATGCTACACAAGAAGAGAGATTAGAAACACAAACTAATTTGGAATGATGATATTTTTTTGTAATGGTGACAATATTGACCATGTAGTGTATTATACTGTTTGTAGTCCATGCCTCCACCATGGACTTATGAAATTTAGCAATTGCCTCTTTAAATGTATCGACATCACCATCTCTAAACCTAAACTTTTGTAAGAGAGTTGCTAATCTATCTAGGTTTATCCACACTTCTGCCTTTGCGATTCTCGTTCGTTCCCCATTACTTCAATTTGGAATAGCAAGGTGTAACTTTTTCCATGCTTCATACTTCTCTAGATGTTCTACAAGTATATTTCCTTCCTCATCTCAAGGTGAAGATATAAACTTCCTAGCCTTGGGTCTGCCAAAGCATGGTTTACAAGGGATATTTCCACTCTTTCTCGATTTTTCTTGTCCTTTTTATTTCTACTTGGCCCCCCTGCAATCCAACTTTAGAGAGGACTGATTATAGTTGATGAGACTAGACTTAAGCTTCCAAAAATAAATCCCACTATTGAATAGCAGAGAGCACATCGTGTGTGGCTTGAACAAGCCCGTAGAATCTTGCATTGGTTTTCACTATGTATCTTCAATTCAATGGTCATGTAGATCATGATTTGCAAGTCATTAAAAGATGCATGGGACATCTTGATGTGGTACTATGGTACTACTACCAGTGTACATAAAATCTAGCTAAAACAGAAATTTAACACCATGGATAAGAAAGGATGGCAAATAAAGGACTATGTCACAGAGATAAAGACCATTGTTGATTAGGTAGCATTTGTTGAAGTTGAAGTTGAAGATAAATATTTATTTTTACTTACACTAAATGGTCTGTGACTAAAGAATAAGTCATTTGATACATCTATATGAGTACAATTAGAAATGATTGAGTTTAATGAGCTGGTTTCTTTGCTTGTTCATGAAGAGGTTAAGCTTAGATAACTTGCTATTAGCTCAAGTAGCTCAAAAGGTAGAGATGTGGTTTTTTACTTCAATCAAAGAGGCCAAGGAACTTGTGGTAGAGGGTTCTCTCATGGTCGAGGGACTCATTAGAGTGCATCTCAAAATGTGAATAATCAGAAGGTATAGAATACTACAGGTGGTGGATACTTTTGAGAAGGGGGAGATCCAACTCTAGATATAGATATTCATGGCAATCTCAAAATGCACATGAGATACAAACAAGGATAAGGACTACCACTACTATGGGAAGTATGATATATTACTAAGGAATGCTAGAAGAAGCTAGCAAATTAGAGAGGCAAGCAACAAGGACATTAAGCTTCATCTAGTCACGTTGAGGATGCTACTAGTAATAGGGTGTTTGGTATGACTTATGTTCTAAAGAATGTCACTAAGGTTGATAAGTTAGATGATGTATGATACATTGATTCTAGATCTTCCAATCACATGACTTCACATGGTGAATGGTTCGTGATAAGCATGGTTATGTTTCTATAGGTGATGATACTCAACATAACATTGAGCATAAAGATGTGGTTCCCCTGGTTATACATGATGGTCAAAAGAAAAATTTGCATGATGTCTTGCATGTTCTTTCCATCACACTAAGAATCTACTATCAGTGCAAGAGAAAAATTTGCAAGTTTGATTTGATAAACATGGCTATTTTATTTGAGGAGTTTAGAAATGTTTGAAAGATGATTACTAGGGCAAAAGACATGATGGTCAGATATTTACCATGGATGCTAGTCTTCCCCAGCAAAAAGTAACTATGTTTGCACATAGATAGGGTGCTATTAGAGATCTTGAGATTTGGCATAAGAGGATTAGCCATGTTAATGTTCAAGGGCTACATAGTATGCAGAAGAAGCAGATGGTTACAGGCTTTCCAAGATTAACCTACATAGATTTAGGTCATGTTTATGTTGCATGCTAGTTCGACAAAGAAATTTCAATTTCCATTTATGAAACATGTTTGGAACAGCTCTAGGCCACTACAATTAATTCATTCGAATATTTAGGGACTAGCTCATAATGTTAGTCTTGGTGGATCAAGATATTATGTGATAGTCATTAATGATTTTAGCTTATATACATGGGTATATATCTTGAAACATAAAGATGAGGTACTTGCTATTTTTAAGGACTTTAAGGGACAAATTGAGAAATACTTTCAACCGATATACATGGGTATATATCTTGAAGCATAAAGATGAGGTACTTGCTCTTTTTAAAGACTTTAAGAGACAAATTGAGAAATAATTTGATTGCTTGATCTCTTGCTTGAGATTTATAGTCACCACAACAGAGCAGAGACAGAACAGAGATAGAGGCTCTACAGAAGGTTTACAGAGGGTTATAAAAGGTCATCAGAGAAAAGTAAATCCTCATAACTCATACTAAAACCATTCCAAACTATCAAAAAACTATTCAATAAACTTCCAAAAGATTTCAACCTTCATCAATCATCAATCCATGCTTCATATAGAAGAAAACCAGAACAAAATAGAGGCTATACAAAAGGTATCAGAACCAATCATAAACTTAATAGAACCTATCAGAACATCACAGCTCTTCATATTTCTACTAAGAATCATCATGAACTTCCAAAACATAATCAATATCATCCAAAACACTCTCAAACACTTCCATTAACAACCATACATCACTCTAAATCCATCAAAAATCAACCATTCAGACCTTAAAAACAACAAAATCAGTTAAAAATTCAGTCTTTTTCCACTCTCAACAGGTAGTGAATAGCACTCCGAAGGGAAAGATGAAGGAGCGATCTAGCAGAATTATGGCCATGTGTGCTTGTATTTTACCCCCCTTTTGGAGCCAATGGAAGCATCAGATTGGCGATCTGTACAATATAGAGGAAGGTATTATTTTATACACATTTTTGTCTATTAGAGTTATATCTTCTTGCAATGCTGAAAGAAACTAGCAGGCTTCATCTCTGTTGGTATTATTCTTCATTTTCTATTTCTTTTTGGGAGTATTCTTCTATGTCTTAAATTTCTTCGAACCCCTTCTCTTCCGTCTACTCCTCTCTCTAAATCTACCTTCACCCTATTGTCTCTTACCCCCGTAGTGGACTCTCGACACTAAATGCACCGACACCATGTTAGGGGAAGTTTATGCTATCATTAAAGGTGAATATCGGAAGATATTTGGGCTGATTTAGGGCTAATGTCTTCAGCCATATTCAAAGATTTAGATACAACATTGTTTTTTAAATTGATTTCTTACTCTATAGAAGACATCTTGCCAAAATATGCAAGTATTATGTTCCCCTATGGCAAGGCAATATTTATAGATCATTCATAGATGCTTTGAGTTTAATTATTAGTAGCATTTTCTCTTATTTCTTGGCTATGGTAACTTATCCTTATCAGGAACTCATTTTGAAGCTCTCTTGAAGCAAGTCTCTTTGCCCTACAAGCCTTGTCATTGACTCGTAAGCTTTTGTTCGTAACAGTCTACATTGAATGTAATCATGCAAAGTTGATTCATGCTATGGCATCATGTATGAATGATGGGATGCATAGTTGTTTATGATACATGACAAAATATTGAACTTGATTTTACAATTGGTGATTGCTCTTACAATCAAGAAAAAAAGATTGATTCGAGTTAGAACTTATGAGATAATACTCTTGTGATCTTTGCTAAGAACATGTAGTTGGAAGCTCTATCAACAACTTGAAGAACTTAGCTTGAAACCTTCAACCCTTCTCTTATCTCTACCATCTTCGAAGTCTAAGCTCTTGAACCCCCATACATTCTTCTCTCTCAAACCCTTGTGATTAACTGTGAAGTACTTCTTGAACCTTTAAACATTCATGTAATCTACTTATCTCTTGAAGACACATCTCTATCTATCTTGTCCAGTTTTCTTGCCAAACCCCTGTGGTGACCTTCAACCCTACACGCTAGGACATTGGTGAACCTGATGTGAAGGTCGGAGTAAGAGAACTCCAAGATGGGGGATTCTTTAGGAGATACTCTACAACAATTGGTGCGCATACTACAGCAGACTCAACAACAACAAATCCAAATGTTACAACAAAAACAACAACAAAGGCAAGACGAAGAGAAGATTGATTCCACAGCTATCAAGGCCCTAGAGGAAGTTGGACGGGAATTAAAACAATTTAATTGTCAAAATTTCTTTGTTTCATTCTCTTATGTTGAGAAAATGCTCTTCTTTGGTGTACCGTAACATGCATGGAGTTGTTATTTTGCCAGACAGCCAAGAATGGTCTTGAAGAAAGAATCCATGGTCTCTTTCAGCGAGATGTGGATTGGGCTGCATTCAAAAAATCCCTATGCGAAGAATTCTTCTTAGAAGACTCTGGCCTAATGACGAAGAAAAGTTTCATTGATTGGGTTGAGAAACCCAACAAAGGTTTAGCTGTAACAACTTTATACCATGAGTTTGAAAGTAAATTTGGACAACTTGATGTTGAAGACCAAAAAAGTATGGAAAGTTGAAAGATTGAATTATTCCTTGAGGCTGCAGATCCCATTCTACAAGAGAAGCTTGCTGATCACCTAGAAGATGCTACCTCCAAATTAGGAGTCGAGACTGCATGGACAAATGTTATTGATAAAGTTAACATGATTGCTCAAAGAGAGCGGATGCAACTAAGATTGAGCTCTACTTCAACTTCAACAACTCCATTGATGGAGCTTGTTCCACCTTCAAAATCCCCTATTCCTTTGACTAATCAACCAACTCTTTCTTCTTCTATTCCTTCTAAAAATTATGTCATAGATGAACTCATTAACAACATGCGTGACGTTCATCTTAATCATACAGAAATTAGTTCCAAGGTCGAGAATCTAGATGTCAAAGTTGAAGAACGAGGATGATCATCAACTCAAAGACCCATGAGAGAAGGCTTTAAGAGGTGCAGTATTTGGTGTGATAGTCAACAACATGACAAGAGGGAGTGTTTTGCCTTCCATGAGGCTGAAGCATAGAAGCTTGTCTTTTGGAAAGACGAAAAAATTCATGCAGCTGAAACTGGTCTTCCATTAGAGCCAAATTTTGGCAATGGTGGAATGAAGAAAAGATTAGAAGATTTAGCTGTAAAGAATGCCTACGGAGCAATTGATACAACTACCTATGGGTTGCAAATTGAACCAACTAAATCAAATTTGAAAGCATGTAAAGTTAATGTGCAATCTAAAGTATGAATGCAGGCACTAGATCAAATGGAACGTGGAAAAGTAGCCAAAGAAGATTTTGTTAATTCCAGTCAGTGCATTCAAGGAATAATTGGTTGGAAAGAAACAATAGATTCCTTTTCCGCCTTTGTACATTTGGTTGACGTCAATCATAAAGAAGTCTTGATTGAAGAAAAGAGAAGAAGAGAAGATGAACCAGGGCCTTCCTCTTCAAGCCCTCCAAAACGGGTAACTAGAAGAACGCTTGAAGAACCAAAGTTTGCTGAAAATATAACCCTAGATCAAGAAATGGAAGATGCGCCACAAATAAAGAAGACCGAAGGAAAGAAGAAAGGCAAGCACCCAGGCTATAATTTGCAGTCTGACATAGAATCTACAAACCGATCTCAAATGAGTCTTAGAAGAATGAATTCTGGGAAGCAAAATTGAATTCACCTTAGGAAAATTTCTTGGAATTTCCAAATGTGAATTCCATGATGTAATTATTAATATAATCAAAAGGAAAAGACAATATGTTGGTGATGAAGCTGAAAAAACAGTGCATGCTTTTTTGCAAGTTCTTCGAGTTTTTGTGCAGGATGAAGAGAAGTTGAATTCACAAGGAATTCAACTTGAAGCACTTAAAGAATTAATTGCAACAATTGAAGCTGAAGATAAAGAAATCATGAATGCAAAAATTAAAGAAGTGAAAGCTGAAAATGTAATGGTCGGCTAGTCCAAACTAGTTGGGCAACCCACCTCTCAAAAAGAAGGTTATCTACAGCACATGCATGAGGAGGAAGAGGCTCGGTTCATTCCAAGCAGTCACTACTCCCGTACGCATTGGGCAAGAGCAACGGTGGAGACAGTCCTCAAAATTGGAGAAAAATAAACACCATGTATTACACTCTTAGACCATGACTCGGAGATAAATGCCATGGCAAGGAGTCTCTACGAAAGTGGCGGATGGCCCATAGATGTTGATCCAGGTTGGCAAATGAGAGCTGCAAACAACTCTTCTAGAGAGTTATATGGTGCATGTCCTAATGTGCAGGTAACTATTGGAGACATAAAAGACAATTTTCACTTTTTTATTCAAGATTCTTGTAGTTACCCTATCATTCTTGGGCAACCTTACATTTCTGAAGCCCGCTTAGAAACAAAAGCTCTTGATGATGGCTCTTCCTATGTCATCAAAATAGAGATCGATTGCGTAATTATCCTGTGCCTCCTAATGCCCGAGAATTCAAGGGTTTTTGGGCTGCACTACTACAAAAGGAGGATGGCAGTGAGTCATGTAAAAAGATTGAACCTCCTTATGCTATAGAAACTGTGTCTCTAGCAAATCTGTATGTATGTATAGCCAATATCATGGGTTGTTATCAGTCTCTTCCAACCATGATTAAAGCTGAAATAAAATATTTATGTCATGTAAAAAGAGAGCTGAAAAATTATGACATGATGGTTGACAATGAAGATATTTTGGGCTTTTTTTTAAATACTAATTACTATTGACACATTGACTGAATTGGATGGAACAAGCATGAAGATACCCATAGCTGGAAAAAGAATTAAGCTCTTCAAATCAAGAGAAAGTTCAACATATGAGTTGGAAGATTTGGATGTAATTCAAGAGCATGAAGACATAGAGAAAGAAGAAGAGGTAGAAGATGAAGACATTGACATAGTAGAATATACTTCTTCTAACACTGCAAATCCGTAAGACTTTTACACATGCCAAAGGATGTGTAGGTTAGGAGGGGTAGATGTCGTGCCGCTACACGCACACCGTGTTCAAAAAAATCTAGAATGTGGATTTCTTATTGATTTAGAGAGCCAATGCCATTTTAGACATTAGTTTTAGTATCCATGGTTCAAAAATATTAGATTTTTGGACAAGTTTTACCCCATTTTTGATATTTTAGATATTATCTCTTGTAAAAATCCATAAAACTATAGATAACTTCTAGATTAGGATGATATGTAAAAGAAAGTATGTAGCTTTCAGCCAATTTGAGATGATTTTATGTAAAAAGAGAGATTGACAAAATCGAGCGACGCGCGATCACTGTTTTTAGGCAGTGAATAGCACTCCGAAGGGGGAGATGAAGGAGTGATCTGGTAGAATTCTCTCTATGAGCGGTGGTATTTTACCCCCCTTTTAGAGACAATGGAAGCATCAGATAGGCGATTTGAGCAACATAGAGGAAGGTATTATTTTATACATGTTTTTGTCTATTAGAGTTATATCTTCTCATAATGTTGAAAGAAACTGACAAGCTTCATCTCTGTTAGTATTCTTCTACATTTTCTAATTCTTTTTGGGAGTATTCTTCTACGTCTTCAATTTCTTTGAACTCCTTCTCTTCTGTCCACTCCTCTCCTTGAATCTACCTTCACCCTACTGTCTCTTATCTTCAAGAACTTGTCTTGAAACCTTCAACTGTTCTCTTGTCTCTACCATCTTCAGAGTCTAAGCTCTTGAACCCCCATACATTCTTCTCTCCCCGAACCCCTGTGGTGACCTTCAACCCGACGCACTACAACAATGTGAGTTCAAAAAAATGCAATTTTAAAATACATTTTTTATAAAAAAATTTACATAAAGAAGGGTATAATATAAATATTTTATTTACAGATTGAATAGAAAAGGGTTATGGTTTATTTAGGAAAAATTTACAGATAAGGATATTTATAAATAGGCCTTAAATGCACGTGATGTAGAGAATATACATATAGTAACGTCCCCGAGTAAGTTAGCAAGCTCAACAATTATGGACATTTATATGGATACCTATTTAGATGGTTATGCACATTGTTAATTGGACTATTCACAAGAGAAAAGGAGTCGATTGCTTGTTTAGACCACTGTTAAATACCACTCTCCCCATGCATTAAATTTTTAAATAATAATTTAATTTTTAAATTATTACTTTTTTCCACCTTTCTAAATAGCCTACCAACATCTCAATCCCCACTCTCATGTCGATTGACATCCCTCCCCCCATTCTTAACAAAATATAATTACTCAGTACATTTCTTAGTATCTCCCCTTCATCTCAATAGCTTGACATTTACCCCTTCCTCAATTTTTTCCAACAAACATGCATACACATACTTGGATTGCTAATGTGTTGTTATATGAAATGTGAATTAAGTTTTGTTGTTGTCTGAGAGTAGGTTTTTGGCTTACAATCTAGTTATTCAATTTAAGGGGTATGCTTTCATAATTTATATTTTTGTAGTATTCAGGGATATCAAAGAGAGAGCTTTCCCTTGATGGAATGAAGTAAGAGGAGCTTGAGAATAATTGTGATGATAGGATTTTTTATTTCCTACAAAAGATAGGGAACTCATACAAATTTATATACATTAGGGGGATGATCAATGTCCCTTTTGATTTCCAAGAGCTATTGAGTGATTTTAATGAGAATCTTAGGGAGTACAAGAGTTCTATTCTAGACATGTAGAGTATCTCTTAATTAATAATTATATTCATTCTAATGATGTGATCCAAGTAACCAATGCTCCCATGATAATTTTGATTACCAGGTATTATCTAATTGACAAAGAGTTTAGGAGGCATGAAATAAATTGTATTTATCATAGGGATAAGCAACAATGCCTTTTGATTCGCAAATATATAGGTTTTCTTGTGTTTCTCCAATATATGGAGGATTCCCCTTCAAAGGAAGGGCAAGAGAGAAAGGGAGAACATGCTGCATATATGCATAAAGAGATTGAAGAGAAGGCAGAGTTGTTTTAAGGGGATGTTGAAACTAGTTGGTACAAGGTTTTGATCTTGCTATGTTCACGAGTTAGAACATTACAATGATAGAAGAAGAGGAGATGGAATTGAGTACAAAGATTGAAGAAGGCCCCTTGGATTGTATCCCTACATTTCATACCTACCTTATCAATAAAAAAAAGGTATATATTGCTCAATGATATTCAACATCTTTTTGATCTCAGAGTAGATTACTGTTTAGCCATCCTAATAGCATGGGGCTAGACCAATAAGGATTTCATAAGTTATGAACAATGCCCACTAGCAACTCTAGATGTTGAGGGGGAGAATTTTCTCGATAGCTCCATGGCCTTGCACACATGTATCAATGAAATTGTGGAATATGAGAAGAAGGGGCTACCCCCCATAGAAGAAGTCCTTAGAGGTGCGAAAGAGGCTTGGTATTGAGGGCATGGGATATGAAGACACACTCAAGTAGCCATGAGAGGAGAAGCCAAAGAACTCAATAAATCTCTATGATGAGAACCCTCTTGAAGATGATGAAAACCCATAGGTATTAAAGATATTTCCAAGATCTTCCTAAGCTTAATAGTAGATATTAAAGATAAGTGATTTTAAGATTTTCATTAACTGACAATGATCTTTTTTTTCTTTCTTATGCAAATTGGAATTGAAGATCCTAATAACTTTCTTGGAAGAGCCAAGGGCTCTACGCCACTGAAGCTTGAAAAAAGTCAAGGACTTGCCCACTATATTGGAAGCTTAAATATTCAAATTGTTGTAATTTATCACAATAGATTCTCAAGCGGCCAATAATGGCTTCAAAAGCTATTTTCAAAGTCATTGGATCTAAAGTTCTCAATAGAGGAGTTGAGAAGATAATTTTGGTAGAGAAGGAAGAAGCCTTAAGGGTTTTGGCTACATGCTTAGTTACAGTGGGTCTAAAGCTAGATACTTTGGAGTCCTTAGCTCCTATTTACTCTCCCATCATGTGGGAGACACAAAATATTTGAAGCTTCTCCTAGGCTACAAAAAGCAAGAGTTTTTGAAATGTAGAGGTCTTATTGAGTGGGATGAATCCAAGGATATCTTTGCAAATAGAGATAAACTAAAAGACCCTAATGAATCAAGGGTTTCTTGAAACCCATTTTTTTCCTTCTCTTTATTTATTTTGTAACTATTCTAAAAACCTCTACTTTGCACAAGAGTTTTGATATCCTTCTTTCCTTTTTTGTATAACCATTTGTATGGGTTTTGCTAAAGATGATTTGTTGAATGATGTGGTTGTATGTTTAAGCTTGAATTTATGCCAAATTTATCTATAAAACCATTGAAAGACCACTAATAAATTATTTTCTTTGGCTTTTCTCCTCTATGTTTTATGTGCCTAAAGTATTTTGTTATTACTTGATAATTTAATTTTTCCATGCCTTGGGTTGACTAGATAGATAGACTTCCATATTGTTTGATAAAATATAGAGCATGGTTGTATAAAATATGCTGAACAAGTTTTAAAAAAAGAGATTTAGTTAAAAATCTCATATGAGTTAGACAATGAAGAAATATATCAACTTCTTACCATATAGTGAATGAAGTGTTGATTATCCCAAGCTTCTGTCATTGTCTCTTTGAAAATGTCAAGGAGAGTATTGAAGAGAGAGAAAGAGGAGAGAGAATAATACAAAAGAGAAAGAAGATGAGGTGCAAAAGAGAGAGAAAGAGAGTGATGAGGAGAGAGAAAGACACGGAAGGAGAAGAGAGATGGTTGGAAGCCATGAAAGGAGAAAAGGAGCTAGAGAGGAGCTAGAGAGAGAAGAAGGACCAAGTTTTATTCTTCTGTAAAAATGTGACATCCTATACATGTGTCATTTTCCCTTTTATATGCCCCTAATTCCACTCTTTACATTCTATTGCCACTTGGATGTTTTTATTCTCAAAAACAAAAATAGAATTTATTACAAATTGCAAAGTGGTGGAAAAGGGGCAAAGTACTTTGCATGGACTAAAAACAAATTAGCCTAATCTTCAAGGATTTACAAAAGTAGAACTAGAGGGTTGAGAATCAAGTATGATGAATTGAAAACCATTTGGAAATATGAAAATGAAATCTTGGACCAAAATGTTTCCATCAAGAGCTCCTCCTAGATGGAGACTCCATGCTATCCACTCTCTAGGCCTTGTTGTACAAAATCTATAATAACCTTGGATTAGCTGATCCAAATCAGACATAAGTCACACATCTCTGAAATTAATTCAAAATTAATTATGGCCCAAAATAGAGATTTGTTCTGCAGAGAAACAAAGCCCACTAGTTAGCATGATATTGTCTCAAAATTCTTGAAGGTAAGGACATCATTCCCAAAGTAATGCTAGTCCTTGCAAAGAGTTAAGTCTAGCCCTTAGCCTCCCAAGTCAAAAGGAAAGGTGACTTTCCGTCCATGCATCAAAATCATGAGCACCAAATCATAGATATCATCACTCATAAAATAATATGTATATACTTGTGAATCCACAAAATCATAAGCAACTGAGTCAAATAGAAGCCCATGGTCATGGCATTTCTCATCAAAAGCTTCATAGGCTGCAACTTTAAGCCCTTTATCTTCCTCTTGATCATCATTGAAATTTTCTTCAACATAACTGTCTTTATCCTCTTCATTTGAAAATTTGAGTACCACAAATATCCTTGCATTCTTTGCTCTACATATGCATTTATAATTAGAATGCATTGGTTCATCATCAATAAACATAACCCTTGGGCATGCAATTATTTGATCTGATCACTGGTTAATTGTCGAGCTTTATGGGTTTTAGACACAACATTGTCCACATCATCACTATATAGATCAACAAATAGAATAACCATATTGTTGTCCATGGTACTTATGAGGAGCATATGGTGGTTGAGAAGGAAATTGATGTTGCTCATAGTCATATTGCTGCCCATATAGATAATGGTGTCCATAAGAGAGTGATTGGATATACTCATTGTTGTACATGTTTAGCAATGATTGTAATAAGTCTTGTTGAGATGTTGCATCAACCATAGCAATCGATGCAACCAACATGTACTTATCTTGTACTTGCACTAAACCCTCTTGCAAAACTACATTGTAACCATAAAAATTAATGAAAGCTTCAAAGATGTGTGGCTGTACTAACAACTGATCCATATAGGATGTCAAGTGTTTGGCAAGTGCTTGTTCTATCTGAATGGCATTTATCACTTTAGCCACCATCATGGTTGCATCAAAATCCATAAATGCATATGCCAATACATCAATCATGTCAAGCATGTGAACAATTGACTTGCTAAATTCCATTTCTTGAATGATGCTCATAATATTGCTACTAGATGCCATTTGACTCCTATAATGCACTTTAGAGCCAATATTGCCTTTGTGGCATATGATAAGGATATAAACCATGTGAGCAATATTCTTGCTAAGACATCTCTTGCATCATAAACCATGGTTTTTGATGAAGTTTTCCTAGCATGGTTGCTTGCAATTCTAACTCTAGTAGTAACTATTGCTAATGTTGTTGCCACAACTGGTACCACTGTTGAAGCACCAATGGCATCAAGGGAGTTGAAGTAGAAACCTTATATCCTTATCACTCTAGTTGCATAGATTGCTACTCATGCAGATCAAGCATAATCCAGCAATGCTGAACCAATCTAGTAGTGGTGGACTTGTCATAAGAACAATATTGTTGCTGCCCTGCTTCCTATTAGCAAGAACTATAGCAAGATTCATGAACTCTAATATAAGATTTGTCCTATTGTCTCATGAATAGGTGGTGAAATTTGAAGTCATGGAGCTACATATCAAACTTGTTGCTACACCGTGAGTCTTCCATGTGCATCCACACTACCATATAATAGCCAAAGTGGTTGAGATAACTCATTATGCTTATAGCCATGATCATGTTGAAGTGGTTGCTCATATCATTTCTCATCATGGATATAGTGATGGTCATGCTGCTCATGCCCATGACAATATTCATAGTACTCATAGCCATGATCATGTTGAAGTGGTTGCTCATACCATTTCTCTGATAATACTCATGGTGCTCATACCCATGATAATGTCCATACTACTCATACCCATGATTATGCTCATGATGTTGTTCATAATTGTGCTGCTAAAAATACTCATGGTGCTCATCAAGCTTATATTGATTATGCCTACTCTCATTCTCAGCCCAAAGAATTGATAAGCAAAGGTTGAGATATCTCAACTTTTTTTTCCAACATTCTAGTGCTCATGCTACATCCATGTTAACCTAGATTAGTACCCATGTTAAAGCACTTCATATGCATAAATATGAGGGAAAGTATAGAAGAATGTGACAACAAAATAGCTTCATTGTAGTTTCAAGGTGAAACAGCTAATTTGAAGCTTGAAAGATGGCACAAGGCATTCCACAATGTCAATCCTACCTTTTGGCACCGTTCATTTAAAGAGTAAACAAGTGTTGACTTAGACTTTGAATGTTCTAAAGCCTTCACATGAGAATCAACAAGACTTGTCATAGACGCATCTTCCACTCTCTATATCATAATTAGTCCCCTTCACTCCCACCCCCCCATTCATGGCTTTTGTCAAGTCTAAAGATTTCCCTTCTAAAAAAAATATTATAACTCTTAAAACTAGTTATTGAGATAAATAAGGATTTCAGGATCTAAAGTAGATATCATTAGCCCTTGTATCAAGCTTGTGTGTGAAGAGGCAACTGATGTACATGCCAATTTTTTCCCTTACTTTGACAAGAGCTTTGATGTAATGCATGGTAACTGTTCCAAGACTATTGGAAAAAGAAAGGAAGAGAAAGTACTATGGAGAGTTTGTTGTATTACTTGCAAAGTATATACATGCTCAAATGTAGAATGTCTCATATTCTATTGAGATCAATAGTTTCTTTGACATGTATTCTCACGACTTGCACAGACTAGGGTTTGGAAGTAAGAAACAAATCCTGTTGTTAGGAAGAGCCTTGAAGACTTTCAGCTAAATTACAATTTGATTCTTGTGAGAGGCATTTCATTGATCAAAATTATTGATTCCAATTACACACACACACACACACACACACACACACACACACACACACACACACACACACACACACACACACACACACACACACACACACACACACACACACACACACACACACACACACACACACACACACACACACACACACACTTTTGATCTAGTAAGAAATATTTCACTTAAGACAAATGGAGCCAAAAAGGCTATGAGATAAAAGAAAACACAATATTTAAACCAATAAAAAGTATAATCACAAGACCCTTAATAAATTAATTTTGTTAGAAAAAACAATAAGAGTATATAATGTATCAATTAAAATATTGGAAATGTGTCTTAAGTTAATTGAAAAGGGCACTTGAATAGACATCAAATTTCCTGAATGAGCCTTTATTGGTGTCATCTAGTAATTGTGGGGATAGTCATGAAGCAACTAACCAAGAATGAGTAGGAGAACCATCACTTGATTCCCATATTCTTGAGCATGTTCCATGCTGGGGATTATAGAAAGCAAGTTGAGAGAAAGTAGTGACATTGACCAATAAAGAAGATGGACAAAGTTAGTTTGAACAAAAATGGTAATTTGGTTGAGGTTTAGTTGTAAGGTATTACAATCGTCTAATGACTATTGCGGAAAAAAGAAAGGCACTCAATACTTCCATGACATATATAGCACCTACATCTGTAAGAAACTTTGCAATTATTCGTGATGTCAATATTTCTAAACTTGATGAGATAGATCCCTTGTGTGACAACAAAGGAAGAGCAACATATTGTAAGTTGATTGGGACAAAGCAACATGATGCTTGCTATCATTAGATATGTGTTCTACCTTACCCATGACACACAAATTCTTTATACCTATGCTTGTCCTTAGTACAATCATGATTTCCATCATTAGATATGTGTTCTACCTTACCCACGACACACAAATTCTTGATACATATGCTTGTCTTTACTATAATCTTGATTTCTATGAGTTGTTTATTCTAAGGTTGAGTGACACAAAATCTCATTCTTCCTCCGCTTTCACTACCACATACAATGAATACTCACATCAAATGACATAAAGCAGAGTGGCATACATAAAACTTCAACTCACAAGGATATAATAGCCAAAAATAGCGTGTTTGAGACTTTAGTTCCTAAGGCTAAATCTGCCAATGTCCCTACTAAATCAACCCATCAATTAAAACAAATTGCACTAGTTGAATCCCTAAACCCTTTAGAGACAGCTACTCAAACTCACCTCCAAATCAAACCTACTAAACTTGACCCTCCTTCAAGCCTCCAATATTTGCTACTATGTTGGCTCTTGAGTAGCATGGTTGCTCATTTGGCAAAGAAACTCAATTCCTATGAAATGGAATGGCAACTCCAATTTGAAGCCATATGCACCACTTATGCTAAGTTTTTCACAATGATTAATTCAGGCTTGAGACGAGACGATACAAGTTACTTCCAAATGGCATCCCACTTGGGAAGAGAGTGAACATATCTACCACAAAAGCCTCTTGATTCAAGATAAAGATGCTAATACACTTTCTCCAAAGCAATTGCATTCATGTTGACTTGTTTTCTCTTATGTTTGGCTTGCCTTGGTTAGACCTATCTTCGTAAGTTACTTGCACTTTTTTGCTTTCCACTTCATTCATCTTGGTATTAGCACATAACCTTGGAGCAAGCTACAAAATATACTTTAATTGAAGGATAGAAATTTCATTACATGCTACTTGTGTTTGATCCAATAGTGAATCATGTGCTTCAATATCAAATTTGATTGGACTCCACCTTTTTTCCATCTCCCCAATGATGTCTCTCGAATAACTCCATTTTCCCTTACCCATGCTACTTCTTTCCATCTTCATAAAGTCCACGATTCCTTTCTTCATTAGCCATCATCAACAAAAGAACCCTTGGAGCCATCTTCTAATTAAGTATTAGTTTATGTAAGCATGTGCATCACATACTACTTTCATTATAATCTATTTAGGGTTTTGGTTCCTCAAGGGTGGGGTAACACTTTAGGTATGCAACCCATCTCTTAAACCAACAATATTCTATGTTTTGTGCACAAATTGAAGAATAGCACTCTCCCTTAGGGAGTAAATGTGTGCGAGGTTTTACTTTGTAGGAATTTTTTTTTTGTGGAGACTCATGATCACTATATCTCTTGCATCCATGATCAAATCTCCCATCTTTTGTAACCTCCTCTTCTTTTTCGTAGGCCTCAAGTTCTTTTTCCTAAAAGAACCATCAATCAAATGTCTCTTACCAATAACAACTTTTGAAAGTCATGTCAATGACAATATTATTATCATTGCTATCTACCATAGTACAAACAACATCACCCATACCCCTTGTAGCAAGAATATCATCATCATCATCATCAAGAGTTCTTCATCAGTAATCTATATTAATTCTTCATCAAGACTACCACTTCTTCAAAGCTATTTCATCAACTGTTGCTAGTATTCCATGTTTACTTTTGAAGTGAGTGCCATGGGACTAACACTCATTTTGATTGGGACTAATGTTATGATTTTTGGAGAAGGATTTATTATATTATTATGGACACCTGTATATTATTATTTTACTTCTTGTATAACAAAATATCATGATTATATTATCTTGTTAGAGTAGGCCTAATAATATCCATGCACATTGTATTTATCTCTTGTATTGTATTTCTCGCACTTGCAACGATTACATAGGTTACATGCATGCATTTCTCATTATAGTAATGTAGGCATGGTCTATTTAGGCATTTAAGATGCAAGCATGCTACAAGGAATGATCAATCTAGATCCCACAAAGTGGGCAAGATGACTAGCAAGAGAGGGTGCAAACCCTAATTCACAACTGTGGAAGTCCTAATATGCAAGTGGGATGAAAATCCCAAAAATGCAAGAGTGCAAACCCTAAAATACAAATGGGGCACTACCCTAGAGAAGTGACCTAGCCCTAATCCGAATTTACATCTATATACAAGAGGGACATCTCAGTTGTAATTACCATTTTGGCACATCTATGCTATGGAAGCTTTACTAGTGGAGACCCTTTTGGCACATCCATGCTACAAAAGCTCTATTGATAAAGTCCCTTTTGATACATCCATGTAACAAAACATCTATCAGTGAAACTATTGAAGCTTTCTATTCTCTTCTGCTAATCTATCATCTTACTTCCACTGTTGAGAGTGAGTTAGAGAGAGTGTGAGAGATGTGCTGAGTAAGGAAATGTAAAGCTCTACATAATATTTTTTCTCTTCTTCTTCTTCTTCTTATTCTTATTCTTATTATTATTCTTCTTCTTCTCTACTAGCTTGTTGACTTATTGGTCTGCTTGTGCTAGATGTGAAGGAGTGATGACATCAAATTGTGTTGTTTAGGTCGTGGAACCATCTTTGACCTTCAAGAATTAATACTACAATATGGAAAGGTTAGTTGGTGAGTTCACTACAACTCAAAGCTAGTCTTATGTTCTTCCTTTCGATATCTGGTTAGTTAGAGCAGAGTGTTGAGAGACAAGGTGAGAGATTTTTGCCAAAGTGGGTCAAATGTTGGGCTAAATACATAATAGTTGGGACATGGGATGGGGACATGGTATGAACTTCTATTCTTCTAGAAGTTGCAACTCACTTTGGTGAAAATCTCTCACCTTGTCTCTTGACACTCTACTCTAGCAAACCATGCATCCTCCTCTCCAAACCAAGAAAGCAAGAACAAAAGTCCGGCTTTGAGTTGTAGTAAACTCACCAGCTTACTTTTTTGTCTTCTAATCTGAAGGGTTGAAGACTTGAGGATGGCTCCATGACCCAAACAATATAATGTGATGCTGTTACTCCTTCACATCCACCACTAAGCACACCAACAAGTCGAGAAGCTAGTAGTAGAGAAGAAGAAAAGGGGAGAGTCCCTTGCTTATCACACCTCTCACTCACTCACTCTCTATCACTCTCAATAATGGAAGCAAGATGATAGAATGGAATAAGAGAATAGAAAGCTTTAGTAGTTCCACTTATAGAGCTTCCATAGCATGGATGTACCAAAAGTGTCTCCATTAGCAAAGCTTCCATAGCATAGATATACCAAAATAATAAATACAACTAAGACCTTCCACCCTTATATAGATACAAATTAGGATTAGGATTAGGCCACTTCTCTAGGGTGGTGCTCCATTTGTGTTTTAGGGTTTGTGCTTCTTTTACATTCTAGGGTTTATACCCCACTTCTTGTTTTAGGGTTTTCATCCCACTTTGGATTTTAAGGTCACCAAAACTATGAATTAGGGTTTGGACCCTTTCTTGGGTGTTCTACCCACTTTGTGGGATTTAGGCTATCCATTCCTTGAGCATGCTTGCATCTTACCCTAAATAGACTATGCTTACACCAATATAATGACAAGTACATGTGCACAACCCATGCAACAATTGTGGGAATTATGATAAATACAATGCAAAAGATAAATATAATGTGCATGGATATTATGAGCATGACTCTCACAAAGTAATATAATCATGATAATTCGATGTCTTGTTGGATCAACAAAATGCCCCCAATATTGCGAGTTAAAGTACAACCCTAACTGGATTGGAAAAATCACAATCTTTAATAAGATTGTCCACCAATGTGACAAACTTTAAATCTCCTCTAGTTAAGTGCCTTAAGACTGTTGAGCAGGTAGAATAGTTAGATCCCTGCCAACTTGGGCTTGATAAAAGTCAACCATGTTTGATACTACCACCTCAGGCACAAATGGTCATATTAGGTGTCAAAATTGACACACACTAGTCTATAATTAGATATCCATTAGAGGTTCCTTTAAATCCTAGCACCTATTTGACAAGCAATATGCATTCAGTTCTCTCCCTGATCTTGTTCAAAGAAATGTAGCTATTACAAGACATGATTACAAACATGGATTTAGACTCTCTTGTATACACCTTCTTTCAAAAACAAAAGTATGGAAGTTCATAGAAGATGGAGTGTAAAACTCCATAGGAGCTACACAACAAACATTGTGTGCATGGTCTTGAAGATGCCCATATAAAAACATTCTTAGAACATAGTTATATCTATTTGCATAGAAAGAACCTCTTGTTCATGATCATAGGGTCAAGTAAGGGCTAGTTTAGAGAGGTATACTTCTTTAGAGTTTAAATAGAAATATATTTTATGAGCAATGGGAAGTCTTTAATGAAGCTAGAAAGCCCTTTACCACCTTCAAAGGCTATTGGCAAAAATATATTGCTATGCCTTCTCCACTTTTACCTCAAGCATTTGGCTATTGTAGCAGTGCAGAAGAACTTAGCCTTGAGGAGTGGGTGCTTGAATCTATCCTTCTTTAACTATGAAAAGATATTGGACCTTATCAAGATGGAAATCATAGCATTCTTGTTGAGGTTTCTATTAGACACATTGGTATGGGAATCGTTTCTTACTAATGTCCACTGTAAGGCCTTATAAAGTTTGAGACACTATAACCTTAGAATCCCAAGCTAAAGCATCTACTTTCAAATTCATGAAGTGAAGAATGCAAAGAAAAGTTGAAGAAGAAGAAGAAGAAAGAAAATTATGCACCTTAAAGTTTCTTCAAAGCTATCAACAATGGTGCTCCACTTGTTGCTCATGAGGTGAAGAACGTCTCTACTACAAGATTTGATGGTGATGAGTGAAGATCAAGAAAAGAGATGATAATTTCTTGCTATACACATTTCTTCCATAAAATCTTACCAATACTACTAGAAAAAAGAGAGGAAAGAAGAGTCTATCTCAAAAGTAGCTATTACTTTTTCCCTTCTCCAACTTCAATGAAGTCCATTTTACCAAATACCACTAAAAAATGCCTTTGAAAGTGTGACAAGTTGTTATTTTGTCCATCCACTACTATATTTTCATTTCCATCTTCAAAGATCTCCAAACTTGTCTTCTTCCAATTGTAGGAGACTTCTAGCTATAGAGATATGCCATTAATGGTCTACAATACCTATTGTTGAACTCTCTTGGATTTTTTGTAAGTGAAAACGAGATAGGATATGATAAAGACGACAGGAAAGTGGATCAAAATTTGAGCCCTAATGCCACTAGTAGACTTAAGAGAATAAGAAAGAGGAGAGAGAGAAAAATAGTGTATATGAGAGAAAGATTGTACAAGGAGAGAGAAAGATTACAAATGGAGAGGAAGATAGGAAGAAGAGAGAGAGAAATTGAGAGCCATAATGGATAGGAGAGAAGCTTGAAAAGGGGAAATGATAGAGTTTTATTGCTTAATTGGGTGCTCATATAATTGTCGTTCACATCTTTTATACTACTTAGGTCAATGTGACACTAAGTACTATTCAAATGTCCCTATTTTCTTTTCCTTGTAGTGAGCCTAGAGAGGGATTTTATATTAGGGAGGATAGGGAAATAGCTAATGCCTTTATGATCTATGTACCCTCCATAGTAGGTACTAAAGCTGCTTACATCATGAGCTTCCATGTATAGCATTTGATGGTCTACTATCCTATGAATAATTAGATGCCTATCTTTGATGCCAAATATATAGCTATATAGATAATCATCCATCATCCTATTATAACATGAAATATAAAGCATTTAATACATGGAAGTTAAGAAATGAGTACATGAAATGAAAAAGTGAACATTGCAAATCATATGCATGCAAGTAGACCTCATGTGCAATTATGATCAAAAGAGACATCTAGGGTAGGATAAAATTTTGTGTATGCCATATTACATAGCTAATTAAATTGGGTATGCATTTTGATTTTTTAAATATTTATGTGTTGGGTATGCATTTTGATTTTTTAAATATTAATGTGTTGGGTATGTATTTTGATTTTTTAAATATTTATGTGGACAAGTTTATAAAATAGTATCCTTACTATGGTGAATTACAAGATTACATGTTGATTTGCAACAACCTTACATTTAGAAAAAATAGAAACTTCTACTTTTATTGTGAAAGAGAAGAATTGCTACATGTAGTATTTTAGAAAAAGAATTTCATGATTGATATGCCATTATTGCCTCTTACCTTTTATAATTCCTTCAGGTTTTCTATTCCTAGAATGTTTGAGAGGATGAAAGAAAGTCACTTACATGTTGATCCTTTGATGAGTTAAATGACATGTTGCTTCTTTTTTGTACATGCTAAGAGGAGTCCTTGGAATTTGAAAGTGGAAGCCATCTTCATGTATTAATTGCTCACAATAAATTAAATATGTCACATTTAAGACAAATGTCACCACTCAAGAACTTATAGTGTCCATATAATGCTCCTCCTTGAGAGTTTGGTTTTTTGAACATTGGAAAGTTTTCCTTACATCTAAACACATTTGAAATCATTTGCGTAATGACTCATAGTGACTATTAAGAAAATACTTAAAGCATATGTTTAGGACTCTATATATTATTCCTTTAAACATTTAGTCAACAATCGTCTTTCTATAGATGAGCTTGTCAATGTATTCTTCCCTCCTTTAATCACACCTTTGTAGAAGAATGATGTAAGTGCACACTAAATGTTATTATAGCCAACTCATGTGATGGTACACATCTATAGAAAGTGACTACCTAGAAAATTAATGCACAAAAGATCAAGCCTAATCACTAATGAAGCATAGAGTATATACTTGGTCATCACAAGAAGTTTTTGTTTCCAACTAAACCACTATCATTAAAGTCATAAGACAACATTAGACTTAGCTATCATGTATAATCTTAAATAATACTATAGTTTAGAGAAATTTGATGAGTAGCTATTGAAGATGCAATCATAGTATCCTAAAAAATGAATCCTATGACTAGGTTTCATTTGGTGTAAGTTCAGCTCCAAGCACTAAATAAGAGAGCTATGATGATCACATTAGAATCATGAAGTTAGTATTACATATGTTTGACATATCTACTTCTTAAATAGAGAAAAAAAGATATATAATCTAAGTATGGAATATGATGGTTAACTTTTTTAGAAAGTAGATATATAGAACGTATGAAATAAATGGTGGTCATATAAAATACACTTCACACAATACATGTGACCCTGCTTTTTTAAAAGCCTATTTTGATGTCCTCCTATTTTGATGACATTAGAATCATGAAGTTAGTATTACATATGTTTGACATATCTACTTCTTAAAGAGAGAAAAAAAGATACATAATCTAAGTATGGAATATGATGGTTAAATTTTTAAGAAAGTAGATATACAGAACAGAACGTATGAAATAAATGGTGGTCATATAAAATACACTTCACACAATACATGTGAACCCCCTTTTTTAAAAGCCTTTTTTAATGTCCTTGTATTTATTCATGTACAACCATGATGGTGTGCATTTAAACCTTTCATTGTCAACTTTGAGGAAGATAATAGTTGAATATTTCATGTTGGTAAGTTTAGGAAATTTTGACATTTTTCTTTGGATATATGAAATTCCCTATAAAAAGTTATTCATTGTGAAAAGACAAGTCAAGTTTTGAGAATTAGTTCCTTTTAATGAAACCTTTCGTAAAAAAATCAAAACATCTTAACAACATGCCATATTGAATATTCATGGATATGTTTATAGTGAAAGGCTTACATTTTTGGAGCCAAGGCTACTCACTTTAGCATTGCAACTTGGAATTTTATCATCAGAATAAACCAACTCAAGCTTTCCTCAGGAAAAAATTTCACCTCAAGAAGCACTACATAAGTGTTGGATCAATTCACTAGAGATATAAAGACCCAACCAAACTACCTTAACTATTGATTGGACATGATGTTCTCTTTTTTCTTTAATTGATTCACACATTCATGCTAGGTATCATAGATTTCTAGCTACGGAACATGCTTTAAAGCCAATGATGAGTATGGTACATTCCTAAATGATACATGTTGTTGGTAAAAAGGTTCAAGCTCATTCAAAATGTTGTGTGAAATTTCAACATCCAAGTGAAGCAAGGTTAGACTACCCATGTGCCCAAAAACGAAATTGCTTGGAAACATTTGTTCATAAGCAATGTAAGGCTAAGAGAAAATGTGTGTTTCTATCAATGCTATGTACTGAGATGTTTGTTTCTCATCTCAAGGAACTAACAACTAGCAAGTGAATCCACACATCTAAGGTTTGCAAGTTAGTATCTTATGTACTCAAGCTTACCATTTCTTTCTAGTAGTTGGTCAAGCCTAATGTTGTTTGATGAGACGTGAAGATTCATAAAAAGAAGCACAAAGTCATTTTACATTGCCAAATATTAGGAAGTTTTTACTAAACAAACAAACTAAAGTTCACATGGTATGTGAAGGGGCCCACCCGATCAAGAATATACTCACATAAAAATGGAAAGAGTACAATGTTTTAAGCTTACAAAATGTGAGGCCATGAGGTTTGGTGCAAGAGTGCAATTGAGTCAAAAAATCTTTTGGGAGTTCCTCTCCTCTCAACTCGTCCATATCTAATAGATACTCTCTTGTTTTCTTTCTTGAAAACTTGCTATCCTTTTTGCACATTTATTTTTCCTCTTATCCTATAACAAAAAGTTGCAAATAATGATGTTGATGGACATAATTTTTTTCATCTATATATATATATATATATATATATTGCACATTAAGGGCCCACTTCTATACATAATTTTTTTGTCTTTTGCACAATAAACTAACTCTCTAACACAATTTCACGAACTTGATCAAACTTGATTCTACAAGCTTCTAAGAGCCAATAACAATAGTACCTATATATTCAAAATAGGACTTCATCGACAATTCGTGACTCCAACTTTGTACTACTAGAAGTCAATCTCAATATGAACCACAACATAGAAACCACCTTGGAATAGAGTGTTTCTATTCTTCTTCTTCTTTTTTCAAAGTTGGGTATGCATGATAACTTTTGCAAGCACTATCACAAGCCTAAACCCTTTCATCCATGGTTCCATTGGACAAGTCTACTTAATTCAACTTCCTTGGATTGATAACTCTGAGAAGATATGGTAGGATTAGGCACTAGGCACCTCATATAGGGACCAAGGTAACCTAGGACTTGAGAAAGGATAACCCTACCCTAACCCAAAATGAAGTAGGAACTAAAACACGAACATAATTTGTTCATAAATGGTGGAAGTGAAAAGCCTATAAAAATAGGATTTTTCTCATGATGGATGATTCATATGTTGGATGAACTGATCGATTTCCATGTTAAGATGCATTCCACTTTGGTTTATTCTCAAGGAGTCCACCTTATACAACATATAAGATACCACGTGAGTTCAAAGGAAAGAGTTATTTATTTAGTAAAATTTATAGGATTATATTTACAAAAGGGGTTTTTTAAATTATAATTTGAAAAAAACCCGTAAGTTTAGAAAAGGAAAAGGGGTCATTTTATGGCCTTATGGCATGTAAAGAAAGGGTGTTTCTTAATACCCTTTGAACACACTTTATATTATAGGTGCACCCCTTGGGGGTTCATGCTAATTGACATCAAGGTATGACAAACATCCAGTTCAATGCATATGGCCATTTATGTTGATGGCTTAAGAAAATGATGTCCCTTTTTATATTCTTGAAAATGTAATAAAGTCTTGAAATGGTGCTCATTCTTTTAAAAAAAATAAGAATCTTTGAATTTTAGATCAAACTTTTAAAAAATACCAAGGATGATAAAAATTTTCTCAACTACTCATACCAAAATGGTTTTCTTTAAGATAGAAATCATAATGCTCCTATAATCTACAAGTTGATGAGATTATTTATGTGGATTACACAACCTTTGCAGGTTTGGATATGATACTAAGTGCTTGAGAGGGAATTTTGAGATTGGTTATGAAAATGATTACAAATTATGACAGATGGAATCATCTTCCATGATAATTAGTTGTCTAGATATTACAAGTTTCTTCTACTTCTTTCATCCATCATGTGGGCTATCTCTTACATTATACACATTGTAGCTCATAGGTGATCTTTATTGTTTAAATATTTTTGAACAACTTCTTACACATTAAATGTCAAAAACCTTAGATTTTCTAGGAAAATCCTATTAATGAAGCTATAAAAGAATATGTTGTTAATTAGGGGGTTTGGGGAATTTTATATCCTTTACTCTCCTTTGAGAAATGGAATTATAAGCACTCATTATAAAAGTATGCTTAAATTCACTACAAGAGAATGGGGCAATAGCGACGGCCATTTGCGACGCAAAAAAGCGGTGTTGCTAAAAGCGTCGCTATATGTGTCGCTATTTGCGTCTCTATATGCATCGCTAATATTAGCGATGCATATAGCGACGCAAATAGCGACGCATATAGCGACGCATATAGCGATGCAAATAGCGACGCATATAGAGACGCAAATAACGACGCAAATAGCGACGCCGGTCTGGGGAAAAAGTTTCGAAAACCCGAGCGTAACATTCGCCGAGAAAACATTTGCGAGAAAGAATGAAAGAGAGAGAGAGAGAGAGAGAGAGAGAGAGAGAGAGAGAGAGAGAGAGAGAGAGAGAGAGAGAGAGAGAGAGAGAGAGAGAGAGAGCTCATCACCATGCCGCCTCCGCTATATATGAAGAAGAAAGAGAAGTGTGCAACGGAGAAGGGAGGGAAGGTGCAAAGAGAAGGTACAAAGGGTTTCATCTTCAGGCCTTTGAGGTAGGTACATTGCCTCTTCTTGCTTTATTTTTGTGTTATCTTGTTTTCTTTTTTTATTTTTCTTTGCAAAGAGATACATGGAAAGAGAGGGAGGGAGGAAAGAAGGGAGAGAAAGAGAGAAAAAGGTAAAGAAAGGAAATAAAGAGAAAGAGGAAGAGAGAAATGAGAGATGAAGGGAGGGAGAGAGGATGAGTGAGAGAAACAACGAGAGAGAGAGGGGGAAAAAACAAAAAGAGAGGAAACAAAGAAAGGGAAATAGAGAGATAAAGAGAGGGGGAGAGAAATAGAGAGAGGAAGAGGGGAGGTGGAGAGAAATAGAGAGAGGGAGAGGGAAGGAAGAGAGGAGGAGGACGTAGAAAAGAAGGGTGAGGTAAAGAGAGGAAGGAGAGTGAAAAGAAGAGAGAGAGAGAGAGGGAGAAAGAGAGATAGAGAGAAAAAATAGAGAGCGAGAGAGAGGGAGAGAGAAATAGGAAAACAATGAGAGAATGAGAGAGAAGATTAATAAAGAAAAGTAAAGGGCGAGGGGGGAGAGAGAGATATAAAAGAGAGGTGGGGTGACATTTCTTTCAATATCTTTGTTTTTTAAGCTTTTTATTTTCTATCTTTGATTGTCTTTGCAATGAGATGAGTTGAGTGAGAGTGGGGAGGGAAGGAGGGAGAGAGAGAAGAAGGGAGGGGAAGGAAGAGAGAGATGGAGAGAAATAAAAAACAGGAGAGAGAGGGGCTTCATAAAAATTTGTCAAAACCCGAGCATGGCATTTTACAGGTTTGTAAACAAGCAAGAGAGAGAGAGAGAGAGAGGCCGTTGCCACTGCCACCATCCATGAAGAGGGAGGAGACAAGTGTAAAGGAGAAAGAAGGAACTCCCAAATGAGAAAAAAATGGGAGAAGTACGAAGGGATTCTTCTTCAAGCTTTGAGGTAAGTGCATTATCTATTCTCTCTTTGTTTTTCTCTTTTCTTTACTTCTCTCTTTCTTTTTGTTGATGAAGAGTGTATTGAGAGAAGAAGTGAGAGAGATCAACATGTACAAGGGAGATTGAGAGAGAGAGAGAGAGAGAGAGAGAGAGAGAGAGAGAGAGAGAGAGAGAGGTCGCTGCCACCGCCAATCCACCACAAAAAGAGAGGGGACAACTGCAAAGAAGAAGGAGGGAGCCCGTGAAGGAGAAGAAGAAGGAGAGAAGTGCGAAGGGATTCTTCTTCAAGCTTTGAGGTAAGTGCATTATCTATTCTCTCTTTGTTTTTCTCTTTGAGGTCAGTGCATTATCTATTCTATCTTTGTTTTTCTCTTTGTTCTTCAAGCTTTGAGGTAAGTGCATTATCTCTTCTCTCTTTGTTTTTTCTCTTTTCTTTACTTCTCTCTTTCTTTTTGTTGATGAAGAGTGTATAGAGAGAAGAAGTGAGAGAGATCAACATGCACAAGGGAGATTGAGAGAGAGAGAGAGAGAGGTCGCTGCCACCACCAATCCACCACAAAAAGAGAGGGGACAACTGTAAAGAAGAAGGAGGGAAACCGTGAAGGAGAAGAAGAAGAAGGAGAGTAGCGCGAAGGGATTCTTCTTTAAGCTTTGAGGTAAGTGCATTATCTATTCTCTCTTTGTTTTTCTCTTTTCTTTACTTCTCTCTTTCTTTTTGTTGATGAAGAGTGTATAGAGAGAAAAAGTGAGAGAGATCAACGTGCGCAAGGGAGATTGAGAGAGAGAGAGAGAGAGAGGTCACTGCCACTGCCAATCCACCACAAAAATAGAGGGGACAACTGCAAAGAAGAATGAGGGAACCCGTGAAGGAGAAGAAGAAGAAGGAGAGAAGCCCGAAAGGATTCTTCTTCAAGCTTTGAGGTAAATGTATTATATCTTCTCTCTTTGTTTTTCTCTTTTATTTACTTCTCTATTTATTTTTGTTGATGAAGAGATGTATAGAGAGAAAAAGGGAGACAGATCAACACAAGGGAGATTGAGAGAGAGGGAGAGAGAGAGAGAGAGAGAGAGAGAGAGAGAGAGAAGCTGCCATTGCCACCACATCCACTAAAAGAGAAGGGACAACTACAAAGGAGAAGCCAACCTCTGTCTCTTCTCCATCTTGCCCTCCTCGAGCTTGCATGGCAGGCACCAAGCAAGCCTGTCCCCGTTTCTCGGCCATGGAGAGGCCTCATGCCAAAGCCCGCCACTTGGAATACAAGGTGGAGCCTCCTCTAGTGCAGCAATAGGTACTCCCCATAGAGCACAACGACCACCAGAGAAGAAGAGGAGATGGAAACTAGGCACGAGTGTGAGATAGACCACCAGAGAAGAAGAGGAGATGGAAACAAGGATGAGATACTCGATGTCTTTAAGAAAATGGGTTTATAAAGAGAAATGCAAGTCAGATGGTTCGTTGGAAAGGTATAAAGCCCGGCTCGTTAAAAAGGGATATGCACATCAATATAGCCTAGATTATGAGGAGACTTTCAGCTTGGTTGCTAAGATGGAAATGGTGAGAATAGTCATTGCATTAGTGGCTTCTAAGGGCTGAAAATGATGAAAAGTGGATGTCAAAAATGCATTCATGAATGGTGACTTGCTTGAAGAGGTATATATGGAGTAGCATGAGGGTTATGTATACAACCTGAGGTGTACATGGATACTAGCTAGCAACCCCGTCTATCATGCTAGATCCAAACACATAGAGATTCATTACGATTTCATAAGAGAAATGGTACTTGTAGGACAGATTGATCTACTTCATGTGAAGACACAAGACCAGGTAGCCGATATCTTTACCAAATCACTTGGTAAAGAGAAATTTGTTTGTTTCATGGATCTACTTGAAGTACAGTAACTAATCTGAGCTCAAGAAATGGAGTTTGAGAAGGGGGAGTATGACCTTGATTCTTTTGATCTTAAAACACCTCCATCCATTGAGATTGAGGGTGAAGACAAGAAAGAAGAGATAGAAGATGACTTAGACGTAGGTAAAAACAAAAAGGAATAAGTAGAGCTTAGAGACACTACCACTCCCTATATAAGGGTTTCTGGCTCCAACACCATGGTATAACTCTTACAGATGTCCAAATGCTCCCCCAAAAAGACTTGAACAATGTTGGAATAAGCTGGAGTAAGCAGAAGGTCAATGGGACTTATTCATACCTCAGGGTTCTGACTATAATCAAAGCTTGAAGTGAAGCTCTTCTTCTTGGGCCTAACAAGTGATAAAAATAGCGACGCTAATAGCGATGCCAATAGCGACGCATCGATCGCGTCACTAATAGCAACACGAATAGCGATGATGGGGATAATTTTTTCCATGAATAATTCTGTCGCTTTAAACGTCGCTATTGGGTCTACATGTTGTAGCGATTCTAAAAAATAATTCGTGGGGGAAGGCATTCAAAGTATAAAAAATAATGCATGGGGGAAGCCATCATGGTCATTTTTTACATCCTCCATAGTATTTCTTTTAAGTTTCTCTTTAAAATATTTGTACCTTAACTATTAGTTCTTTACAGTTTGATTCTACACTTATGATCCTTATTTCCTACTTTTTTTCATTAACATATTGAGCTTTATTTCTAAATATAAGGTGTAGTGCATGTTGTACCTGCCAGAATGGCTTGGTTTTGTTTTGAGTAGGGTTTAACCATGCTTCAAATGTGCATATTTTGTATCCTAAGTAAGATGGAATTTGAAACTTGTAACCATAATAACTCATCTAGAAAAGCTCCATGAAATATATGTAGCATGTTCAAGTTTAGTGGTAATATATAAGGGTTATTTATCTCCTTACGAGACCTTTTCCCTTCTAATTGTGCACACTCTACTCTTGTCTATTGTAGGGAATCCCTCTCTATAAGACACTTGATCCTAAATTTCATAAAGAGTGTGAAATGACAAGGAGAAAGTGTCAACCCTCTTCTAGAGCATAGCCATTCACCATTTCATATTAAAATGGGTTTGGCTTTCATTCTAAACCCTATTACACCCTCTACAATTCTAAAGTGGAATAACTACCCAATGGCGGTTGACTAGGTGAGACCTCCACCCTCTTGATTCCAACCCACTAATATCGTATATTTCAAAGTGTTTTAACTACTATAATATTGTGTTTAACATACATGATCTTTCAATGCATCCTTAATAGATGTTTTTTAAAGCAATTTCCTATGAGAACCAATAATGCACAAAAGACTTGCTTTAACAATAAACAAAACATTTGTCAAATTAATTGTTTTTATAAAACACCATTTCAATAGGACAAAAAGAGATCGATTGATAATCTAGGATTTGACCTTCTAGTCTTTAATCAGGCATTCTTAAGGGACCACATGTCTCATCCCACACGAGCATGCCAAGCATCAAGATAGTCAATCAATCTCCCCAAGACAAAAACTAAACCACTCCTTTGAGGGATGCCAAATGTGTTAGAAGACTGGAGGTAAAATAGAGGCAAAAGGGGTGAAGTAGAACTAGAGAGCTATGTGCTCTCATATTCTTTTCATTATTCTTCTATAGTAATGTACAAGTTTAGTCTACAATAGTGTAATAAGATAGGTTTAACTATTTACCACAATCAACTAACTAGAGTTAACCTATTGGACTTATTTATGAAGTCACACATGGCTAGTAATAGCTAGCCTACAATTGTTAATGTTGGAATAAGATTAGCTTAACTCTTCTAACAAGCCCCCTCAAGCTCAAGAAAGACATTGTATCCCAATTAGCTCTCTAAAGTGATTGAACTTATTGTTACCTAGTGACTTGGTAAAGATATTAGCTACTACTTGGACTTCAATTTTGACATGCAAGAGATCTATATGCCTTGCAAGTACCATCTCTTATATGAAGTGAAAGTGTACCTCTATGTGTTTAGTTCTAACATGATATATAGGATTCATACCTAGAAGTATGTTACTCATATTGTCAATACAGTGTGACTCGAGCATCTCCATGCATACCCAAATTTGTCAATAACTTCAATAACCAAGCAATCTCACATGTTGCTAATGCAACAATTCTATACTCTAGTCTTCTACATGAACTGACTGATAAGTTCAACTAAGTAACTAAGATCAAGCCTAGTGATGGTAACCTGGTAGATGAGACTTCCCACCATCTATCTGTACATAATAATATCTAAAATTTCAGCTTGAATATTCACACCTAGCTTAGTATTTTGATCCAATGGAGTATCCAAGGGTTTGCAATATTCATAGCATATTTCTTCAACATCTGGAGTGCCTACTATCTTTACATTAATTAGCCAAAGTCCATTAGTTGAATTTACAACCTCAATGCCAGGAGAAAAAATCAATTCTCCTAGAATCCTTCATATCAAATTCAATTTTGAGCATGGTCATAACATCATGTATCCCAATATCATTCTCTCCTATAATGATCAAATCATCTACATAGATAACTAGTACCTCAATGTCAATAAAAAAAAACGTTTTGCCAAATGCTTCATATCAAATTCAGTTTTTAGCATGGTCATAACATCTTGTATCCTAACATCATTCTCCCCTATAATGATCAGATCATCTACATAGATAATTAGTACCTCAATGCCAAGAAAAAACTTTAGTTCTCCCAAATTCTTCATATCAAATTCAATTTTTAGCATGGTCATAACATCATGTATCCCAATATCATTCTCCCCTATAATGATTAGATCATCTACATAGATGATTAGTACCGCAAGTCCTACATATGTTTTTTTCATAAAGAGACTATGATCAACCTTGCCAACTACAAATTCAAGACCCTACAAGTAAGTGCTAATCTGTGCATGTCAGGCTTTTGGAGCATGTTTGAGCCCATAGAGTGCCTTTTTTTTGGCTTATAGTTGTAATGCAGATGCTGAGGGTGTACATTCCCTTTTGGATAATCCATGAACACATATTATACTAAGCCTTAATTTAGAAATGCATTCTTAATATCCATTTTCTATAATTTCTAGCCCTATACTGTAGCCAATGCAATCACTATTTTGATAGTTTCCATTTTGGCAACAGGGTTGAATGTCTCTTCATAATCTAGACCATACTATTCTGAATAGCCTTTTGCCACTAACTTTGATTTATACCATTCAATGCTAGCATCAAACTTGCACTTAACTTTGTAAACCCATTTCCAGCTAATTGACATCTTACCATTAGGGCGCAATGCAACCAATTTCCAAGTTTGATTTTCAACTAGTGCATTCATCTCCCCATCCATTCCTTTACACCAATTCTTGTTCGTGACATCTTCACTAAATGTAGCAGGTTCTTTCTATTCCATGACATTTGTCATATATGCATAATGATTTGCTAAAAATCCATTGCATGTGAGCCTACCAATAGGGTATCTTACCCTCTTTGATAATCTCACTTTTGATGGACTACTTGATTCCCCTTTCATGAGGCAGTACATATCTAGTCTATCTAACTCTAGGAGTACACACAAATGTAATTCCAAGCTCACTATCTAAGCTATTAGTCAAATCATATCTAGAATTCAAGATCCTAGGAGAATCATTCAGAACTTTCACTTTTACTTTGCCTTCTTTGCCTTCTACTTCATTTCTCCCCCTCACTAACATAGTGCTATCAGTGGATGGTGATGCATGCCTACACAACTTCCTAGTCCAAGGCAAAACACTTGGAGATACATCACTTGTAGGCATAGACATAGTAGTACTCTACTATGAAATATTAGTAGATACCTGATCTAAATATATGTCACATGGAATAACAATAGATGAACCATACCATGATGCCAACTCATTAAAGATAACATCTTTGCTAATTACTATTTTGCATGTAGATGGATCAAAGCATTTATATGATTTTTACTCCTAAGAATAGGCAAGGAATACATATTTCTATGCTTTAGGATCCAACTTCCTTCTGTTCGCATCTCGAATGTGTACATATGCAATGCAACCAGAGAATTTCAAATGGTTGATGTCTCTCATTCAAATGGAAAAAATACCTCCCCTCAAAAAAGGTATGGTTTACTTTCACATAGTCTAGATGACTAAACATTTAGATTGAAATTCACTGCCATGTTCCTACAATGTTACTAGTGAGTTGAAAATGTGAACCACACATGTCAATAATATTGCAACTTGCAAAAAATTCAATTAGTTGTTAAACTTGGATGGGGTCGATGTGCCGATACAGCTTTTGATATGATATTATGTCATGAATCCGTACACTAGGAGTATGATTCAACACATACATAGTTGTCACTATAGATTTAGCCCAATAATATAGTGGTACATTCTTCTCATTAAGCATTGCATGAGCAGTTTTCATAAGAACCATAATCTTCCTTTCCACTGCTCCATTCTACTCTAGAGTGCAATTGCAAGTAAGATACTTGCAAATGCCATTCTATACCAAGAATATATCAAACTCATTGGATACATATTCACCACTGTTAACCCCAACACGAAGAAAGGAAAAGGAAATAAAAGAGACGTAGGGAAAAGGTGGAAAAAGGTAGCCCGACTGAAGAAAGAATAGGAGAAAAGGCCAAAAGTGCAAGGGCAACCTTAAAAGGCCAAGGCAAATACAAAAGGGAAAAGGCGCACCCTGAAATCTTGTAAAAGAGCGCCGGGCTCTCACCCGTGCAATTTGTAAATGAAGATGGGCGGTGGAAAGGAAGCTAGGAAGATAGAAGGACAAAGGGAAAAAGGGCCTAGGCTATGGCCGGCCATATAAAAAGGGGAAAAGGGGATGACTGCCCAAAAGGGATTTAGGGTTTTGTATATAAAGTTGAAAAGTGAATGAGAAGCTCATTCTTGTGTGTGGCCAAAAGTAGCTCTCCTCTTCTTCTTCTTCTTCTTGTTCTTGCTTGCTTGCTTGAGCTTGTGCTTGAGAGAGGGAGTGTGAGAGTGTGAGGGAGTGAGTGTGTGAGGGTGAGGGACCGAGGAGGAGAAGCTCTCCATCTTCTCCTCTCTTCTTCTCTTCTCTTCTCTTTTCTTGTCTTGCTCACGGCAATGGAGCTTGGGGTGTGGAGCTTGAGGATGGAGCTTGCTTGAAGCTTGCACTTGGATCGTGGAGCTACCAGAGTGCGCGGGAGAGGAGGTAACTCAAACGGCATGGAGGTAAGCTCACTACACCCGTAGATATGGATGGCGCGTTGGTTATGTGAGAGGTAGCCATTAGTGCTCGGCTTGGAACGCTTGAACAATAAGCGGTCCGTGGGTCTTGGCGGTTGAGTGAAAGCTCCCACATTTTGGTTCCGTTGCCGGGACCAATGGATTCAAGCCTTGAGCATTTGCACGCTTCGAATCGAGCATCAAAGTAAGGGTTTCCCCGAACCGGTGCTTGAGATAGGTAGGAAGCGAGGGGGTTGAAGATGGTATTCGATCTCCTTGGCAAGTAGGTTTGTTGTTTTTCTTGAGATTTATGTTGTGAGATGGAGTAGTGTAGGTATTTACTTTGTGATTTGGATGCATTAGAGTAGGAGAAAACAAAGAAAAACAAGGAAAATAAGCATTAGGGTTACTATTGCAAAACAAGGCAGAAACAAGGCAAGAATCGTGCAAAAGTGATAAAAAAACTTACTTGTGATGCCTAAGGTCGGTAAGTGAGCTATTGGGGTTGCCAATACCATACTTGGAAGAGGGTATAAGGGCCAGAAGTGGCAAGAAAGGCCACATTGTGCAGTGCAGGGTTTCAGGAGAGTAGGAGAGAAGAGGAAAGCTTGGCGAGGAAATCCGCTTCGATCTTGGCATCAAGGAGATCGTCCCAGGTAATTCTACACCTTCCCCTACAGTAGTAGGACCAATCTGGAGTTGCACAACAAGGGGGAAGACCCCTAGCATCCTGCACGTCGAATTTAGCGAGCGGCGGCAAAAACACGCGCGGCATTCGGCGCGTCCGAGTCACGTCGACTCGGGTTCGAGGCTCGGACTCGGCCCTCGGACCACTTGGTCCACTCGGCCAACCCTAGTCGACCTCGGACTGTCCGAGGAAACACCCGTCCGAGACTCAAATTCGGCCATCAGCCATGTCCCACCTAATTCGGCCCTCCACCCGCCTCGGCCCGGCCGACTCGGCCCAAAAGCTCATTCGGCCGTCCGAGCAACCCACTCGGCCCAGCCGACTCGGCCCTTGGACATCCAGATTCGGACTGGCCAAACTTGACATTCGGACCAATCACATTCGGCCCTTCCAACTCAGCCCTCAGCCCGTCCGAGTGACCCACTCAGACCCTGCAATTCGGACCTATTAGGCCGAATTTAGATTTTCTCAAATTTTAACCTGAAGACAGGGAAATCAACTGAGAAATCATACAGAGCCGAAACCATATCATAGATCGATCATTGGGTTGAAACGTAGAGCAAATAGTTCAAAAGTTGGCTATAAACTGTCCTCCAAATTGTGCATGGATTTTACCGTGACAGCCCTGCGGGCCAGGGGGGACTGCCCCCCCGGACCCCCGCAGAGGGGGCTCTGCCCCCTCTGCACCTCCACCAGGTAGGTTGGAGAGAAAATGCGTGTCGTGATAGGTCTTCCAAATTGGACCCTAGTGAAGTAATGGCTCTACACGAGCATGGATTCTCACTTGTAAAAGAGCAGCCAAAAGCCCATATCCGAATAGAGACAAACAGAGACCCTAGAACCTCAATGGGCCCATCTAGCCAACAAGGGCAAAAAGGCCACACTGCAAAAACACATACGTGTTGCATTCGGACTGCATCTAGTCAAGCGGAAAGCAACAATATCAAGCTACAATAGCGAGAATGACTAGATATGACAGTCCTGACGATAGATGCTCCTTGAATAGCACTACACTGACGATCCAAGGCACCAGTGGAGAATCCACATCCGGTCGTATAGTTGGGGACTCAAGGGCATTTGTCAGAAGGCTTAAATTTACAAGCCAAGACTTGGAAGATGAAGACATAGTACCACCTGCTTATCTTAGGGTCAAACTCACCGTAGAAAGAGAGCATAGTGTTGATGCTCTCATTGACGAAGAAGCAGATTTCAATATCTTGACTTACGAAGCATGGACTCTACTAGGTCAGCCAGAGCTCAGACCGATTGATGCAACTCTTAACCCTTACGGGGAACACCCACAAGCACTTCTAGGGAAGTGGAGAATCCTTGTAACTATTGAAACAGAAAGCTTGCCAGTCCTGTTCTATGTTCCTCCAAATAGCGAGAATTGTGGAAAGGAAATCCTCCTAGGAAGGCCCTTCAAAAAGGCAACAAAGTGTGAAGCCGATTATATAGCACAGAGAATACACCTAACACTACCAAGTGTGAGGATAATCACGACTTTTAGCAAGGGTGACCTCGCCAAACCTCAAGGGAAGGGCAAGGAGCATTCTGACATACCAAGCAAGCCTAGTAATGAGAGCAAGGAGTTGTTGAAAGAGTTGATACAAGCACAGGTCGAACAACGAGAACCAGTGAGTGAGGCCATGCTTGAAACAAGAAGGTCAAGAGATAATGTCAAGGACAGGCTTTGGACTTACAAATATCGTAGAAGACCCCAAAAGAAGCCCAAGCCTTATAGACGCAGGCATCGATGGAGGGTTAGCACAACGCCGCGATGGATATCCAAAGAGTTGCTACGTGCTCAGGGGTACTACGCAGGTAACCGATGGATTTGGGTACCAAAATCCCCTGCTATACCACCTCTATCAGCTGAAGGCCAGAGTGCATCAAAAGCAACGAAGTACAAGAGGAAATATAAGAGAAACTCTAGGTCTCGAGGAAAGAAAGCAAACATGAGTGTTCGAAAGAAAGAGCCTCAACCTAGCATGCTTAATAAGCAGATGACATATGTAGCCATTGAGCATGCACAAAAGCCATTAGTGCCCAAAGAGCCTTTGATTCCCCAAGAGGATAAGGGGCACCACGCTACTTGTAAGATGGCTAATGGCTCAACAAAACAAATGGCACAATCGCCTAATAGCCTCAAGCAAATTCTCCAGTCAGTGCCAAGCCCACGTACGAGTCCCAAATCTCCTACATCCCCTTCACCCAAACAGACACAGGAAGCACTACAACAGTTGTTAAGGGCGACTGCTCAATTCCAATCTCTACCTCCATCTAAGCTTCCAACCGTCAAAGAGGTGGGACAGGGCGCCATCTGTAGCTCTCGACCCAAGGATGTGCCTGAGCCACCTAACGTGACTGGATCAGCTCATGTTCGATCTACACAGATGAGTGATCAAGAGCCAACAAAACGCACAACCACTTCTGATCACCCTAGGGACTTGACACCGCAATCCACCAAGGGTAGCCAACCCACTAAACGAGTTGCTACTACTTCCAATCAGGGATCACAGCAGTCATAGCCCTTGGCCGTGACAATGCCCCTTGTGGAACATGTCCTTAGAAGTTTACTTGTGGAGGAGGTGTCACAACCAACTTCCTCGACAACTCCAACACTTTCAAAGTGCCTAAATCCTAGGTTGGAGGAGTTACATGCAAGGGAGTTGGCTGAAGAGCTAGTAGACTCCCTGAAAAGGGAGGCAGGTGTGTCCTCACAGCTTGGTAAGGCTAGTCAGTAGGCCACGACTTTGTCCCATGAGGACACACTAAACCAAGGTCCTGAGCCATTAGATGCACCTGCGCTGACCAAGAAAAGGAGGAGAAAGCAACGAAGACAACAACAATCACAGGTGGTTGTGGACCCCAAGAACATTGAGACGAAGAGCGCTGGAGAACCGATGAATAACGCATCGAGTCCATCCACCAATGAACCCATCAATGCCTCTCCTAATAGCGGTGAAACCTCAGACACATCCACGTGTTCTGAAAAATCAAAGCAGCTATTACCGTCAATAGTTGCCCGCAACACTCTATCCATTGACAATAGAACTCGCATTGACTAATCAAGAGTGGATACAACGTTATCACAACAGGGTGACAAATCCATACCAGTCACATCCGAGAAGAACCATGACAAAATGGCAGCAAAACCTTAGGAGAAACGCGAGAATCCCAAGAGCATAAGAAATCCTAGTGTGGACCAATCTTGCTCATCTAGGCCTGAGCCCCCAACCATGCTAAAACCTAAGGAAACTCTTAGAACTTTGCAGGAGATAGCAATCGAGCAAGCCCTCGTTGAGCATAAAAGTGTCACAGAATGCTTAACTGAGTTGGATGCTAAGCTCAAAGTAGTAGCACGTGTCTACGTCCTTGCGGACATGGGCACAATCCCCAAGGAGCAGCTTGGAGATTACTTGACCTTTCCTTTATCTTGGGAAGAGCAGGAACATCTTAACGAGCACTATGACAAGTTCCTGTATGAATGCATGCGACTCATCCCTGACGAGGAAGCCGATGAACTGCGCTTAACTGTCACATTCAATGAAGTGCTCTGCCGACCGAATCTCGTAGACATAGAGCAACTAAAGCGACTGTTAGTAGGCCAGAGTCAATTTGAGCAGTGTTGGTGCGAAAGCCGCATTGTTATGGCCGAACTAGGGGCTCAGATCATGACAGTCTCTGAGGAGCGATTGGCCAAATGGCGATCCCAAAGGGACCCAACCTATGTGGCACCAACTTCCCTTCGAGTGCTGACTGCCATTCGAGGTACGGGCTTAGCTGGAACTAGCCAAGAGAACGTTTTGTTTGATAAGGTTCTCACTGAGGAGGAGTTACATATTTCCAGTAGACTCGGATAAGGGTCCATGCTACTCGATGTGACAAAATATCTATTGGTATTGAGTAAGCTGCCACGAATACTAGATGCGTGTGCCACACTCCAGTACAACCCTGAATTCTACAATTGGTTTCTATCCTCGTGAGGTGACATGGGTTCGTATCTGTATATATATATGTATATAAACAATAATTTTTGTGTCACCCTATATAGATACTATTAACACACACAAGCAATGACAGCCAAGCGCAGGGAGAAGAGTTGGGTTTGACAGGCGAAGCTCCTCAGGTCCTCCTCTCATCACACTTTTAAAAGTCGTGGGACCATCCCCACCTCCAAGTGAAGGGCATGCAACCTACATTGCCACTAGAGGAAGCCATGACCAAAAACACTGATGGTGTAGACAGGGTGCATCCCCTTTCTATACACCTTTCCCTTTTTGATCTATTCCTCCGAGGATGTACCCTGTCCCACTCCATGACAACCAGTCCACACAACTTAGCATAAGCCAAATATCCGCTAAGGACTGGAGGCAAAGCGAACATCAGCATGGGGGCCATCCCTCTACAACAAACATTGCATGCCTCACCCCTCCCCTCCTTGTCATATGCGCTTCATAAACCACACTAAAATCCTTTCCATGCAAACAGTTGTATCCTATATCCAGGTCTAACCCTTGGATTGCATCTTGCAAGCTTCCTTTTGTGGCAGAACGCATGGAGAATCATGGAGATGTGGCATGCAAAGATGCTCTTTGCAAAAGACGGGAGCATGTGGTACACGCCCCTCCACCGGAGCGCTATGTGCCCACCATCAAGAGGTATGCCAAGAAGCGAGGCCCTAAGCGACACTGTCCAAGGCGAAGGCCGAAGAATCCTCGAGTCAAGAAAGTTGAGACTCAAAACGCACAACAGGTGGCAGCACTAGTGGCACGGACCCCCAGCTCCCGCTTGGGCCCAAGATGCTCAAAGGCAGAAAGGGTAGCTCAGGAAAGAGAAGAATTTAATGAATTGTTTAAAGACATTTTGGAGATGCTAGCGGGCCGGGACTACACCATTCATGTCCCAACCGACATGTTCCCTGCTCAACCCCACGGGAGCTCCACACCAGCAGAGCCCCAATCACCAGGCCAACCAGACTCGCCCCGCATCGTACAAATCGAGTAGCCCCATGTTGCATAAAGGGCTTATCAAATGCTACCTGGCCATAACTTTTTGCCTTTAAATGGTTAAGTGTTGACATGTTCCTGACTTGTACGAACTTTTCATATCTATGTTTAATATATTTCTCGTGTTTAGCACAAGAAAAAGCTAATCAAGCGTAGGTGATAAATGTCTAAGTCAACACCATAGAATTCAAATAAGTGTTATCTCCTTGCATTACACTGGTTTATTATAAGTTGCGGCATATACCATGCATGTACTCTCATGAAGCGACAAGTGGATACAGGATGAGACAGGTCTTTGCGCGAAAGTGTTCAATGCCCGATCATCGCAAGACCATCGACCCCACAAGGAGCCGCGGCAAAGCCACACTGCCGAAAGCACGAATCACCCTTGCCAACCGCCCACATCGCATGGGCCACGCTCCCTTTCTGGGTCGAGCTCTATAGTTGGCTCACCGTGGTCGTCACCACAATTGTGCCAGCATCACATATGTAGCAAGGAGGTTTGCAATATTTCAAGTGTGTCTCCCCATTTCGCCAACTGCCTCTCTGACAATGAGGCTAGGACGTAATCATCATTGCACTATCCATTTCCTGCGCCTCTGAAGCTTGACATTGTCCAACCCAATGAAAGGCTGATAGCCTTAACATATTGTAATGGTTGTACTCAAGCAAGTCCAAAAAAAAAAACGAAAGCACCCACAAGCATAGCACAACACCTAGGGGTCCTCAAATTAGGTACATCTGATGACCTTGTTCAACTGGCTCCGTCCCTAGTCCCCTAGCCCTTTACCATCACTCACAATTGTTCAGGGCACATCAAGGGCAGGACATACCTGGGGAGCTTGTCTCGCCTATGGTTAGACCTGTCACCCTGACCCACTTGCACAATTCTCACTTGCACTCTGCCTTAGTACCATTGCAATCAGTGGTGATAAGCACCGCACGATTGGCCATGAAAAATACACCGTACTCATCAAGCAAGTACAATAGTTTCCACTACTGAAAGCGTGGTGTCCTTGTATTCAATTCTGCTACGTTGTGCGTCACAATGCACAGGATGTCTCATATACCTTCACGTGTACTTCTTCTCCACATGGACAACTTTGCTTCATCCACGCATTGTTATGGGAAACTAGCACGCGGTCTTCTAACAATGTAATATCTAAGCATGCACGAGCACTCACTTAATATATGCACCGAAATATCTGTAAAATATTACACGACGCAACGAACAGAATCTGAGAAAGAGATAGAGAGTACACAACAAATAAGAGAAGAATCAGTAAATTCTTTAACTCCAAACAACTGATACAAAGATGGCTCTGTCCACCCGTGCGCTTCCACTGTGTGAAGCTTAGATGGCGATCTAGACAGAAGATAGGTGAAGAGCTTAAGGCTAGCTGGAACAACAACTCTGACTGGGTGAAAGATGAGTGAGAGATGGCTGCGAAGGGATTTAGCTTTTATAGCCCGCGAAGGCCGTTAGGTCGGCCTGCTGACCGCCGACCTACCATATGAGCCTCCACTAGTCGGCCAAGGAATATTCCAGGGAATATTTCCTTTACCATCCCTTACCCCGCAACTCGATGCAGTGCGCCTCGAGTTGCTACCAGATTAACCACTTCGTCTAACCCAAAGATTAGAACCACAATGGTCACCTTTTTGCCATCCAGTCACATAGACCTCATCTGATATACAAGTCAGGACTCAACCAATGTTCGGGCTTACATTTGGCTTCTCCTCATAATGGGGGCCTTACAACTTTGAGCACCATGGATCATTGGTAGCACCTAATGAGGGTGGGGCATTGATCATATCTAACAATATCTACACAGTTTGGGTCCTCAAGTGCAGGACAATACTCTAGGTTTGCTTAGAGTTCGACCTGTCTCCCAAACTACTCAAAATATGTCTTGTGCACGATAAGAAGACTAGCACTACCCCTTAAGGAGAGACTACATGTGAGGTTTTCCAATTGTAGGTATAAGGTGTTGTTCGCTCTTCCTCAACACTCAACTCTGAATGCTTGTCCCTTACCATCTGACAAGCCCGCAAAGAATCGTCATGTGCAAAATCCCCAACAAACCAACACTTGTGCTAGCCATCAATCCAATCCCCAACACAGAATAGCCCTACCACCAACCCCAACAACCTTCCACCAGCCACCTTGACCACCAACAGGCCGCCAGGACCTTCGGACACACCACCACCAACACTCCTCCATGGAAACCAGAGGAGTCCTTGTCACCCACGTCTTCGGTGCCTGCTACAGCCTGCTACCTACGACGGTGAGTGCCATGGGACTGGCACTCGTCTACGAGGGGGGTAATGTTAACCCCAACATGAAGAAAGCAAAAGGAAATAAAAGAGACGCAGGGCAAAGGCGGAAAAAGGTAGCCCGACTGAAGAAAGAATAGGAGAAAAGGCCAAAAGCGCAAGGGTAACCTTAAAAGGCCAAGGCAATACAAAAGGGGAGAGGCGCATTTTAAAATAAAAAGGCGCACCCTGAAATCTTGTAAAAGAGCGCCGGGCTCTCACCCGTGCAATTTGTAAATGAAGATGGGCGGTGGAAAGGAAGCTAAGAAGATAGAAGGACAAAGGGAAAAAGGGCCTAGGCTATGGCTGGCCATGTAAAAAGGGGAAAAGGGGATGACCACCCAAAAGGGATTTAGGGTTTTGTATATAAAGTTGAAAAGTGAATGAGAAGCTCATTCTTGTGTGTGGCCAAAAGTAGCTCTCCTCTTCTTCTTCTTCTTCTTGTTCTTGCTTGCTTGCTTGAGCTTGTGCTTGAGAGAGGGAGTGTGAGAGTGTGAGGGAGTGAGTGTGTGAGGGTGAGGGACCGAGGAGGAGAAGCTCTCCATCTTCTCCTCTCTTCTTCTCTTCTCTTCTCTTTTCTTGTCTTGCTCGCGGCAATGGAGCTTGGGGTGTGGAGCTTGAGGATGGAGCTTGCTTGAAGCTTGCACTTGGATCTGGAGCTACCAGAGTACGCGGGAGAGGAGGTAACTCGAACGGCACGGAGGTAAGCTCACTACACCCGTAGATATGGATGGTGCGTTGGTTATGTGAGAGGTAGCCATTAGTGCTCCACTTGGAACGCTTGAACAATAAGCGGTCCGTGGGTCTTGGCAGTTGAGTGAAAGCTCCCACAACCACAACTATCAAATCTCAAGCAAGAGATCAAGCAATCAAATTATTTCTCAAAATTTCCCTTAAAATCCTTAAAAAGAGCAAGTACCTCATCTTTATATCTTTATGTTTCAAGATATATACCCATGTATATTGGCTAAAATCATCAATGACTATCACATAATATCTTGATCCACCAAGAGTAGCATTATGGGCTAGTCCCTAAATATTAGAATGAATTTATTCCAAGCTCACTATCTAAGCTATCAATCAAATCATATCCAAAAGTCAAGATCCTAGGAGAATCATTAAGAACTTTCACTTTGACTTTGCCTTCTTTGCCTCTGCTTCATTTCTCCCCCTCACTGACATAGTGCTATCAGTAGATGGTGATGCATGCCTACACAACTTGCTAGTCCAAGGCAAAACACTTGGAGATGCATCACTTGTAGGCATAGACATAGTAGTACTCTACTATGAAATATTAGTAGATACCTGATCTAAATATATGTCACATGGAATAGCAACATATGAACGATACCACCATGCGAACTCATTGAAGATAACATCTTTGCTAATTACTATTTTGCATGTAGATGGATCAAAGCATTTATATGATTTTTACTCCTGAGCATAGGCAAGGAATACACACTTCTATGCTTTAGGATCCAACATCCTTCTCTCATTATCTCGAATGTGTGCATATGCAATGCAACCAGAGACTTTAAAATGGTTGATGTCTCTCATTCAAATGGAAAAAATACCTCTCATTCAAAAGGAAAAAAAGGTATGACTAAACATCTAGATTGAAATTCACTACCATGTTACTACAATGTTACTAGTGAGTTGAAAATGTGAACCACACATGTCAATAATATTGCAACTTGCATAAAATCTAATTAGTTGTTGAACTTAGATGGGGCTGATGTGCCAAATACAGCTTTTGATATGGTATTATGTAATGAATCCCTACACTAGGAGTATGATTCAACACATACATAGTTGTCACTATAGATTTAGCCCAATAATATAGTGGTAAATTATTCTAATTAATCATTGCACGAGAAGTTTTCATAAGAACCATATTCTTCCCTTCCATTGCTCTATTCTTCTCTAGAGTGTAATTGTAAGTAAGATGCTTGCAAATGCCATTCTATGCCAAGAATATATCAAACTCATTGGATACATATTCACCACGACAGCAGGAGATCAAGGAATCAAATTATTTCTCAATTTGTCCCTTAAAGTCGTTTAAAAGAGCAAGTACGTCATCTTTATGCTTCAAGATATATACCCATGTATATCGGTTGAAATTATTTCTCAATTTGTCCCTTAAAGTCCTTAAAAATAGCAAGTACCTCATCTTTATGCTTCAAGATATATACCCATGTATATTAGCTAAAAAAATCAATGACTATCACATAATATCTTGATCCACCAAGAGTAGCATTATGGGCTAGTCCCCAAATATTAGAATGAATTAACTATAGTGGCCTAGAGCTATTCCAAACATGTTTCATAAATGGAAACTGATATTGCTTTGCCAAACTAACATGCAACATAAACATGACCTAAATCTATGTAGGTAAACATTGGCAAGCCTTCTTCTTCTGCATACTATGTAGCCCTTGAAAATTAACATGGCTAATCATCTTATGCCAAATCTCAAGATCTCTAATAGCACCTTGTCTATGTGCAAACATAGCTGCTTTTTGCCGAGGAAGACTAGCATCCAGGGTGAATATCTAACCATGTCTTTTACCCTTAGCAATCATCTTACAACCATTTCAAAACTCAAATAAAATAGCCATGTTTATTAAATCAAACTTGCAAAATTTTCTATTGCGCTGATAGAAGATTCTTAGTGTGATGGAAGGAACATGCAAGACATCATGAAAATTCTTCTTTTTACCATCATTATAACCAAGGGAACCACATATTTATGCTCAGTGTTATACTAAGTATCATCACCTGTACAGACATAACCATGCTTATCAAGAACCATTCGACATGTGAAGTCATGTGATCGGAAGATCATGAATCAATGTACCATACATAATCTAACTTATCAACCTTAATGACATTCTCTGAACATAAGTCATACCAAACAACATATTAGTAGTAGCATCCTCAGCATGTCTAGATGAAGCATAACGTCCCTTTTGCTTGCCTCTCTGATTTGCTTGCTTCCTCTAGCATTCCTTAGTAATATATCCGTACTTCCCATAGTAGTGATAGTCTTTATCCTTGTTTGCATTCTCATGTGCATTTTGAGATTGCCATGGATCTCTATATCTAGAGTTGAACCTCCCCCTTCTCGAAAGTATCCACCACCTCTAGTATTCTGTACCTCATGATTATTCACATTTTCATATGGATTTTGATGAGTCTCTTGACCATGAGAGAATCCTCTACCACATGTTCCTCGGCCTCTTTGATTTAAGAAAAAAACCGCAGCTCTACCTTTTGAGCTACTTGAGCTAATAGTAGCTAATCTAAGCTTAACCTCTTCATGAACAAGCAAAGAAGCTAGCTCATTAAGATCATGCATTTCTGATTGTACTCATATAGATGCATCAAATGACTTATTCTCAGCTCAAGCTCAATTGCCAAGACCCACAGACCACTTATTGTTTCAAGCATTTCAAGCCGAGCACTAATGGCTACCTCTCACATAGACGACATGCTATCTCTCTCTATGAGTGTAGTGAGCTTACCTCCATGCCTGATGGAATTGCCTCCTCTCTCGAGCACTCCGGTAGCTCCACAATCCAAGTGCAAGCTTCAAGCAAGATCAATCCTCAAGCTCCATGCTCCAAGCTCCATTGCCACTGGAAGCAAGAGAAGAGAAGAGAAGAGAAGAGAACAAGAGAGGAGAAGATAGAGAGCTTCTCCACCACAGTCCCACACCCTCACACACTCACTCCCTCATACTCTCACACTCCCTCTCTCAAGCACAAGCTCAAGAAAGTAAGAAGAAGAAGAAGAGAGCTACTTTTGGCCACACGCAAGAATGAGCTTCTCATTCACTTTTCAACTTTATATACAAAACCCTAAAACCATTTTGGATGGTCATCTCTTTATCCCCTTTTTTACATGGCTGATTGTGAGGCCCCTTTTCCCATTGTCCTCCTATCTTCCTAGCTTCCTTCCTACTGCCTATCTACCTTTACAATTTGCACGGTGCTCTTAAAATAAATCATGTTGCGCCTTGCGCTCTTTTACAAAAGTATTGACTTGAGCTTTTTCTTGTGCGCCTTTCTCCTTGATTTAGGACTTTCTTGCACTTCTTGTGTTTCCATATTTTTCTTGGCATGCTCTCGTCTTTCATTCCACTTTTTCCTTGCCCTTGTCTTCTACTTTATATTTTTTAGATTTTCCACCTTGTTTATCTAAGGGTTAACATTACCCCCCTCCTAGATGAGTGCCAGTCCCATGGCACTCACTGTTGTAGGTAGCAGGTCTTGGCATGCACCGAAGATGTGGGTGGAAGGGACATCTATGGTTTGCCTTGGTGGAGTTTTGGTGGTGGTGCGGATGAAGGTCATTGGGGGTACGGTGTTTGCCTGGTTGGCTTGTCGGAGTTGGTGGTAGAACTGTTCTTTGTTGGGAATTGCACTAATTGCTAGCACAGGTGTTGGTTTTTGGGGATTCTATATGTGACGATTCTTTGGTGGGCTTGCATGATGATAAAGGAAAAGAGTTCAGAGTTGAGTGTTGATGAAGAACTGAAGGTACTTTTGTTGGAGTCTTCAATACATGCAATTGAAAACTTGTCATATGGTCTCTCCCTAGGGGTTAGTGCTAGTCTTCTCTTATTGTGCACAAGATGTAGTTTGATTAGTTTGGGAGACATGTCAAACTCTAAGCAACCTGAGAGTATTGTCCTACACTTGAGGACCCAAACTGTGTATAGATTGTGGTGTAGATATTATGTGAGTGCATGTGCAGACGTAGATAGTACATAGTTAGAAGACTATTGGCTAGGATCCTCATAGCAGTATATGGATGAAGCAAGGGTTCAATGGGGTGGAAAAAATTGTCAATATTCAGGAGGAGTACACTTAAAAGCTTCTTGAGACATCATTTGTGATTTTGACAACATGACATAGCATACTTGAGCTCATTGACGCCTTATCTTTCTGTAGTTGGTAGCTACTTGTAGTGGTTGAAGAGTACAATGTACTTTCCATGGTCTTCCATGCCTTGCTTACCACTGTTGATTGCAACGCACTGAGATGGAGTACGAAAAAGAATTGTGCAAATGGTTCAAGGTGACAGGTCGAGATGTGCACCCTAGGTATGTTCTGCCCTTGATGTGCCCTGAAAATTTTTGGGGGATGTGTAAAAGGCTAGGGGACTAGGGACGGGGAGCCAGTCGACTAAGGTCCCTGGACGTACCTTATTTGAGGACCCCTAGGTGATGTGTTGTGATCGTGAGTGCTTTCTCTTTTTTTTTCTTTTTTTTCTTTTCTTAAGAAATTTCTCTTTTTTTTCTTATTTTTGGATAAAATGAATACAACCAACGCAATACATTGAGGCTATCAGCCTTTCATTTGGACTAAGAAATGTCTAGATCCAAAGGCTATGAAAATGGATATTACAGGGATGATTGTGTTACTAGCCTCGATGCTAGAGGAACAGTTGTTGAGATGGAGATATAAACTTGAGATTTTGCAAACCTCTTGTAACATGTGAGACATCAATACAATTGAGGTAGCAACTATACGTAGCCAGATGTAGAGTTTGGCCAAGAAAGAGAGTATAGCCAATGACTATGCTTGGACCATGCTCAAATGCAATGTGTGCTTTCTACAAGGGTGATTTTCTCTTCCAGCAGTAGGGCTTCCATCATGGCTCTTTGTTCTTGGTGTTTCTGTTGCTTTTTATGTAATGGCTCTTTGTGGGGTTGGTGGTCTTATGGTGACTTGGACATTGAACGTTTTCGTATAGAGACATGTGTCGTCATGTATCCACTTGACAACTCATATGAGAGTACATGCAAGTCATATGCTTCAATCATAATGAATAGGTGCAACTTAAAAATACATCACTTATTTGAATCCCATAGTGTTGACTTTGATACATATCACCTGTGCTTGATTACCATTGCTTGTGTGTATGCTGGCTTTGCTTCTTTTATATTAATATATACACAGTCACAAAACACATTGTTTATTTATGTACACTTTTATCAACACATGTCACTTCGTGAGGATAAAAACCAATTGTAGAACTCAGGATTGTATTGAAGTGTGGCACACGCATCTAGTAATCATTGTAGCCTACACAATAACAACAGATATTTTGCAACATTGAGTAGCTTGGTACCTTGTCCGAGTCTACTCGCAACATGTAGCTCCTCCTCAATGAGAATTTTATCAATTAAAGAGTTCTCTTGGCTAGTTTCAACTAAGTCCATACCCCGAATGGCAGTCAGTACACTCGAAACGAAGTTGGTGCCACATAGGTCGGGCCAAAGAGACAATTAGTGTTGTGGCACGCTATATGGCTACACCTGGAAAGAAGCATTGGGATGCCATGAAGGGTATCATGAGATACCTAAAGGGCACATCAGATATGTGTATTTGCTATGGCAGCCAAGATACAGGAGTTGTGGGGTACATAGACTTGGATTATGCAAGATATACAGATAGTAGGAAATCCACTTCTGGCTATGTATTCATCTATGCTGGAGGTGTTGTCTCTTGGATGTCTAGTGTCCAGAAGTATGTTGCAGCCACCAAGGCCTGTAAGGAGGCCATATGGTCAGGCCATTTGGTTCGTGACCTTGGGATTGATTCTATACCTATGCTGCATTCAGATTCTATGAGTACTATTCAGCTAGCTAAGAATTTGGTCTTCCATGCGAAGACGAAACACATTGAGGTGAGGTATCACTTCATACGTGGAGTCATGGAGGACAGGTCTATTGACATTGTCAAGATCTCCACTGATGAAAATCCTACATATTTGCTCACAAAAAGCCTCACTACTGAGCACTTTGCCTTCCTCGGGAGATTGATGGGCATTGGATGAGATGAAGTTTTTTCTCATCTTGTTGTACATGTGTACATTATAATGTCTTTTCTTTTTTCTTTTCACTCCTCACTGGGGTAGATTTGCCTTTAAAATGGGAGGTTTCTGGGGTTAAAGAAACCTCCGCCTAGCGGCCCATGTATTACTACACTAACAATGCCCACCACTACACATTGTAGGTGGTAGGCGCCCATCACTGTCACTTTATTCTTTATTATTTTAGTGATAGTTTGAATAAAGGAAGGCCCAGTCACACATTGTGACTGTTGGAGTTCCCATTTTGTGTCTCTCTCTTTCTTGCTCTTGCTCTTCTGTCATAGCTCTTCCAAGCAAGCTTTGATCCTTCTCACCTTTCATGTTGTTTTTGTTATTTGCATGCATGCTTATGTGTTCTCATCAATATAGCACTCCTTTATGTGTATTAGAATGTATTTTTATTTAGTGTTCTCTCTAGAGTTTCTTGCAAATGGTTGTTTGAACTTAATTCCAACAATTTCAAAATGTATACAAGTTTTAACTATGACAATATATAGACATCTTGTTGATAAAATCCTAATCATCTCTCTCTCTCTCTCTATCTCTCTCTCTCTCTCTCTATATATATATATATATATATATATATATATATTATTTAAGCATTAGATTCTACTAACTTATCAATGGAAGCCTTTGTTTGGGTAGTGGAATCCACCAACTTCTCAATGGAAGACTTCGTTTGACTAGTAGACAATACCATTTGCTCCACTCTTAATAATAGCTCCATATGACATTGGGCATGCCTATTCTCATGTTCACACATGGTATTGTTGAATGTTCATCGTTTTTTACTTTGCCTTAGCGACAACAAAGACATTTGATGGTGAACTCACTATTAAAAGTACTAAACACAACTGATTTGCTTTTCAATTTGTCGAGTCTCAAAGTACATATGCCCACTTTACATGGTTTACATGTTTGTCAAAAGATGTGTCATAATATGTACATACATGCAAATGTGGATATGTGGGTGGAGAAAGGAGTAAATAAAATGCGAATAGATAGGAAATATATTTTTAAAAAAGATGAGGGATACAACTTGAAATTGACCCAAAATTGGCCTCAACCTAAAGGCATCATGCTAATCTAAATGACAATTCAGAAGCAAAGATTGTTTGGATCTAAAAATGTAAACAAACAATATCCTTGCAATGAGAATAATCGCAATCTTCAAGAGAAATGGCATAACATGGATGCATAGGCAAAGAATGTGATCTAATCTATGCATAAATAGAAAACCAATTAGAACATTTTAAGTGACTAGAGAGATGACAACACAGCCAATAGCATTTGAACACCATATTGAGGAATATGGGAATTTCCCATAAGTTTGAGACACATGGTCAAATCTTTGGATTTGTCATAACTTGAACACTATAACTCCAAATCAAGTGCTCTATAGCTCAATAGATTCCATTTTTCAAGCGCTTTCCAATGATAGGTCACATCATATGGTTTTGAGAAACTTATGGGCATGTTATCCGGGTGCCACCTTTTTAGTATTCAAAAAATGGGAATTGAGAGATTCCCAAACTCACTAATATTGTGTTTTTGTTAAATGACGATAGGTCCATTTGTATCACCCATAAAATCTACTTTTGTCTTTCACCCTATAGGTTCTAAAATCCTTAACATAGCCATTCTCAAGAGGAAACCAAATCCAAATCACTAATAACTTATTGGTGTTGTTTTAAAACAAATAGTTTAATTTATGAAATATTTTTACAATTGTTACACGGGTTTCCTTACTTTAAGAAAAGTCTAGCATGCATTTATCTTGTTGGAAATTGGGCCTTAGGCCTCCTAAATAGTGTTTCTATTTGGAGAAGAAAAAGAAAAAGAGAGAGAGAGAGAAAATTCATAAGTACACTTCAGTCAACAAGTTGTTCGCATGACAAATCACTAATGGCACATACCTGTAGTTAACAAAAAGGGAGATAAAATGTTCTCTCATTTCAAATGTAAGGTGATATAAAAAGGGACATTCAAATCTCTTGTTAGATGTGTTTCTTCCTAACATCCAAAGAATTAAATCTATTGATCAATTTACCCAATGTGTACACAAGAAATTTAGACAATGCCCTTCGTGTGATAGAAAATGAGTAGAAAAACCTATCCAAATCAAATTCTCATATGAGAACACAAGAAGCAAGTGTTTATGTTTGACTCATCTATGGAAAAAATAAAATCAAGGCAATAAAATCAAGTAAAGAAGCAAACATAAAGCACTTGAAATAAAGTCAAGAAAACTCAAGATAAGTGTAAACTAAAGAGTAAGCAGAATCCAAAGAAATGTACAAGTATCAAGAGTAGAAGAAGACAATAACTTGAAAAGGTCAACAAATAATGAAGCACAAAAGACTACACCAAAAAAGAACACATGATCAAGAAAACAAGAAGGCAATATTAAAAGAGAAGCTTTTAAATCTATATAAGGCAAGGATCAATAAGCTGCTCCTACTATACATCTTCTCTACCACCCAAATGACTTTAGAGAAGTCACTTCATGAAGTTAATAGGCCAAAATAAAGGGGGAGGGCTTATTCATCAATCAATGTCATAAAATGACATAATCTACCCTTGCGTGAGAGTGTTGAAAGATTAGGGGGGTAAAGAAGAGAGTAAAGAAGATATACTCATAAGCAAGGAAAGAAAGAGTGAAAATCCAAAAACCTAGAAAATTAATAATCAATTATTTTCACTTTTCTTATCTCCAAAGTATTGTTTCCCTTCAAAAAGTCTATACATAAAGCTAAACATTTTTCAAGATCTAAAGTTTAATGCATTTCTAGCTAAATGAGAGATAAATCACCAATGTCAAACAAGTGTAGCTGAGAGAGAGAATAAATGTCTCATGGATATGACACCATGCATGAGCATATGGTTTCTAAATTGAGGCTATTATTATGCATGTAATGTATGTATTCAATAGGTGTTACACCAAAGCATTTTGATTTGTCACTCCATAAGAGACTTGGTATGAAAAAAAGCCATATTTTTCTTACTTGTGTATTTTGGATGCTTGGGTTAAGCATGAATACCCATGTTGCTGAGATGGCAAGCTCCACATGAGATGACATCCACTACACATCTTAATGATATGGCAATAATTTACTCATTCGAATGTTAGGTGATCAATATGGAGATATGCCTACATGCATGTAGTCCACTCTTGGTTACGACACATTCATTGTGCCACCTCATCTTTCCTTAGCAGACTCACACTTAGTAATTGTATATACATATGCCTTAGTGCTTTCATATTAGTATTTTATCATGTTTTAAACTAAGCCCTTTTGTATGGAAGAAGATGAATGAAAAAGAAGAAGTTTTCGAGATGAACTTACTTCTCTATGTGCACAAGTCTCTATTATGCATGTGCTCTTGGTTGCTTTGCTCTCTCTCTCTCTCTCTCTCTCTCTCTCTCTCTCCTCTTGTCAATTTACATGGTATCAAAGCCCTCTCATGACAAGATAGATGTAACTCAATCAAAGGCAATGTGAAGGTGATAGATCATAAAAGAAAACGAGCAAGCAATGGGTAAGAAGATCTTCCATCTTGTTTGATTTGCCTTGAAATATTGATATAGGAGGCTGTGGAGGCTAATAATGCTATATTCTTTGATTGTTGTAGTGGAGCTTGTGAGAATGAAGATGATTTAGCTTTCATTCTGGCCTTGTAGATTGGTCAAAAGTAGTTTCTAGATATACTACAAATTCAGTTTCCACTTACAAGTGTACATTTTACAAATTTTAAATTTGTAAGATTTTAGGTATTTGCTAGATTGCAAAGAAAAAAGGCATCCAAACCATATAGATTATGAATTGCAGTTATTATTGTGTAGTCAATGAAAAAGAATTCATGTTTTGGTTGTAGTGCACATGGTATTGGCTTGGTTAGAAATTGTAGATTTTGCAAGGTTACTTGTGTTCTCAAAATCTTTGATAATTTTAATCAAATTATCAGTGGAAAGAGTGATCATAATTATTATTTGGCATGGTAGTGGCACATAAAGTCGCTCAGCTCAATACTAGTGCAAAATAGCTAAAGTTTAAGAAGTATTGAGAGTAGACATAGAGTAAAATAATATATTGGCTATATATAAGTGTGACTGATAGTATGATGGGCTATTTGTAGGAATTTGAAATCCTCACTACTATTTGGAAGAATCTAGCTAGGTTGTTTGAGGTAAGTACAAATGCAAGTAAGTTGTAGCTCAAGTTAGAGCTAAATCAAGTTAAAAGAGGGAATGTATCCATCAGTGATGATTATGTATTAAAGAGCAAGAGTATTTGCAATGAAGTGGAAAATACATTTTTAGAGAGAGAATATGTGGAAAGTACTCTAGCCACATTGGCATGAGTATATATGATGTATGAGCATTATTTTTCTAAATCGTTCATTGAGTAATAGAAATCATCGTCATCTCCATTCTACTTATCTTTAGTTTCCATTGCTTCCTCTACTTTCTCTCTTTCTCTTTATTTCTAGTATTTTTCTCTCCTTGTCACCAAACTTTCTCTCTCCTCTCAGTCTCCTTCCTTACAAGTGGTATCAAAGCTTAGGCTTCTGATCTATTTGATTTTCCCAATTTCTCCATATTCATTTCCCTATTTCAGTTTAGAAAATCTAAGACAATAGGCACATCAAACATGAGGACTTGCATGCCTTCTATTTCTAGTTGTGACAATCTTGAAAGGCTTTGGTAGGAGTTTCGAATAAATTTTGTGCCATTAAGGCTAAAATAGAAAATCATATATCAATTTCAAGCCATTTTGACAAGCACTTAAAATGGAGACTATAAGATTCTTGGAGAAGACTAAAACCATAAGTACTTCTTTTAGAAAACTTCTTCCTTTTTTTATCTCTTTTAATATTTCATGGAACTTGAACCTGAACTCTCCACTTTTATCTTTGATCTTCCACCATTTTCAATTCTGGACCTCAAGAGAATCTTCTTTGCACCATATGTAATAGGGTGATAACCATAGAGGAGGGGGAAGAAGCCACATAATCACGTATTGAGATAGCACATTTTGCACTTATTTTCTAGCCTCTGATCTTTGTTTTCAGTAGCATGTGGTATCTTGAGCCTTTATACTCATGGTTGGAGCAATATATATCAAGTACTTGCCCTATTTTCTCAAAGTTAAAGCCATGTGTCCACTTCTTCAAGCATTCTCTCTTCTTGAAACCCTAGACTAATAGGGTAGCCATGATAAATTGGTTCCAAGCTTCAAATCTTCAATGATTTTTTGAAGTAAACATTTTATTTCAGCCTGAGGATGCATTTACCTCAAGCTAAAATTGAATACATTGAGCAAGATTGGAAAGATTACATTAGTGGAGTCTTCTATGGATTCAACATTAGAAAAAATGATAATAATATGTCAATTTCTTGCCTTTGATGCTTGGATTTATTTCAAATCTTGTCAATGAGTGAAGATAGATGGTTATTCAAGCTATAATGTCCATTGAAAGGCATCACCAAGCATTGGGAACATTCTAGCCATCTTCAACTATTTGAAAGAGGTATTCTTCTTTCTTTCTTAATCTCTCCCATTCATTATTTACCTGAGCTTCATCCACTTTTTAAGAAATATCAAATAATTGGAATTCCTATCAAATCTTTCTTCTATTTATTTATTAGAATGAGCCTCTTGTTCAAAATTGTGAGTTAGAAGCCTCTTGTATACATTATTGCATTTCTATAGGGCTTGAACCTTATCTATGAAAAACTTGATTAAGTACAAATTTATCTTTGAAAATTTTATTACTAATCCATGACCCATGCTCTTACCTCTCAGTTAGTATAAAGAGAAAATATTGGTCTTTTTCTTCGCTCAATTGATAAATATAGAGGATAGCCCTTACTCACGTTCTTATCTAGTTAGAATGAAAGCTGTTGCTGCTCAACTGCTTATTATTGATAATCTTGTCTTGCTAATGTCAATAACTCATGACGAAAAGGCATACCTAGGATATATCCAACCTATTAGGAACTCTTCCTATTGTTGTTGGAGGTTCTTCATGCTAGAAGGATTAGATATCAGGGCAAAAAACGCTTCAAAAAATGCACTTTTGTTAATCACAAGATTAAGAAAAGGGCCAAATAGATTTTTCCACGTGTGCAAGAATAAGGCATTCTTGTCTTGTCCTTTTTGAAGATAGTAGAGTCCACTTCATGATTCTCTTCTCCTTTTTAGCTAAAATCTCCAAAGTCTGACATGTTTTGAAAATCAAGAGCTTTTTGGTACCCAATATATTTTCATTAGCCTTCTTAATATTCCATTTTAGCTCATTCACCTTTCTTTGTGAACTTCTTTCTCTATTTATTCACCTTTCTCAGTGAGCTTCTTTCTCTATGAATTCAATCTAAGCATGGCATCCAAAAATGCATTTCTCGTTTAGTAAACTCTTGCACTATCTATAGCCTAGGAACTAACGAAAATTGGAAGCCCAAAGCCTTTTACATAAACGATTGGGTTACCATGCTGCCCTCTTGCAAGGACTCTCACAAGGTGAAAAGAAGAAAACAAGAGGATATAAAACATCATTGGAAGGGACGTATCATTGGTTTTGAAAGTACGCATAAAGGGTGGTTTATCAAAGTGCAACATGTTTACATGGTCAAGGATATGCACTTGCCTTCAAATGAATGTGTTTGCTAAGAAACACATTATAAGTCTTGAGTTGATAACATGTGTGATATTTTTTTCATTTAAGCAAGTAATAATATCGAAATCTTGGTTATAGATATATTTCTATCAACAAGCACTAAATGGCAACCCGTGGAGAGCTTAAGTGGAACATTCCATGTGATTCATAAGGCATTTGTAAACATTATCTATGTTGATGAGACCATGGGTTCTCTTAGTGAGGGAATGATTTTTATATATTATGCACAGTATGTGGTTCGCTCTAGAGAAGGTTCATATGGACATATTGAGGATTTGCCATTGCCAAGTCTTTCATCTCTAAATTGGGAGATTCCTAATAAGGCAATGATGCACAGTTTTAAATTCAAGATATGTCAAGATATTCAAAAGTCCATGACAATTGAAAGGATCTTGAGAAGAATACAGATGTCATGGTTTATACCCTTGCAAATCTCTGTGGCCTGCTTTCAAATAGCAAATTTACAAAGGACAATGGTATCTTAGCTAAGTAGAAATTTTGGAGAAGAGAAACTAGACAACATTATAGTGTAATGAAGGAGACCTAACTAATCTATGTAAGAGAGAAAAGAGAGAAATACTGCAGAAGAAGAGGGGGATGAGAGAGAAAGACAAGGAGAAGAGACAGGAAAGAGAGGAAAGAGAGAAAGAAGAAGAAGAAGCCATGAAAGCTTGTGAAGGTGAAAAAAGAAATTCTTGATAATTCCGTCATACCTCAGAATACCCTCTTACACCTTATATACCGTCAATGTGACTGGTATGTGCCCATGCGATGTTTCCATGTCCCTCGCTCGTTACAAACCATCCCATCTCATAGTGTTTTTGTCCTAAAAAACAAGGGACAAACTAGAAAAGAAAAAGTTGGAGCTAGAGAGTACTACTCTGCGCATGATACAATGGAAATAAGCAAGGGCGGGTGGACAAAGAAGAGAAATGGGACACCAAGGGCGTAAGGTATGGGAGACCATATGGGAGGGTCTCCCCCACATTATAATCCGCCATTTCATGATAGACAAGACCCTGGATAGGGTGCATGCTGTCCCGTAGCGGTCTACTGTAGGAAATCAGCCATAACTTTGTGTAAAAAAAACTCTGAATGGGACAAGTGAGGTGTCGTTATGGAGCCTAAAAGGTGTACTTCTAGCCCATGTGGGTGAATGGGGGCTGAAAATAATTAAGGACCAAAACTGTTGCAGATTAGACGGCTGTCCAGAAGTAAGTAGTGTGCTATCCAAGACAGGATGGTTGGAGAAAAACAACCATGATTTCCTCTAGGAAACTTCGATTGGGGCAAGTGAGGTGTCGTCGCAGAGCCCTTGAGGTGTACTTTCAGCCCATGTATGGGAAGTGGGGCTGAAAATTTGCCATGACCAAAACTGATGCAAAATAGTTGGCTATCCAGAAGTAGATTGTAGCCCACAATAGGGGTCAAGTATGGTTAAGTTCCAACCAATACGGCCTCCTTGAGGTGTGGAAACGCATCCAAGATAGAAGCCAAAAACCAAGAAGCTTCCTCCATTGGTAGGCCTTGCCATTTGATCAAGTATTCATGAATAGAACAGGTATGAAGTTGCTTTTCATGCTACCCAATGACCGCTTCGGGAATATACTAAATAAGGCCCTCCTCATCCATGGGGGATAGCTCCTCTACATAATCTTTGGGAGTGCCAATGAAGGGTTTCAATTGGCTGACATGGAAGATATCATGGATCTTAGTAGTAGGAGGGAGTTGGAGACGATAGAACAATTCTCCAACCTTCTTAATGATTGTGTAGGGCCCATAGTAGCGGTGTGCCATCTTGTTGCAATAACCATCCTTGAGAGTAGCATAACAGGAGTTGGGGACCTTGAGGAGTACCAATTCACCCTCTTGAAAGTCAAGGGGTCTCCTTTTTTCATTAGTATGGCGCTTCATGTGCTCTTGAGCCCTTTTGAGATTTGTCTTGCATTGTCGAAGTAATGCTTGCATGCGGTCCAACTCTTCTTTTCCAAGGGGATTGATATTTTCATTGAAGATCATGGTGGGAAGGGGCACCCGATAACCATACAATGCTTCCAAGGGGGAGACTCCAATGCTTGAATGAGTGGAGTTGTTGTAAGAAAATTCAGCCAAATACAGCCATACATCCCAAGAATTCTACACATCATGACAAAAATGTCGCAAATAAGTCTCAAGCCACTTGTTGACTCGCTCGGTCTGCCCATCTGTTTGGGGATTATAAGCTATAGACAGAGGTAATTTGGTCCCCATGGAGCTGAAAATTGTCTGCAAAAATTGACTCATAAATTCGGTGTCCCGATCATGTACTATGACGCAGGGCAAGCCATGCAGCTTAAATACATGCTCCATAAATTAAGTGGCAACTTGAGATGCTGTAAACTGAGATTTTGTAGGGATGAAATGGGTTGCTTTAGTGAGCTGGTCAACTACCACATAGATGCTATTCCAACCCTTCTTGGTTGTAGGTAAACTAGTGATAAAATCCATGGTAATGTGGGTCCTTTTGCCTTCGGAAATAGGCAAGGGCTGTGATAATCCACTCGGTTTAAGAGTGCTATCCTTATTTTCCTGACAATGCACACATCCAAACACAAAGTCTTTAACATCTCGCCATAGGCCTTTCCAATGAAATCTTTTTGAAATGCAGTCATATGTTTTGAACACCCCTAAGTGGCCAGCAATCGGTGAAGAATGCATCTCTTCAAGTATCCTTTGGGTAAAAGAAGAGGCATGGGGAATCATGATACGGCCATCGATCCAAATGAGGCCATTGTGGAGTCGACATTGAGAGTTGTCATCCATAACAGCTTGCTGTAATTTTTGAAAAAGAGGGCTGAATTCATTATCAAGCAAGTAAGCCTCTTGAAGCTCTTCAATCCAATCGTGGTGGACTTCAGTGAGATGAAACCTTGCATGCCCACATGCGAGAGAGTGCATCAGCCACTATATTTTCCTTGCCACGGGTGTGGGGGACCTCAAAGTCATAGTTCTGCAGGGTAGCTACCCATCTACGTTGTTTGGGAGTGAGCTGGTTAGGCTAAGTCAAGAAGTATTTGAGCACACAGTGGTCACTTTTCACCTTAAATTTACTGCCATACAAGTAGTTGTGCCACGTTTTGATAGCATGAATGATTGTCAACATCTCCTAATCATAGACATGCAACTCTCTCTCTTTATCATCGAATTTTCAGCTCTCAAAGGCTATTACACCATGTTCTTGCAGCAAGACTACACCAATACCCCATCCACTAGCATCACTCTGAATGGTAAATTCCTTTCAAAAGTCGGGGCATACGAGGATGGGGACTGAAGTGAGAAATTCTTTCAAGACTACTGAAAACTGCGAGCAGCCAAAGCATCCCAAAAGAAGGCCTCTTTTTTCAGCCTGTCAGTTAATGGTGCTGCAATTGTGGCATAATGGCAAATAAATCTCTGATAAAAAGAGGAGAGGCCAAGAAAACCACGTGAGGAGGTAGTGATAGTGGGTGTGGGCCAATCTCAAACACACTGCACTTTCTTAGGGTAGCTTAGATTCCTTTCTCATTGACAATGTGTCGCAAGTACTCAACCTCCGTTTGCATGAATAGACACTTGCTTTCCCTGGCAAATAACCGGTGCTCTCTTAGTATATCAAAAATTTGTTTTGCATGATTGAAATGCTCATGTAGTGACTTGTTGTAAATGAGTATATCATCAAAGAATACCAATACAAACTAGAAATGCCATGGCTGCAATATTTTGTTCATTAGGCTCTGAAACATGGTGGGGGCATTAGTCAGCCCAAATGGCATGACAAGGAAATGGTGCAAGCCACGGTCAGTCCGGATGGCTGTCTTCAGTTCATCACCCACTCTCATTCTGATTTGGTGGTAGCCTGATCGCAAATCAATCTTGATGAAGTAGTGTGCTCCCTTGAGCTCATCAAATAAGTCAACGATTCGAGGAATGGGGTATCTATTTTTTACGGTGATCTTATTGAGATCGTGGTAGTCAATGCACAATCGGAATGATCCATCCTTCTTCTTAACCAATAGAACAGGGGAGGCATAAGGGGAAGAGATAGGCTCTATGAATCCCATTTCAGTGAGTTCCTTGACTTGCTTAGCTACTTCCTCTCACTCACATTTAGAGAGCTGATATGGGGGTTTATTGATGGGCTTGGAATGGGCCTCCAAGTCAATCGGATCATCCACTAATCTCTAAGGTGGGAGAGTGATGGGGGTTTGAAATAGGTCATCCACTAATCAATATCCTTATACAAATGCAAGACAAAGATCTGTGAGCATTTCTTGAATTTCTTTTTGAGTTGTCTTGCTGTTATAAGCTAAAAATCTGCAATTTCTTTGATGCCTTCCAAATGTACAAGCTTCCTATGCATTACAAACTCCATATACTGCTGAAAGAAGTCCATAGAGATTTTTCCCAACTGCTACATCCAATGACAACCTAAAACAACATCCATGGGGCCCATATCAAGGTTAATTAAGTCCACCTTTGCTGCATAATTTTCAGCCAACCTGAGAGACACTTGTGCGCATAAATGGGTGCTTATTTCCTCACTTCCATTGGCTACTTGAACCTTAAGAGGTTGTTGTAATTCAATAGGAATACATGTCAAATGGGAATGAGTTGATTTATTCACAAAATTGTGTGTGTTGCCACTATCTATACGAATGTATACATTCTTGCCATCAATGTTACCATGTAGCTGTAGGGTGTTCAGGCTCCTAAAGCCATGTTCCATGCATCCATGGAGATTGAGAAAGCTGATATAGTGGTAAGTGTGGGGTGCAAAGGGTTATTCCCAAGAATGCCATTTATGGGGCAGTCACCAAGGTCAAAAGGGAACCCATCTAGTGAGTCATAAAACTTATCTGGGTCAAGATTCTCTTCGTATTCAGCATTTTCAGCATGTGTCATCATGGGAGAGGTGTCATGTGAGTCATCTTCCAACTTGTCACTATCTTCTAATACATACATGCTATTAGACTTGACAATGGCATTCTTGAATGGGTGTTTGGATGCATGATCAGCCGTGTACGTATCCCCACATTTAAAGCACAAGCCCTTAGCCTTGCAATCCTCTACAGCCTCAGGAGGGATTAATTTATACCGTTAGAATTGAAGCCATTCCATGTCTTATTTTTAGCATACTTTGGGTCACTTTTGGAAAGGGGTGCTATCTCAAAACTACCATATTTCCTTTCAGCATTAAAAGTGGGGTAGGTGGGGATTTTGGGACTGCCATTCCCTGCATTGTTGCTGTGGTAATTACTAGCATATGGGGGCTACCTAGTAGGATATCTTTGCTGTCCTGAAATTGGCTGCATGCCCTCATTGCGGCGGTATTTCTGTCGACCATACCGTTCAACCAATTCTATGGCTTCAAACAAAGTGACTAGCTTTTGAGCCATTACATTAGCTAAAAGATGTGTATCTAGCCCATAAATATATTTATGCATTTTGGTCTCATCACTAATGGCCTCTACATACATGGATAGATTGATAAACTGGTTGTTGATATACTCCCTCACGGTGAGTTTTTGTTGATCAAACTAATGCCCTTGCCTAGCCAAACGTTCTTTCTCTACCGAGGAGACAAAAACTTGGACCATAGGCATCTTGAAATCTTCTCAATCATGAAATGACTAGTTTTCTCTTTGAATAAATCTCCACCTTGTCTGGGCAAAACCCTTCAGGTGAAGGGAGGCAAAAATAATATTTGCGCCATCGGTACAGGGATAAATGAGAAAACAAGCTTCCAATTTAGAGGTCCATTTCTCTAATTCAATCGGGGATGAGGACTTCCCATTAAACTTAGTAAACACGATCTTGTCACACAGCCCATTTGGGCCTTGCTGCCCATATATGCCATGTACTACATGCTCCCCATGTATATTGTGATGCCCATACATGCCTTGCTGTCCAAACCCTGGCTATCCAAAATTTTCATGTGGGCCATGCTACCCATGTATTACATGAGGACCAAATTGCACATTAGGACATTGCTATCCAAAATGACCATGCTGCCGATGCATTAAATGCAAACCAGGCTAAACATTGGGGCCTTGCTGCCCAAAACTACCATGTGTATGCTACCCATGTACACCTTCCATTCCATGCTGCCCAAAATTTGCATTAGGCCCTTGTTGGCCATTCCCATGAGTATGCATATAGCTTCCATTATGGGGGAGCTGTTGTCCCAAGGATGGGCTTGAAGGGTTCGTAATGGGGGAGGGAAGAATGGATTCATCATGTCGAGTGGAGGGCTCGCCCATCTCATAAGTGCTATTGGGGAAGTCATGGGTGCCATCAAAACCTTGTGGGCTACACCTGGTCTCCAAGGGAGGAGGGCGCTTGGCCTCACGGGGAGGAACATGCTCCTTAGGCTGAGCCGAGGAGGGTGCGATGGCGAGGATGAGGGAGCCCATGCGCTCGATAAGTAAGTCCATCTTGTCCATCATTTCAGAATGACATTGATCTTGGCGGGTTTCCATCTCCCTATGGCATTGTTCCAACCCTTGATGCCGATCGGCATGACGGGTCACATGTTGGCTTATAGTACGGTTAAGCATAGCCAAGCGGTTCATCTCGGGGGCACCATCTTCAAACATGTCTTCACAATCCTCTTGGGTTGAGCTAGGATCATTCATTGATGCACGGGAATCTCTTATTTCATGTTGGAAGTCCTCTTGGGCCTTTGCTTTTCCCTTGTGGCTTGCCATCCTAAGTGCAGTCCACTAAAACCCCTGTTACAGAAATAGCAATATCTTGAGCTAGGAAGCTCCCATCACCAAACTTTCTGATTCAAATTATAGCTCTCCATCCCCTCTACGAGGATATGTAAAAATATCTATGTCAATAAGTTATTAGGGATTTTTTGTAATTTACTTTTCTGGGTTGACTATGTAGGACTATTACCTATCCCACAGTACCTCTGAGCACAAAATTGGGTGTATCTCCCAAACCGTAGGGCAGAATGGGGAGATTTTTGGCTCAAATTGAAGGGGAAAATACCCTCTTCAAATCAAGATATGGAGGTCTGTGCTGCTCAGTTACACAAGAAGGCTTTGCTGTAATTGACTTTTGCAAGCTGACTGTATGGGACTGGCTGTCTAAAACACCCTACAAGAACTCCTTCAATGAGCATACATTATCCCAATGTTGAGGTGCTTATTCCAAGACATCCTGGGCCTCAATGGTGGTTCTCAATGCCACATAGAGCCATACATTATTTGCATCAATAGTTCTCTTGTTGAGACCATTTCGTTACTGCATACACTACCCAACCTTGCATACATCCACCATACATTCCCAAGTGATACATGTAATTACCAATACATCTACAAGGTTGTGGAGTGTAAATGATCGCGGCTTGGGATATTCATTCAAGTGTACCTGCACCTGCAAGAAATTTTTGGGCTCCGAATCACCGGGAGGTTGACAATGTTTCCCCCGGGCCGGGTTGTGCACCCCTTCAGGGTCTTAATCGAGAGGGGGCTTCAGGGTTCCCTCTTTTGCTCCTGACTCACCTGGTCTATGTATACATGGCAGGGATTTCTAATTCAAGAAATTAGCACGCTATGCAATTTCAATTGAAGAGTTGGGCTTTTCATTAGATGCATGACCAATAAGGAAATGGGATAGAGGAAGGGGTTACCTCTGCAAATCAGTGACTCACTAATTGCATGACTTATCCTTCTTACAAATTTCTTTCTTGTTAATCAAGAATCAATACAATAGTATGATTAAGGATTAGAGTAAAATCTCGATCAATGGGGAAAGAAATTTAAAGAGCATTCATCCATGCATGCATTTCAAGAGTGTGGAATGGGGATGGGAATTCAATTGGCACTCTCAAGCTTCAAGAAGGCACTCTCAAGCTTCTTCCATATCTCTCATCAAGTGGCTGAGCTCAACAACTAGATGTAAAAGAGAGACCAAGAACCGATTGACATACCTTATTCAAGCTCTAGCTGGAAGAGTTAATGGCTGCCCTCTCCAAGGAATTTGTGGTTGCCCTTCTTCTTGCAGCCCATGGTTGTATGGGGACCTTCAATGTCGTGTATCTTCACTTTTTGAAGCTTGTGGCTGCTCGCAAGGCTCTCGGAGGTAAGAAATTGAAGGGGCTTAAGTGTGCCATGAGCTCGGTTAAAGGTTTCATGGCTACCATGGTTGCTGCCCATATTAGGGTTTGAGATTTGTCAAGAATGGTGGGAAAACTCAGCAAACCAATACTCATGTCTTGCCCAAAGGTATGCCAAGAGCTAGAGATGAAGTAGGGAGTGCTGGATTTGAGCTGGAGCAGGAGGAAGAGAGCAGACCACTTAGTGCAAAATGCACCGCAAATTGCGGGCTGACCTCAGGAGGCTTGAGGCAGGGCAGACAAGGCTCAAGGGTGCTCTAGATGTTGAGTGTGAAGTGGGTGAAGCTCTGGGACAAGTCATTCCAGTTGAGGAAGAGGGGGGAGCAAGATATATGCACTTCTTGAGCTGAAGGTTCCATGGCAGCTTGAAGGGAGGAAGAGAGAGAAGGTTCTCTTGAAAAAATAACTATGGTTTTGGTCTTCTCTAACTCTGCTACACTCTTTTTGCCCAAAACCCTCAAGAAACTTACATGGAAATTAGTGACGACCTGCCAAATTTATCTTCTTGCCTCCAGATGTGTCCATGGTTCTTGGGAAAGCTCTAAGAAAGGCTGCCATAGTCTTCAAGAGGGCTGGTAGCTTGTGTAAGTACTCCCTGTGTACCTGTGAGAAATATGTAAGTGAGATTTTCTAATTGTGAGAAACTGTAAGAACCTTAAATCTATAAGAAAGAGAAGGATCAAAGACAAAGCTTTGATACCAACTGTAATTAAGGAGACCTAGCTAATCCAACTAAGAGAGAGAAGAGAGAAAGACTACAGAAGAAGAGGGGGAGGAGAGAGAAAGGCAGGGAGAAGAGAGAGAAAGAGAGGAAAGAGAGAAAAGAGAAAAAGAAGAAGAAGAATCCATGAAAGCTTGTGAAGGTGAAACGAGAGATTCTTGATAATTCCATCATACCTCAGAATACACTCTTATACCTTATATACCGTCAGTGTGACTAGTATGTTCCCATGCTATGTTCCCGTGTCCCCCGCTCGTTACATATAGGAAGGCTTCAAAAATCTAGAGAGTATAACCATAAGGGCGATACCATGAAGTGTATTGTATGCCCCCAATCCTTGTCTTTGTGTTTTAACATCGCATGACAAACTCTTGCTTTGGGCTTTGATTATGGGAGATACAAACTTAAACTAGGCATTTGGATTCCCTTGGATTGTGGTATAGATTGCATGCCCTTCAAACTTAAGGTGCAAGTTATAGCACATGAAGAAGAAAATGTCACTTCCAATTGGAGTCTTAAAGATGTAAGGGATACCTTGGAGCAACTAGATAGTGCATCCACTTGATATAAGTTTAAATTCAATGGTAAAACAATTGGGAAAAGAGTTGAATGCTCTTTCTCTTGTTTAAGTTGCTTTCCTCTCACAATTGTAAGTTTTTTTAGCCATAAATATGAAAACATTGATTACATTTATATAGGATCAAAAGTTTTTCATTGAATCAAGAGTTACAAAGTTCAAGTGAAAATATACAAGGATGAAAAATAACAATGGAGATTCCTCCTAGTTTCTGTTTGTATCTATTTATCTTCTTTTGGCTTTGTAACTTCTTCGTTACCTTCTGCAAAGATATCTAGTCTCCTTATAGCGGCTTTCTTATTTGGTTGTTGGAAGAATTTAACTTAGACAAGGGGGCTTTTCTCTTCAAGCTAAGGAGGAGATGGATAAGACTCCATAGAAGAAAGTGTTGGCATTTCTTTCTTTTTGGAGTTCACCTTACTAGTCTTTCCAGATGACTTGCCCTTGCCATTACCCTTACTCTTAGTTGAAGATTTTTGTGGAGGGGAGTCGGGGTAGATTAGTGTGATTTCCCTATCCAAAATCAACTCAATACATCGCTTCCTTATCCACCATATGCATGAATGAATGTAATCTTGGCACTACAAGAAAAAATGTAATAAGTTAAAAAACTCAAAGACAGGTTCCTCAAATAACAAACAATGTGAAAAATACTCACATTAACCACATCTATCTTAAGTATCTTTGAATCTATTGTTTTCCAAACATTTGAAATCACTCTCCATCCGTAAGAATGTGCATCACTTTGCAATGGTTCTTCTTGTTGGAGAAAGCTATATGGTTTTTGAGGATCAACAATATCCTCATATGTGGTGTCCAAAAAGGTAGTGTAACATTTCACCGATGTGTACGAACTTCCACCCCATCTTTCATTTAAAAAGGAATTTAAATTATTTTTTTCCACTCCCCCAGCCCGCCAAACAGATGGTGAGGGGAGGGAGGTTGATGACAATTCCAAGGGGGAAGACGAGGAGACAAGGAGCAAATAGGCGAGGTTGTCATTGATTGATGGCGTGGAGGAAAGGGAGAAGTTAATGATCATGAAGATGAGGAGGATGATGACGACATCAGTGAACCAAGGCCACGAGCCTACAATACTCCCTGTCATCATGCAAATTAGGTGGTGGAGGAGATTACCACCACTCTACTCCGTCCCCATGACCTCTTTTTCCCCCCCTAATTATAACCCCCCCTCCCCCTAATATAAACTCCCCCCCTCGTGAGATAAGAGATAGGAGGCCTTAAGGAGGAAATATGAAGCCTTATGGGACGCCACCTTATTTCCCCCCTTACTATCGGGCCATAGAGAGAGAGAGAGAGACAGAGAGAGAGAGAGAGAGAGAGAGAGAGAGAGAGAGAGAGAGAGAGAGAGAGAGAGAGAGAGAGAGAGAGAGAGAGAGAGAGAGGTGGAGGAGGAGGAGGAGGAGGACAAGAAGAGAAGAAGAGAAGAAGAGAAGAAGAGTAAGAGAGAGGGAGGGAGAGAGAGAAGAGAAGAAGAAATGAAGAAGAGTAAGAGAGGGAGAGAGAGGGAGAGGAGAGAAGAAGAAGAGAAGAAGAAGAAGAAGAGGGAGCAAGAAATAGAGAAGAGAGAGAGAGAGGGAGAGATATTCTTTCCCTCCCCCTCCTTAGAGGATGACTAGATGCATTGTTTTTCTCCTCGTCTCCCCGCAAGTTTCATCCTCATCTCCCCCTGTGTCTAATCCTTTTGAGAAGAATCACCTTGGCACACCATCTCTTCAACGAGAGAAGAGAGTGGTTTATAAGGCGGAAGTATGGCCCCCAAACAAAGAGATACATGCATCAACAATAATCCCGCACCCAACAATGGAGCCACTGACCAATGCATTTCTGCAAATATGAATACAACATTGGGTATGGATAATGCATATCGGAATATCCAGATAGCAATTGACATCTCCACTATTCATTGAGGCAAAGATATGCGCATGAATTCAATTCAACAAATAGCTTGAATTTATATTTTTTGATAAGTAACGAACTCATAGGGGATCATAGGTTAATTCTTTTCGCAACCATAGATGACCTCGCATAGATTTATGCATATGGCGCATTGAGGTTCGCACAAACCCATGTATTCAAAGATATTTATGCGACATGACAAAGTCATACACAACATAAAGAGCATAAAAGTTGCTTAAGGGTTATGCACATAGACGGTACATGCATGGAAAAGATTATATGACACATGTATCGATGGTACACAAATTGACCTTGCATTTAAGTTTTGCTAATATCATGAGCTACCAGCTCATTGGGTTCTTGAAGTTATGCTTAGCTATTGCAAACAAAAATCATTAGGATTATAGCTATGATGCCTTGAGATCCATCTGATAGTGAATATGTTTATCAATCTTATTCAGGGTTAGGCAAGATAGAACAAAAATCTTAGGGCAAGCGAAGAGCTCAAGGACTAGGAAACCTTGAGTCAAAGGAAAGACCGATGCGTTTGTACTTGTTGGGAAAAAGGTCGAGTTGTCAATCAAAGTAAGTGTTCAATAGAATTTACATTCTTTGATTGTTGTATGAGACCTTGGCATGTGTCTTAGGCAACATGTTAAGTAAATTTTGCATGGAACCACTTAGATCCCAAAGGGGAGAGTGAGTATGCAAGAGAAGGGTTATCACGACTATTCTTGCAATGTTTGGAAAGGAGTACCATTTTTTGTTGGTTGATCAAATAATGTCCTAAATGATCTTGCATTAAATTGACTGTTGGGATGTGATTGGATAATTACTCCAAGTGCTTGTGTTGATGGTAAATGCATGGCGGGATATGTGATGAAAAATTGCCATGAGGAGTAAAGGAATGTTTTCTTAGAAAATGATATTAGGTTCATTGCCGTGATTGTGCTTGGTTCTTAATTGGATTAGTTAAGGAAGGATATTTTGCGTGGATGGATCATCTCCAAGGTCGTGCCACATTTCAACCCGAGAGGGCACTACTCGATTCATGGGCCAAAGGTCGAGTAGTGAAAAGGCTAACCACGGATGTTGTGTCTCACACCTAGGACGCTTGGGTTTAGTGGATCTCTAGAGCAGAGCTCTAGACACCCCTCGTCGGAGTTCGAAACGGAGCTGTAGGCTGCTGTGAGCCCAACGTCTAGGGCGTTGGAAGATCCTATTCTAGATACTAGATGGAATTTATGGTGCCATGTGATTTGGACCGGGTACTTCTGTTGGACAGAAGGGATACATAATGCTCGTATAGGGGTAGGAGACAAAGATTAACTGGAAAATAAGTTAAGGAACTTGTTTGTAAAAATGACTACTTGTTTTGTTTTCATGTCGGTGTTGTAAATTACCCGAGCGAACCTTGTTCCCTAAAAGGCCTAATTAAGGAAGCTAATTTTGAATGTCACACATAAATGTGATAGGGCCTAATTAGAAAACTAAATCTATCAAGGGAAGCTGGTGGGCAAGCAGCACCTCGAAAGGGCTATCCTACGACAAGGTGGTCCCAGAGAATTGGGAGCCTTGTCATAGGGTTTTACCAACGTATTACCTCTACGTGAAGACCATATCTCTTATAGTGATGCCATGTCATCCTCACAAAAGGAACAATGGCAAAAGGCCATGGAAGTTGTGTATAATTCTCTTCTCTCTAAAGATACATAGGTTTTAAGTGAGTTATCACCTGGATGTGCTGCTATTAAAAGTAAGTAGATTTGATAAATTCAAATTAAGGCTAGTTGGCAAAGGTTTCTCAAAAATTGCAAGAGTTTATTATTAAGAAACTTTCTCACATGTTGTTTTATATTACCAATGTTACAACTATATATATCATCTCTCACTTGACTTGGGTCTCACCTATATATACTAACTCTACATCAATATGAATCATTCTTTGTAAGCATGTCTTGTGTATCTCTCTCGTACTCTCTCTCTCTCTCAACATGGTATCAGAGCTATGGATGCATAGCAACAACAAGGAAGATAAGTTGTTTCATTGTTTATACTTGATTGAATTCTTTGCACAAGTGATGATTTGATACATGAACTTGTTTAAATTAGAAGTATTAGTTAATTTTGTCTTTAAACCGCTTGTCAATCAGAGTTCTGGATCATAAGTTATGACAGTTCAGGATTCAAGACAACAATTCTGCTTGAATCTGCGATTTTTTATTTAAAACTGTAATTCTAATTACAGTTCGTTAATCTCCAATTACAGTTCGTTAATCGCTCGTCTTCGTTAATGACCTTGATTACGACAAGCAAACATATTGCTATTTTTAGCGATGTTTTATTCTCATTCACGTTCTTTGTTCGATAGAAATAGCACTTTTCTTATACGCGTCATCTCATCTTGCACGTTACGTCTCTCTATTTCAGGCTTTCTTTTTAGTCACTCAATACTTTTCGTCGTTCTTACGTGCATCTCCCTATTTTGATTGTCACGCGTCTCAACTACGCTCGTCTTATTCATGGTTTGCAAATTCTGCGATCTCATCTTATTTGTTTTCTCTCGAGATACAAGCATGGCCAATTGTGTAATTGTTAACGGATATCTGTCTGGCCAATGTTCGGTTCCCTTCTTCCAAGGACAAGGCTTTCCTGGATGGAAAGTAAAGATGATGCTAATTCTTGAAGGTGACAAATTATTTGATATTGTTTTGGGCAACCTATCTTGCCCAGTTCAACCTATTGATGTGATGAATGACAATTCTCTGATTACTGATGGTCCGTTATTTGAACAATGAAAAATTGATCATACTGATTGGATTCGTCGTGACAAAGCGGCTCTTCGTTATATATTGTCTGCACTTCTTAACTCACTTATGTTGGATGTCTTTCATCTGGAAATCTCTCATGCTGTTTGGGAGTATCTTATCTCAATGTTTGAGAAGAAATCAGTCACCGAAATTTTATATCTCCAAACTCGTTTGAAGAATCTTCAATATAAGATTGGTACTTCTATGCACTCTCATATCGAGGCTTTTAAAGACATTATCAATTAGCTTGGTGCTGTCGGTGCTCCTGTTACTAAAAATCAGATTGTTACTCAACTTCTTTATACCATCAAAGATCCTTTATATGACAATATCATCACTTTTTTGTCTAACAAGGATGATATCCACTTTGACAAAGCATGTATATCTCTTATTGAATATTCTCAACGTCATGAGCATCATTTGGAAAAATCTGATGCTATTTTGGTCACTCGTGAACAAAGGGATTTTGATGCTGCTTTTGTTGCTCGCAAGCATCCCGCTTCACGTTTTCAGCAGGGTGGACGCCCTAATCAAAGTGGTAAATCTTCTCGTCTTTCTTATCCTAACAAGCATTGTTCTTATTGTGATAAGAAAGGCCATGTGGCTTCTGATGCTGGGCACGTCAATATGATGAGGAGCATGGAGTTACTACAAAGCAACCTCGCTTGTCCAAAAGTTTTCCTCCTTGTGATTATTGTGCACATACAGATCATCCATCTCGTCGTTGTTATAAATGCAGATATGATGAAGAACGTCCTCAAGCTTATATTGTTCAACAAAATACAACTGATGATGATCATACTCATCAGCAGCTCAATTTCGTCCATCATGATATCTCTCCAGAAAAGGCACTTCATGTTCATGATGGTTCTCTATTCATCCTTGATTCAGGTGCCACTGGAAACATGACATACCAATCGTAGTGGCTTCACAATTATCATTCTCTTCTTGTCAAGATGTTTGTTTACCTTGCAGATGATGCGACTTGTCAAGTCAAAGGAGTGGGTGAGTTATATCTGGGGATTGTTTCATCCACTAGAATATTAAGAGGAGTTCTTTATGTTCCAGATTTGCAAAGAAATCTTCTTTCTGTTGCTCATCTAGTTGATCTTGGTTTGTTTGTTGGCTTTGATCATAATCAATGTCATATAGAGAAAGACGGACATACTATAGCAGTGGCTCCTCGACATGGTAATCTATTTGAGCTATCATTGAACGATACGGTTGCAAATGTTGTTACTACCCCTGGAGATGCAGATTGCAAATTATGGCATCAACGATTTGCACACTCCGATTTTGCCAAAATTCTTGATCTTCATCGTCATGATCTTGTGCAAGGTATGGATCTTAAATCTCATCCACGTATGGGAATATGTGAGTACTGTGCACTTGGAAAACACCATCGTTCGCCTTTCCACACTTCTACTTCATCACATTCCTGTGCTCTCTTGGATTTGGTTCATACTGATATTTGTGGTCCTTTTCCTGCCTCAAAGTCTCAATATCAATATTTTATAACTTTCATTGATGATTTCTCATGGTACACACATGTCTATCTTCTTCGACATAAGTCTGAGGCTTTATCTATATTTAAACAATACAAGATAAGTGTGGAGCTTCATACTGGATTCTCTATAAAGACTCTTCGCAGTGACAATGGCGGTGAATATGTATCCAATTATGTTACTGGTGATACATAGATACATCAGGCAAACTTGGTGTAGTAGTAACACAAAACCTCCATCGCGAAGGGTCTACTGTTATACATGGCAGTGAATATGTATCCAATCTATTTGATGACTTCTGTAAGGATCAAGGTATTCATCATGAGTTTACAGTTCTTTATTCTCCTCAGCAAAATGGTGTTGCTGAGCGCAAAAATCGCACTATTCTTAATACTATACATTGCATGCTTATATACTCTGGTTTGTCTCAAAAGTTTTGGACTGAAGCACTTCTAACAGCCGTTTTTATTCAAAATCATCTTCCAACAACTACACCTACTGGTAAAATTCCTATAACAATCTGGATAGGGAAGACACCTTCAGTTTCTCACTTTTGCACATTTGGCTGCATTGCTTATATTCATGTGCCCAAGGACACTTGACATAAGTTGGATCCTCCAGGTTTGAAGGTTATTTTTCTTGGTTATTCAAATCATTCCAAAGGTTACAAATTTTATGATCCTTCTACTCAAAAGGTTATCATTAGTCATGATGCTATATTTGATGAGAAGGCTATGGGTGGCACATGGTCGTTAGATGTTTCAGATGATACACAGTCTTTGCTTAGTGCATTTCCTTACTTGCTTTGTGAGTCTACTAATTTTGATGATCATAAACCTCCTTCACCTCCAAAGAAGATTGATGAAAATTTGGAGATATATGTCGATCTTCCTATTGAGATAGAGTATGGATTCTATTCTATTGAATATGATGTCTTTGATAATGCTATGTCTATCCAAGAGGATCCAATATCGTATATGGAAGCTATCAATTCGTCTCAAAGGGATCAATGGCAAGAAGCTATGCAAGCAGAGTACACTTCTTTAATCTCCAAAGGTACATGGATTCTTACTGAACTCCCCCCAAATCGTGTTCCTATAAAATGTAAATAGATTTATAAAACCAAGACCAAAGCTGATGGCTCATTTGATAAGTTGAAAGCACGACTTGTTGCAAAAGGTTACTCGCAGATTGCAGGAGTAGATTATCAAGAAACATTTTCTCCCGTTGTGCGCTCCACAACTGTTTGTATGCTTTTGGCTTTTGCAACACTATTTGATCTAGAAATTCACCAAATGGATGTTAAAACGGCTTTTCTCAATGGAGATCTTGAAGAAGAAATCGATATGGAGCAACCTGAAGGTTTTATGATTGCAGGAAAGGAGCATCTTGTATGCCAGCTTCATCGTGCATTATATGGATTGAAGCAAGCCTCTCGTGCTTGGTATATTAAGATTGATCAGTTCCTCACATCTAAAGGTTTTGTTGCATGTTCTGCTGACCCAAATATTTACATCAAAAGGGAGGACAAATGTTTTATTATTCTTGCTCTATTCTCCCCAAGGGTTTTTTCACTCGCAACCAGAGACCTTTGTTTGAGTGGGGATGTTATAACTATATATATCATCTCTCACTTGACTTGGGTCTCACCTATATATACTAACTCTACATCAATATGAATCATTCTTTGGGAGCATGTCTTGTGTATCTCTCTCGTACTCTCTCTCTCTCTCTCAACAACCAATACTCATTATTCATATTAGAAGTATTCGAGTCTTGCTAGTTTTTGTTGTTGAGTTTGATTTGGAGGTTCATGTAATGGATGTGAGAACTGCTTTTGTTAATGGCAATTTAAAGGAAAAGATATACATGGAACAACCAGAGGGATCTGTAGTTAAACTTAAGGAAAATCTTGCTCGCAAACTTCATCGAGCACTCTAGTTTCAAATAATCTTTACCAGTTTGGTATCATTAAAAGATTGATCTCTTCTTTACAAAACAAGGTTTTATCTTTTATTCTTTAGATCCTAACTTATACGTCAAGTGTTGCAATTATAGTTTTTTTATTGTTGCTCTATACGTGGATGATACCATACTTGTTTTTAACAATCACAACTTCCTTCAACAAGTAAAGAAGGTTTTATCTTCTGCATTTGATATAGTGGATCTTGGAGACATACACTCATGTCTTGGTTTTCAGATTCAATGCTATCAAGAAAAGGGTGTTTTATTATTGTGTCAAACAAAGTTCATTGAAGATATTATTCAGAAGTTTGGTTTGGGTTCTAGACATCCTACTAGTACTTCTTGTCTTGTGATGAGCTCTACCAAAAACTCTCACTTTCTGTAGAATGATGGACAATTAGCATTAGATTAGCCTTATGGTAGTCTTGTTGGATGTCTTCAATTTTTTGGCTCAAGATCTCACCCTAACATTCTTTTTGTTGCAATTTTTCTTGGACAACATCTTAGTTCTCCATGCCTTCAACACTGGACTACAGCTAAAAAAGTTTTGAAGTATTTGAAAGGCACTAAAGATTTGGGTTGGATTACCAGTGCAAACAAAACTTTGATTCTCTACATTCATATACATGCAGATTGGGCAAGCTCTCACTTATCTATGCATTCTACAAGTGAAAATTGTTTCTTTATCAATGGTTGTCTTGTTTCTTAGACTAGCAAGAAACAATGTCGTGTTGGTATTTCTACTATAGAGGCTGAATATGTAGTTTCATCTTTAGTGACTCGAGAGTTAGTATGGCTTCACGACAATTTCTATTATATATTGGCCATCTGGCTGTCTCCAGCACACCACTTTGATGTGATAACAAAAGTGCTATTAGTATTGCTAAAGACTATGTTCAATATATAACAAGTCTAAACATATTACACTACATTATCATTATGTTCGATATGAAGTAAAGAAAGACATGATCATGATTGAACATTGTCCAAGTGATCAGTTGACTGTAGATATATTCACCAAAGGACTCGATGAAGCATGCTTCACATTGCTGTGCTCGAAACTTGGAGTTGTCTCAATTTCAATCTTTGGGAAATAATCTACTAGGATGTTGTGGTGCCATTGTACATACTCTTTGTAGGCACCATACAATTCACACATGCACGAACATCTCAGACCTCTTGGTCGTCTTTGTATATACATATTCAGTTTCGCTTTATATGCACACAGTAATCCTTTTTTATCATGTTTGTACATTTGTATATAGGAGCCTAGGTTTTTCCCTTGTGCTCCCCAAGGTTTTTTTAACCTGCACACCTAGAGACCTTTGTTTGAGTGAGGGTGTTGGAGCTATATACAACTCACCCTATCTAAACAAGGTCTCACCTATATATATGTAGATTTTGATCAATATGATATAGTCTTTGGGAGTGTACATGGTGCGTCTCGTGTCTCTCTCTCCTCACGTCTCTACATATCTTCTCTCTCTACATCTCCACATTGGTAATGAATGAAGAACTTATTTTATTGGCACAATATGAGATGCAAGGTTCTAATTTCAAGATAAATCAAGAGAATCAAAGGGAGAGACTAGGGCAACATATGAAGATGTTATGAATTTGACGCAAGGAGTGACAACTTTGTTGGGTGGAGTACTACAAGATTCCATAGATGTTGATATTGTTGATCTGAATATGTTGAAGGTGTAGCTACCCTAATCCATTATGTATATGTGTCATTTTAACTATATATGGGAGTCAAATTTGAACATCTTCAGAGAAGCCCCAAAATTTCTTGTGGATCCTCATCATCCTATAGAAGATAATGATAATGAAACATATTCATTTATTGATAGCGCTTAAACTAATATTTAAGGACATGTTTTAGGATTTATCATGTGTTTTTATGCTTTATCATATCAAAATGCCACATGGGAGGAGCAGGAGTATATCTTCTACTGAAGCACATCAGTCCAATAGGACTTGCTAAAAATATTGCCATCATATGAGAATGTGAGAGTGCTAGGGTTGGTTCTAAATTGGGCATTTGTCACAAGAATGCAAGATCAATGCAAAGTTATCAAACTCAAACAAAATTAAACTCCAATGCCAATCCTTACAGAGATGGTATGCATAAATAATCATTGGCATTGGGAGTTGACTCATGGTTGCCAATGCCAATGTTAAAAATATAATTCTCAATGCCAATGTCATGGAAGCATGTGATGGAAAAGGTTTACATATACTGAACCCATGAGGGTTAGGCAATGACAAACTGCTAAGAAGGATAAGGAGAGAAAATATATGATTTAAACAATTGAGGCACATGTCCATGGGGCTGAAGACCTACAATTATAATCCAAGCACCTAGATATAGCTCTATTGCCTATCTATTGCTTGTGAGCTAAAATATATATAAGAGACTTAAGGATCGAAGACAAAAGGAACAAGCCAATAAGTCATAAAAAGGGGGAGGGGAGTGATTCGAGAGCCTAATCCATATTTTCTCTAGAAGTGGAAGGGCACTTTTTAAAATATGAACTTTGATACCCAAGTTCAACCATAGGCTTGAGAACAAAAATCCCCAAGCCTTAAGGTTCTAGACAATACCTACAACGCTTGTGATCTACAAGGTACGAATAATTCATCTAAAGTTAACTTCAATAAATTTTCAAACAGGCTACCCCTCCATCCAATGTAGGAAAATTTGTAATAGCTTAGGTTCTCAAGGAGGTCAGTAATGGACCAAAACCAAAAAGGCTCTCCAGACTCCAACCTTAAAAAGATGAGCCCCTCGACAGCACTGCTGAAGGCGCCATCGTACTCATGCGACAATGGCGGCCTCTGTCAGCTGATCTAACAGCATTCCGACACAGTGCTTGTTAAAAGGCTCAGACTGCCAAGAGAGTCAGAAGGGTGCTGTAACTATAAGCGAGTGAGAAGGGCAGTTGCCTGGCGACGTCACGGCCTGCTGGAGGAGCACGAGAAGGAGACGGCAGACTGCACTGCAGTTCCGTCTACTGCCATCGACGACCTGCCGCCATCGCTGTTGCAGAGTATAAAGGCCGAGAAAAGCAGGACATATTATGCTGCTGCTGCTGCTGCTGCGTCCCTCGCCATCGACGTCGCCCACGTACTGAAATTGCCTGCCCTGCCGCTCCACGTGGCACGCATGCCCGTCAACCTGTCGCCAATCAAGCCGCACATGGGTACACCAGCCCGATCTGCAAATAATAATTCACACCCTGGATGCAGTGTGAAGGCTCGTGATACATATCACGCCCTTCACATATTGTAACTCGTTTTTCACTTGCGCGCGCTTGTACATATATACATACATACATGTACATATATGTACATATATGTATATATATATATACATATATATGTATATGTATACAGTATAGGGAGAAAGAGAGAGCGTGCACAAGTGAAAAACGAGGTACAATATGTGAAGGGCCTGATATATATGTACATCATGTACATACATACATGTACATATATATATACACATATACATATACATATACATATATATATGTATATATATATGATCGATAACCCATGTTCATCGTTTTTTACTTTGCCTTAGCGACAACAAAGACATTTGATGGTGAACTCACTATTAAAAGTACTAAACACAACTGATTTGCTTTTCAATTTGTCGAGTCTCAAAGTACATATGCCCACTTTACATGGTTTACATGTTTGTCAAAAGATGTGTCATAATATGTACATACATGCAAATGTGGATATGTGGGTGGAGAAAGGAGTAAATCAAATGCGAATAGATAGGAAATATATTTTTAAAAAAGATGAGGGGTACAACTTGAAATTGACCCAAAATTGGCCTCAACCTAAAGGCATCATGCTAATCTAAATGACAATTCAGAAGCAAAGATTGTTTGGATCTAAAAATGTAAACAAACAATATCCTTGCAATGAGAATAATCGCAATCTTCAAGAGAAATGGCGTAACATGGATGCATAGGCAAAGAATGTGATCTAATCTATGCATAAATAGAAAACCAATTAGAACATTTTAAGTGACTAGAGAGATGACAACACAGCCAATAGCATTTGAACACCATATTGGGGAATATGGGAATTTCCCATAAGTTTGAGACACACGGTCAAATCTTTGGATTTGTCATAACTTGAACACTATAACTCCAAATCAAGTTCTCTATAGCTCAATAGATTCCATTTTTCAAGCGCTTTCCAATGATAGGTCACATCATATGGTTTTGAGAAACTTATGGGCATGTTATCCGGGTGCCACCTTTTTAGTATTCAAAAAATGGGAATTGGGAGATTCCCAAACTCACTAATATTGTGTTTTTGTTAAATGACGATAGGTCCATTTGTATCACCCATAAAATCTACTTTTGTCTTTCACCCTATAGGTTCTAAAATCCTTAACATAGCCATTCTCAAGAGGAAACCAAATCCAAATCACTAATAACTTATTGGTGTTGTTTTAAAACAAATAGTTTAATTTATGAAATATTTTTACAATTGTTACATTTATCTTGTTGGAAATTGGACCTTAGGCCTCCTAAATAGTGTTTCTATTTGGAGAAGAAAAAGAAAAAGAGAGAGAGAGAGAAAGTTCATAAGTACACTTCAGTCAACAAGTTGTTCGCATGACAAATCACTAATGGCACATACCTGTAGTTAACAAAAAGGGAGATAAAATGTTCTCTCATTTCAAATGTAAGGTGATATAAAAAGGGACATTAAAATCTCTTGTTAGATGTGTTTCTTCCTAACATCCAAAGAATTAAATCTATTGATCAATTTACCCAATGTGTACACAAGAAATTTAGACAATGCCCTTCGTGTGATAGAAAATGAGTAGAAAAACCTATCCAAATCAAATTCTCATATGAGAACACAAGAAGCAAGTGTTTATGTTTGACTCATCTATGGAAAAAATAAAATCAAGGCAATAAAATCAAGTAAAGAAGCAAACATAAAGCACTTGAAATAAAGTCAAGAAAATTCAAGATAAGTGTAAACTAAAGAGTAAGCAGAATCCAAAGAAATGTACAAGTATCAAGAGTAGAAGAAGACAATAACTTGAAAAGGTCAACAAATAATGAAGCACAAAAGACTACACCAAAAAAGAACACATGATCAAGAAAACAAGAAGGCAATATTAAAAGAGGAGCTTTTAAATCTATATAAGGCAAGGGTCAATAAGCTGCTCCTACTATACATCTTCTCTTCCACCCAAATGACTTTAGAGAAGTCACTTCATGAAGTTAATAGGCCAAAATAAAGGGGGAGGGCTTATTCATCAATCAATGTCATAAAATGACATAATCTACCCTTGCGTGAGAGTGTTGAAAGATTAGGGGGGTAAAGAAGAGAGTAAAGAAGATATACTCATAAGCAAGGAAAGAAAGAGTGAAAATCCAAAAACCTAGAAAATTAATAATCAATTATTTTCACTTTTCTTATCTCCAAAGTATTGTTTCCCTTCAAAAAGTCTATACATAAAGCTAAACATTTTTCAAGATCTAAAGTTTAATGCATTTCTAGCTAAATGAGAGATAAATCACCAATGTCAAACAAGTGTAGCTGAGAGAGAGAATAAATGTCTCATGGATATGACACCATGCATGAGCATATGGTTTCTAAATTGAGGCTATTATTATGCATGTAATGTATGTATTCAATAGGTGTTACACCAAAGCATTATGATTTGTCACTCCATAAGAGACTTGGTATGAAAAAAAGCCATATTTTTCTTACTTGTGTATTTTGGATGCTTGGGTTATGCATGAATACCCATGTTGCTGAGATGGCAAGCTCCACATGAGATGACATCCACTACACATCTTAATGATATGGCAATAATTTACTCATTCGAATGTTAGGTGATCAATATGGAGATATGCCTACATGCATGTAGTCCACTCTTGGTTACGACACATTCATTGTGCCACCTCATCTTTCCTTAGCAGACTCACACTTAGTAATTGTATATACATATGCCTTAGTGCTTTCATATTAGTATTTTATCATGTTTTAAACTAAGCCCTTTTGTATGGAAGAAGATGAATGAAAAAGAAGAAGTTTTCGAGATGAACTTACTTCTCTATGTGCACAAGTCTCTATTATGCATGTGCTCTTGGTTGCTTTGCTCTCTCTCTCTCTCTCTCTCTCTCTCTCTCTCTCCTCTTGTCAATTTACATGGTATCAAAGCCCTCTCATGACAAGATAGATGTAACTCAATCAAAGGCAATGTGAAGGTGATAGATCATAAAAGAAAACGAGCAAGCAATGGGTAAGAAGATCTTCCATCTTGTTTGATTTGCCTTGAAATATTGATATAGGAGGCTGTGGAGGCTAATAATGCTATATTCTTTGATTGTTGTAGTGGAGCTTGTGAGAATGAAGATGATTTAGCTTTCATTCTGGCCTTGTAGATTGGTCAAAAGTAGTTTCTAGATATACTACAAATTCAGTTTCCACTTACAAGTGTACATTTTACAAATTTTAAATTTGTAAGATTTTAGGTATTTGCTAGATTGCAAAGAAAAAAGGCATCCAAACCATATAGATTATGAATTGCAGTTATTATTGTGTAGTCAATGAAAAAGAATTCATGTTTTGGTTGTAGTGCACATGGTATTGGCTTGGTTAGAAATTGTAGATTTTGCAAGGTTACTTGTGTTCTCAAAATCTTTGATAATTTTAATCAAATTATCAGTGGAAAGAGTGATCATAATTATTATTTGGCATGGTAGTGGCACATAAAGTCGCTCAGCTCAATACTAGTGCAAAATAGCTAAAGTTTAAGAAGTATTGAGAGTAGATATAGAGTAAAATAATATATTGGCTATATATAAGTGTGACTGATAGTATGATGGGCTATTTGTAGGAATTTGAAATCCTCACTACTATTTGGAAGAATCTAGCTAGGTTGTTTGAGGTAAGTACAAATGCAAGTAAGTTGTAGCTCAAGTTAGAGCTAAATCAAGTTAAAAGAGGGAATGTATCCATCAGTGATGATTATGTATTAAAGAGCAAGAGTATTTGCAATGAAGTGGAAAATACATTTTTAGAGAGAGAATATGTGGAAAGTACTCTAGCCACATTGGCATGAGTATATATGATGTATGAGCATTATTTTTCTAAATCGTTCATTGAGTAATAGAAATCATCGTCATCTCCATTCTACTTATCTTTAGTTTCCATTGCTTCCTCTACTTTCTCTCTTTCTCTTTATTTCTAGTATTTCTCTCTCCTTGTCACCAAACTTTCTCTCTCCTCTCAGTCTCTTCCTTACAAGTGGTATCAAAGCTTAGGCTTCTGATCTATTTGATTTTCCCAATTTCTCCATATTCATTTCCCTATTTCAGTTTAGAAAATCTAAGACAATAGGCACATCAAACATGAGGACTTGCATGCCTTCTATTTCTAGTTGTGACAATCTTGAAAGGCTTTGGTAGGAGTTTCGAATAAATTTTGTGCCATTAAGGCTAAAATAGAAAATCATATATCAATTTCAAGCCATTTTGACAAGCACTTAAAATGGAGACTATAAGATTCTTGGAGAAGACTAAAACCATAAGTACTTCTTTTAGAAAACTTCTTCCTTTTTTTATCTCTTTTAATATTTCATGGAACTTGAACCTGAACTCTCCACTTTTATCTTTGATCTTCCACCATTTTCAATTCTGGACCTTAAGAGAATCTTCTTTGCACCATATGTAATAGGGTGATAACCATAGAGGAGGGGGAAGAAGCCACATAATCCCGTATTGAGATAGCACATTTTGCACTTATTTTGTAGCCTCTGATCTTTGTTTTCAGTAGCATGTGGTATCTTGAGCCTTTATACTCATGGTTGGGGCAATATATATCAAGTACTTGCCCTATTTTCTCAAAGTTAAAGCCATGTGTCCACTTCTTCAAGCATTCTCTCTTCTTGAAACCCTAGACTAATAGGGTAGCCATGGTAAATTGGTTCCAAGCTTCAAATCTTCAATGATTTTTTGAAGTAAACATTTTATTTCAGCCCGAGGATGCATTTACCTCAAGCTAAAATTGAATACATTGAGTAAGATTGGAAAGATTACATTAGTGGAGTCTTCTATGGATTCAACATTAGAAAAAATGATAATAATATGTCAATTTCTTGCCTTTGATGCTTGGATTTATTTCAAATCTTGTCAATGAGTGAAGATAGATGGTTATTCAAGCTATAATGTCCATTGAAAGGCATCACCAAGCATTGGGAACATTCTAGCCATCTTCAACTATTTGAAAGAGGTATTCTTCTTTCTTTCTTAATCTCTCCCATTCATTATTTACCTGAGCTTCATCCACTTTTTAAAAAATATCAAATAATTGGAATTCCTATCAAATCTTTCTTCTATTTATTTATTAGAATGAGCCTCTTGTTCAAAATTGTGAGTTAGAAGCCTCTTGTATACATTATTGCATTTCTATAGGGCTTGAACCTTATCTATGAAAAACTTGATTAAGTACAAATTTATCTTTGAAAATTTTATTACTAATCCATGACCCATGCTCTTACCTCTCAGTTAGTTTGAAGAGAAAATATTGGTCTTTTTCTTCGCTCAATTGATAAATATAGAGGATAGCCCTTACTCACGTTCTTATCTAGTTAGAATGAAAGCTGTTGCCGCTCAACTGCTTATTATTGATAATCTTGTCTTGCTAATGTCAATAACTCATGACGAAAAGGCATACCTAGGATATATCCAACCTATTAGGAACTCTTCCTATTGTTGTTGGAGGTTCTTCATGCTAGAAGGATTAGATATCAGGGCAAAAAACGCTTCAAAAAATGCACTTTTGTTAATCACAAGATTAAGAAAAGGGCCAAAGAGAGTTTTCCACGTGTGCAAGAATAAGGCATTCTTGTCTTGTCCTTTTTGAAGATAGTAGAGTCCACTTCATGATTCTCTTCTCCTTTTTAGCTAAAATCTCCAAAGTCTGACATGTTTTGAAAATCAAGAGCTTTTTGGTACCCAATATATTTTCATTAGCCTTCTTAATATTCCGTTTTAGCTCATTCACCTTTCTTTGTGAACTTCTTTCTCTATTTATTCACCTTTCTCAGTGAGCTTCTTTCTCTATGAATTCAATCTAAGCATGGCATCCAAAAATGCATTTCTCGTTTAGTAAACTCTTGCACTATCTATAGCCTAGGAACTAACGAAAATTGGAAGCCCAAAGCCTTTTACATAAACGATTGGGTTACCATGCTGCCCTCTTGCAAGGACTCTCACAAGGTGAAAAGAAGAAAACAAGAGGATATAAAATATCATTGGAGGGGACGTATCATTGGTTTTGAAAGTACGCATAAAGGGTGGTTTATCAAAGTGCAACATGTTTACATGGTCAAGGATATGCACTTGCCTTCAAATGAATGTGTTTGCTAAGAAACACATTATAAGTCTTGAGTTGATAACATGTGTGATATTTTTTTCATTTAAGCAAGTACTAATATCGAAATATTGGTTATAGATATATTTCTATCAACAAGCACTAAATGGCAACCCGTGGAGAGCTTAAGTGGAACATTCCATGTGATTCATAAGGCATTTGTAAACATTATCTATGTTGATGAGACCATGGGTTCTCTTAGTGAGGGAATGATTTTTATATAATATGCACAGTATGTGGTTCGCTCTAGAGAAGGTTCATATGGACATATCGAGGATTTGCCATTGCCAAGTCTTTCATCTCTAAATTGGGAGATTCCTAATAAGGCAATGATGCATAGTTTTAAATTCAAGATATGTCAAGATATTCAAAAGTCCATGACAATTGAAAGGATATTGAGAAGAATACAGATGTCATGGTTTATACCCTTGCAAATCTCTGTGGCCTGCTTTCAAATAGCAAATTTACAAAGGACAATGGTATCTTAGCTAAGTAGAAATTTTGGAGAAGAGAAACTAGACAACATTATAGTGTAATGAAGGAGACCTAACTAATCTATGTAAGAGAGAAAAGAGAGAAAGACTGCAGAAGAAGAGGGGGATGAGAGAGAAAGACAAGGAGAAGAGACAGGAAAGAGAGGAAAGAGAGAAAGAAGAAGAAGAAGCCATGAAAGCTTGTGAAGGTGAAAAAAGAAATTCTTGATAATTCCGTCATACCTCAGAATACCCTCTTACACCTTATATACCGTCAATGTGACTGGTATGTGCCCATGCGATGTTCCCATGTCCCTCGCTCATTACAAACCATCCCATCTCATAGTGTTTTGTCCTAAAAAACAAGGGACAAACTAGAAAAGAAAAAGTTGGAGCTAGAGAGTACTACTCTGCGCATGATACAATGGAAATAAGCAAGGGCGGGTGGACAGAGAAGAGAAATGGGACACCAAGGGCGTAAGGTATGGGAGACCATATGGGAGGGTCTCCCCCGCATTATAATCCGCCATTTCATGATAGACAAGACCCTGGATAGGGTGCATGCTGTCCCGTAGCGGTCTGCTGTAGGAAATCAGCCATAACTTTGTGTAAAAAAAACTCTGAATGGGACAAGTGAGGTGTCGTTATGGAGCCTAAAAGGTGTACTTCTAGCCCATGTGGGTGAACGGGGGCTGAAAATAATTCAGGACCAAAACTGTTGCAGATTAGACGGCTGTCCAGAAGTAAGTAGTGTGCTATCCAAGACAGGATGGTTGGAGAAAAACAACCATGATTTCCTCTAGGAAACTTCGATTGGGGCAAGTGAGGTGTCATCGCAGAGCCCTTGAGGTGTACTTTCAACCCATGTATGGGAAGTGGGGCTGAAAATTTGCCATGACCAAAACTGATGCAAAATAGTTGGCTATCCAGAAGTAGATTGTAGCCCACAATAGGGGTCAAGTATGGTTAAGTTCCAACCAATACGGCCTCCTTGAGGTGTGGAAACGCATGCAAGATAGAAGCCAGAAACCAAGAAGCTTCCTCCATTGGTACGCCTTGCCATTTGATCAAGTATTCATGAATAGAATAGGTATGGAGTTGCTTTTCATGCTACCCAATGACCGCTTCGGAAATATACTAAATAAGGCCCTCCTCATCCATGGGGGATAGCTCCTCTACATAATCTTTGGGAGTGCCAATGAAGGGTTTCAATTGGCTGACATGGAAGATATCATGGATCTTAGTAGTAGGAGGGAGTTGGAGACGATAGAATATTTCTCAAACCTTCTTAATGATTGTGTAGGGCCCATAGTAGCGGTGTGCCATCTTGTTGCAATAACCATCCTTGAGAGTAGCATAACAGGAGTTGGGGACCTTGAGGAGTACCAATTCACCCTCTTGAAAGTCAAGGGGTCTCCTTTTTTCATTAGTATGGCGCTTCATGTGCTCTTGAGCCCTTTTGAGATTTGTCTTGCATTGTTGAAGTAATGCTTGCATGCCGTCCAACTCTTCTTTTCCAAGGGGGTTGATATTTTCATTGAAGATCATGGTGGGAAGGGGCACCCGATAACCATACAATGCTTCCAAGGGGGAGACTCCAATGCTTGAATGAGTGTAGTTGTTGTAAGAAAATTCAGCCAAATATAGCCATACATCCCAAGAATTCTACACATCATGACAAAAATGTCGCAAATAAGTCTCAAGCCACTTGTTGACTCGCTCGGTCTGCCCATCCGTTTGGGGATTATAAGCTATAGACAGAGGTAATTTGGTCCCCATGGAGCTGAAAATTGTCTGCCAAAATTGACTCATAAATCCGGTGTCCCGATCATGTACTATGACGTAGGGCAAGCCATGCAGCTTAAATACATGCTCCATAAATTAAGTGGCAACTTGAGATGCTGTAAACTGAGATTTTGTAGGGATGAAATGGGTTGCTTTAGTGACCTGGTCAACTACCACATAGATGCTATTCCAACCCTTCTTGGTTGTAGGTAAACTAGGGATAAAATCCATGGTAATGTGGGTCCTTTTGCCTTCGGAAATAGGCAAGGGCTGCGATAATCCACTCGGTTTAAGAGTGCTATCCTTATTTTCTTGACAATGCACACATCCAAACACAAAGTCTTTAACATCTCGCCATAGGCCTTTCCAATGAAATCTTTTTGAAATGCGGTCATATGTTTTGAACACCCCTAAGTGGCCAGCAATCGGTGAAGAATGCATCTCTTCAAGTATCCTTTGGGTAAAAGGAGAGGCATGGGGAATCACGATACGGCCATCGATCCAAATGAGGCCATTGTGGAGTTGACATTGAGAGTTGTCATCCATAACAGCTTGCTGTAATTTTTGAAAAAGAGGGCTGAATTCATTATCAAGCAAGTAAGCCTCTTGAAGCTCTTCAATCCAATCATGGTGGACTTCAGTGAGATGAAACCTTGCATGCCCACATGCGAGAGAGTGCATCAGCCACTATATTTTCCTTGCCACGGGTGTGGGGGACCTCAAAGTCATAGTTCTGCAGGGTAGCTACCCATCTACGTTGTTTGGGAGTGAGCTGGTTAGGCTAAGTCAAGAAGTATTTGAGCACACAGTGGTCACTTTTCACCTTAAATTTACTGCCATACAAGTAGTTGTGCCACGTTTTGATAGCATGAATGATTGTCAACATCTCCTAATCATAGACATGCAACTCTCTCTCTTTATCATCGAATTTTCAGCTCTCAAAGGCTATTACACCATGTTCTTGCAGCAAGACTACACCAATACCCCATCCACTAGCATAACTCTGAATGGTAAATTCGTTTCAAAAGTCGGGGCATACGAGGATGGGGACTGAAGTGAGAAATTCTTTCAAGACTACTGAAAACTGCGAGCAGCCAAAGCATCCCAAAAGAAGGCCTCTTTTCAGCCTGTCAGTTAATGGTGCTGCAATTGTGGCATAATGGCAAATAAATCTCTGATAAAAAGAGGAGAGGCCAAGAAAACCACGTGAGGAGGTAGTGGTAGTGGGTGTGGGCCAATCTCAAACACACTGCACTTTCTTAGGGTAGCTTAGATTCCTTTCTCATTGACAATGTGTCGCAAGTACTCAACCTTCGTTTGCATGAATACACACTTGCTTTCCTTGGCAAATAACCGGTGCTCTCTTAGTATATCAAAAATTTGTTTGGCATGATTGAAATGCTCATGTAGTGACTTGTTGTAAATGAGTATATCATCAAAGAATACCAATACAAACTAGAAATGCCATGGCTGCAATATTTTGTTCATTAGGCTCTGAAACATGGTGGGGGCATTAGTGAGCCCAAATGGCATGACAAGGAAATGGTGCAAGCCACGGTAAGTCCGGATGGCTGTCTTCACTTCATCACCCACTCTCATTCTGATTTGGTGGTAGCCTGATCGCAAATCAATCTTGATGAAGTAGTGTGCTCCCTTGAGCTCATCAAATAAGTCAGCGATTCGAGGGATGGGGTATCTATTTTTTACGGTGATCTTATTGAGATCGTGGTAGTCAATGCACAATCGGAAGGATCCATCCTTCTTCTTAAGCAATAGAACAGGGGAGGCATAAGGGGAAGAGCTAGGCTCTATGAATCCCATTTCAGTGAGCTCCTTGACTTGCTTAGCTACTTCCTCTCACTCACATTTAGAGAGCTGATATGGGGGTTTATTGATGGGCTTGGAATGGGCCTCCAAGTCAATCGGATCATCCACTAATCTCTAAGGTGGGAGAGTGATGGGGGTTTGAAATAGGTCATCCACTAATCAATATCCTTATACAAATGCAAGACAAAGATCTGTGAGCATTTCTTGAATTTCTTTTTGAGTTGTCTTGCTGTTATAAGCTAAAAATCTGCAATTTCTTTGATGCCTTCCAAATGTACAAGCTTCCCATGCATCACAAACTCCATATACTGCTGAAAGAAGTCCATAGAGATTTTTCCCAACTGCTACATCCAATGACAACCTAAAACAACATCCATGGGGCCCATATCAAGGTTAATTAAGTCCACCTTTGCTGCATAATTTTCAGCCAACCTGAGAGACACTTGTGCACATAAATGGGTGCTTATTTCCTCACTTCCATTGGCTACTTGAACCTTAAGAGGTTGTTGTAATTCAATAGGAATACATGTCAAATGGGAATGAGTTGATTTATTCACAAAATTGTGTGTGTTGCCACTATCTATACGAATGTATACATTCTTGCCATCAATGTTACCATGTAACTGTAGGGTGTTCAGGCTCCTAAAGCCATGTTCCATGCATCCATGGAGATTGAGAAAGCTGATATAGTGGTAAGTGTGGGGTGCAAAGGGTTATTCCCAAGAATGCCATTTATGGGGCAGCCACCAAGGTCAAAAGGGAACCCATCTAGTGAGTCATAAAACTGATCTGGGTCAAGATTCTCTTCGTATTCAGCATTTTCAGCATGTGTCATCATGGGAGAGGTGTCATGTGAGTCATCTTCCAACTTGTCACTATCTTCTAATACATACATGCTATTAGACTTGACAATGGCATTCTTGAATGGGTGTTTGGATGCATGATCAGCCGTGTACGTATCCCCACATTTAAAGCACAAGCCCTTAGCCTTGCAATCCTCTACAACCTCAGGAGGGATTAATTTATACCGTTAGAATTGAAGCCATTCCATGTCTTATTTTTAGCATACTTTGGGTCACTTTTGGAAAGGGGTGCTATCTCAAAACTACCATATTTCCTTTCAGCATTAAAAGTGGGGTAGGTGGGGATTTCGGGACTGCCATTCCCTGCATTGTTGCTGTGGTAATTACTAGCATATGGGGGCTACCTAGTAGGATATCTTTGCTGTCCTGAAATTGGCTGCATGCCCTCATTGCGGCGGTATTTCTGCCGACCATACCGTTCAACCAATTCTATGGCTGCAAACCAAGTTACTAGCTTTTGAGCCATTACATTAGCTAAAAGATGTGTATCTAGCCCATAAATATATTTATACATTTTGGTCTCATCACTAATGGCCTCTACATACATGGATAGATTGATAAACTGGTTGTTGATATACTCCCTCACGGTCAGTTTTTGTTGATCAAACTAATTCCATTGCCTAGCCAAACGTTCTTTCTCTATCGAGGAGACAAAAACTTGGACCATAGGCATCTTGAAATCTTCTCAATCATGAAATGACTAGTTTTCTCTTTGAATAAATCTCCACCTTGTATGGGCAAAACCCTTCAGGTGAAAGGAGGCAAAAATAATATTTGCGTCGTCGGTACAGGGATAAATGAGAAAACAGGCTTCCAATTTAGAGGTCCATTTCTCTAATTCAATCGGGGATGAGGACTGCCCATTAAACTTAGTAAACACGATCTTGTCACACAGCCCATTTGGGCCTTGCTGCCCATATATGCCATGTACTACATACTCCCCATGTATATTGTGATGCCCATACATGCCTTGCTGTCCAAACCCTGGCTATCCAAAATTTTCATGTGGGCCATGCTACCCATGTATTACATGAGGACCAAATTGCACATTAGGACATTGCTATCCAAAATGACCATGCTGCCGATGCATTAAATGCAAACTAGGCTGAACATTGGGGCCTTGCTACCCAAAACTACCATGTGCATGCTACCCATGTACACCTTCCATTCCGTGCTGCCCAAAATTTGCATTAGGCCCTTGTTGGCCATTCCCATGAGTATGCATATAGCTTCCATTATGGGGGAGCTGTTGTCCCAAGGATGGGCTTGAAGGGTTCGTAATGGGGGAGGGAAGAATGGATTCATCATGTCGATTGGAGGGCTCGCCCGTCTCATAAGTGCTATTGGGAAAGTCATGGGTGCCATCAAAACCTTGTGGGCTACACCCGGTCTCCAAGGGAGGAGGGCGCTTGGCCTCACGGGGAGGAACATGCTCCTTAGGCTGAGCCGAGGAGGGTGCGATGGCGAGGATGAGGGAGCCCATGCGCTCGATAAGTAAGTCCATCTTGTCCATCATTTTAGAATGACGTTGATCTTGGCGGGTTTCCATCTCCCTATGGCATTGTTCCAACCCTCGATGCCGATCGGCATGACGGGTCTCATGTTGGCTTATAGTACGGTTAAGCATAGCCAAGTGGTTCATCTCGGGGGCACCATCTTCAAACATGTCTTCACAATCCTCTTGGGTTGAGCTAGGATCATTCATTGATGCACGGGAATCTCTTATTTCATGTTGGAAGTCCTCTTGGGCCTTTGCTTTTCCCTTGTGGCTTGCCATCCTAAGTGCAATCCACTAGAACCCCTGTTACAGAAATAGCAATATCTTGAGCTAGGAAGCTCCGATCACCAAACTTTCTGATTCAAATTAAAGCTCTCCATCCCCTCTATGAGGATATGTAAAAATATCTATGTCAATAAGTTACTAGGGATTTTTTGGAATTTACTTTTCTGGGTTGACTATGTAGGACTACTACCTATCCCACAGTACCTCTGAGCACAAAATTGGGTGTATCTCCCAAACCGTAGGGCAGAATGGGGAGATTTTTGGCTCAAATTGAAGGGGAAAATACCCTCTTCAAATCAAGATATGGAGGTCTGTGCTCAGTTACACAAGAAGGCTTTGCTGGAATTGACTTTTGCAAGCTGACTATGTGGTACTGGCTGTCTAAAACACCCTACAAGAACTCCTTCAATGAGCATACATTATCCCAATGTTGAGGTGCTTATTCCAAGACATCCTAGGCCTCAATGGTGGTTCTCAATGCCACATAGAGCCATACATTATTTGCATCAATAGTTCTCTTGCTGAGACCATTTCGTTACTGCATACACTACCCAACCCTGCATACATCCACCATACATTCCCAAGTGATACATGTAATTACCAATACATCTACAAGGTTGTGGAATGTAAATGATTGGGACTTGGGATATTCATTCAAGTGTACCTGCACCTGCAAGAAATTTTTGGGCTCCGAATCACTGGGAGGTTGACAATGTTTCCCCTGGGCCGGGTTGTGCACCCCTTCAGGGTCTTAATCGAGAGGGGGCTTCAAGGTTCCCTCTTTTGCTCCTGACTCACCTGGTCTATGTATACATGGCAGGGATTTCTAATTCAAGAAATTAGCACGCTATGCAATTTCAATTGAAGAGTTGGGCTTTTCATTAGATGCATGACCAATAAGGAAATGGGATAGAGGAAGGGGTTACCTCTGCAAATCAGTGACTCACTAATTGCATGACTTATCCTTCTTACAAATTTCTTTCTTATTAATCAAGAATCAATACAATAGTACGATTAAGGATTAGAGTAAAATCTCGATCAATGGGGAAAGAAATTTAAAGAGCATTCATCCATGCATGCATTTCAAGAGTGTGGAATGGGGATGGGAATTCAATTGGCACTCTCAAGCTTCAAGAAGGCACTCTCAAGCTTCTTCCATATCTCTCATCAAGTGGCTGAGCTCAACAACTAGATGTAAAAGAGAGACCAAGAACCGATTGACATACCTTATTCAAGCTCTAGCTGGAAGAGTTAATGGCTGCCCTCTCCTAGGAATTTGTGGTTGCCCTTCTTCTTGCAGCCCATGGTTGTATGGGGACCTTCAATGTCGTGTATCTTCACTTTTTGAAGCTTGTGGCTGCTCGCAAGGCTCTCGGAGGTAAGAAATTGAAGGGGCTTAAGTGTGCCATGAGCTCGGTTAAAGGTTTCATGGCTACCATGGTTGCTGCCCATATTAGGGTTTGAGATATGTCAAGAATGGTGGGAAAACTCAGCAAACCAATACTCAAGTCTTGCCCAAAGGTATGCCAAGAGCTAGAGATGAAGCAGGGAGTGCTGGATTTGAGCTGGAGCAGGAGGAAGAGAGCAGACCACTTAGTGCAAAATGCACCGCAAATTGCGGGCTGACCTCACGAGGCTTGAGACAGGGCAGACAAGGCTCAAGGGTGCTCTAGATGTTGAATATGAAGTGGGTGAAGCTCTGGGACAAGTCATTCCAGTTGAGGAAGAGGGGGGAGCAAGATATCTGCACTTCTTGAGCTGAAGGTTCCATGGCAGCTTGAAGGTAGGAAGAGAGAGAAGGTTCTCTTGAAAAAATAACTATGCTTTTGGTCTTCTCTAACTCTGCTACACTCTTTTTGCCCAAAACCCTCAAGAAGCTTACATGGAAATTAGTGACGACCTGCCAAATTTATCTTCTTGCCTCCAGATGTGTCCATGGTTCTTGGGAAAGCTCTAAGAAAGGCTGCCATAGTCTTCAAGAGGGCTGGTAGCTTGTGTAAGTACTCCCTGTGTACCTGTGAGAAATATGTAAGTGAGATTTTCTAATTGTGAGAAACTGTAAGAACCTTAAATCTATAAGAAAGAGAAGGATCAAAAACAAAGCTTTGATACCAACTGTAATTAAGGAGACCTAGCTAATCCAACTAAGAGAGAGAAGAGAGAAAGACTACAGAAGAAGAGGGGGAGGAGAGAGAAAGGCAGGGAGAAGAGAGAGAAAGAGAGGAAAGAGAGAAAAGAGAAAAAGAAGAAGAAGAATCCATGAAAGCTTGTGAAGGTGAAACAAGAGATTCTTGATAATTCCGTCATACCTCAGAATACCCTCTTATACCTTATATACCGTCAGTGTGACTAGTATGTTCCCATGCTATGTTCCCGTGTCCCCCACTCGTTACATATAGGAAGGCTTCGAAAATCTAGAGAGTATAACCATAAGGGCGATACCATGAAGTGTATTGTATGCCCCCAATCCTTGTCTTTGTGTTTTAATATCGCATGACAAACTCTTGCTTTGGGCTTTGATTATGGGAGATACAAACTTAAACTAGGCATTTGGATTCCCTTGGATTGTGGTATAGATTGCATGCCCTTCAAACTTAAGGTGCAAGTTATAGCACATGAAGAAGAAAATGTCACTTCCAATTGGAGTCTTAAAGATGTAAGGGATACCTTGGAGCAACTAGATAGTGCATCCACTGGATATAAGTTTAAATTCAATGGTAAAACAATTGGGAAAAGAGTTGAATGCTCTTTCTCTTGTTTGAGTTGCTTTCTTCTCACAATTGTAAGTTTTTTTAGCCATAAATATGAAAACATTGATTACATTTATATAGGATCAAAAGTTTTTCATTGAATCAAGAGTTACAAAGTTCAAGTGAAAATATACAAGGATGAAAAATAACAATGGAGATTCCTCCTAGTTTTTGTTTGTATCTATTTATCTTCTTTTGGCTTTGTAACTTCTTCATTACCTTCTGCAAAGATATCTAGTCTCCTTATAGCGGCTTTCTTATTTGGTTGTTGGAAGAATTTAACTTAGACAAGGGGGCTTTTCTCTTCAAGCTAAGGAGGAGATGGATAAGACTCCATAGAAGAAAGTGTTGGCATTTCTTTCTTTTTGGAGTTCACCTTACTAGTCTTTCCAGATGACTTGCCCTTGCCATTATCCTTACTCTTAGTTGAAGATTTTTGTGGAGAGGAGTCGGGGTAGATTAGTGTGATTTCCCTATCCAAAATCAACTCAATACATCGCTTCCTTATCCACCACATGCATGAATGAATGTAATCTTGGCACTACAAGAAAAAATGTAATAAGTTAAAAAACTCAAAGACGGGTTCCTCAAATAACAAACAATGTGAAAAATACTCACATTAACCACATCTATCTTAAGTATCTTTGAATCTATTGTTCTCCAAACATTTGAAATCACTCTCCATCCGTAAGAATGTGCATCACTTTGCAATGGTTCTTCTTGTTGGAGAAAGCTATATGGTTTCTGAGGATCAACAATATCCTCATATGTGGTGTCCAAAAAGGTAGTGTAACATTTCACCGATGTGTACGAACTTCCACCCCATCTTTCATTTAAAAAGGAATTTAAATTATTTTTTTCCACTCCCCCAGCCCGCCAAACAGATGGTGAGGGGAGGGAGGTTGATGCCAATTCCAAGGGGGAAGACGAGGAGACAAGGAGCAAATAGGCAAGGTTGTCATTGATTGATGGCGTGGAGGAAAGGGAGAAGTTAATGATCATGAAGATGAGGAGGATGATGACAACATCAGTGAACCAAGGCCACGAGCCTACAATACTCCCCGTCGTCATGCAGATTAGGTGGTGGAGGAGATTACCACCACTCTACTTCGTCCCCATGACCTCTTTTTCCCCCCTAATTATAACCCCCCCTCCCCCTAATATAAACTCCCCCCCTCGTGAGATAGGAGATAGGAGGCCTTAAGGAGGAAATATGAAGCCTTATGGGACGCCACCTTATTTCCCCCCTTACTATCGGGCCATAGCGAGAGAGAGAGAGAGAGAGAGAGAGAGAGAGAGAGAGAGAGAGAGAGAGAGAGAGAGAGAGAGAGAGAGAGGTGGAGGAGGAGGACAAGAAGAGAAGAAGAGTAAGAGAGAGGGAAGGAGAGAGAGAAGAGAAGAAGAAATGAAGAAGAGTAAGAGAGGGAGAGAGAGAGAGAGGAGAGAAGAAGAAGAGAAGAAGAAGAAGAAGAGGGAGCAAGAAATAGAGAAGAGAGAGAGAGAGGGAGAGATATTCTTTCCCTTCCCCTCCTTAGAGGATGACTAGATGCATTGTTTTTCTCCCCGTCTCCCCGCAAGTTTCATCCTCATCTCCCCCCGTGTCTAATCCTTTTGAGAAGAATCACCTTGGCACACCATCTCTTCAACGAGAGAAGAGAGTGGTTTATAAGGCGGAAGTATGGCCCCCAAACAAAGAGATACATGCATCAACAATAATCCCGCACCCAACAATGGAGCCACTGACCAATGCATTTCTGCAAATATGAATACAACATTGGGTATGGATAATGCATATCGGAATATCCAGATACCAATTGACATCTCCACTATTCATTGAGGAAAAGGTATGCGCATGAATTCAATTCAACAAATAGCTTGAATTTATATTTTTCGATAAGTAACGAACTCATAGGGGATCATAGGTTAATTCTTTTCGCAACCATAGATGACCTCGCATAGATTTATGCATATGGCGCATTGAGGTTCGCACAAACCCATGTATTCAAAGATATTTATGCGACATGACGAAGTTATACACAACATAAAGAGCATAAAAGTTACTTAAGGGTTATGCACATAGACGGTACACGCATGGAAAAGATTATATGACACATGCATCGATGGTACACAAATTGACCTTGCATTAAAGTTTTGCTAATATCATGAGCTACCAGCTCATTGGGTTCTTGAAGTTATGCTTAGCTATTGCAAACAACAATCATTAGGATTATAACTATGCTGCCTTGAGATCCATCTGATAGTGAATATGTTTATCAATCTTATTCAAGTTTAGGCAAGATACAACAAAAATCTTAGGGCAAGCGAAGAGCTCAAGGACAAGGAAACCTTGAGTCAAAGGAAAGACCGATGCTTTTGTACTTGTTGGGAAAAAGGTCGGGTTGTCAATCAAAGTAAGTGTTCAATAGAATTTACATTCTTGCATTGTTGTATGAGACCTTGGCATGTGTCTTAGGCAACATGTTAAGTAAATTTTGCATGGAACCACTTAGATCCCAAAGGGGAGAGTGAGTATGCAAGAGAAGGGTTATCACGACTATTCTTGCAATGTTTGGAAAGGAGTACCATTTTTTGTTGGTTGATCAAATAATGTCCTAAATGATCTTGCATTAAATTGACTGTTGGGATGTGATTGGATAATTACTCCAAGTGCTTGTGTTGATGGTAAATGCATGGCGGGATATGTGATGAAAAATTGCCATGAGGAGTAAAGGAATGTTTTCTTAGAAAATGATATTAGGTTCATTGCCGTGATTGTGCTTGGTTCTTAATTGGATTAATTAAGGAAGGATATTTTGTGCGGATGGATCATCTCCAAGGTCGTGCCACATTTCAACCCGAGAGGGCACTACTTGATTCATGGGCCAAAGGTCGAGTAGTGAAAAGGCTAACCACGGATGTTGTGTCTCACACCTAGGACGCTTGGGTTTAGTGGATCTCTAGAGCAGAGCTCTAGACACCCCTCGTCGGAGTTCGAAACGGAGCTGTAGGCTGCTGTGAGCCCAACGTCTAGGGCGTTGGAAGATCCTATTTTAGATACTAGATGGAATTTATGGTGCCATGTGATTTGGACCGGGTACTTCTGTTGGACAGAAGGGATACATAATGCTCTTATAGGGGTAGGAGACAAAGATTAACTGGAAAATAAGTTAAGGAACTTGTTTGTAAAAATGACTACTTGTTTTGTTTTCATGTTGGTGCTGTAAATTACCCGAGCGAACCTTGTTCCCTAAAAGGCCTAATTAAGGAAGCTAATTTTGAATGTCACACATAAATGTGATAGGGCCTAATTAGAAAACTAAATCTATCAAGGGAAGCTGGTGGGCAAGCAGCACCTCGAAAGGGCTATCCTACGACAAGGTGGTCCCAGAGAATTGGGAGCCTTGTCATAGGGTTTTTCCAACGTATTACCTCTACGTGAAGACCATATCTCTTATAGTGATGCCATGTCATCCTCACAAAAGGAACAATGGCAAAAGGCCATGAAAGTTGTGTATAATTCTCTTCTCTCTAAAGATACATAGGTTTTAAGTGAGTTATCACCTAGATGTGCTGCTATTAAAAGTAAGTAGATTTGATAAATTCAAAGCAAGGCTAGTTGGCAAAGGTTTCTCAAAAATTGCAAGAGTTTATTATTAAGAAACTTTCTCACATGTTGTTTTATATTACCAATGTTACAACTATATATATCATCTCTCACTTGACTTGGGTCTCACCTATATATACTAACTCTACATCAATATGAATCATTCTTTGTAAGCATGTCTTGTGTATCTCTCTCGTACTCTCTCTCTCTCTCAACATGGTATCAGAGCTATGGATGCATAGCAACAACAAGGAAGATAAGTTGTTTCATTGTTTATACTTGATTGAATTCTTTGCACAAGTGATGATTTGATACATGAACTTGTTCAAATTAGAAGTATTAGTTAATTTTGTCTTTAAACCGCTTGTCAATCAGAGTTCTGGATCATAAGTTATGACAGTTCAGGATTCAAGACAACAATTCTACTTGAATCTGCGATTCTTTATTTAAAACTGTAATTCTAATTAAAGTTCGTTAATCTCCAATTACAGTTCGTTAATCGCTCATCTTCGTTAATGACGTTGATTACGACAAGCAAACATATTGCTATTTTTAGCGATGTTTTATTCTCATTCACGTTATTTGTTCGACAGAAATAGCACTTTTCTTATACGCGTCATCTCATCTTGCACGTTACGTCTCTCTATTTTGGGCTTTCTTTTTAGTCACTCAATACTTTTCGTCGTTCTTACGTGCATCTCCCTATTTTGATTGTCAAGCGTCTCAACTACGCTCGTCTTATTCATGGTTTGCAGATTCTGCGATCTCATCTTATTTGTTTTCTCTCGAGATACAGGCATGGCCAATTGTGTAATTGTTAATGGATATCTGTCTGGCCAATGTTCGGTTCCCTTCTTCCAAGGACAAGGCTTTCCTGGACGGAAAGTAAAGATGATGCTAATTCTTGAAGGTGACAAATTATTTGATATTGTTTTGGGCGACCTATCTTGCCCAGTTCAACCTATTGATGTGATGAATGACAATTCTCTGATTACTGATGGTCCGTTATTTGAACAATGGAAAATTGATCATACTGATTGGATTCGTCGTGACAAAGCGGCTCTTCGTTATATATTGTCTGCACTTCTTGACTCACTTATGTTGGATGTCTTTCATCTGGAAATCTCTCATGCTGTTTGGGAGTATCTTATCTCAATGTTTGAGAAGAAATCAGTCACCGAAATTTTATATCTCCAAACTCGTTTGAAGAATCTTCAATATAAGATTGGTACTTCTATGCACTCTCATATCGAGGCTTTTAAAGACATTATCAATTAGCTTGGTGCTGTCGGTGCTCCTATTACTAAAAATCAGATTGTTACTCAACTTCTTTATACCATCAAAGATCCTTTATATGACAATATCATCACTTTTTTGTCTAACAAGGATGATATCCACTTTGACAAAGCATGTATATCTCTTATTGAATATTCTCAACGTCATGAGCATCATTTGGAAAAATCTGATGCTATTTTGGTCACTCGTGAACAAAGGGATTTTGATGCTGCTTTTGTTGCTCGCAAGCATCCCGCTTCACGTTTTCAGCAGGGTGGACGCCCTAATCAAGGTGGTAAATCTTCTCGTCTTTCTTATCCTAACAAACATTGTTCTTATTGTGATAAGAAAGGCCATGTGGCTTCTGATGCTGGGCACGTCAATATGATGAGGAGCATGGAGTTACTACAAAGCAACCTCGCTTGTCCAAAAGTTTTCCTCCTTGTGATTATTGTGCATATACAGATCATCCATCTCGTTGTTGTTATAAATGCAGATATGATGAAGAACGTCCTCAAGCTTATATTGTTCAACAAAATACAACTGATGATGATCATACTCATCAGCAGCTCAATTTCATCCATCATGATATCTCTCCAGAAAAGGCACTTCATGTTCATGATGGTTCTCTATTCATCATTGATTCAGGTGCCACTGGAAACATGACATACCAATCGTAGTGGCTTCACAATTATCATTCTCTTCTTGTCAAGATGTTTGTTTACCTTGCGGATGATACGACTTGTCAAGTCAAAGGAGTGGGTGATTTATATCTGGGGATTGTTTCATCCACTAGAATATTAAGAGGAGTTCTTTATGTTCCAGATTTGCAAAGAAATCTTCTTTCTGTTGCTCATCTAGTTGATCTTGGTTTGTTTGTTGGCTTTGATCATAATCAATGTCATATAGAGAAAGACGGACATACTATAGCAGTGGCTCCTCGACATGGTAATCTATTTGAGCTATCATTGAACGATACGGTTGCAAATGTTGTTACTACCCCTGGAGATGCAGATTGCAAATTATGGCATCAACGATTTGCACACTCCGATTTTGCCAAAATTCTTGATCTTCATCGTCATGATCTTGTGCAAGGTATGGATCTTAAATCTCATCCACGTATGGGAATATGTGAGTACTGTGCACTTGGAAAACACCATCGTTTGCCTTTCCACACTTCTACTTCATCACATTCCTGTGCTCTCTTGGATTTGGTTCATACTGATATTTGCGGTCCTTTTCCTGCCTCAAAGTCTCAATATCAATATTTTATAACTTTCATTGATGATTTCTCATGGTACACACATGTCTATCTTCTTCGACATAAGTCTGAGGCTTTATCTATATTTAAACAATACGAGATAAGTGTGGAGCTTCATACTGGATTCTCTATAAAGACTCTTCGCAGTGACAATGGCGGTGAATATGTATCCAATTATGTTACTGGTGATACATAGATACATCAAGCAAACTTGGTGTAGTAGTAACACAAAACCTCCATCGCGAAGGGTCTACTGTTATACATGGCAGTGAATATGTATCCAATCTATTTGATGACTTCTGTAAGGATCAAGGTATTCATCATGAGTTTACAGTTCTTTATTCTCTTCAACAAAATGGTGTTGCTGAGCGCAAAAATCGCACTATTCTTAATGCTATACATTGCATGCTTATATACTCTGGTTTGTCTCAAAAGTTTTGGACTGAAGCACTTCTAACAGCCGTTTTTATTCAAAATCATCTTCCAACAACTGCACCTACTGGTAAAATTCCTATAATAATCTGGATAGGGAAGACACCTTCAGTTTCTCACTTTTGCACATTTGGCTGCATTGCTTATATTCATGTGCCCAAGGACACTCGACATAAGTTGGATCCTCCAGGTTTGAAGGTTATTTTTCTTGGTTATTCAAATCATTCCAAAGGTTACAAATTTTATGATCCTTCTACTCAAAAGGTTATCATTAGTCATGATGCTATATTTGATGAGAAGGCTATGGGTGGCACATGGTCATTAGATGTTTCAGATGATACACAGTCTTTGCTTAGTGCATTTCCTTACTTGCTTTGTGAGTCTACTAATTTTGATGATCATAAACCTCCTTCACCTCCAAAGAAGATTGATGAAAATTTGGAGATATATGTCGATCTTCCTATTGAGATAGAGTATGGATTCTATTCTATTGAATATGATGTCTTTGATGATGCTATGTCTATCCAAGAGGATCCAATATCGTATATGGAAGCTATCAATTCGTCTCAAAGGGATCAATGGCAAGAAGCTATGCAAGCAGAGTACACTTCTTTAATCTCCAAAGGTACATGGATTCTTACTGAACTCCCCCCAAATCGTGTTCCTATAAAATGTAAATAGATTTATAAAACCAAGACCAAAGCTAATGGCTCATTTGATAAGTTCAAAGCACGACTTGTTGCAAAAGGTTACTCGCAGATTGTAGGAGTAGATTATCAAGAAACATTTTCTCCCGTTGTGCGCTCCACAACTGTTTGTATGCTTTTGGCTTTTGCAACACTATTTGATCTAGAAATTCACCAAATGGATGTTAAAACGGCTTTTCTCAATGGAGATCTTGAAGAAGAAATCGATATGGAGCAACCTGAAGGTTTTATGATTGCAGGAAAGGAACATCTTGTATGCCAGCTTCATCGTGCATTATATGGATTGAAGCAAGCCTCTCGTGCTTGGTATATTAAGATTGATCAGTTCCTCACATCTAAAGGTTTTGTTGCATGTTCTGCTGACCCAAATATTTACATCAAAAGGGAGGACAAATGTTTTATTATTCTTGCTCTATTCTCCCCAAGGGTTTTTTCACTCGCAACCAGAGACCTTTGTTTGAGTGGGGATGTTATAACTATATATATCATCTCTCACTTGACTTGGGTCTCACCTATATATACTAACTCTACATCAATATGAATCATTCTTTGGGAGCATGTCTTGTGTATCTCTCTCGTACTCTCTCTCTCTCTCTCAACAACCAATACTCATTATTCATATTAGAAGTATTCGAGTCTTGCTAGTTTTTGTTGTTGAGTTTGATTTGGAGGTTCATGTAATGGATGTGAGAACTGCTTTTGTTAATGGCAATTTAAAGGAAAAGATATACATGGAACAACCAGAGGGATCTGTAGTTAAACTTAAGGAAAATCTTGCTCGCAAACTTCATCGAGCACTCTAGTTTCAAATAATCTTTACCAGTTTGGTATCATTAAAAGATTGATCTCTTCTTTACAAAACAAGGTTTTATCTTTTATTCTTTAGATCCTAACTTATACGTCAAGTGTTGCAATTATAGTTTTTTTATTGTTGCTCTATACGTGGATGATACCATACTTGTTTTTAACAATCACAACTTCCTTCAACAAGTAAAGAAGGTTTTATCTTCTGCATTTGATATAGTGGATCTTGGAGACATACACTCATGTCTTGGTTTTCAGATTCAATGCTATCAAGAAAAGGGTGTTTTATTATTGTGTCAAACAAAGTTCATTGAAGATATTATTCAGAAGTTGGGTTTGGGTTCTAGACATCCTACTAGTACTCCTTGTCTTGTGATGAGCTCTACCAAAAACTCTCACTTTCTGTAGAATGATGGACAATTAGCATTACATTAGCCTTATGGTAGTCTTGTTGGATGTCTTCAATTTGTTGGCTCAAGATCTCACCCTAACATTCTTTTTGTTGCAATTTTTCTTGGACAACATCTTAGTTCTCCATGCCTTCAACACTGGACTACAGCTAAAAAAGTTTTGAAGTATTTGAAAGGCACTAAAGGTTTGGGTTGGATTATCAGTGCAAACAAAACTTTGATTCTCTACGTTCATATACATGCAGATTGGGCAAGCTCTCACTTATCTATGCATTCTACAAGTGAAAATTGTTTCTTTATCAATGGTTGTCTTGTTTCTTAGACTAGCAAGAAACAATGTCGTGTTGGTATTTCTACTATAGAGGCTGAATATGTAGTTTCATCTTTAGTGACTCGAGAGTTAGTATGGCTTCACGACAATTTCTATTATATATTGGCCATCTGGCTGTCTCTAGCACACCACTTTGATGTGATAACAAAAGTGCTATTAGTATTGCTAAAGACTATGTTCAATATATAACAAGTCTAAACATATTCCACTACATTATCATTATGTTCGATATGAAGTAAAGAAAGACATGATCATGATTGAACATTGTCCAAGTGATCAGTTGACTGTAGATATATTCACCAAAGGACTCGATGAAGCATGCTTCACATTGCTGTGCTCGAAACTTGGAGTTGTCTCAATTTCAATCTTTGGGAAATAATCTACTAGGATGTTGTGGTGCCATTGTACATACTCTTCGTAGGCACCATACAATTCACACATGCACGAACATCTCAGACCTCTTGGTCGTCTTTGTATATACATATTCAGTTTCGCTTTATATGCACACAGTAATCCTTTTTTATCATGTTTGTACATTTGTATATAGGAGCCTGGGTTTTTCCCTTGTGCTCTCCAAGGATTTTTTAACTCGCACACCTAGAGACCTTTGTTTGAGTGAGGGTGTTGGAGCTATATACAGCTCACCCTATCTAAACAAGGTCTCACCTATATATATGTAGATTTTGATCAATATGATATAGTCGTTGGGAGTGTACATGGTGTGTCTCTTGTCTCTCTCTCCTCACGTCTCTACATATCTTCTCTCTCTACATCTCAACATTTGTAATGAATGAAGAACTTATTTTATTGGCACAATATGAGATGCAAGGTTCTAATTTCAAGATAAATCAAGAGAATCAAAGGGAGAGACTAGGGCAACATATGAAGATGTTATGAATTTGACGTAAGGAGTGACAACTTTTTTGGGTGGAGTACTACAAGATTCCATAGATGTTGATATTGTTGATCTGAATATGTTGAAGGTGTAGCTACCCTAATCCATTATGTATATGTGTCATTTTAACTATATATGGGAGTCAAATTTGAACATCTTCAGAGAAGCCGCAAAATTTCTTGTGGATCCTCATCCTCCTATAGAAGATAATGATAATGAAACATATTCATTTATTGATAGCGCTTAAACTAATATTTAAGGACATGTTTTAGGATTTATCATGTGTTTCTATGCTTTATCATATCAAAATGCCACATGGGAGGACCAGGAGTATATCTTCTACTGAAGCACATCAGTCCAATAGGACTTGCTAAAAATATTGCCATCATATGAGAATGTGAGAGTGCTAGGGTTGGTTCTAAATTGGGCATTTGTCACAAGAATGCAAGATCAATGCAAAGTTATCAAACTCAAACAAAATTAAACTCCAATGCCAATCCTTACAGAGATGGTATGCATAAATAATCATTGGCATTGGGAGTTGACTCATGGTTGCCAATGCCAATGTTAAAAATATAATTCTCAATGCCAATGTCATGGAAGCATGTGATGGAAAAGGTTTACATATACTGAACCCATGAGGGTTAGGCAATGACAAACTGCTAAGAAGGATAAGGAGAGAAAATATATGATTTAAACAATTGAGGCACATGTCCATGGGGCTGAAGACCTACAATTATAATCCAAGCACCTAGATATAGCTCTATTGCCTATCTATTGCTTGTGAGCTAAAATATATATAAGAGACTTAAGGATCGAAGACAAAAGTGACAAGCCAATAAGTCATAAAAAGGGGGAGGGGAGTGATTCGAGAGCCTAATCCATATTTTCTCTAGAAGTGGAAGGGCACTTTTTAAAATATGAACTTTGATACCCAAGTTCAACCATAGGCTTGAGAACAAAAATCCCCAAGCCTTAAGGTTCTAGACAATACCTACAACGCTTGTGATCTACAAGGTACGAATAATTCATCTAAAGTTAACTTCAATAAATTTTCAAACAGGCTACCCCTCCATCCAATGTAGGAAAATTTGTAATAGCTTAGGTTCTCAAGGAGGTCAGTAATGGACCAAAACCAAAAAGGCTCTCCAGACTCCAACCTTAAAAAGATGAGCCCCTCGACAGCACTGCTGAAGGCGCCATCGTACTCATGCGACAATGGCGGCCTCTGTCAGCTGATCTAACAGCATTCCGACACAGTGCTTGTTAAAAGGCTCAGACTGCCAAGAGAGTCAGAAGGGTGCTGTAACTATAAGCGAGTGAGAAGGGCAGTTGCCTGGCGACGTCACGGCCTGCTGGAGGAGCACGAGAAGGAGACGGCAGACTGCACTGCAGTTCCGTCTACTGCCATCGACGACCTGCCGCCATCGCTGTTGCAGAGTATAAAGGCCGAGAAAAGCAGGACATATTATGCTGCTGCTGCTGCTGCTGCGTCCCTCGCCATCGACGTCGCCCACGTACTGAAATTGCCTGCCCTGCCGCTCCACGTGGCACGCATGCCCGTCAACCTGTCGCCAATCAAGCCGCACATGGGTACACCAGCCCGATCTGCAAATAATAATTCACACCCTGGATGCAGTGTGAAGGCTCGTGATACATATCACGCCCTTCACATATTGTAACTCGTTTTTCACTTGCGCGCGCTTGCACATATATACATACATACATGTACATATATGTATATATATATATACATATATATGTATATGTATACAGTATAGGGAGAAAGAGAGAGCGTGCACAAGTGAAAAACGAGGTACAATATGTGAAGGGCCTGATATATATGTACATCATGTACATACATACATGTACATATATATATACACATATACATATACATATACATATATATATGTATATATATATGATCGATAACCCATGTTCATCGTTTTTTACTTTGCCTTAGCGACAACAAAGACATTTGATGGTGAACTCACTATTAAAAGTACTAAACACAACTGATTTGCTTTTCAATTTGTCGAGTCTCAAAGTACATATGCCCACTTTACATGGTTTACATGTTTGTCAAAAGATGTGTCATAATATGTACATACATGCAAATGTGGATATGTGGGTGGAGAAAGGAGTAAATCAAATGCGAATAGATAGGAAATATATTTTTAAAAAAGATGAGGGGTACAACTTGAAATTGACCCAAAATTGGCCTCAACCTAAAGGCATCATGCTAATCTAAATGACAATTCAGAAGCAAAGATTGTTTGGATCTAAAAATGTAAACAAACAATATCCTTGCAATGAGAATAATCGCAATCTTCAAGAGAAATGGCGTAACATGGATGCATAGGCAAAGAATGTGATCTAATCTATGCATAAATAGAAAACCAATTAGAACATTTTAAGTGACTAGAGAGATGACAACACAGCCAATAGCATTTGAACACCATATTGGGGAATATGGGAATTTCACATAAGTTTGAGACACACGGTCAAATCTTTGGATTTGTCATAACTTGAACACTATAACTCCAAATCAAGTTCTCTATAGCTCAATAGATTCCATTTTTCAAGCGCTTTCCAATGATAGGTCACATCATATGGTTTTGAGAAACTTATGGGCATGTTATCCGGGTGCCACCTTTTTAGTATTCAAAAAATGGGAATTGGGAGATTCCCAAACTCACTAATATTGTGTTTTTGTTAAATGACGATAGGTCCATTTGTATCACCCATAAAATCTACTTTTGTCTTTCACCCTATAGGTTCTAAAATCCTTAACATAGCCATTCTCAAGAGGAAACCAAATCCAAATCACTAATAACTTATTGGTGTTGTTTTAAAACAAATAGTTTAATTTATGAAATATTTTTACAATTGTTACATTTATCTTGTTGGAAATTGGACCTTAGGCCTCCTAAATAGTGTTTCTATTTGGAGAAGAAAAAGAAAAAGAGAGAGAGAGAGAAAGTTCATAAGTACACTTCAGTCAACAAGTTGTTCGCATGACAAATCACTAATGGCACATACCTGTAGTTAACAAAAAGGGAGATAAAATGTTCTCTCATTTCAAATGTAAGGTGATATAAAAAGGGACATTAAAATCTCTTGTTAGATGTGTTTCTTCCTAACATCCAAAGAATTAAATCTATTGATCAATTTACCCAATGTGTACACAAGAAATTTAGACAATGCCCTTCGTGTGATAGAAAATGAGTAGAAAAACCTATCCAAATCAAATTCTCATATGAGAACACAAGAAGCAAGTGTTTATGTTTGACTCATCTATGGAAAAAATAAAATCAAGGCAATAAAATCAAGTAAAGAAGCAAACATAAAGCACTTGAAATAAAGTCAAGAAAATTCAAGATAAGTGTAAACTAAAGAGTAAGCAGAATCCAAAGAAATGTACAAGTATCAAGAGTAGAAGAAGACAATAACTTGAAAAGGTCAACAAATAATGAAGCACAAAAGACTACACCAAAAAAGAACACATGATCAAGAAAACAAGAAGGCAATATTAAAAGAGGAGCTTTTAAATCTATATAAGGCAAGGGTCAATAAGCTGCTCCTACTATACATCTTCTCTTCCACCCAAATGACTTTAGAGAAGTCACTTCATGAAGTTAATAGGCCAAAATAAAGGGGGAGGGCTTATTCATCAATCAATGTCATAAAATGACATAATCTACCCTTGCGTGAGAGTGTTGAAAGATTAGGGGGGTAAAGAAGAGAGTAAAGAAGATATACTCATAAGCAAGGAAAGAAAGAGTGAAAATCCAAAAACCTAGAAAATTAATAATCAATTATTTTCACTTTTCTTATCTCCAAAGTATTGTTTCCCTTCAAAAAGTCTATACATAAAGCTAAACATTTTTCAAGATCTAAAGTTTAATGCATTTCTAGCTAAATGAGAGATAAATCACCAATGTCAAACAAGTGTAGCTGAGAGAGAGAATAAATGTCTCATGGATATGACACCATGCATGAGCATATGGTTTCTAAATTGAGGCTATTATTATGCATGTAATGTATGTATTCAATAGGTGTTACACCAAAGCATTATGATTTGCCACTCCATAAGAGACTTGGTATGAAAAAAAGCCATATTTTTCTTACTTGTGTATTTTGGATGCTTGGGTTATGCATGAATACCCATGTTGCTGAGATGGCAAGCTCCACATGAGATGGCATCCACTACACATCTTAATGATATGGCAATAATTTACTCATTCGAATGTTAGGTGATCAATATGGAGATATGCCTACATGCATGTAGTCCACTCTTGGTTACGACACATTCATTGTGCCACCTCATCTTTCCTTAGCAGACTCACACTTAGTAATTGTATATACATATGCCTTAGTGCTTTCATATTAGTATTTTATCATGTTTTAAACTAAGCCTTTTTGTATGGAAGAAGATGAATGAAAAAGAAGAAGTTTTCGAGATGAACTTACTTCTCTATGTGCACAAGTCTCTATTATGCATGTGCTCTTGGTTGCTTTGCTCTCTCTCTCTCTCTCTCTCTCTCTCTCTCTCTCTCTCTCTCCTCTTGTCAATTTACATGGTATCAAAGCCCTCTCATGACAAGATAGATGGAACTCAATCAAAGGCAATGTGAAGGTGATAGATCATAAAAGAAAACGAGCAAGCAATGGGTAAGAAGATCTTCCATCTTGTTTGATTTGCCTTGAAATATTGATATAGGAGGCTATGGAGGCTAATAATGCTATATTCTTTGATTGTTGTAGTGGAGCTTGTGAGAATGAAGATGATTTAGCTTTCATTCTGGCCTTGTAGATTGGTCAAAAGTAGTTTCTAGATATACTACAAATTCAGTTTCCACTTACAAGTGTACATTTTACAAATTTTAAATTTGTAAGATTTTAGGTATTTGCTAGATTGCAAAGAAAAAAGGCATCCAAGCCATATAGATTATGAATTGCAGTTATTATTGTGTAGTCAATGAAAAAGAATTCATGTTTTGGTTGTAGTGCACATGGTATTGGCTTGGTTAGAAATTGTAGATTTTGCAAGGTTACTTGTGTTCTCAAAATCTTTGATAATTTTAATCAAATTATCAGTGGAAAGAGTGATCATAATTATTATTTGGCATGGTAGTGGCACATAAAGTCGCTCAGCTCAATACTAGTGCAAAATAGCTAAAGTTTAAGAAGTATTGAGAGTAGACATAGAGTAAAATAATATATTGGCTATATATAAGTGTGACTGATAGTATGATGGGCTATTTGTAGGAATTTGAAATCCTCACTACTATTTGGAAGAATCTAGCTAGGTTGTTTGAGGTAAGTACAAATGCAAGTAAGTTGTAGCTCAAGTTAGAGCTAAATCAAGTTAAAAGAGGGAATGTATCCATAAGTGATGATTATGTATTAAAGAGCAAGAGTATTTGCAATGAAGTGGAAAATACATTTTTAGAGAGAGAATATGTGGAAAGTACTCTAGCCACATTGGCATGAGTATATATGATGTATGAGCATTATTTTTCTAAATCCTTCATTGAGTAATAGAAATCATCGTCATCTCCATTCTACTTATCTTTAGTTTCCATTGCTTCCTCTACTTTCTCTCTTTCTCTTTATTTCTAGTATTTTTCTCTCCTTGTCACCAAACTTTCTCTCTCCTCTCAGTCTCCTTCCTTACAAGTGGTATCAAAGCTTAGGCTTCTGATCTATTTGATTTTCCCAATTTCTCCATATTCATTTCCCTATTTCAGTTTAGAAAATCTAAGACAATAGGCACATCAAACATGAGGACTTGCATGCCTTCTATTTCTAGTTGTGACAATCTTGAAAGGCTTTGGTAGGAGTTTCGAATAAATTTTGTGCCATTAAGGCTAAAATAGAAAATCATATATCAATTTCAAGCCATTTTGACAAGCACTTAAAATGGAGACTATAAGATTCTTGGAGAAGACTAAAACCATAAGTACTTCTTTTAGAAAACTTCTTCCTTTTTTTTATCTCTTTTAATATTTCATGGAACTTGAACCTGAACTCTCCACTTTTATCTTTGATCTTCCACCATTTTCAATTCTGGACCTCAAGAGAATCTTCTTTGCACCATATGTAATAGGGTGATAACCATAGAGGAGGGGGAAGAAGCCACATAATACCGTATTGAGATAGCACATTTTGCACTTATTTTCTAGCCTCTGATCTTTGTTTTCAGTAGCATGTGGTATCTTGAGCCTTTATACTCATGGTTGGAGCAATATATATCAAGTACTTGCCCTATTTTCTCAAAGTTAAAGCCATGTGTCCACTTCTTCAAGCATTCTCTCTTCTTGAAACCCTAGACTAATAGGGTAGCCATGGTAAATTGGTTCCAAGCTTCAAATCTTCAATGATTTTTTGAAGTAAACATTTTATTTCAGCCCGAGGATGCATTTACCTCAAGCTAAAATTGAATACATTGAGCAAGATTGGAAAGATTACATTAGTGGAGTCTTCTATGGATTCAACATTAGAAAAAATGATAATAATATGTCAATTTCTTGCCTTTGATGCTTGGATTTATTTCAAATCTTGTCAATGAGTGAAGATAGATGGTTATTCAAGCTATAATGTCCATTGAAAGGCATCACCAAGCATTGGGAACATTCTAGCCATCTTCAACTATTTGAAAGAGGTATTCTTCTTTCTTTCTTAATCTCTCCCATTCATTATTTACCTGAGCTTCATCCACTTTTTAAGAAATATCAAATAATTGGAATTCCTATCAAATCTTTCTTCTATTTATTTATTAGAATGAGCCTCTTGTTCAAAATTGTGAGTTAGAAGCCTCTTGTATACATTATTGCATTTCTATAGGGCTTGAACCTTATCTATGAAAAACTTGATTAAGTACAAATTTATCTTTGAAAATTTTATTACTAATCCATGACCCATGCTCTTACCTCTCAGTTAGTTTGAAGAGAAAATATTGGTCTTTTTCTTCGCTCAATTGATAAATATAGAGGATAGCCCTTACTCACGTTCTTATCTAGTTAGAATGAAAGCTGTTGCCGCTCAACTGCTTATTATTGATAATCTTGTCTTGCTAATGTCAATAACTCATGACGAAAAGGCATACCTAGGATATATCCAACCTATTAGGAACTCTTCCTATTGTTGTTGGAGGTTCTTCATGCTAGAAGGATTAGATATCAGGGCAAAAAACGCTTCAAAAAATGCACTTTTGTTAATCACAAGACTAAGAAAAGGGCCAAAGAGAGTATTCCACGTGTGCAAGAATAAGGCATTCTTGTCTTGTCCTTTTTGAAGATAGTAGAGTCCACTTCATGATTCTCTTCTCCTTTTTAGCTAAAATCTCCAAAGTCTGACATGTTTTGAAAATCAAGAGCTTTTTGGTACCCAATATATTTTCATTAGCCTTCTTAATATTCCATTTTAGCTCATTCGCCTTTCTTTGTGAACTTCTTTCTCTATTTATTCACCTTTCTCAGTGAGCTTCTTTCTCTATGAATTCAATCTAAGCATGGCATCCAAAAATGCATTTCTCGTTTAGTAAACTCTTGCACTATCTATAGCCTAGGAACTAACGAAAATTGGAAGCCCAAAGCCTTTTACATAAACGATTGGGTTACCATGCTGCCGTCTTGCAAGGACTCTCACAAGGTGAAAAGAAGAAAACAAGAGGATATAAAACATCATTGGAGGGGACGTATCATTGGTTTTGAAAGTACGCATAAAGGGTGGTTTATCAAAGTGCAACATGTTTACATGGTCAAGGATATGCACTTGCCTTCAAATGAATGTGTTTGCTAAGAAACACATTATAAGTCTTGAGTTGATAACATGTGTGATATTTTTTTCATTTAAGCAAGTACTAATATCGAAATCTTGGTTATAGATATATTTCTATCAACAAGCACTAAATGGCAACCCGTGGAGAGCTTAAGTGGAACATTCCATGTGATTCATAAGGCATTTGTAAACATTATCTATGTTGATGAGACCATGGGTTCTCTTAGTGAGGGAATGATTTTTATATATTATGGACAGTATGTGGTTCGCTCTAGAGAAGGTTCATATGGACATATCGAGGATTTGCCATTGCCAAGTCTTTCATCTCTAAATTGGGAGATTCCTAATAAGGCAATGATGCACAATTTAAAATTCAAGATATGTCAAGATATTCAAAAGTCCATGACAATTGAAAGGATCTTGAGAAGAATACAGATGTCATGGTTTATACCCTTGCAAATCTCTGTGGCCTGCTTTCAAATAGCAAATTTGCAAAGGACAATGGTATCTTAGCTAAGTAGAAATTTTGGAGAAGAGAAACTAGACAACATTATAGTGTAATGAAGGAGACCTAACTAATCTATGTAAGAGAGAAAAGAGAGAAAGACTGCAGAAGAAGAGGGGGATGAGAGAGAAAGACAAGGAGAAGAGACAGGAAAGAGAGGAAAGAGAGAAAGAAGAAGAAGAAGCCATGAAAGCTTGTGAAGGTGAAAAAAGAAATTCTTGATAATTCCGTCATACCTCAGAATACCCTCTTACACCTTATATACCATCAATGTGACTGGTATGTGCCCATGCGATGTTCCCATGTCCCTCGCTCATTACAAACCATCCCATCTCATAGTGTTTTGTCCTAAAAAACAAGGGACAAACTAGAAAAGAAAAAGTTGGAGCTAGAGAGTACTACTTTGCGCATGATACAATGGAAATAAGCAAGGGCGGGTGGACAGAGAAGAGAAATGGGACACCAAGGGCGTAAGGTATGGGAGACCATATGGGAGGGTCTCCCCCGCATTATAATCCGCCATTTCATGATAGACAAGACCCTGGATAGGGTGCATGCTGTCCCGTAGCGGTCTGCTGTAGGAAATCAGCCATAACTTTGTGTAAAAAAAACTCTGAATGGGACAAGTGAGGTGTCATTATGGAGCCTAAAAGGTGTACTTCTAGCCCATGTGGGTGAACGGGGGCTGAAAATAATTCAGGACCAAAACTGTTGCAGATTAGACGGCTGTCCAGAAGTAAGTAGTGTGCTATCCAAGACAGGATGGTTGGAGAAAAACAACCATGATTTCCTCTAGGAAACTTCGATTGGGGCAAGTGAGGTGTCGTCGCAGAGCCCTTGAGGTGTACTTTCAGCCCATGTATGGGAAGTGGGGCTGAAAATTTGCCATGACCAAAACTGATGCAAAATAGTTGGCTATCCAGAAGTAGATTGTAGCCCACAATAGGGGTCAAGTATGGTTAAGTTCCAACCAATACGGCCTCCTTGAGGTGTCGAAACGCATCCAAGATAGAAGCCAGAAACCAAGAAGCTTCCTCCATTGGTAGGCCTTGCCATTTGATCAAGTATTCATGAATAGAACATGTATGGAGTTGCTTTTCATGCTACCCAATGATCGCTTCGGAAATATACTAAATAAGGCCCTCCTCATCCATGGGGGATAGCTCCTCTACATAATCTTTGGGAGTGCCAATGAAGGGTTTCAATTGGCTGATATGGAAGATATCATGGATCTTAGTAGTAGGAGGGAGTTGGAGACGATAGAACATTTCTCCAACCTTCTTAATGATTGTGTAGGGCCCATAGTAGCGGTGTGCCATCTTGTTGCAATAACCATCCTTGAGAGTAGCAAAACAGGAGTTGGGGACCTTGAGGAGTACCAATTCACCCTCTTGAAAGTCAAGGGGTCTCCTTTTTTCATTAGTATGGCGCTTCATGTGCTCTTGAGCCCTTTTGAGATTTGTCTTGCATTGTTGAAGTAATGCTTACATGTGGTCCAACTCTTCTTTTCCAAGGGGGTTGATATTTTCATTGAAGATCATGGTGGGAAGGGGCACCAGATAACCATACAATGCTTCCAAGGGGGAGACTCCAATGCTTGAATGAGTGTAGTTGTTGTAAGAAAATTCAGCCAAATACAGCCATACATCCCAAGAATTCTACACATCATGACAAAAATGTCGCAAATAAGTCTCAAGCCACTTGTTGACTCGCTCGGTCTGCCCATCCGTTTGGGAATTATAAGCTATAGACAGAGGTAATTTGGTCCCCATGGAGCTGAAAATTGTCTGCCAAAATTGACTCATAAATTCGGTGTCCCGATCATGTACTATGACGCAGGGCAAGCCATGCAGCTTAAATACATGCTCCATAAATTAAGTGGCAACTTGAGATGCTGTAAACTGAGATTTTGTAGGGATGAAATGGGTTGCTTTAGTGACCTGGTCAACTACCACATAGATGCTATTCCAACCCTTCTTGGTTGTAGGTAAACTAGTGATAAAATCCATGGTAATGTGGGTCCTTTTGCCTTCGGAAATAGGCAAGGGCTGCGATAATCCACTCGGTTTAAGAGTTCTATCCTTATTTTCTTGACAATGCACACATCCAAACACAAAGTCTTTAACATCTCGCCATAGGCCTTTCCAATGAAATCTTTTTGAAATGCGGTCATATGTTTTGAACACCCCTAAGTGGCTAGCAATCGGTGAAGAATGCATCTCTTCAAGTATCCTTTGGGTAAAAGGAGAGGCATGGGGAATCACGATACGGCCATCGATCCAAATGAGGCCATTGTGGAGTTGACATTGAGAGTTGTCATCCATAACAGCTTGCTGTAATTTTTGAAAAAGAGGGCTGAATTCATTATCAAGCAAGTAAGCCTCTTGAAGCTCTTCAATCCAATCATGGTGGACTTCAGTGAGATGAAACCTTGCATGCCCACATGCGAGAGAGTGCATCAGCCACTATATTTTCCTTGCCACGGGTGTGGGGGACCTCAAAGTCATAGTTCTGCAGGGTAGCTACCCATCTACGTTGTTTGGGAGTGAGCTGGTTAGGCTAAGTCAAGAAGTATTTGAGCACACAGTGGTCACTTTTCACCTTAAATTTACTGCCATACAAGTAGTTGTGCCACGTTTTGATAGCATGAATGATTGTCAACATCTCCTAATCATAGACATGCAACTCTCTCTCTTTATCATCGAATTTTCAGCTCTCAAAGGCTATTACACCATGTTCTTGCAGCAAGACTACACCAATACCCCATCCAGTAGCATCACTCTGAATGGTAAATTCCTTTCAAAAGTCGGGGCATACGAGGATGGGGACTGAAGTGAGAAATTCTTTCAAGACTACTGAAAACTGCGAGCAGCCAAAGCATCCCAAAAGAAGGCCTCTTTTTTTAGCCTGTCAGTTAATGGTGCTGCAATTGTGGCATAATGGCAAATAAATCTCTGATAAAAAGAGGAGAGGCCAAGAAAACCACGTGAGGAGGTAGTGGTAGTGGGTGTGGGCCAATCTCAAACACACTGCACTTTCTTAGGGTAGCTTAGATTCCTTTCTCATTGACAATGTGTCGCAAGTACTCAACCTCCGTTTGCATGAATACACACTTGCTTTCCTTGGCAAATAACCGGTGCTCTCTTAGTATATCAAAAATTTGTTTGGCATGATTCAAATGCTCATGTAGTGACTTGTTGTAAATGAGTATATCCTCAAAGAATACCAATACAAACTAGAAATGCCATGGCTGCAATATTTTGTTCATTAGGCTCTGAAACATGGTGGGGGCATTAGTGAGCCCAAATGGCATGACAAGGAAATGGTGCAAGCCACGGTCAGTCCGGATGGCTGTCTTCACTTCATCACCCGCTCTCATTCTGATTTGGTGGTAGCTTGATCGCAAATCAATCTTGATGAAGTAGTGTGCTCCCTTGAGCTCATCAAATAAGTCAGCGATTCGAGGGATGGGGTATCTATTTTTTACGGTGATCTTATTGAGATCGTGGTAGTCAATGCACAATTGGAAGGATCCATCCTTCTTCTTAACCAATAGAACAGGGGAGGCATAAGGGGAAGAGCTAGGCTCTATGAATCCCATTTCAGTGAGCTCCTTGACTTGCTTAGCTACTTCCTCTCACTCACATTTAGAGAGCTGATATGGGGGTTTATTGATGGGCTTGGAATGGGCCTCCAAGTCAATCGGATCATCCACTAATCTCTAAGGTGGGAGAGTGATGGGGGTTTGAAATAGGTCATCCACTAATCAATATCCTTATACAAATGCAAGACAAAGATCTGTGAGCATTTCTTGAATTTCTTTTTGAGTTGTCTTGCTGTTATAAGCTAAAAATTTGCAATTTCTTTGATGCCTTCCAAATGTACAAGCTTCCCATGCATTACAAACTCCATATACTGCTGAAAGAAGTCCATAGAGATTTTTCCCAACTGCTACATCCAATGACAACCTAAAACAACATCCATGGGGCCCATATCAAGGTTAATTAAGTCCACCTTTGCTGCATAATTTTCAGCCAACCTGAGAGACACTTGTGCGCATAAATGGGTGCTTATTTCCTCACTTCCATTGGCTACTTGAACCTTAAGAGGTTGTTGTAATTCAATAGGAATACATGTCAAATGGGAATGAGTTGATTTATTCACAAAATTGTGTGTGTTGCCACTATCTATACGAATGTATACATTCTTGCCATCAATGTTACCATGTAACTGTAGGGTGTTCAGGCTCCTAAAGCCATGTTCCATGCATCCATGGAGATTGAGAAAGCTGATATAGTGGTAAGTGTGGGGTGCAAAGGGTTATTCCCAAGAATGCCATTTATGGGGCAGCCACCAAGGTCAAAAGGGAACCCATCTAGTGAGTCATAAAACTGATCTGGGTCAAGATTCTCTTCGTATTCAGCATTTTCAGCATGTGTCATCATGGGAGAGGTGTCATGTGAGTCATCTTCCAACTTGTCACTATCTTCTAATACATACATGCTATTAAACTTGACAATGGCATTCTTGAATGGGTGTTTGGATGCATGATCAGCCGTGTACGTATCCCCACATTTAAAGCACAAGCTCTTAGCCTTGCAATCCTCTACAACCTCAGGAGGGATTAATTTATACCGTTAGAATTGAAGCCATTCCATGTCTTATTTTTAGCATACTTTGGGTCACTTTTGGAAAGGGGTGCTATCTCAAAACTACCATATTTCCTTTCAGCATTAAAAGTGGGGTAGGTGGGGATTTCGGGACTGCCATTCCCTGCATTGTTGCTGTGGTAATTACTAGCATATGGGGGCTACCTAGTAGGATATCTTTGCTGTCCTGAAATTGGCTGCATGCCCTCATTGCGGCGGTATTTCTGCCGACCATACCGTTCAACCAATTCTATGGCTGCAAACAAAGTGACTAGCTTTTGAGCCATTACATTAGCTAAAAGATGTGTATCTAGCCCATAAATATATTTATGCATTTTGGTCTCATCACTAATGGCCTCTACATACATGGATAGATTGATAAACTGGTTGCTGATATACTCCCTCACGGTGAGTTTTTGTTAATCAAACTAATTCCATTGCCTAGCCAAACGTTCTTTCTCTACCGAGGAGACAAAAAATTGGACCATAGGCATCTTGAAATCTTGTCAATCATGAAATGACTAGTTTTCTCTTTGAATAAATCTCCACCTTGTCTGGGCAAAACCCTTCAGGTGAAGGGAGGAAAAAATAATATTTGCGTCGTCGGTACAGGGATAAATGAGAAAATAGGCTTCCAATTTAGAGGTCCATTTCTCTAATTCAATCAGGAATGAGGACTGCCCATTAAACTTAGTAAACACGATCTTGTCACACAGCCCATTTGGGCCTTGCTGCCCATATATGCCATGTACTACATGCTCCCCATGTATATTGTGATGCCCATACATGCCTTGCTGTCCAAACCCTGGCTATCCAAAATTTTTATGTGGGCCATGCTACCCATGTATTACATGAGGACCAAATTGCACATTAGGACATTGCTATCCAAAATGACCATGCTGCCGATGCATTAAATGCAAACTAGGCTGAACATTGGGGCCTTGCTGCCCAAAACTACCATGTGCATGCTACCCATGTACACCTTCCATTCCATGCTGCCCAAAATTTGCATTAGGCCCTTGTTGGCCATTCCCATGAGTATGCATATAGCTTCCATTATGGGGGAGCTGTTGTCCCAAGGATGGGCTTGAAGGGTTCGTAATGGGGGAGGGAAGAATGGATTCATCATGTCGATTGGAGGGCTCGCCCGTCTCATAAGTGCTATTGGGAAAGTCATGGGTGCCATCAAAACCTTGTGGGCTACACCCGGTCTCCAAGGGAGGAGGGCGCTTGGCCTCACGGGGAGGAACATGCTCCTTAGGCTGAGCCGAGGAGGGTGCGATGGCGAGGATGAGGGAGCCCATGCGCTCGATAAGTAAGTCCATCTTGTCCATCATTTCAGAATGACGTTGATCTTGGTGGGTTTCGATCTCCCTATGGCATTGTTCCAACCCTCGATGCCGATCGGCATGACGGGTCTCATGTTGGCTTATAATACGGTTAAGCATAGCCAAGCGGTTCATCTCGGGGGCACCATCTTCAAACATGTCTTCACAATCCTCTTGGGTTGAGCTAGGATCATTCATTGATGCATGGGAATCTCTTATTTCATGCTGGAAGTCCTCTTGGGCCTTTGCTTTTCCCTGGTGGCTTGCCATCCTAAGTGCAGTCCACTAGAACCCCTGTTACAGAAATAGCAATATCTTGAGCTAGGAAGCTCCGATCACCAAACTTTCTGATTCAAATTAAAGCTCTCCATCCCCTCTACGAGGATATGTAAAAATATCTATGTCAATAAGTTATTAGGTATTTTTTGTAATTTACTTTTCTGGGCTGACTATGAAGGACTACTACCTATCCCACAGTACCTCTGAGCACAAAATTGGGTGTATCTCCCAAACCGTAGGGCAGAATGGGGAGATTTTTGGCTCAAATTGAAGGAGAAAATACCCTCTTCAAATCAAGATATGGAGGTCTGTGCTCAGTTACACAAGAAGGCTTTGCTGTAATTGACTTTTGCAACCTGACTGTGTGGGACTGGCTGTCTAAAACACCCTACAAGAACTCCTTCAATGAGCATACATTATCCCAATGTTGAGGTGCTTATTACAAGACATCCTGGGCCTCAATGGTGGTTCTCAATGCCACATAGATCCATACATTATTTGCATCAATAGTTCTCTTGCTGAGACCATTTCGTTACTGCATACACTACCCAACCCTGCATACATCCACCATACATTCCCAAGTGATACATGTAATTACCAATACATCTACAAGGTTGTGGAATGTAAATGATCGGGGCTTGGGATATTCATTCAAGTGTACCTGCACTTGCAAGAATTTTTTGGGCTTCGAATCACCGGGAGGTTGACAATGTTTCCCCCGAGCCGGGTTGTGCACCCCTTCAGGGTCTTAATCGAGAGGGGGCTTCAGGGTTCCCTCTTTTGCTCCTGACTCACCTGGTCTATGTATACATGGCAGGGATTTCTAATTCAACAAATTAGCACGCTATGCAATTTCAATTGAAGAGTTGGGCTTTTCATTAGATGCATGACCAATAAGGAAATGGGATAGAGGAAGGGGTTACCTCTGCAAATCAGTGACTCACTAATTGCATGACTTATCCTTCTTACAAATTTCTTTCTTGTTAATCAAGAATCAATACAATAGTACGATTAAGGATTAGAGTAAAATCTCGATCAATGGGGAAAGAAATTTAAAGAGCATTCATCCATGCATGCATTTCAAGAGTGTGGAATGGGGATGGGAATTCAATTGGCACTCTCAAGCTTCAAGAAGGCACTCTCAAGCTTCTTCCATATCTCTCATCAAGTGGCTGAGCTCAACAACTAGATGTAAAAGAGAGACCAAGAACCGATTGACATACCTTATTCAAGCTCTAGCTGGAAGAGTTAATGGCTGCCCTCTCCAAGGAATTTGTGGTTGCCCTTCTTCTTGCAGCCCATGGATGTATGGGGACCTTCAATGTCGTGTATCTTCACTTTTTGAAGCTTTTGGCTGCTCGCAAGGCTCTCGGAGGTAAGAAATTGAAGGGGCTTAAGTGTGCCATGAGCTCGGTTAAAGGTTTCATGGCTACCATGGCTGCTGCCCATATTAGGGTTTGAGATATGTCAAGAATGGTGGGAAAACTCAGCAAACCAATACTCAAGTCTTGCCCAAAGGTATGCCAAGAGCTAGAGATGAAGCAGGGAGTGCTGGATTTGAGCTGGAGCAGGAGGAAGAGAGCAGACCACTTAGTGCAAAATGCACTGCAAATTGCGGGCTGACCTCAGGAGGCTTGAGGCAGGGCAGACAAGGCTTAAGGGTGCTCTAGATGCTAAGTATGAAGTGGGTGAAGCTCTGGGACAAGTCATTCCAGTTGAGGAAGAGGGGGGAGCAAGATATCTGCACTTCTTGAGCTGAAGGTTCCATGGCAGCTTGAAGGGAGGAAGAGAGAGAAGGTTCTCTTGAAAAAATAACTATGCTTTTGGTCTTCTCTAACTCTGCTACACTCTTTTTGCCCAAAACCCTCAAGAAACTTACATGGAAATTAGTGACGACCTGCCAAATTTATCTTCTTGCCTCCAGATGTGTCCATGGTTCTTGGGAAAGCTTTAAGAAAGGCTGCCATAGTCTTCAAGAGGGCTGGTAGCTTGTGTAAGTACTCCCTGTGTACCTGTGAGAAATATGTAAGTGAGATTTTCTAATTGTGAGAAACTGTAAGAACCTTAAATCTATAAGAAAGAGAAGGATCAAAAACAAAGCTTTGATACCAACTGTAATTAAGGAGACCTAGCTAATCCAACTAAGAGAGAGAAGAGAGAAAGACTACAGAAGAAGAGGGGGAGGAGAGAGAAAGGCAGGGAGAAGAGAGAGAAAGAGAGGAAAGAGAAAAAGAAGAAGAAGAATCCATGAAAGCTTGTGAAGGTGAAACAAGAGATTCTTGATAATTCCGTCATACCTCAGAATACCCTCTTATACCTTATATACCGTTAGTGTGACTAGTATGTTCCCATGCTATGTTCCCGTGTCCCCCGCTCGTTACATATAGGAAGGCTTCGAAAATCTAGAGAGTATAACCATAAGGGCGATACCATGAAGTGTATTGTATGCCCCCAATCCTTGTCTTTGTGTTTTAACATCGCATGACAAACTCTTGCTTTGGGCTTTGATTATGGGAGATACAAACTTAAACTAGGCATTTGGATTCCCTTGGATTGTGGTATAGATTGCATGCCCTTCAAACTTAAGGTTCAAGTTATAGCACATGAAGAAGAAAATGTCACTTCCAATTGGAGTCTTAAAGATGTAAGGGATACCTTGGAGCAACTAGATAGTGCATCCACTGGATATAAGTTTAAATTCAATGGTAAAACAATTGGGAAAAGAGTTGAATGCTCTTTCTCTTGTTTGAGTTGCTTTCTTCTCACAATTGTAAGTTTTTTTAGCCATAAATATGAAAACATTGATTACATTTATATAGGATCAAAAGTTTTTCATTGAATCAAGAGTTACAAAGTTCAAGTGAAAATATACAAGGATGAAAAATAACAATGGAGATTCCTCCTAGTTTCTGTTTGTATCTATTTATCTTCTTTTGGCTCTGTAACTTCTTCGTTACCTTCTGCAAAGATATCTAGTCTCCTTATAGCGGCTTTCTTATTTGGTTGTTGGAAGAATTTAACTTAGACAAGGGAGCTTTTCTCTTCAAGCTAAGGAGGAGATGGATAAGACTCCATAGAAGAAAGTGTTGGCATTTCTTTCTTTTTGGAGTTCACCTTACTAGTCTTTCCAGATGACTTGCCCTTGCCATTACCCTTACTCTTAGTTGAAGATTTTTGTGGAGGGGAGTCGGGGTAGATTAGTGTGATTTCCCTATCCAAAATCAACTCAACACATCGCTTCCTTATCCACCACATGCATGAATGAATGTAATCTTGGCACTACAAGAAAAAATATAATAAGTTAAAAAACTCAAAGACGGGTTCCTCAAATAACAAACAATGTGAAAAATACTCACATTAACCACATCTATCTTAAGTATCTTTGAATCTATTGTTCTCCAAACATTTGAAATCACTCTCCATCTGTAAGAATGTGCATCACTTTGCAATGGTTCTTCTTGTTGGAGAAAGCTATATGGTTTCTGAGAATCAACAATATCCTCATATGTGGTGTCCAAAAAGGTAGTGTAACATTTCACCGATGTGTACGAACTTCCACCCCATCTTTCATTTAAAAAGGAATTTAAATTATTTTTTTCCACTCCCCCAGCCCACCAAACAGATGGTGAGGGGAGGGAGGTTGATGACAATTCCAAGGGGGAAGACGAGGAGACAAGGAGCAAATAGGCAAGGTTGTCATTGATTGATGGCGTGGAGGAAAGGGAGAAGTTAATGATCATGAAGATGAGGAGGATGATGACGACATCAGTGAACCAAGGCCACGAGCCTACAATACTCCCCGTCGTCATGCAGATTAGGTGGTGGAGGAGATTACCACCACTCTACTCCGTCCCCATGACCTCTTTTTCCCCCCCTAATTATAACCCCCCCTCCCCCTAATATAAACTCCCCCCCTCATGAGATAGGAGATAGGAGGCCTTAAGGAGGAAATATGAAGCCTTATGGGACGCCACCTTATTTCCCCCCTTACTATCGGGCCATAGAGAGAGAGAGAGAGAGAGAGAGAGAGAGAGAGAGAGAGAGAGAGAGAGAGAGAGGTGGAGGAGGAGGAGGAGGAGGACAAGAAGAGAAGAAGAGAAGAAGAGTAAGAGAGAGGGAGGGAGAGAGAGAAGAGAAGAAGAAATGAAGAAGAGTAAGAGAGGGAGAGAGAGAGAGAGGAGAGAAGAAGAAGAGAAGAAGAAGAAGAAGAGGGAGCAAGAAATAGAGAAGAGAGAGAGAGAGGGAGAGATATTCTTTCCCTTCCCCTCCTTAGAGGATGACTAGATGCATTGTTTTTCTCCCCGTCTCCCCGCAAGTTTCATCCTCATCTCCCCCCGTGTCTAATCCTTTTGAGAAGAATCACCTTGGCACACCATCTCTTCAACGAGAGAAGAGAGTGGTTTATAAGGCGGAAGTATGGCCCCCAAACAAAGAGATACATGCATCAACAATAATCCCGCACCCAACAATGGAGCCACTGACCAATGCATTTCTGCAAATATGAATACAAGATTGGGTATGGATAATGCATATCGGAATATCCAGATACCAATTGACATCTCCACTATTCATTGAGGCAAAGGTATGCGCATGAATTCAATTCAACAAATAGCTTGAATTTATATTTTTCGATAAGTAAAGAACTCATAGGGGATCATAGGTTAATTCTTTTCGCAACCATAGATGACCTCGCATAGATTTATGCATATGGCGCATTGAGGTTCGCACAAACCCATGTATTCAAAGATATTTATGCGACATGACGAAGTCATACACAACATAAAGAGCATAAAAGTTACTTAAGGGTTATGCACATAGACGGTACACGCATGGAAAAGATTATATGACACATGCATCGATGGTACACAAATTGACCTTGCATTAAAGTTTTGCTAATATCATGAGCTACCAGCTCATTGGGTTCTTGAAGTTATGCTTAGCTATTGCAAACAACAATCATTAGGATTATAACTATGATGCCTTGAGATCCATCTGATAGTGAATATGTTTATCAATCTTATTCAGGGTTAGGCAAGATACAACAAAAATCTTAGGGCAAGCGAAGAGCTCAAGGACTAGGAAACCTTGAGTCAAAGGAAAGACCGATGCTTTTGTACTTGTTGGGAAAAAGTTCAGGTTGTCAATCAAAGTAAGTGTTCAATAGAATTTACATTCTTGCATTGTTGTATGAGACCTTGGCATGTGTCTTAGGCAACGTGTTAAGTAAATTTTGCATGGAACCACTTAGATCCCAAAGGGGAGAGTGAGTATGCAAGAGAAGGGTTATCACGACTATTCTTGCAATGTTTGGAAAGGAGTACCATTTTTTGTTGGTTGATCAAATAATGTCCTAAATGATCTTGCATTAAATTGACTGTTGGGATGTGATTGGATAATTACTCCAAGTGCTTGTGTTGATGGTAAATGCATGGCGGGATATGTGATGAAAAATTGCCATGAGGAGTAAAGGAATGTTTTCTTAGAAAATGATATTAGGTTCATTGCCGTGATTGTGCTTGGTTCTTAATTGGATTAATTAAGGAAGGATATTTTGCGCGGATGGATCATCTCCAAGGTCGTGCCACATTTCAACCCGAGAGGGCACTACTCGATTCATGGGCCAAAGGTTGAGTAGTGAAAAGGCTAACCACGGATGTTATGTCTCACACCTAGGACGCTTGGGTTTAGTGGATCTCTAGAGCGGAGCTCTAGACACCCCTCGTCGGAGTTCGAAACGGAGCTGTAGGCTGCTGTGAGCCCAACGTCTAGGGCGTTGGAAGATCCTATTCTAGATACTAGATGGAATTTATGGTGCCATGTGATTTGGACCGGGTACTTCTGTTGGACAGAAGGGATACATAATGCTCTTATAGGGGTAGGAGACAAAGATTAATTGGAAAATAAGTTAAGGAACTTGTTTGTAAAAATGACTACTTGTTTTGTTTTCATGTCGGTGCTGTAAATTACCCGAGCGAACCTTGTTCCCTAAAAGGCCTAATTAAGGAAGCTAATTTTGAATGTCACACATAAATGTGATAGGGCCTAATTAGAAAACTAAATCTATCAAGGGAAGCTGGTGGGCAAGCAGCACCTCGAAAGGGCTATCCTACGACAAGGTGGTCCCAGAGAATTGGGAGCCTTGTCATAGGGTTTTTCCAACGTATTACCTCTACGTGAAGACCATATCTCTTATAGTGATGCCATGTAATCCTCACAAAAGGAACAATGGCAAAAGGCCATGGAAGTTGTGTATATTTCTCTTCTCTCTAAAGATACATAGGTTTTAAGTGAGTTATCACCTGGATGTGCTGCTATTAAAAGTAAGTAGATTTGATAAATTCAAAGCAAGGCTAGTTGGCAAAGGTTTCTCAAAAATTGCAAGAGTTTATTATTAAGAAACTTTCTCACATGTTGTTTTATATTACCAATGCTACAACTATATATATCATCTCTCACTTGACTTGGGTCTCACCTATATATACTAACTCTACATCAATATGAATCATTCTTTGTAAGCATGTCTTGTGTATCTCTCTCGTACTCTCTCTCTCTCTCAACATGGTATCAGAGCTATGGATGCATAGCAACAACAAGGAAGATAAGTTGTTTCATTGTTTATACTTGATTGAATTCTTTGCACAAGTGATGATTTGATACATGAACTTGTTCAAATTAGAAGTATTAGTTAATTTTATCTTTAAACCGCTTGTCAATCAGAGTTCTGGATCATAAGTTATGACAGTTCAGGATTCAAGACAACAGTTCTGCTTGAATCTGCGATTCTTTATTTAAAACTGTAATTCTAATTACAGTTCGTTAATCGCTCGTCTTCGTTAATGACCTTGATTACGACAAGCAAACATATTGCTATTTTTACCGATGTTGTACTCTCATTCACGTTATTTGTTCGACAGAAATAGTACTTTTCTTATACGCGTCATCTCATCTTGCACGTTACGTCTCTCTATTTCGGGCTTTCTTTTTAGTCACTCAATACTTTTCGTCGTTCTTACATGCATCTCCCTATTTTGATTGTCACGCGTCTCAACTACGCTTGTCTTATTCATGGTTTGCAGATTGTGCGATCTCATCTTATTTGTTTTCTCTCGAGATACAGGCATGGCCAATTGTGTAATTGTTAACGGATATCTGTCTGGCCAATGTTCGGTTCCCTTCTTCCAAGGACAAGGCTTTCCTGGATGGAAAGTAAAGATGATGCTAATTCTTGAAGGTGACAAAATATTTGATATTGTTTTGGGCGACCTATCTTGCCCAGTTCAACCTATTGATGTGATGAATGACAATTCTCTGATTACTGATGGTCCGTTATTTGAACAATGGAAAATTGATCATACTGATTGGATTCGTCGTGACAAAGCGGCTCTTCATTATATATTGTCTGCACTTCTTGACTCACTTATGTTGGATGTCTTTCATCTGGAAATCTCTCATGCTGTTTGGGAGTATCTTATCTCAATGTTTGAGAAGAAATCGGTCACCGAAATTTTATATCTCCAAACTCGTTTGAAGAATCTTCAATATAAGATTGGTACTTCTATGCACTCTCATATCGAGGCTTTTAAAGACATTATCAATTAGCTTGGTGTTGTCGGTGCTCCTGTTACTAAAAATCAGATTGTTACTCAACTTCTTTATACCATCAAAGATCCTTTATATGACAATATCATCATTTTTTTGTCTAACAAGGATGATATCCACTTTGACAAAGCATGTATATCTCTTATTGAATATTCTCAACGTCATGAGCATCATTTGGAAAAATCTGATGCTATTTTGGTCACTCGTGAACAAAGGGATTTTGATGCTGCTTTTGTTGCTCGCAAGCATCCCGCTTCATGTTTTCAGCAGGGTGGACGCCCTAATCAAGGTGGTAAATCTTCTCGTCTTTCTTATCCTAACAAACATTGTTCTTATTGTGATAAGAAAGGCCATGTGGCTTCTGATGCTGGGCACATCAATATGATGAGGAGCATGGAGTTACTACAAAGCAACCTCGCTTGTCCAAAAGTTTTCCTCCTTGTGATTATTGTGCACATACAGATCATCCATCTCGTCGTTGTTATAAATGCAGATATGATGAAGAACGTCCTCAAGCTTATATTGTTCAACAAAATACAACTGATGATGATCATACTCATCAGCAGCTCAATTTCGTCCATCATGATATCTCTCCAGAAAAGGCACTTCATGTTCATGATGGTTCTCTATTTATCATTGATTCAAGTGCCACTGGAAACATGACATACCAATCGTAGTGGCTTCACAATTATCATTCTCTTCTTGTCAAGATGTTTGTTTACCTTGCGGATGATACGACTTGTCAAGTCAAAGGAGTGGGTGATTTATATCTGGGGATTGTTTCATCCACTAGAATATTAAGAGGAGTTCTTTATGTTCCAGATTTGCAAAGAAATATTCTTTCTGTTGCTCATCTAGTTGATCTTGGTTTGTTGGCTTTGATCTTAATCAATGTCATATAGAGAAAGACAAACATACTATAGCAGTGGCTCCTCGACATGGTAATCTATTTGAGCTATCATTGAACGATACGGTTGCAAATGTTGTTACTACCCCTGGAGATGCAGATTGCAAATTATGGCATCAACGATTTGCACACTCCGATTTTGCCAAAATTCTTGATCTTCATCGTCATGATCTTGTGCAAGGTATGGATCTTAAATCTCATCCACGTATGGGAATATGTGAGTACTGGCACTTGGAAAACACCATCGTTCGCCTTTCCACACTTCTACTTCATCACATTCCTGTGCTCTCTTGGATTTGGTTCATACTGATATTTGCGGTCCTTTTCCTGCCTCAAAGTCTCAATATCAATATTTTATAACTTTCATTGATGATTTCTCATGGTACACACATGTCTATCTTCTTCGACATAAGTCTGAGGCTTTATCTATATTTAAACAATACAAGATAAGTGTGGAGCTTCATACTGGATTCTCTATAAAGACTCTTCGCAGTGACAATGGCGGTGAATATGTATCCAATTATGTTATGGTGATACATAGATACATCAGGCAAACTTGGTGTAGTAGTAACACAACCTCCATCGCGAAGGGTCTACTATTATACATGGCAGTGAATATGTATCCAATCTATTTGATGACTTCTGTAAGGATCAAGGTATTCATCATGAGTTTACAGTTCTTTATTCTCCTCAGCAAAATGGTGTTGCTGAGCACAAAAATCGCACTATTCTTAATGCTATACATTGCATGCTTATATACTCTGGTTTGTCTCAAAAGTTTTGGACTGAAGCACTTCTAACAGCTGTTTTTATTAAAAATCATCTTCCAACAACTGCACCTACTGGTAAAATTCCTATAATAATCTGGATAGGGAAGACACCTTCAGTTTCTCACTTTTGCACATTTGGCTGCATTGCTTATATTCATGTGCCCAAGGACACTCGACATAAGTTGGATCCTCCAGGTTTGAAGGTCATTTTTCTTGGTTATTCAAATCATTCCAAAGGTTACAAATTTTATGATCCTTCTACTCAAAAGGTTATCATTAGTCATGATGCTATATTTGATGAGAAGGCTATGGGTGGCACATGGTCGTTAGATGTTTCAGATGATACACAGTCTTTGCTTAGTGCATTTCCTTACTTGCTTTGTGAGTCTACTAATTTTGATGATCATAAACCTCCTTCACCTCCAAAGAAGATTGATGAAAATTTGGAGATATATGTCGATCTTCCTATTGAGATAGAGTATGGATTCTATTCTATTGAATATGATGTCTTTGATGATGCTATGTCTATCCAAGAGGATCCAATATCGTATATGGAAGCTATCAATTCGTCTCAAAGGGATCAATGGCAAGAAGCTATGCAAGCAGAGTACACTTCTTTAATCTCCAAAGGTACATGGATTCTTACTGAACTCCCTCCAAATCGTGTTCCTATAAAATGTAAATAGATTTATAAAACCAAGACCAAAGCTGATGGCTCATTTGATAAGTTCAAAGCACGACTTGTTGCAAAAGGTTACTCGCAGATTGCAGGAGTAGATTATCAAGAAACATTTTCTCCCGTTGTGCGCTCCACAACTGTTTGTATGCTTTTGGCTTTTGCAACACTATTTGATCTAGAAATTCACCAAATGGATGTTAAAACGGCTTTTCTCAATGGAGATCTTGAAGAAGAAATCGATATGGAGCAACCTGAAGGTTTTATGATTGCAAGAAAGGAGCATCTTGTATGCCAGCTTCATCGTGCATTATATGGATTGAAGCAAGCCTCTCGTGCTTGGTATATTAAGATTGATCAGTTCCTCACATCTAAAGGTTTTGTTGCATGTTTTGCTGACCCAAATATTTACATCAAAAGGGAGGACAAATGTTTTATTATTCTTGCTCTATATGTTGATGATACTATTCTTGTGTCAAATAATATTGCTTTCTTGGATGCTATAGAGAAGCTTTTATCGATTGCATTTGAAATGGTGGATCTTGGTGAGATACATCCTTGTTTGGGTATTCAAGTTCAATGACACTAACAACAATGCATTCTTCTTCTTCGCCAGACAAAGTTTATTAATGATATTGTTAAGAAGTTTGGGTTGACAAATGCGCACTCTGCCAACACTCCCATTCTTTCGAGCTCTACCAAGGGTGCATCTACAACACGCAATGAAGAATCAGCCATTTTTGTTGGTTGTCTTCAATTTATTAGTTTAAACACAAGACCAGATATTTTATTTGCAGCTAATTTTTTGGGACAGTATCTTTCTTCCCCTTCCACTATTCATTGGAGTGCTGCAAAATGTATTCTTAAGTACCTCAAGGGTACTAAGGAGTTTGGTCTTATTTATCGTTGTCAAGAGGATTCTTCTTTATCTTCTTCAACTTCTCTTGACCTTATTGGATATACAAATGCTAATTGGGAAAGTTCACAGTTATCCATGCGATCTACAAGTGGGAGTTGTTTCTTTGTAAATGGATGTTTGGTTTCTTGGTCTAGCAAGAAACAACGATGTGTTGCGGTTTCTACAATTGAGGCCGAATATATTGTTGCATCATTAGCAGCTCGCGAGCTAGTACTTGCAGATTTGGGACATCCTTCATCATCTAGTACACCTCTTCAATGCGACAACCAAAGTACTATTAGTCTTACCAAAGACTATATACAACATAGTAAATCAAAGCATATTGTTATTCATTATCATTATGTTCGACATGAAGTCAAGAAAGGTTCCATTATGGTGGAGCATTGTCCTAGTGATCAAATGGTTGCAGACATCTTCACAAAATCTCTTAGTGAAGCTCGCTTTAGTTCATTAAGACATGCACTTGGTATTGTTCCAAGTTCTTGTCTCACTGATTGAGGCATGTATCATTGTATTCAAGAAAAATTTATAGTAAATCATTTTTGTATCGTAGGTATGTGTAGGGGCTCGGGTTTTTCCCTTGTTCTCCGCAAGGGTTTTTTCACTCGCAACCAGAGACCTTTGTTTGAGTGGGGATGTTATAACTATATATATCATCTCTCACTTGACTTGGGTCTCACCTATATATACTAACTCTACATCAATATGAATCATTCTTTGGGAGCATGTCTTGTGTATCTCTCTCGTTCTCTCTCTCTCTCTCTCAACAACCAATACTCATTATTCATATTAGAAGTATTCGAGTCTTGCTAGTTTTTGTTGTTGAGTTTGATTTGGAGGTTCATGTAATGGATGTGAGAACTGATTTTGTTAATGGCAATTTAAAGGAAAAGATATACATGGAACAACCAGAGGGATCTGTAGTTAAACTTAAGGAAAATCTTGCTCGCAAACTTCATCGAGCACTCTAGTTTCAAATAATCTTTACCAGTTTGGTATCATTAAAAGATTGATCTCTTCTTTACAAAACAAGGTTTTATCTTTTATTCTTTAGATCCTAACTTATACGTCAAGTGTTGCAATTATAGTTTTTTTATTGTTGCTCTATACGTGGATGATACCATACTTGTTTTTAACAATCACAACTTCCTTCAACAAGTAAAGAAGGTTTTATCTTCTGCATTTGATATAGTGGATCTTGGAGACATACACTCATGTCTTGGTTTTCAGATTCAATGCTATCAAGAAAAGGGTGTTTTATTATTGTGTCAAACAAAGTTCATTGAAGATATTATTCAGAAGTTTGGTTTGGGTTCTAGACATCCTACTAGTACTCCTTGTCTTGTGATGAGCTCTACCAAAAACTCTCACTTTCTGTAGAATGATGTGTAACGTGTCCACTAGAATCATTCCGGACACGTCTTAGCAGTCCATCGGGAAGGATGTCTAGAAAGCTCCGCCCGGCACTCCCATGGAATGTTACGGGACTTGCGATCTAGGTCTTCCCGCGTCTGCCACGTAGCGGAAGTATCCTGGCCGTTCCCACTTAGGATCGACCTGAATTTGGGTTTTCCTGTTTGGTCATTAGCTAGCAACAACTAGCGTCAGACCCGAGCGAACTACTTTACGCAGAAACGCCAGGTCCGAAGCGGATTCACGCTGCACTTGGTTCAAGGAGAATGGGAAACGAGAGGGATGCAAGGCTCGACCTCTCTGCCATAAGGCATAGTCCCATTCCGTTCCCCTAAAACAACGTGAATCGGGTAATGGTTAATTCTAAGTCATTGTTCTCGTTACTTGTTTCGGTGATGACGATCATCCTCTGTTCGTTGAAGACTTTGAGAAAAGTTCCCGGCTAACCGGGACCACCCATCAAAAGGACAGACCCATGGTCCGTCCTCCGCACTTTCCTCGGTTTGTTTTAGTTATGTAATTACCTACCACATTAATTTGACATATAACAAACAGCTTCCTTGATTAACCCTGTTAAGCACTGGTTCCTTCACGTAATCTTATCACAGGACATAAAGAAAACAATGTCAAACAACTTCTTTATTATCATTTTATCATTTTATCTTTGAAATACAAGGAGTTCCCGCCCGTAGGCGTATTCATAATCCGCCCGAAGGCTATCCAGTAATCCACCAGGGATCACTATTCCAAGCTTCCGCCCGTAGACTAGTATGCGGGCCTCGAGATCCAATCCCGAGTCACGTTAGCCTCTTGTGTAGGGCCCGGAAGGCGAGGGATTTACGGCCAGAGCCCCCTCTGGCACCCAAGCGTCCTCCTGCTCCAAGTAGAACTCAACGGAGAGACCTCTCACGGCGGGTTCGGTCCACGTTCCCGGCGCGGTTAACAACCCCCTTGGTTAGGGTCAGGCAGGCAGTCGGGGGTAACTGAAGCTGCCTCTCCCTTCAGGCCTTCAACCTGAAGTATTTAGATATCTTTTCATCCTTTAGTTCATTGAGCAAACAATGCAAACAGTGCTTTCTAAACTGTTACAAGCACAATCAATTCCAATGGTCGTTTAGCTGGCAAACTGTTAAGGAGTGACTCCTTTTCTCCGAATGCAACCCGCATTCGATCCGGAATCAATTGCAACTTGGCAAGATTCCTATCATTCTTGGGTTAGGGTCATACCCTACCAATACTTTAGGTTTTGTTATGGTAGATTCCAGCGACCATGTCGCTTCAATTTATTGATTGGTCAATTGCTTCCAGGCAAATACCTAACTTTCCTTTTCCTTAGCAACTATTTCCCAGGAAAGGTGATGTAACAGGATGATTACTCATCCTTTTGTAGGTTAACTTAGCGCAATAACTTGCCAACATCATTTCCAAGAAGTGACAAAACTCTCTCGTGGACAAATCTCAAGTCTATGCGATGTTGCAACTTTTTGTACATGTGTTGTATCTATTCCACGGGATCATTTCACCCATTGAATGGCGTATTCAGGTTACGGAATTAACTTCAGGCGAGTAGCAGGGTTTAGGGTGTCTTCTTACCCAACCTATTCCTAATTATATTAGCCCATGGTCCTAGGAATTTTCAACTCAGTCGGAGAACGAATGATCCTTAGGATAAAACCTTAGATCATTTTATGCATGAACATCCAATTGATTCGACATCTCGTGAATGTGTGTAAGATCTTTGGGTTTTGACTTGGCAACCAGTGTAAAACTAGGTCGAATTCTTATTGCACTAAACCCTAGTTAGCACTTGAGATACCTATCATATCGACCCAACCATGTCCATAAGAATCCTTGTGGTTTAGGTGACTTAGTTAACTCAATATACTTGTCTTGCGTCACGGATGAACCTTTCCTAAAGGTAATAAACTAGATCTAGTGGAGATTAATAGTTACAATTACGCCAATACGTGTAAACATGCGATTCACTGCTTCTACGCATCACATGGTTCACAATAACCCTATCCTTCCTTGGTAAGGTAAAAATGCCTGATAACCTGGACACTAACTTTCCTAGGTCCTACTAGGACTTACATCAAATAGTCATGCCTACAACCTTATTGTCTATACTTAGAATCTTATGCTTTGACTCCTAAATGCGGCTCCTAATGAATGACATTTCTTGCATGATGACTATGCAATACGCAACGTTCTCCTAGCTACAATGAAGTTCATACAAAACTACAGCTAGTGATAATTTATTCCATTTTACATGCCACTTGCAAGCCCATAAGATCATTTCCGTACTCTCTTCTATTTCTTTTCGGATAATATCTTATGGGTGTTAACTTTTCCTCATGAAATCATTACGAGGAGGATGTTGCCTAACATGCGGCACATACTTATTCCTACCATGTCTAAGAAGAAAAAATGCACTTATAAATTCCATTTCTTTGCCTAAGTAATATATGTTTAGACTCATTACTTTGATAATGTACCAAAATAGCATCATGCAGCTAGTCTCCTAAGGCGGGCAACCCGTTTCGAATTCATGACATACTTCAACCTTGCCTAACGTTTCAAGAGATACTTTATCAAATGTCTTTTTACCACTGCCACATGCATTAAAAATAAGCGTAAAATGCATTCTTCCCTATGGAACTAAGCGCACCTAATCATTTCTTTAAGCGAAAATAAACTTGAAAGAACCTGGACTTGTGGGCTCGGGGAGATGTCCACTTGTATGCTCGGAGATGAACCTCCCGCAGTCGCACCTTGTGTCCTTTTAGGGGCCATCGTAGGCGTAGTTTCGGCTTCTGGGTTGTCTTTGCGGTCAATGAATTGACTTGCCTCGGAATGCAGCTTCCAGACCTTTGCCTTTTTCCCTCGTACGCAGGAGATTCCTTTGCGGGACTTTGGATAAATGGTGCTTGCGGAAGAGGGCTTTATGAGTCCTTTAGGAAAACCCGGGGTGGCTAGGAATGGGTTCACGGACGGCTTATGGGCTTTGAACCTAATTTCAGGAAGCCTCTTACGAAGGTCTTGCGGGAGGGCTTATAGCTTCAACCTCGTCTCTTCAAAGTTCCGGGGGGGGTATGAATGGACTTTTGGGCCTAGTGGGAAGGGGGCTTAAGAAGCCCCCTTAGAAGCTTCTGGGCGGCAGCGGCCACGTCAGGGGTGGGGGTCGTAGTCACGGCGAGGGTGGCGGCCCTCCTGGTCGCGGCAGCAAACGGAGGCCACGGCAGCCCTTGGCGGCGTCTCGTCAGCACGGCGGCTTCCCCTCCAGCACGGCGACCTTCCTCTAGCTCGGCCCTCTAGCACAGCCCTCTCTCTGCACGGCCCTTCCTCTCGCCTCCCTCCCTCTAGCTAGGGGGGTGTTTATATAGGCATGGGGGGAAAAGAGGGCCTCCACACACGTGGAGGACTCCTCCTCATGCAATCCCACTCACTCCTCCTTGGCCATTCCTCCCCTCACTCCCTCTCCTCCAGCCATGCATCGGCTGGGGGAAAGGGATAATAATTAAAAAAATTTGCCTAAAAATCTCCAAATTGCCCCTTCAAAAAGGGTGTTCCCTCGCGGTTTTCTACGGTCTTCAACCTCAGCCTCTTATTTACAATGCGGAGGCCTCATTTTTTAGCGTGCACGGTATGGATTATGCTCCCAATAATACGATGTAGGGGATAACCTTGCATAGGGTTTACACGGCGTCCGGGAAGTTAATATTTACGGTACGCAGTGTGCGGAAATATTACATGATGGACAATTAGCATTACATTAGCCTTATGGTAGTCTTGTTGGATGTCTTCAATTTGTTGGCTCAAGATCTCACCCTAACATTCTTTTTGTTGCAATTTTTCTTGGACAACATCTTAGTTCTCCATGCCTTCAACATTGGACTACAGCTAAAAAAGTTTTGAAGTATTTGAAAGGCACTAAAGATTTGGGTTGGATTATCAGTGCAAACAAAACTTTGATTCTCTACATTCATATACATGCAGATTGGGCAAGCTCTCACTTATCTATGCATTCTACAAGTGAAAATTGTTTCTTTATCAATGGTTGTCTTGTTTCTTAGACTAGCAAGAAACAATGTCGTGTTGGTATTTCTACTATAGAGGCTGAATATGTAGTTTCATCTTTAGTGACTCGAGAGTTAGTATGGCTTCACGACAATTTCTATTATATATTGGCCATCTGGCTGTCTCCAGCACACCACTTTGATGTGATAACAAAAGTGCTATTAGTATTGCTAAAGACTATGTTCAATATATAACAAGTCTAAACATATTACACTACATTATCATTATGTTCGATATGAAGTAAAGAAAGACATGATCATGATTGAACATTGTCCAAGTGATCAGTTGACTGTAGATATATTCACCAAAGGACTTGATGAAGCATGCTTCACATTGCTATGCTCGAAACTTGGAGTTGTCTCAATTTCAATCTTTGGGAAATAATCTACTAGGATGTTGTGGTGCCATTGTACATACTCTTTGTAGGCACCATACAATTCACACATGCACGAACATCTCAGACCTCTTGGTCGTCTTTGTATATACATATTCAGTTTCGCTTTATATGCACACAGTAATCCTTTTTTATCATGTTTGTACATTTGTATATAGGAGCCTGGGTTTTTCCCTTGTGCTCCCCAAGGTTTTTTTAACCTGCACACCTAGAGACCTTTGTTTGAGTGAGGGTGTTGGAGCTATATACAGCTCACCCTATCTAAACAAGGTCTCACCTATATATATGTAGATTTTGATCAATATGATATAGTCTTTGGGAGTGTACATGGTGTGTCTCTTGTCTCTCTCTCCTCACGTCTCTACATATCTTCTCTCTCTACATCTCAACATTTGTAATGAATGAAGAACTTATTTTATTGGCACAATATGAGATGCAAGGTTCTAATTTCAAGATAAATCAAGAGAATCAAAGGGAGAGACTAGGACAACATATGAAGATGTTATGAATTTGACGTAAGGAGTGACAACTTTGTTGGGTGGAGTACTACAAGATTCCATAGATGTTGATATTGTTGATCTGAATATGTTGAAGGTGTAGCTACCCTAATCCATTATGTATATGTGTCATTTTAACTATATATGGGAGTCAAATTTGAACATCTTCAGAGAAGCCACAAAATTTCTTGTGGATCCTCATCCTCCTATAGAAGATAATGATAATGAAACATATTCATTTATTGATAGCGCTTAAACTAATATTTAAGGACATGTTTTAGGATTTATCATGTGTTTTTATGCTTTATCATATCAAAATGCCACATGGGAGGAGCAGGAGTATATCTTCTACTGAAGCACATCAGTCCAATAGGACTTGCTAAAAATATTGCCATCATATGAGAATGTGAGAGTGCTAGGGTTGGTTCTAAATTGGGCATTTGTCACAAGAATGCAAGATCAATGCAAAGTTATCAAACTCAAACAAAATTAAACTCCAATGCCAATCCTTACAGAGATGGTATGCATAAATAATCATTGGCATTGGGAGTTGACTCATGGTTGCCAATGCCAATGTTAAAAATATAATTCTCAATGCCAATGTCATGGAAGCATGTGATGGAAAAGGTTTACATATACTGAACCCATGAGGGTTAGGCAATGACAAACTGCTAAGAAGGATAAGGAGAGAAAATATATGATTTAAACAATTGAGGCACATGTCCATGGGGCTGAAGACCTACAATTATAATCCAAGCACCTAGATATAGCTCTATTGCCTATCTATTGCTTGTGAGCTAAAATATATATAAGAGACTTAAGGATCGAAGACAAAAGTGACAAGCCAATAAGTCATAAAAAGGGGGAGGGGAGTGATTCGAGAGCCTAATCCATATTTTCTCTAGAAGTGGAAGGGCACTTTTTAAAATATGAACTTTGATACCCAAGTTCAACCATAGGCTTGAGAACAAAAATCCCCAAGCCTTAAGGTTCTAGACAATACCTACAACGCTTGTGATCTACAAGGTACGAATAATTCATCTAAAGTTAACTTCAATAAATTTTCAAACAGGCTACCCCTCCATCCAATGTAGGAAAATTTGTAATAGCTTAGGTTCTCAAGGAGGTCAGTAATGGACCAAAACCAAAAAGGCTCTCCAGACTCCAACCTTAAAAAGATGAGCCCCTCGACAGCACTGCTGAAGGCGCCATCGTACTCATGCGACAATGGCGGCCTCTGTCAGCTGATCTAACAGCATTCCGACACAGTGCTTGTTAAAAGGCTCAGACTGCCAAGAGAGTCAGAAGGGTGCTGTAACTATAAGCGAGTGAGAAGGGCAGTTGCCTGGCGACGTCACGGCCTGCTGGAGGAGCACGAGAAGGAGACGGCAGACTGCACTGCAGTTCCGTCTACTGCCATCGACGACCTGCCGCCATCGCTGTTGCAGAGTATAAAGGCCGAGAAAAGCAGGACATATTATGCTGCTGCTGCTGCTGCTGCGTCCCTCGCCATCGACGTCGCCCACGTACTGAAATTGCCTGCCCTGCCGCTCCACGTGGCACGCATGCCCGTCAACCTGTCGCCAATCAAGCCGCACATGGGTACACCAGCCCGATCTGCAAATAATAATTCACACCCTGGATGCAGTGTGAAGGCTCGTGATACATATCACGCCCTTCACATATTGTAACTCGTTTTTCACTTGCGCGCGCTTGTACATATATACATACATACATGTACATATATGTATATATATATATACATATATATGTATATGTATACAGTATAGGGAGAAAGAGAGAGCGTGCACAAGTGAAAAACGAGGTACAATATGTGAAGGGCCTGATATATATGTACATCATGTACATACATACATGTACATATATATATACACATATACATATACATATACATATATATATGTATATATATATGATCGATAACCCATGTTCATCGTTTTTTACTTTGCCTTAGCGACAACAAAGACATTTGATGGTGAACTCACTATTAAAAGTACTAAACACAACTGATTTGCTTTTCAATTTGTCGAGTCTCAAAGTACATATGCCCACTTTACATGGTTTACATGTTTGTCAAAAGATGTGTCATAATATGTACATACATGCAAATGTGGATATGTGGGTGGAGAAAGGAGTAAATCAAATGCGAATAGATAGGAAATATATTTTTAAAAAAGATGAGGGGTACAACTTGAAATTGACCCAAAATTGGCCTCAACCTAAAGGCCTCATGCTAATCTAAATGACAATTCAGAAGCAAAGATTGTTTGGATCTAAAAATGTAAACAAACAATATCCTTGCAATGAGAATAATCGCAATCTTCAAGAGAAATGGCGTAACATGGATGCATAGGCAAAGAATGTGATCTAATCTATGCATAAATAGAAAACCAATTAGAACATTTTAAGTGACTAGAGAGATGACAACACAGCCAATAGCATTTGAACACCATATTGGGGAATATGGGAATTTCCCATAAGTTTGAGACACACGGTCAAATCTTTGGATTTGTCATAACTTGAACACTATAACTCCAAATCAAGTGCTCTATAGCTCAATAGATTCCATTTTTCAAGCGCTTTCCAATGATAGGTCACATCATATGGTTTTGAGAAACTTATGGGCATGTTATCCGGGTGCCACCTTTTTAGTATTCAAAAAATGGGAATTGGGAGATTCCCAAACTCACTAATATTGTGTTTTTGTTAAATGACGATAGGTCCATTTGTATCACCCATAAAATCTACTTTTGTCTTTCACCCTATAGGTTCTAAAATCCTTAACATAGCCATTCTCAAGAGGAAACCAAATCCAAATCACTAATAACTTATTGGTGTTGTTTTAAAACAAATAGTTTAATTTATGAAATATTTTTACAATTGTTACATTTATCTTGTTGGAAATTGGACCTTAGGCCTCCTAAATAGTGTTTCTATTTGGAGAAGAAAAAGAAAAAGAGAGAGAGAGAGAAAGTTCATAAGTACACTTCAGTCAACAAGTTGTTCGCATGACAAATCACTAATGGCACATACCTGTAGTTAACAAAAAGGGAGATAAAATGTTCTCTCATTTCAAATGTAAGGTGATATAAAAAGGGACATTAAAATCTCTTGTTAGATGTGTTTCTTCCTAACATCCAAAGAATTAAATCTATTGATCAATTTACCCAATGTGTACACAAGAAATTTAGACAATGCCCTTCGTGTGATAGAAAATGAGTAGAAAAACCTATCCAAATCAGATTCTCATATGAGAACACAAGAAGCAAGTGTTTATGTTTGACTCATCTATGGAAAAAATAAAATCAAGGCAATAAAATCAAGTAAAGAAGCAAACATAAAGCACTTGAAATAAAGTCAAGAAAATTCAAGATAAGTGTAAACTAAAGAGTAAGCAGAATCCAAAGAAATGTACAAGTATCAAGAGTAGAAGAAGACAATAACTTGAAAAGGTCAACAAATAATGAAGCACAAAAGACTACACCAAAAAAGAACACATGATCAAGAAAACAAGAAGGCAATATTAAAAGAGGAGCTTTTAAATCTATATAAGGCAAGGGTCAATAAGCTGCTCCTACTATACATCTTCTCTACCACCCAAATGACTTTAGAGAAGTCACTTCATGAAGTTAATAGGCCAAAATAAAGGGGGAGGGCTTATTCATCAATCAATGTCATAAAATGACATAATCTACCCTTGCGTGAGAGTGTTGAAAGATTAGGGGGGTAAAGAAGAGAGTAAAGAAGATATACTCATAAGCAAGGAAAGAAAGAGTGAAAATCCAAAAACCTAGAAAATTAATAATCAATTATTTTCACTTTTCTTATCTCCAAAGTATTGTTTCCCTTCAAAAAGTCTATACATAAAGCTAAACATTTTTCAAGATCTAAAGTTTAATGCATTTCTAGCTAAATGAGAGATAAATCACCAATGTCAAACAAGTGTAGCTGAGAGAGAGAATAAATGTCTCATGGATATGACACCATGCATGAGCATATGGTTTCTAAATTGAGGCTATTATTATGCATGTAATGTATGTATTCAATAGGTGTTACACCAAAGCATTATGATTTGCCACTCCATAAGAGACTTGGTATGAAAAAAAGCCATATTTTTCTTACTTGTGTATTTTGGATGCTTGGGTTATGCATGAATACCCATGTTGCTGAGATGGCAAGCTCCACATGAGATGGCATCCACTACACATCTTAATGATATGGCAATAATTTACTCATTCGAATGTTAGGTGATCAATATGGAGATATGCCTACATGCATGTAGTCCACTCTTGGTTACAACACATTCATTGTGCCACCTCATCTTTCCTTAGCAGATTCACACTTAGTAATTGTATATACATATGCCTTAGTGCTTTCATATTAGTATTTTATCATGTTTTAAACTAAGCCTTTTTGTATGGAAGAAGATGAATGAAAAAGAAGAAGTTTTCGAGATGAACTTACTTCTCTATGTGCACAAGTCTCTATTATGCATGTGCTCTTGGTTGCTTTGCTCTCTCTCTCTCTCTCTCTCTCTCTCTCTCTCTCTCTCCTCTTGTCAATTTACATGGTATCAAAGCCCTCTCATGACAAGATAGATGGAACTCAATCAAAGGCAATGTGAAGGTGATAGATCATAAAAGAAAACGAGCAAGCAATGGGTAAGAAGATCTTCCATCTTGTTTGATTTGCCTTGAAATATTGATATAGGAGGCTATGGAGGCTAATAATGCTATATTCTTTGATTGTTGTAGTGGAGCTTGTGAGAATGAAGATGATTTAGCTTTCATTCTGGCCTTGTAGATTGGTCAAAAGTAGTTTCTAGATATACTACAAATTCAGTTTCCACTTACAAGTGTACATTTTACAAATTTTAAATTTGTAAGATTTTAGGTATTTGCTAGATTGCAAAGAAAAAAGGCATCCAAGCCATATAGATTATGAATTGCAGTTATTATTGTGTAGTCAATGAAAAAGAATTCATGTTTTGGTTGTAGTGCACATGGTATTGGCTTGGTTAGAAATTGTAGATTTTGCAAGGTTACTTGTGTTCTCAAAATCTTTGATAATTTTAATCAAATTATCAGTGGAAAGAGTGATCATAATTATTATTTGGCATGGTAGTGGCACATAAAGTCGCTCAGCTCAATACTAGTGCAAAATAGCTAAAGTTTAAGAAGTATTGAGAGTAGACATAGAGTAAAATAATATATTGGCTATATATAAGTGTGACTGATAGTATGATGGGCTATTTGTAGGAATTTGAAATCCTCACTACTATTTGGAAGAATCTAGCTAGGTTGTTTGAGGTAAGTACAAATGCAAGTAAGTTGTAGCTCAAGTTAGAGCTAAATCAAGTTAAAAGAGGGAATGTATCCATCAGTGATGATTATGTATTAAAGAGCAAGAGTATTTGCAATGAAGTGGAAAATACATTTTTAGAGAGAGAATATGTGGAAAGTACTCTAGCCACATTGGCATGAGTATATATGATGTATGAGCATTATTTTTCTAAATCCTTCATTGAGTAATAGAAATCATCGTCATCTCCATTCTACTTATCTTTAGTTTCCATTGCTTCCTCTACTTTCTCTCTTTCTCTTTATTTCTAGTATTTTTCTTTCCTTGTCACCAAACTTTCTCTCTCCTCTCAGTCTCCTTCCTTACAAGTGGTATCAAAGCTTAGGCTTCTGATCTATTTGATTTTCCCAATTTCTCCATATTCATTTCCCTATTTCAGTTTAGAAAATCTAAGACAATAGGCACATCAAACATGAGGACTTGCATGCCTTCTATTTCTAGTTGTGACAATCTTGAAAGGCTTTGGTAGGAGTTTCGAATAAATTTTGTGCCATTAAGGCTAAAATAGAAAATCATATATCAATTTCAAGCCATTTTGACAAGCACTTAAAATGGAGACTATAAGATTCTTGGAGAAGACTAAAACCATAAGTACTTCTTTTAGAAAACTTCTTCCTTTTTTTTATCTCTTTTAATATTTCATGGAACTTGAACCTGAACTCTCCACTTTTATCTTTGATCTTCCACCATTTTCAATTCTGGACCTCAAGAGAATCTTCTTTGCACCATATGTAATAGGGTGATAACCATAGAGGAGGGGGAAGAAGCCACATAATACCGTATTGAGATAGCACATTTTGCACTTATTTTCTAGCCTCTGATCTTTGTTTTCAGTAGCATGTGGTATCTTGAGCCTTTATACTCATGGTTGGAGCAATATATATCAAGTACTTGCCCTATTTTCTCAAAGTTAAAGCCATGTGTCCACTTCTTCAAGCATTCTCTCTTCTTGAAACCCTAGACTAATAGGGTAGCCATGGTAAATTGGTTCCAAGCTTCAAATCTTCAATGATTTTTTGAAGTAAACATTTTATTTCAGCCCGAGGATGCATTTACCTCAAGCTAAAATTGAATACATTGAGCAAGATTGGAAAGATTACATTAGTGGAGTCTTATATGGATTCAACATTAGAAAAAATGATAATAATATGTCAATTTCTTGCCTTTGATGCTTGGATTTATTTCAAATCTTGTCAATGAGTGAAGATAGATGGTTATTCAAGCTATAATGTCCATTGAAAGGCATCACCAAGCATTGGGAACATTCTAGCCATCTTCAACTATTTGAAAGAGGTATTCTTCTTTCTTTCTTAATCTCTCCCATTCATTATTTACCTGAGCTTCATCCACTTTTTAAGAAATATCAAATAATTGGAATTCCTATCAAATCTTTCTTCTATTTATTTATTAGAATGAGCCTCTTGTTCAAAATTGTGAGTTAGAAGCCTCTTGTATACATTATTGCATTTCTATAGGGCTTGAACCTTATCTATGAAAAACTTGATTAAGTACAAATTTATCTTTGAAAATTTTATTACTAATCCATGACCCATGCTCTTACCTCTCAGTTAGTTTGAAGAGAAAATATTGGTCTTTTTCTTCGCTCAATTGATAAATATAGAGGATAGCCCTTACTCACGTTCTTATCTAGTTAGAATGAAAGCTGTTGCCGCTCAACTGCTTATTATTGATAATCTTCTCTTGCTAATGTCAATAACTCATGACGAAAAGGCATACCTAGGATATATCCAACCTATTAGGAACTCTTCCTATTGTTGTTGGAGGTTCTTCATGCTAGAAGGATTAGATATCAGGGCAAAAAACGCTTCAAAAAATGCACTTTTGTTAATCACAAGATTAAGAAAAGGGCCAAAGAGAGTATTCCACGTGTGCAAGAATAAGGCATTCTTGTCTTGTCCTTTTTGAAGATAGTAGAGTCCACTTCATGATTCTCTTCTCCTTTTTAGCTAAAATCTCCAAAGTCTGACATGTTTTGAAAATCAAGAGCTTTTTGGTACCCAATATATTTTCATTAGCCTTCTTAATATTCCATTTTAGCTCATTCGCCTTTCTTTGTGAACTTCTTTCTCTATTTATTCACCTTTCTCAGTGAGCTTCTTTCTCTATGAATTCAATCTAAGCATGGCATCCAAAAATGCATTTCTCGTTTAGTAAACTCTTGCACTATCTATAGCCTAGGAACTAACGAAAATTGGAAGCCCAAAGCCTTTTACATAAACGATTGGGTTACCATGCTGCCCTCTTGCAAGGACTCTCACAAGGTGAAAAGAAGAAAACAAGAGGATATAAAATATCATTGGAGGGGACGTATCATTGGTTTTGAAAGTACGCATAAAGGGTGGTTTATCAAAGTGCAACATGTTTACATGGTCAAGGATATGCACTTGCCTTCAAATGAATGTGTTTGCTAAGAAACACATTATAAGTCTTGAGTTGATAACATGTGTGATATTTTTTTCATTTAAGCAAGTACTAATATCGAAATCTTGGTTATAGATATATTTCTATCAACAAGCACTAAATGGCAACCCGTGGAGAGCTTAAGTGGAACATTCCATGTGATTCATAAGGCATTTGTAAACATTATCTATGTTGATGAGACCATGGGTTCTCTTAGTGAGGGAATGATTTTTATATATTATGGACAGTATGTGGTTCGCTCTAGAGAAGGTTCATATGGACATATCGAGGATTTGCCATTGCCAAGTCTTTCATCTCTAAATTGGGAGATTCCTAATAAGGCAATGATGCACAATTTAAAATTCAAGATATGTCAAGATATTCAAAAGTCCATGACAATTGAAAGGATCTTGAGAAGAATACAGATGTCATGGTTTATACCCTTGCAAATCTCTGTGGCCTGCTTTCAAATAGCAAATTTGCAAAGGACAATGGTATCTTAGCTAAGTAGAAATTTTGGAGAAGAGAAACTAGACAACATTATAGTGTAATGAAGGAGACCTAACTAATCTATGTAAGAGAGAAAAGAGAGAAAGACTGCAGAAGAAGAGGGGGATGAGAGAGAAAGACAAGGAGAAGAGACAGGAAAGAGAGGAAAGAGAGAAAGAAGAAGAAGAAGCCATGAAAGCTTGTGAAGGTGAAAAAAGAAATTCTTGATAATTCCGTCATACCTCAGAATACCCTCTTACACCTTATATACCGTCAATGTGACTGGTATGTGCCCATGCGATGTTCCCATGTCCCTCGCTCATTACAAACCATCCCATCTCATAGTGTTTTGTCCTAAAAAACAAGGGACAAACTAGAAAAGAAAAAGTTGGAGCTAGAGAGTACTACTCTGCGCATGATACAATGGAAATAAGCAAGGGCGGGTGGACAGAGAAGAGAAATGGGACACCAAGGGCGTAAGGTATGGGAGACCATATGGGAGGGTCTCCCCCGCATTATAATCCGCCATTTCATTGTAGACAAGACCCTGGATAGGGTGCATGCTGTCCCGTAGCGGTCTGCTGTAGGAAATCAGCCATAACTTTGTGTAAAAAAAACTCTGAATGGGACAAGTGAGGTGTCGTTAAGGAGCCTAAAAGGTGTACTTCTAGCCCATGTGGGTGAACGGGGGCTGAAAATAATTCAGGACCAAAACTGTTGCAGATTAGACGGGTGTCCAGAAGTAAGTAGTGTGCTATCCAAGACAGGATGGTTGGAGAAAAACAACCATGATTTCCTCTAGGAAACTTCGATTGGGGCAAGTGAGGTGTCGTCGCAGAGCCCTTGAGGTGTACTTTCAGCCCATGTATGGGAAGTGGGGCTGAAAATTTGCCATGACCAAAACTGATGCAAAATAGTTGGCTATCCAGAAGTAGATTGTAGCCCACAATAGGGGTCAAGTATGGTTAAGTTCCAACCAATACGGCCTCCTTGAGGTGTCGAAACGCATCCAAGATAGAAGCTAGAAACCAAGAAGCTTCCTCCATTGGTAGGCCTTGCCATTTGATCAAGTATTCATGAATAGAACATGTATGGAGTTGCTTTTCATGCTACCCAATGATCGCTTTGGAAATATACTAAATAAGGCCCTCCTCATCCATGGGGGATAGCTCCTCTACATAATCTTTGGGAGTGCCAATGAAGGGTTTCAATTGGCTGACATGGAAGATATCATGGATCTTAGTAGTAGGAGGGAGTTGGAGACGATAGAACATTTCTCCAACCTTCTTAATGATTGTGTAGGGCCCATAGTAGCGGTGTGCCATCTTGTTGCAATAACCATCCTTGAGAGTAGCAAAACAGGAGTTGGGGACCTTGAGGAGTACCAATTCACCCTCTTGAAAGTCAAGGGGTCTCCTTTTTTCATTAGTATGGCGCTTCATGTGCTCTTGAGCCCTTTTGAGATTTGTCTTGCATTGTTGAAGTAATGCTTACATGTGGTCCAACTCTTCTTTTCCAAGGGGGTTGATATTTTCATTGAAGATCATGGTGGGAAGGGGCACCCGATAACCATACAATGCTTCCAAGGGGGAGACTCCAATGCTTGAATGAGTGTAGTTGTTGTAAGAAAATTCAGCCAAATACAGCCATACATCCCAAGAATTCTACACATCATGACAAAAATGTCGCAAATAAGTCTCAAGCCACTTGTTGACTCGCTCGGTCTGCCCATCTGTTTGGGAATTATAAGCTATAGATAGAGGTAATTTGGTCCCCATGGAGCTGAAAATTGTCTGCCAAAATTGACTCATAAATTCGGTGTCCCGATCATGTACTATGACGCAGGGCAAGCCATGCAGCTTAAATACATGCTCCATAAATTAAGTGGCAACTTGAGATGCTGTAAACTGAGATTTTGTAGGGATGAAATGGGTTGCTTTAGTGACCTGGTCAACTACCACATAGATGCTATTCCAACCCTTCTTGGTTGTAGGTAAACTAGTGATAAAATCCATGGTAATGTGGGTCCTTTTGCCTTCGGAAATAGGCAAGGGCTGCGATAATCCACTCGGTTTAAGAGTGCTATCCTTATTTTCTTGACAATGCACACATCCAAACACAAAGTCTTTAACATCTCGCCATAGGCCTTTCCAATGAAATCTTTTTGAAATGCGGTCATATGTTTTGAACACCCCTAAGTGGCCAGCAATCGGTGAAGAATGCATCTCTTCAAGTATCCTTTGGGTAAAAGGAGAGGCATGGGGAATCACGATACGGCCATCGATCCAAATGAGGCCATTGTGGAGTTGACATTGAGAGTTGTCATCCATAACAGCTTGCTGTAATTTTTGAAAAAGAGGGCTGAATTCATTATCAAGCAAGTAAGCCTCTTGAAGCTCTTCAATCCAATCATGGTGGACTTCAGTGAGATGAAACCTTGCATGCCCACATGCGAGAGAGTGCATCAGCCACTATATTTTCCTTGCCACGGGTGTGGGGGACCTCAAAGTCATAGTTCTGCAAGGTAGCTACCCATCTACGTTGTTTGGGAGTGAGCTGGTTAGGCTAAGTCAAGAAGTATTTGAGCACACAGTGGTCACTTTTCACCTTAAATTTACTGCCATACAAGTAGTTGTGCCACGTTTTGATAGCATGAATGATTGTCAACATCTCCTAATCATAGACATGCAACTCTCTCTCTTTATCATCGAATTTTCAGCTCTCAAAGGCTATTACACCATGTTCTTGCAGCAAGACTACACCAATACCCCATCCAGTAGCATCACTCTGAATGGTAAATTCCTTTCAAAAGTCGGGGCATACGAGGATGGGGACTGAAGTGAGAAATTCTTTCAAGACTACTGAAAACTGCGAGCAGCCAAAGCATCCCAAAAGAAGGCCTCTTTTTTCAGCCTGTCAGTTAATGGTGCTGCAATTGTGGCATAATGGCAAATAAATCTCTGATAAAAAGAGGAGAGGCCAAGAAAACCACGTGAGGAGGTAGTGGTAGTGGGTGTGGGCCAATCTCAAACACACTGCACTTTCTTAGGGTAGCTTAGATTCCTTTCTCATTGACAATGTGTCGCAAGTACTCAACCTCCGTTTGCATGAATACACACTTGCTTTCCTTGGCAAATAACCGGTGCTCTCTTAGTATATCAAAAATTTGTTTGGCATGATTCAAATGCTCATGTAGTGACTTGTTGTAAATGAGTATATCCTCAAAGAATACCAATACAAACTAGAAATGCCATGGCTGCAATATTTTGTTCATTAGGCTCTGAAACATGGTGGGGGCATTAGTGAGCCCAAATGGCATGACAAGGAAATGGTGCAAGCCACGGTCAGTCCGGATGGCTGTCTTCACTTCATCACCCGCTCTCATTCTGATTTGGTGGTAGCTTGATCGCAAATCAATCTTGATGAAGTAGTGTGCTCCCTTGAGCTCATCAAATAAGTCAGCGATTCGAGGGATGGGGTATCTATTTTTTACGGTGATCTTATTGAGATCGTGGTAGTCAATGCACAATTGGAAGGATCCATCCTTCTTCTTAACCAATAGAACAGGGGAGGCATAAGGGGAAGAGCTAGGCTCTATGAATCCCATTTCAGTGAGCTCCTTGACTTGCTTAGCTACTTCCTCTCACTCACATTTAGAGAGCTGATATGGGGGTTTATTGATGGGCTTGGAATGGGCCTCCAAGTCAATCGGATCATCCACTAATCTCTAAGGTGGGAGAGTGATGGGGGTTTGAAATAGGTCATCCACTAATCAATATCCTTATACAAATGCAAGACAAAGATCTGTGAGCATTTCTTGAATTTCTTTTTGAGTTGTCTTGCTGTTATAAGCTAAAAATTTGCAATTTCTTTGATGCCTTCCAAATGTACAAGCTTCCCATGCATTACAAACTCCATATACTGCTGAAAGAAGTCCATAGAGATTTTTCCCAACTGCTACATCCAATGACAACCTAAAACAACATCCATGGGGCCCATATCAAGGTTAATTAAGTCCACCTTTGCTGCATAATTTTCAGCCAACCTGAGAGACACTTGTGCGCATAAATGGGTGCTTATTTCCTCACTTCCATTGGCTACTTGAACCTTAAGAGGTTGTTGTAATTCAATAGGAATACATGTCAAATGGGAATGAGTTGATTTATTCACAAAATTGTGTGTGTTGCCACTATCTATACGAATGTATACATTCTTGCCATCAATGTTACCATGTAACTGTAGGGTGTTCAGGCTCCTAAAGCCATGTTCCATGCATCCATGGAGATTGAGAAAGCTGATATAGTGGTAAGTGTGGGGTGCAAAGGGTTATTCCCAAGAATGCCATTTATGGGGCAGCCACCAAGGTCAAAAGGGAACCCATCTAGTGAGTCATAAAACTGATCTGGGTCAAGATTCTCTTCGTATTCAGCATTTTCAGCATGTGTCATCATGGGAGAGGTGTCATGTGAGTCATCTTCCAACTTGTCACTATCTTCTAATACATACATGCTATTAAACTTGACAATGGCATTCTTGAATGGGTGTTTGGATGCATGATCAGCCGTGTACGTATCCCCACATTTAAAGCACAAGCTCTTAGCCTTGCAATCCTCTACAACCTCAGGAGGGATTAATTTATACCGTTAGAATTGAAGCCATTCCATGTCTTATTTTTAGCATACTTTGGGTCACTTTTGGAAAGGGGTGCTATCTCAAAACTACCATATTTCCTTTCAGCATTAAAAGTGGGGTAGGTGGGGATTTCGGGACTGCCATTCCCTGCATTGTTGCTGTGGTAATTACTAGCATATGGGGGCTACCTAGTAGGATATCTTTGCTGTCCTGAAATTGGCTGCATGCCCTCATTGCGGCGGTATTTCTGCCGACCATACCGTTCAACCAATTCTATGGCTGCAAACAAAGTGACTAGCTTTTGAGCCATTACATTAGCTAAAAGATGTGTATCTAGCCCATAAATATATTTATGCATTTTGGTCTCATCACTAATGGCCTCTACATACATGGATAGATTGATAAACTGGTTGCTGATATACTCCCTCACGGTGAGTTTTTGTTAATCAAACTAATTCCATTGCCTAGCCAAACGTTCTTTCTCTACCGAGGAGACAAAAAATTGGACCATAGGCATCTTGAAATCTTGTCAATCATGAAATGACTAGTTTTCTCTTTGAATAAATCTCCACCTTGTCTGGGCAAAACCCTTCAGGTGAAGGGAGGAAAAAATAATATTTGCGTCGTCGGTACAGGGATAAATGAGAAAATAGGCTTCCAATTTAGAGGTCCATTTCTCTAATTCAATCAGGAATGAGGACTGCCCATTAAACTTAGTAAACACGATCTTGTCACACAGCCCATTTGGGCCTTGCTGCCCATATATGCCATGTACTACATGCTCCCCATGTATATTGTGATGCCCATACATGCCTTGCTGTCCAAACCCTGGCTATCCAAAATTTTTATGTGGGCCATGCTACCCATGTATTACATGAGGACCAAATTGCACATTAGGACATTGCTATCCAAAATGACCATGCTGCCGATGCATTAAATGCAAACTAGGCTGAACATTGGGGCCTTGCTGCCCAAAACTACCATGTGCATGCTACCCATGTACACCTTCCATTCCATGCTGCCCAAAATTTGCATTAGGCCCTTGTTGGCCATTCCCATGAGTATGCATATAGCTTCCATTATGGGGGAGCTGTTGTCCCAAGGATGGGCTTGAAGGGTTCGTAATGGGGGAGGGAAGAATGGATTCATCATGTCGATTGGAGGGCTCGCCCGTCTCATAAGTGCTATTGGGAAAGTCATGGGTGCCATCAAAACCTTGTGGGCTACACCCGGTCTCCAAGGGAGGAGGGCGCTTGGCCTCACGGGGAGGAACATGCTCCTTAGGCTGAGCCGAGGAGGGTGCGATGGCGAGGATGAGGGAGCCCATGCGCTCGATAAGTAAGTCCATCTTGTCCATCATTTCAGAATGACGTTGATCTTGGTGGGTTTCGATCTCCCTATGGCATTGTTCCAACCCTCGATGCCGATCGGCATGACGGGTCTCATGTTGGCTTATAATACGGTTAAGCATAGCCAAGCGGTTCATCTCGGGGGCACCATCTTCAAACATGTCTTCACAATCCTCTTGGGTTGAGCTAGGATCATTCATTGATGCATGGGAATCTCTTATTTCATGCTGGAAGTCCTCTTGGGCCTTTGCTTTTCCCTGGTGGCTTGCCATCCTAAGTGCAGTCCACTAGAACCCCTGTTACAGAAATAGCAATATCTTGAGCTAGGAAGCTCTGATCACCAAACTTTCTGATTCAAATTAAAGCTCTCCATCCCCTCTACGAGGATATGTAAAAATATATATGTCAATAAGTTATTAGGTATTTTTTGTAATTTACTTTTCTGGGCTGACTATGTAGGACTACTACCTATCCCACAGTACCTCTGAGCACAAAATTGGGTGTATCTCCCAAACCGTAGGGCAGAATGGGGAGATTTTTGGCTCAAATTGAAGGAGAAAATACCCTATTCAAATCAAGATATGGAGGTCTGTGCTCAGTTACACAAGAAGGCTTTGCTGTAATTGACTTTTGCAACCTGACTGTGTGGGACTGGCTGTCTAAAACACCCTACAAGAACTCCTTCAATGAGCATACATTATCCCAATGTTGAGGTGCTTATTACAAGACATCCTGGGCCTCAATGGTGGTTCTCAATGCCACATAGAGCCATACATTATTTGCATCAATAGTTCTCTTGCTGAGACCATTTCGTTACTGCATACACTACCCAACCCTGGATACATCCACCATACATTCCCAAGTGATACATGTAATTACCAATACATCTACAAGGTTGTGGAATGTAAATGATCGGGGCTTGGGATATTCATTCAAGTGTACCTGCACTTGCAAGAATTTTTTGGGCTTCGAATCACCGGGAGGTTGACAATGTTTCCCCCGAGCCGGGTTGTGCACCCCTTCAGGGTCTTAATCGAGAGGGGGCTTCAGGGTTCCCTCTTTTGCTCCTGACTCACCTGGTCTATGTATACATGGCAGGGATTTCTAATTCAACAAATTAGCACGCTATGCAATTTCAATTGAAGAGTTGGGCTTTTCATTAGATGCATGACCAATAAGGAAATGGGATAGAGGAAGGGGTTACCTCTGCAAATCAGTGACTCACTAATTGCATGACTTATTCTTCTTACAAATTTCTTTCTTGTTAATCAAGAATCAATACAATAGTATGATTAAGGATTAGAGTAAAATCTCGATCAATGGGGAAAGAAATTTAAAGAGCATTCATCCATGCATGCATTTCAAGAGTGTGGAATGGGGATGGGAATTCAATTGGCACTCTCAAGCTTCAAGAAGGCACTCTCAAGCTTCTTCCATATCTCTCATCAAGTGGCTGAGCTCAACAACTAGATGTAAAAGAGAGACCAAGAACCGATTGACATACCTTATTCAAGCTCTAGCTGGAAGAGTTAATGGCTGCCCTCTCCAAGGAATTTGTGGTTGCCCTTCTTCTTGCAGCCCATGGATGTATGGGGACCTTCAATGTCGTGTATCTTCACTTTTTGAAGCTTTTGGCTGCTCGCAAGGCTCTCGGAGGTAAGAAATTGAAGGGGCTTAAGTGTGCCATGAGCTCGGTTAAAGGTTTCATGGCTACCATGGCTGCTGCCCATATTAGGGTTTGAGATATGTCAAGAATGGTGGGAAAACTCAGCAAACCAATACTCAAGTCTTGCCCAAAGGTATGCCAAGAGCTAGAGATGAAGCAGGGAGTGCTGGATTTGAGCTGGAGCAGGAGGAAGAGAGCAGACCACTTAGTGCAAAATGCACTGCAAATTGCGGGCTGACCTCAGGAGGCTTGAGGCAGGGCAGACAAGGCTTCAGGGTGCTCTAGATGCTAAGTATGAAGTGGGTGAAGCTCTGGGACAAGTCATTCCAGTTGAGGAAGAGGGGGGAGCAAGATATCTGCACTTCTTGAGTTGAAGGTTCCATGGCAGCTTGAAGGGAGGAAGAGAGAGAAGGTTCTCTTGAAAAAATAACTATGCTTTTGGTCTTCTCTAACTCTGCTACACTCTTTTTGCCCAAAACCCTCAAGAAACTTACATGGAAATTAGTGACGACCTGCCAAATTTATCTTCTTGCCTCCAGATGTGTCCATGGTTCTTGGGAAAGCTTTAAGAAAGGCTGCCATAGTCTTCAAGAGGGCTGGTAGCTTGTGTAAGTACTCCCTGTGTACCTGTGAGAAATATGTAAGTGAGATTTTCTAATTGTGAGAAACTGTAAGAACCTTAAATCTATAAGAAAGAGAAGGATCAAAAACAAAGCTTTGATACCAACTGTAATTAAGGAGACCTAGCTAATCCAACTAAGAGAGAGAAGAGAGAAAGACTACAGAAGAAGAGGGGGAGGAGAGAGAAAGGCAGGGAGAAGAGAGAGAAAGAGAGGAAAGAGAAAAAGAAGAAGAAGAATCCATGAAAGCTTGTGAAGGTGAAACAAGAGATTCTTGATAATTCCGTCATACCTCAGAATACCCTCTTATACCTTATATACCGTTAGTGTGACTAGTATGTTCCCATGCTATGTTCCCGTGTCCCCCGCTCGTTACATATAGGAAGGCTTCGAAAATCTAGAGAGTATAACCATAAGGGCGATACCATGAAGTGTATTGTATGCCCCCAATCCTTGTCTTTGTGTTTTAACATCGCATGACAAACTCTTGCTTTGGGCTTTGATTATGGGAGATACAAACTTAAACTAGGCATTTGGATTCCCTTGGATTGTGGTATAGATTGCATGCCCTTCAAACTTAAGGTTCAAGTTATAGCACATGAAGAAGAAAATGTCACTTCCAATTGGAGTCTTAAAGATGTAAGGGATACCTTGGAGCAACTAGATAGTGCATCCACTGGATATAAGTTTAAATTCAATGGTAAAACAATTGGGAAAAGAGTTGAATGCTCTTTCTCTTGTTTGAGTTGCTTTCTTCTCACAATTGTAAGTTTTTTTAGCCATAAATATGAAAACATTGATTACATTTATATAGGATCAAAAGTTTTTCATTGAATCAAGAGTTACAAAGTTCAAGTGAAAATATACAAGGATGAAAAATAACAATGGAGATTCCTCCTAGTTTCTGTTTGTATCTATTTATCTTCTTTTGGCTCTGTAACTTCTTCGTTACCTTCTGCAAAGATATCTAGTCTCCTTATAGCGGCTTTCTTATTTGGTTGTTGGAAGAATTTAACTTAGACAAGGGAGCTTTTCTCTTCAAGCTAAGGAGGAGATGGATAAGACTCCATAGAAGAAAGTGTTGGCATTTCTTTCTTTTTGGAGTTCACCTTACTAGTCTTTCCAGATGACTTGCCCTTGCCATTACCCTTACTCTTAGTTGAAGATTTTTGTGGAGGGGAGTCGGGGTAGATTAGTGTGATTTCCCTATCCAAAATCAACTCAACACATCGCTTCCTTATCCACCACATGCATGAATGAATGTAATCTTGGCACTACAAGAAAAAATATAATAAGTTAAAAAACTCAAAGACGGGTTCCTCAAATAACAAACAATGTGAAAAATACTCACATTAACCACATCTATCTTAAGTATCTTTGAATCTATTGTTCTCCAAACATTTGAAATCACTCTCCATCTGTAAGAATGTGCATCACTTTGCAATGGTTCTTCTTGTTGGAGAAAGCTATATGGTTTCTGAGAATCAACAATATCCTCATATGTGGTGTCCAAAAAGGTAGTGTAACATTTCACCGATGTGTACGAACTTCCACCCCATCTTTCATTTAAAAAGGAATTTAAATTATTTTTTTCCACTCCCCCAGCCCGCCAAACAGATGGTGAGGGGAGGGAGGTTGATGACAATTCCAAGGGGGAAGACGAGGAGACAAGGAGCAAATAGGCAAGGTTGTCATTGATTGATGGCGTGGAGGAAAGGGAGAAGTTAATGATCATGAAGATGAGGAGGATGATGACGACATCAGTGAACCAAGGCCACGAGCCTACAATACTCCCCGTCGTCATGCAGATTAGGTGGTGGAGGAGATTACCACCACTCTACTCCGTCCCCATGACCTCTTTTTCCCCCCCTAATTATAACCCCCCCTCCCCCTAATATAAACTCCCCCCCTCATGAGATAGGAGATAGGAGGCCTTAAGGAGGAAATATGAAGCCTTATGGGACGCCACCTTATTTCCCCCCTTACTATCGGGCCATAGAGAGAGAGAGAGAGAGAGAGAGAGAGAGAGAGAGGTGGAGGAGGAGGAGGAGGAGGACAAGAAGAGAAGAAGAGAAGAAGAGTAAGAGAGAGGGAGGGAGAGAGAGAAGAGAAGAAGAAATGAAGAAGAGTAAGAGAGGGAGAGAGAGAGAGAGGAGAGAAGAAGAAGAGAAGAAGAAGAAGAAGAGGGAGCAAGAAATAGAGAAGAGAGAGAGAGAGGGAGAGATATTCTTTCCCTTCCCCTCCTTAGAGGATGACTAGATGCATTGTTTTTCTCCCCGTCTCCCCGCAAGTTTCATCCTCATCTCCCCCCGTGTCTAATCCTTTTGAGAAGAATCACCTTGGCACACCATCTCTTCAACGAGAGAAGAGAGTGGTTTATAAGGCGGAAGTATGGCCCCCAAACAAAGAGATACATGCATCAACAATAATCCCGCACCCAACAATGGAGCCACTGACCAATGCATTTCTGCAAATATGAATACAAGATTGGGTATGGATAATGCATATCGGAATATCCAGATACCAATTGACATCTCCACTATTCATTGAGGCAAAGGTATGCGCATGAATTCAATTCAACAAATAGCTTGAATTTATATTTTTCGATAAGTAAAGAACTCATAGGGGATCATAGGTTAATTCTTTTCGCAACCATAGATGACCTCGCATAGATTTATGCATATGGCGCATTGAGGTTCGCACAAACCCATGTATTCAAAGATATTTATGCGACATGACGAAGTCATACACAACATAAAGAGCATAAAAGTTACTTAAGGGTTATGCACATAGACGGTACACGCATGGAAAAGATTATATGACACATGCATCGATGGTACACAAATTGACCTTGCATTAAAGTTTTGCTAATATCATGAGCTACCAGCTCATTGGGTTCTTGAAGTTATGCTTAGCTATTGCAAACAACAATCATTAGGATTATAACTATGATGCCTTGAGATCCATCTGATAGTGAATATGTTTATCAATCTTATTCAGGGTTAGGCAAGATACAACAAAAATCTTAGGGCAAGCGAAGAGCTCAAGGACTAGGAAACCTTGAGTCAAAGGAAAGACCGATGCTTTTGTACTTGTTGGGAAAAAGGTCAGGTTGTCAATCAAAGTAAGTGTTCAATAGAATTTACATTCTTGCATTGTTGTATGAGACCTTGGCATGTGTCTTAGGCAACGTGTTAAGTAAATTTTGCATGGAACCACTTAGATCCCAAAGGGGAGAGTGAGTATGCAAGAGAAGGGTTATCACGACTATTCTTGCAATGTTTGGAAAGGAGTACCATTTTTTGTTGGTTGATCAAATAATGTCCTAAATGATCTTGCATTAAATTGACTGTTGGGATGTGATTGCATAATTACTCCAAGTGCTTGTGTTGATGGTAAATGCATGGCGGGATATGTGATGAAAAATTGCCATGAGGAGTAAAGGAATGTTTTCTTAGAAAATGATATTAGGTTCATTGCCGTGATTGTGCTTGGTTCTTAATTGGATTAATTAAGGAAGGATATTTTGCGCGGATGGATCATCTCCAAGGTCGTGCCACATTTCAACCCGAGAGGGCACTACTCGATTCATGGGCCAAAGGTTGAGTAGTGAAAAGGCTAACCACGGATGTTGTGTCTCACACCTAGGACGCTTGGGTTTAGTGGATCTCTAGAGCGGAGCTCTAGACACCCCTCGTCGGAGTTCGAAACGGAGCTGTAGGCTGCTGTGAGCCCAACGTCTAGGGCGTTGGAAGATCCTATTCTAGATACTAGATGGAATTTATGGTGCCATGTGATTTGGACCGGGTACTTCTGTTGGACAGAAGGGATACATAATGCTCTTATAGGGGTAGGAGACAAAGATTAATTGGAAAATAAGTTAAGGAACTTGTTTGTAAAAATGACTACTTGTTTTGTTTTCATGTCGGTGCTGTAAATTACCCGAGCGAACCTTGTTCCCTAAAAGGCCTAATTAAGGAAGCTAATTTTGAATGTCACACATAAATGTGATAGGGCCTAATTAGAAAACTAAATCTATCAAGGGAAGCTGGTGGGCAAGCAGCACCTCGAAAGGGCTATCCTACGACAAGGTGGTCCCAGAGAATTGGGAGCCTTGTCATAGGGTTTTTCCAACGTATTACCTCTACGTGAAGACCATATCTCTTATAGTGATGCCATGTCATCCTCACAAAAGGAACAATGGCAAAAGGCCATGGAAGTTGTGTATATTTCTCTTCTCTCTAAAGATACATAGGTTTTAAGTGAGTTATCACCTGGATGTGCTGCTATTAAAAGTAAGTAGATTTGATAAATTCAAAGCAAGGCTAGTTGGCAAAGGTTTCTCAAAAATTGCAAGAGTTTATTATTAAGAAACTTTCTCACATGTTGTTTTATATTACCAATGCTACAACTATATATATCATCTCTCACTTGACTTGGGTCTCACCTATATATACTAACTCTACATCAATATGAATCATTCTTTGTAAGCATGTCTTGTGTATCTCTCTCGTACTCTCTCTCTCTCTCAACATGGTATCAGAGCTATGGATGCATAGCAACAACAAGGAAGATAAGTTGTTTCATTGTTTATACTTGATTGAATTCTTTGCACAAGTGATGATTTGATACATGAACTTGTTCAAATTAGAAGTATTAGTTAATTTTATCTTTAAACCGCTTGTCAATCAGAGTTCTGGATCATAAGTTATGACAGTTCAGGATTCAAGACAACAATTCTGCTTGAATCTGCGATTCTTTATTTAAAACTGTAATTCTAATTACAGTTCGTTAATCGCTCGTCTTCGTTAATGACCTTGATTACGACAAGCAAACATATTGCTATTTTTACCGATGTTGTACTCTCATTCACGTTATTTGTTCGACAGAAATAGTACTTTTCTTATACGCGTCATCTCATCTTGCACGTTACGTCTCTCTATTTCGGGCTTTCTTTTTAGTCACTCAATACTTTTCGTCGTTCTTACGTGCATCTCCCTATTTTGATTGTCACGCGTCTCAACTACGCTTGTCTTATTCATGGTTTGCAGATTGTGCGATCTCATCTTATTTGTTTTCTCTCGAGATACAGGCATGGCCAATTGTGTAATTGTTAACGGATATCTGTCCGGCCAATGTTCGGTTCCCTTCTTCCAAGGACAAGGCTTTCCTGGATGGAAAGTAAAGATGATGCTAATTCTTGAAGGTGACAAAATATTTGATATTGTTTTGGGCGACCTATCTTGCCCAGTTCAACCTATTGATGTGATGAATGACAATTCTCTGATTACTGATGGTCCGTTATTTGAACAATGGAAAATTGATCATACTGATTGGATTCGTCGTGACAAAGCGGCTCTTCGTTATATATTGTCTGCACTTCTTGACTCACTTATGTTGGATGTCTTTCATCTGGAAATCTCTCATGCTGTTTGGGAGTATCTTATCTCAATGTTTGAGAAGAAATCGGTCACCGAAATTTTATATCTCCAAACTCGTTTGAAGAATCTTCAATATAAGATTGGTACTTCTATGCACTCTCATATCGAGGCTTTTAAAGACATTATCAATTAGCTTGGTGTTGTCGGTGCTCCTGTTACTAAAAATCAGATTGTTACTCAACTTCTTTATACCATCAAAGATCCTTTATATGACAATATCATCATTTTTTTGTCTAACAAGGATGATATCCACTTTGACAAAGCATGTATATCTCTTATTGAATATTCTCAACGTCATGAGCATCATTTGGAAAAATCTGATGCTATTTTGGTCACTCGTGAACAAAGGGATTTTGATGCTGCTTTTGTTGCTCGCAAGCATCCCGCTTCATGTTTTCAGCAGGGTGGACGCCCTAATCAAGGTGGTAAATCTTCTCGTCTTTCTTATCCTAACAAACATTGTTCTTATTGTGATAAGAAAGGCCATGTGGCTTCTGATGCTGGGCACATCAATATGATGAGGAGCATGGAGTTACTACAAAGCAACCTCGCTTGTCCAAAAGTTTTCCTCCTTGTGATTATTGTGCACATACAGATCATCCATCTCGTCGTTGTTATAAATGCAGATATGATGAAGAACGTCCTCAAGCTTATATTGTTCAACAAAATACAACTGATGATGATCATACTCATCAGCAGCTCAATTTCGTCCGTCATGATATCTCTCCAGAAAAGGCACTTCATGTTCATGATGGTTCTCTATTTATCATTGATTCAAGTGCCACTGGAAACATGACATACCAATCGTAGTGGCTTCACAATTATCATTCTCTTCTTGTCAAGATGTTTGTTTACCTTGCGGATGATACGACTTGTCAAGTCAAAGGAGTGGGTGATTTATATCTGGGGATTGTTTCATCCACTAGAATATTAAGAGGAGTTCTTTATGTTCCAGATTTGCAAAGAAATATTCTTTCTGTTGCTCATCTAGTTGATCTTCGTTTGTTGGCTTTGATCTTAATCAATGTCGTATAGAGAAAGACAAACATACTATAGCAGTGGCTCCTCGACATGGTAATCTATTTGAGCTATCATTGAACGATACGGTTGCAAATGTTGTTACTACCCCTGGAGATGCAGATTGCAAATTATGGCATCAACGATTTGCACACTCCGATTTTGCCAAAATTCTTGATCTTCATCGTCATGATCTTGTGCAAGGTATGGATCTTAAATCTCATCCACGTATGGGAATATGTGAGTACTGGCACTTGGAAAACACCATCGTTCGCCTTTCCACACTTCTACTTCATCACATTCCTGTGCTCTCTTGGATTTGGTTCATACTGATATTTGCGGTCCTTTTCCTGCCTCAAAGTCTCAATATCAATATTTTATAACTTTCATTGATGATTTCTCATGGTACACACATGTCTATCTTCTTCGACATAAGTCTGAGGCTTTATCTATATTTAAACAATACAAGATAAGTGTGGAGCTTCATACTGGATTCTCTATAAAGACTCTTCGCAGTGACAATGGCGGTGAATATGTATCCAATTATGTTATGGTGATACATAGATACATCAGGCAAACTTGGTGTAGTAGTAACACAAAACCTCCATCGCGAAGGGTCTACTATTATACATGGCAGTGAATATGTATCCAATCTATTTGATGACTTCTGTAAGGATCAAGGTATTCATCATGAGTTTACAGTTCTTTATTCTCCTCAGCAAAATGGTGTTGCTGAGCACAAAAATCGCACTATTCTTAATGCTATACATTGCATGCTTATATACTCTGGTTTGTCTCAAAAGTTTTGGACTGAAGCACTTCTAACAGCTGTTTTTATTAAAAATCATCTTCCAACAACTGCACCTACTGGTAAAATTCCTATAATAATCTGGATAGGGAAGACACCTTCAGTTTCTCACTTTTGCACATTTGGCTGCATTGCTTATATTCATGTGCCCAAGGACACTCGACATAAGTTGGATCCTCCAGGTTTGAAGGTCATTTTTCTTGGTTATTCAAATCATTCCAAAGGTTACAAATTTTATGATCCTTCTACTCAAAAGGTTATCATTAGTCATGATGCTATATTTGATGAGAAGGCTATGGGTGGCACATGGTCGTTAGATGTTTCAGATGATACACAGTCTTTGCTTAGTGCATTTCCTTACTTGCTTTGTGAGTCTACTAATTTTGATGATCATAAACCTCCTTCACCTCCAAAGAAGATTGATGAAAATTTGGAGATATATGTCGATCTTCCTATTGAGATAGAGTATGGATTCTATTCTATTGAATATGATGTCTTTGATGATGCTATGTCTATCCAAGAGGATCCAATATCGTATATGGAAGCTATCAATTCGTCTCAAAGGGATCAATGGCAAGAAGCTATGCAAGCAGAGTACACTTCTTTAATCTCCAAAGGTACATGGATTCTTACTGAACTCCCTCCAAATCGTGTTCCTATAAAATGTAAATAGATTTATAAAACCAAGACCAAAGCTGATGGCTCATTTGATAAGTTCAAAGCACGACTTGTTGCAAAAGGTTACTCGCAGATTGCAGGAGTAGATTATCAAGAAACATTTTCTCCCGTTGTGCGCTCCACAACTGTTTGTATGCTTTTGGCTTTTGCAACACTATTTGATCTAGAAATTCACCAAATGGATGTTAAAACGGCTTTTCTCAATGGAGATCTTGAAGAAGAAATCGATATGGAGCAACCTGAAGGTTTTATGATTGCAGGAAAGGAGCATCTTGTATGCCAGCTTCATCGTGCATTATATGGATTGAAGCAAGCCTCTCGTGCTTGGTATATTAAGATTGATCAGTTCCTCACATCTAAAGGTTTTGTTGCATGTTTTGCTGACCCAAATATTTACATCAAAAGGGAGGACAAATGTTTTATTATTCTTGCTCTATATGTTGATGATACTATTCTTGTGTCAAATAATATTGCTTTCTTGGATGCTATAGAGAAGCTTTTATCGATTGCATTTGAAATGGTGGATCTTGGTGAGATACATCCTTGTTTGGGTATTCAAGTTCAATGACACTGACAACAATGCATTCTTCTTCTTCGCCAGACAAAGTTTATTAATGATATTGTTAAGAAGTTTGGGTTGACAAATGCGCACTCTGCCAACACTCCCATTCTTTCGAGCTCTACCAAGGGTGCATCTACAACACGCAATGAAGAATCAGCCATTTTTGTTAGTTGTCTTCAATTTATTAGTTTAAACACAAGACCAGATATTTTATTTGCAGCTAATTTTTTGGGACAGTATCTTTCTTCCCCTTCCACTATTCATTGGAGTGCTGCAAAATGTATTCTTAAGTACCTCAAGGGTACTAAGGAGTTTGGTCTTATTTATCGTTGTCAAGAGGATTCTTCTTTATCTTCTTCAACTTCTCTTGACCTTATTGGATATACAAATGCTAATTGGGAAATTTCACAGTTATCCATGCGATCTACAAGTGGGAGTTGTTTCTTTGTAAATGGATGTTTGGTTTCTTGGTCTAGCAAGAAACAACGATGTGTTGCGGTTTCTACAATTGAGGCCGAATATATTGTTGCATCATTAGCAGCTCGCGAGCTAGTACTTGCAGATTTGGGACATCCTTCATCATCTAGTACACCTCTTCAATGCAACAACCAAAGTACTATTAGTCTTACCAAAGACTATATACAACATAGTAAATCAAAGCATATTGTTATTCATTATCATTATGTTCGACATGAAGTCAAGAAAGGTTCCATTATGGTGGAGCATTGTCCTAGTGATCAAATGGTTGCAGACATCTTCACAAAATCTCTTAGTGAAGCTCGCTTTAGTTCATTAAGACATGCACTTGGTATTGTTCCAAGTTCTTGTCTCACTGATTGAGGCATGTATCATTGTATTCAAGAAAAATTTATAGTAAATCATTTTTGTATCGTATGTATGTGTAGGGGCTCGGGTTTTTCCCTTGTTCTCCGCAAGGGTTTTTTCACTCGCAACCAGAGACCTTTGTTTGAGTGGGGATGTTATAACTATATATATCATCTCTCACTTGACTTGGGTCTCACCTATATATACTAACTCTACATCAATATGAATCATTCTTTGGGAGCATGTCTTGTGTATCTCTCTCGTACTCTCTCTCTCTCTCTCAACAACCAATACTCATTATTCATATTAGAAGTATTCGAGTCTTGCTAGTTTTTGTTGTTGAGTTTGATTTGGAGGTTCATGTAATGGATGTGAGAACTGCTTTTGTTAATGGCAATTTAAAGGAAAAGATATACATGGAACAACCAGAGGGATCTGTAGTTAAACTTAAGGAAAATCTTGCTCGCAAACTTCATCGAGCACTCTAGTTTCAAATAATCTTTACCAGTTTGGTATCATTAAAAGATTGATCTCTTCTTTACAAAACAAGGTTTTATCTTTTATTCTTTAGATCCTAACTTATACGTCAAGTGTTGCAATTATAGTTTTTTTATTGTTGCTCTATACGTGGATGATACCATACTTGTTTTTAACAATCACAACTTCCTTCAACAAGTAAAGAAGGTTTTATCTTCTGCATTTGATATAGTGGATCTTGGAGACATACACTCATGTCTTGGTTTTCAGATTCAATGCTATCAAGAAAAGGGTGTTTTATTATTGTGTCAAACAAAGTTCATTGAAGATATTATTCAGAAGTTTGGTTTGGGTTCTAGACATCCTACTAGTACTCCTTGTCTTGTGATGAGCTCTACCAAAAACTCTCACTTTCTGTAGAATGATGTGTAACGTGTCCACTAGAATCATTCCGGACACGTCTTAGCAGTCCATCGGGAAGGATGTCTAGAAAGCTCCGCCCAGCACTCCCATGGAATGTTACGGGACTTGCAATCTAGGTCTTCCCGCGTCTGCCACGTAGCGGAAGTATCCTGGCCGTTCCCACTTAGGATCGACCTGAATTTGGGTTTTCCTGTTTGGTCATTAGCTAGCAACAACTAGCGTCAGACCCGAGCGAACTACTTTACGCAGAAACGCCAGGTCCGAAGCGGATTCACGCTGCACTTGGTTCAAGGAGAATGGGAAACGAGAGGGATGCAAGGCTCGACCTCTCTGCCATAAGGCATAGTCCCATTCCGTTCCCCTAAAACAACGTGAATCGGGTAATGGTTAATTCTAAGTCATTGTTCTCGTTACTTGTTTCGGTGATGACGATCATCCTCTGTTCGTTGAAGACTTTGAGAAAAGTTCCCGGCTAACCGGGACCACCCATCCATAGGACAGACCCATGGTCCGTCCTCCGCACTTTCCTCGGTTTGTTTTAGTTATGTAATTACCTACCACATTAATTTGACATATAACAAACAGCTTCCTTGATTAACCCTGTTAAGCACTGGTTCCTTCACGTAATCTTATCACAGGACATAAAGAAAACAATGTCAAACAACTTCTTTATTATCATTTTATCCTTTTATCTTTGAAATACAAGGAGTTCCTGCCCGTAGGCGTATTCATAATCCGCCCGAAGGCTATCCAGTAATCCACCAGGGATCACTATTCCAAGCTTCCGCCCGTAGACTAGTATGCGGGCCTCGAGATCCAATCCCGAGTCACGTTAGCCTCTTGTGCAGGGCCCGGAAGGCGAGGGATTTACGGCCAGAGCCCCCTCTGGCACCCAAGCGTCCTCCTGCTCCAAGTAGAACTCAACGGAGAGACCTCTCACGGCGGGTTCGGTCCACGTTCCCGGCGCGGTTAACAACCCCCTTGGTTAGGGTCAGGCAGGCAGTCGGGGGTAACTGAAGCTGCCTCTCCCTTCAGGCCTTCAACCTGAAGTATTTAGATATCTTTTCATCCTTTAGTTCATTGAGCAAACAATGCAAACAGTGCTTTCTAAACTGTTACAAGCACAATCAATTCCAATGGTCGTTTAGCTGGCAAACTGTTAAGGAGTGACTCCTTTTCTCCGAATGCAACCCGCATTCGATCCGGAATCAATTGCAACTTGGCAAGATTCCTATCATTCTTGGGTTAGGGTCATACCCTACCAATACTTTAGGTTTTGTTATGGTAGATTCCAGTGACCATGTCGCTTCAATTTATTGATTGGTCAATTGCTTCCAGGCAAATACCTAACTTTCCTTTTCCTTAGCAACTATTTCCCAGGAAAGGTGATGTAACAGGATGATTACTCATCCTTTTGTAGGTTAACTTAGCGCAATAACTTGCCAACATCATTTCCAAGAAGTGACAAAACTCTCTCGTGGACAAATCTCAAGTCTATGCGATGTTGCAACTTTTTGTACATGTGTTGTATCTATTCCACAGGATCATTTCACCCATTGAATGGCGTATTCAGGTTACGGAATTAACTTCAGGCGAGTAGCAGGGTTTAGGGTGTCTTCTTACCCAACCTATTCCTAATTATATTGGCCCATGGTCCTAGGAATTTCCAACTCAGTCGGAGAACGAATGATCCTTAGGATAAAACCTTAGATCATTTTATGCATGAACATCCAATTGATTCGACATCTCGTGAATGTGTGTAAGATCTTTGGGTTTTGACTTGGCAACCAGTGTAAAACTAGGTCGAATTCTTATTGCACTAAACCCTAGTTAGCACTTGAGATACCTATCATATCGACCCAACCATGTCCATAAGAATCCTTGTGGTTTAGGTGACTTAGTTAACTCAATATACTTGTCTTGCGTCACGGATGAACCTTTCCTAAAGGTAATAAACTAGATCTAGTGGAGATTAATAGTTACAATTACGCCAATACGTGTAAACATGCGATTCACTGCTTCTACGCATCACATGGTTCACAATAACCCTATCCTTCCTTGGTAAGGTAAAAATGCCTGATAACCTGGACACTAACTTTCCTAGGTCCTACTAGGACTTACATCAAATAGTCATGCCTACAACCTTATTGTCTATACTTAGAATCTTATGCTTTGACTCCTAAATGCGGCTCCTAATGAATGACATTTCTTGCATGATGACTATGCAATACGCAACGTTCTCCTAGCTACAATGAAGTTCATACAAAACTACAGCTAGTGATAATTTATTCCATTTTACATGCCACTTGCAAGCCCATAAGATCATTTCCGTACTCTCTTCTATTTCTTTTCGGATAATATCTTATGGGTGTTAACTTTTCCTCATGAAATCATTACGAGGAGGATGTTGCCTAACATGCGGCACATACTTATTCCTACCATGTCTAAGAAGAAAAAATGCACTTATAAATTCCATTTCTTTGCCTAAGTAATATATGTTTAGACTCATTACTTTGATAATGTACCAAAATAGCATCATGCAGCTAGTCTCCTAAGGCGGGCAACCCGTTTCGAATTCATGACATACTTCAACCTTGCCTAACGTTTCAAGAGATACTTTATCAAATGTCTTTTTACCACTACCACATGCATTAAAAATAAGCGTAAAATGCATTCTTCCCTATGGAACTAAGCGCACCTAATCATTTCTTTAAGCGAAAATAAACTTGAAAGAACCTGGACTTGTGGGCTCGGGGAGATGTCCACTTGTATGCTCGGAGATGAACCTCCCGCAGTCGCACCTTGTGTCCTTTTAGGGGCCATCGTAGGCGTAGTTTCGGCTTCTGGGTTGTCTTTGCGGTCAATGAATTGACTTGCCTCGGAATGCAGCTTCCAGACCTTTGCCTTTTTCCCTCGTACGCAGGAGATTCCTTTGCGGGACTTTGGATAAATGGTGCTTGCGGAAGAGGGCTTTATGAGTCCTTTAGGAAAACCCGGGGTGGCTAGGAATGGGTTCACGGACGGCTTATGGGCTTTGAACCTAATTTCAGGAAGCCTCTTACGAAGGTCTTGCGGGAGGGCTTATAGCTTCAACCTCGTCTCTTCAAAGTTCCGGGGGGGGGGGTATGAATGGACTTTTGGGCCTAGTGGGAAGGGGGCTTAAGAAGCCCCCTTAGAAGCTTCTGGGCGGCAGCGGCCACGTCAGGGGTGGGGGTCGTAGTCCTGGCGAGGGTGGCGGCCCTCCTGGTCGCGACAGCAAACGGAGGCCACGGCAGCCCTTGGCGGCGTCTCGTCAGCATGGCGGCTTCCCCTCCAGCACGGCGACCTTCCTCTAGCTCGGCCCTCTAGCACAGCCCTCTCTCTACACGGCCCTTCCTCTCACGTCCCTCCCTCTAGCTAGGGGGGTGTTTATATAGGCATGGGGGGAAAAGAGGGCCTCCACACACGTGGAGGACTCCTCCTCATGCAATCCCACTCACTCCTCCTTGGCCATTCCTCCCCTCACTCCCTCTCCTCCAGCCATGCATCGGCTGGGGGAAAGGGATAATAATTAAAAAAATTTGCCTAAAAATCTCCAAATTGCCCCTTCAAAAAGGGTGTTCCCTCGCGGTTTTCTACGGTCTTCAACCTCAGCCTCTTATTTACAATGCGGAGGCCTCATTTTTGAGCATGCACGGCATGGATTATGCTCCCAATAATACGATGTAGGGGATAACCTTGCACAGGGTTTACACGGCGTGCGGGAAGTTAATATTTACGGTACGCAGTGCGCGGAAATATTACATTCTCTCCCCCTTAGAAGAATCGAGATGTCCTCATCTCGAGATAAACTGGGGATATTGAAGACTGAGAGAGCTTTCATCCATCCAGGTAGCATCCTCTTCGGGATAATCTTTCCACTGGACGAGGTATTCCTTCAAGGTTCTAGATCTTAGCTGTCTCTCCCTGACATCTAAAATCTTTTCCGGTCTTAGTTCAAGGACTCCTTGACTAGGCATTACAATTTGTTGGTCATCAAGTACATGATTTGGGTTGGGTACATACTTTTTTTTAAGAGACTAATATGGAATACATTGTGAACCTTTAGGTTATCAGGAAGTTGCAATTTATAAGCATTGGGTCCTAGGCATTTGAGGATTTTATACGGTCCACAATACCTTGGACTTAGCTTCTTGCATTCACCTAGAGATAAAGAACTCTTTTTCGGTCGTACACGAATGAAGACCATGTCTCCTTCTCCGAAGACCCTCTCTTGGCGTTTCAAATCCGCATATGCCTTTTGTCTATCTTTGGCTGCTTGTATATCTTGTCTTATTGAGCTTATTTGGTCATCCATGTCCTCCAACATTTGTCTTGAAGCTTCCACCCTTAGGGTAGGATCAGAAAAATTTAGGGGACTTCGACAATCATGACCATACAATGCCTGGAAAGGGGTCATTTGAATGCTCTGCTGGTAAGAAGCATTGTAGGCAAATTCTACTAACGCCAAGTACTGAATCCATCTCTTCGACTCTCGACAGCAGTAAGCCCTAAGCATATCCTCAATGGTTTGATTTACTCGCTCTGTTTGTCCATCCGTTTGGGGATGGTAGGCAGTGCTAAAACAGAGCTAAGTTCCAATAGCTTCAAAGATAGCTCTCCATAAGTGTGAAGTGAAAAGAGAGTCTCGATCGCTAACGATCCTTCTAGGTAGCCCATGTAGCTTGAATATCTCTTTGATAAACACCCTTGCAATGTCGGAGGCTTTATAGTTTGTCTTGACTGGAATCAGGTGTGAAACCTTAGTAAGCATGACAACTACAACCATAATGGAGTTGTATCCTCCTTGGACTTGGGGTAAGCCCACCACAAAATCCATACTGATGAATTCCCATTTCATTTGAGGAATGTCAAGTGGTTGCAATTTTCCTGGCATCAAGACATGTTCAGCCTTGATACGTTGGCAAGACAAACATTCAGTGACATATTTGAGAACGTCACCCTTGAGCCTCTCCCAATGATAGCTCTTCCTAACTGCATTAAGAGTTTTTGCATAGCCAGGATGTCCTGCGAAAGGGGAGTTATGAGCTTCCCATAATATCTTCTGCTTAAGTGACTGGCTTGTTGGAATACATAGTCTTGTTCTATAATAAACAAGTCCATTATCAGTGGAAAATTCCCGATACTTAGCTTGTGACTTCAAATTTTGCTCTTTGGTAGCTATTTCTTTTATCATGGTTTGGTAGGCCAAATCATGGCATGCTTCCTCTCTAGCTAGTTCGAGTATAGGGTTGCTTGGCATAGATACCTTTGTAGCCAGAGATCTGGCCGTTGATGGATTCTGCAAGATTAGGGAGTTTAGGAATGCCTTGCGACTGAGTGCATCGGCAACTACATTCTCTTTCCCTGGTCGATACTTGATTTCAAAATCATATTCCTCCAATACTTCAATCCATCGACGTTGCCTCATGTTGAGCTCGTTCTGGGTAAAAATCCATTCGAGACTCTTATGATCTGTTACTAGAGTAAACTTGTTACCCAACAGGTAGTGTCTCCAAAGCTTTAGAGCATGGATGACAGCTAATAACTCCAGATCATGCGTGGCATAATTCTTTTCGTGACTCTTCAATTTCCTTGAAGAATATGCTACGGAATGACCTTCCTACATGAGTACACACCCCAAGGCAAGAATGCTGGCATCAGTTACTACCTCGAACTCCTTATTGAGGTTGGGAAGTTTCAGAATAGGTGCCGATACCAAACATTGCTTCAATTGGTCGAAGCTATTTTGCTCGGGAGTTGACCATGTAATAGAAGTCTGCTTCTTTAGTAAGTCGGTAAGAGGTGCTGTAATCAAAGAATAGTTTTTGATAAAGACCCTATACCATCCTGTCAAGCCAAGAAAACTGCGTATTTCTTTGACGGATACTGGTACTGGCCATTCAAGCACATCTCTGACTTTGGCTGGGTCTACTGATATTCCTTCTTATGATACTATGAATCCTAGATATTCAATCTGACGTCTGAAGAATGCACACTTCTTCATTTTTGCATACAGCTTATGAGACCTCATTGTCTCCAAAACAATCCGTAGTTGAGGTTCATGATCTTCTTCCTGTTTAGAATAGACTAAAATTTCATCGAAGAAGACAAGCACGAAATCATCAAGATGTGGTCCAAAGATATCCTTTATTAACCTATTGAATGTGGCAGGCACATTCGTAAGCCCTAATCCAGTAGTTGCTTGAGTTGTTCCTTCAACTCAATTGCTTCCGATGTAGACATTCTATAGGGTCTCTTCGCAATTGGCGCAGCCCCTATTACTAGCTTGATCTCATGATCTACTTCTCTTTGAAGTGAACGTTTTGTTAACTCTTCAGAAACTACGTCCGCATATTCCTTTAGCCAAGTGACCAAATCACTTTACTTCTTTATCAATATTCATAATCAAGACAATCGGAAAAAAAAAAGTTTTATTCCATTCATATCAACATAGCCCTTTCGAGGTATAATTATTTCTTGGGGTGATGGAACAAGTTGATACATTAATTCGAGGAGAATAAGATATTATTGCATTCAGCTACAGGAACTGAGTAGTAGTACGGATTGGGGTCATCGATTTTCAGGAATCGATAGTTCATTGGAAGATTAGGGTATCTTTTCCTTTGATATCCCTTCTTCACATGACGCCCTAAAACCTGGATTCGATCGGCAGGGATTCTTTGAATCACTTCCCCGTACACATACTTATTCTGGTTAACCCTTCGACCTCCAACCTGTAGGGTCGCGTTTGCGTGAGCCTCAATAAAGACGAACAGCTTTACGATCTTCAAATCCTCCATCCACTTGATTCTCTTCAAGTTAATTTGAAGGTACGCAGGTTGATAGGCAGTTATGTAATAGATCCCTAAAACACCCATCCATCTCCATTCCACGTACAAAGGTGATGGATTGTAAATGCGGTCTAGGATGTTCATCATCTCAGCCCTTTGTCGATAATCTGTGGAATGCATCGCGGTCATAAACATGACTCGGAACACTAAGAACTTGTTCCATGCTTCGTAATTCTGCAAGACAGCATTGAAGATCAGGAAATGTTTGGACAGGGACAATTTCTTTACTTCATTTTTAATGAAATCTCATGAAAACAATTCCATTGTTGGTCGGCTCTGATACCAACTGTAACGTGTCCACTAGAATCATTCCGGACACGTCTTAGCAGTCCATCGGGAAGGATGTCTAGAAAGCTCCGCCCAGCACTCCCATGGAATGTTACGGGACTTGCGATCTAGGTCTTCCCGCGTCTGCCACGTAGCGGAAGTATCCTGGCCGTTCCCACTTAGGATCGACCTGAATTTGGGTTTTCCTGTTTGGTCATTAGCTAGCAACAACTAGCGTCAGACTCGAGCGAACTACTTTACGCAAAAACGCCAGGTCCGAAGCAGATTCACGCTGCACTTGGTTCAAGGAGAATGGGAAACGAGAGGGATGCAAGGCTCGACCTCTCTGCCATAAGGCATAGTCCCATTCCATTCCCCTAAAACAACGTGAATCGGGTAATGGTTAATTCTAAGTCATTGTTCTCGTTACTTGTTTCGGTGATGACGATCATCCTCTGTTCGTTGAAGACTTTGAGAAAAGTTCCCGGCTAACCGGGACCACCCATCCATAGGACAGACCCATGGTCTGTCCTCCGCACTTTCCTCGGTTTGTTTTAGTTATGTAATTACCTACCACATTAATTTGACATATAACAAACAGCTTCCTTGATTAACCCTGTTAAGCACTGGTTCCTTCACGTAATCTTATCACAGGACATAAAGAAAACAATGTCAAACAACTTCTTTATTATCATTTTATCCTTTTATCTTTGAAATACAAGGAGTTCCCGCCCGTAGGCGTATTCATAATCCGCCCGAAGGCTATCCAGTAATCCACCAGGGATCACTATTCCAAGCTTCCGCCCGTAGACTAGTATGCGGGCCTCGAGATCCAATCCCGAGTCACGTTAGCCTCTTGTGCAGGGCCCGGAAGGCGAGGGATTTACGGCCAGAGCCCCCTCTGGCACCCAAGCGTCCTCCTGCTCCAAGTAGAACTCCACGGAGAGACCTCTCACGGCGGGTTCGGTCCACGTTCCCGGCGCGGTTAACAACCCCCTTGGTTAGGGTCAGGCAGGCAGTCGGGGGTAACTGAAGCTGCCTCTCCCTTCAGGCCTTCAACCTGAAGTATTTAGATATCTTTTCATCCTTTAGTTCATTGAGCAAACAATGCAAACAGTGCTTTCTAAACTGTTACAAGCACAATCAATTCCAATGGTCGTTTAGCTGGCAAACTGTTAAGGAGTGACTCCTTTTCTCCGAATGCAACCCGCATTCGATCCGGAATCAATTGCAACTTGGCAAGATTCCTATCATTCTTGGGTTAGGGTCATACCCTACCAATACTTTAGGTTTTGTTATGGTAGATTCCAGCGACCATGTCGCTTCAATTTATTGATTGGTCAATTGCTTCCAGGCAAATACCTAACTTTCCTTTTCCTTAGCAACTATTTCCCAGGAAAGGTGATGTAGCAGGATGATTACTCATCCTTTTGTAGGTTAACTTAGCGCAATAACTTGCCAACATCATTTCCAAGAAGTGACAAAACTCTCTCGTGGACAAATCTCAAGTCTATGCGATGTTGCAACTTTTTGTACATGTGTTGTATCTATTCCACGGGATCATTTCACCCATTGAATGGCGTATTCAGGTTACGGAATTAACTTCAGGCGAGTAGCAGGGTTTAGGGTGTCTTCTTACCCAACCTATTCCTAATTATATTGGCCCATGGTCCTAGGAATTTCCAACTCAGTCGGAGAACGAATGATCCTTAGGATAAAACCTTAGATCATTTTATGCATGAACATCCAATTGATTCGACATCTCGTGAATGTGTGTAAGATCTTTGGGTTTTGACTTGGCAACCAGTGTAAAACTAGGTCGAATTCTTATTGCACTAAACCCTAGTTAGCACTTGAGATACCTATCATATCGACCCAACCATGTCCATAAGAATCCTTGTGGTTTAGGTGACTTAGTTAACTCAATATACTTGTCTTGCGTCACGGATGAGCCTTTCCTAAAGGTAATAAACTAGATCTAGTGGAGATTAATAGTTACAATTACGCCAATACGTGTAAACATGCGATTCACTGCTTCTACGCATCACATGGTTCACAATAACCCTATCCTTCCTTGGTAAGGTAAAAATGCCTGATAACCTGGACACTAACTTTCCTAGGTCCTACTAGGACTTACATCAAATAGTCATGCCTACAACCTTATTGTCTATACTTAGAATCTTATGCTTTGACTCCTAAATGCGGCTCCTAATGAATAACATTTCTTGCATGATGACTATGCAATACGCAACGTTCTCCTAGCTACAATGAAGTTCATACAAAACTACAGCTAGTGATAATTTATTCCATTTTACATGCCACTTGCAAGCCCATAAGATCATTTCCGTACTCTCTTCTATTTCTTTTCGGATAATATCTTATGGGTGTTAACTTTTCCTCATGAAATCATTACGAGGAGGATGTTGCCTAACATGCGGCACATACTTATTCCTACCATGTCTAAGAAGAAAAAATGCACTTATAAATTCCATTTCTTTGCCTAAGTAATATATGTTTAGACTCATTACTTTGATAATGTACCAAAATAGCATCATGCAGCTAGTCTCCTAAGGCGGGCAACCCGTTTCGAATTCATGACATACTTCAACCTTGCCTAACGTTTCAAGAGATACTTTATCAAATGTCTTTTTACCACTGCCACATGCATTAAAAATAAGCGTAAAATGCATTCTTCCCTATGGAACTAAGCGCACCTAATCATTTCTTTAAGCGAAAATAAACTTGAAAGAACCTGGACTTGTGGGCTCGGGGAGATGTCCACTTGTATGCTCGGAGATGAACCTCCTGCAGTCGCACCTTGTGTCCTTTTAGGGGCCATCGTAGGCGTAGTTTCGGCTTCTGGGTTGTCTTTGCGGTCAATGAATTGACTTGCCTCGGAATGCAGCTTCCAGACCTTTGCCTTTTTCCCTCGTACGTAGGAGATTCCTTTGCGGGACTTTGGATAAATGGTGCTTGCGGAAGAGGGCTTTATGAGTCCTTTAGGAAAACCCGGGGTGGCTAGGAATGGGTTCATGGACGGCTTATGGGCTTTGAACCTAATTTCAGGAAGCCTCTTACGAAGGTCTTGCGGGAGGGCTTATAGCTTCAACCTCGTCTCTTCAAAGTTCCGGGGGGGGGTATGAATGGACTTTTGGGCCTAGTGGGAAGGGGGCTTAAGAAGCCCCCTTAGAAGCTTCTAAAAGAAGCTTCTAAGAAGCTTCTGGGCGGCAGCGGCCACGTCAGGGGTGGGGGTCGTAGTCACGGCGAGGGTGGCGGCCCTCCTGGTCGCGGCAGCAAACGGAGGCCACGGCAGCCCTTGGCGGCGTCTCGTCAGCACGGCGGCTTCCCCTCCAGCACGGCGACCTTCCTCTAGCTCGGCCCTCTAGCACAGCCCTCTCTCTGCACGGCCCTTCCTCTCGCCTCCCTCCCTCTAGCTAGGGGGGTGTTTATATAGGCATGGGGGGAAAAGAGGGCCTCCACACACGTGGAGGACTCCTCCTCATGCAATCCCACTCACTCCTCCTTGGCCATTCCTCCCCTCACTCCCTCTCCTCCAGCCATGCATCGGCTGGGGGAAAGGGATAATAATTAAAAAAATTTGCCTAAAAATCTCCAAATTGCCCCTTCAAAAAGGGTGTTCCCTCGCGGTTTTCTACGGTCTTCAACCTCAGCCTCTTATTTACAATGCGGAGGCCTCATTTTTGAGCGTGCACGGTATGGATTATGCTCCCAATAATACGATGTAGGGGATAACCTTGCACAGGGTTTACACGGCGTGCGGGAAGTTAATATTTACGGTACGCAGTGCGCGGAAATATTACATGATGGACAATTAGCATTACATTAGCCTTATGGTAGTCTTGTTGGATGTCTTCAATTTGTTGGCTCAAGATCTCACCCTAACATTCTTTTTGTTGCAATTTTTCTTGGACAACATCTTAGTTCTCCATGCCTTCAACATTGGACTACAGCTAAAAAAGTTTTGAAGTATTTGAAAGGCACTAAAGATTTGGGTTGGATTATCAGTGCAAACAAAACTTTGATTCTCTACATTCATATACATGCAGATTGGGCAAGCTCTCACTTATCTATGCATTCTACAAGTGAAAATTGTTTCTTTATCAATGGTTGTCTTGTTTCTTAGACTAGCAAGAAACAATGTCGTGTTGGTATTTCTACTATAGAGGCTGAATATGTAGTTTCATCTTTAGTGACTCGAGAGTTAGTATGGCTTCACGACAATTTCTATTATATATTGGCCATCTGGCTGTCTCCAGCACACCACTTTGATGTGATAACAAAAGTGCTATTAGTATTGCTAAAGACTATGTTCAATATATAACAAGTCTAAACATATTACACTACATTATCATTATGTTCGATATGAAGTAAAGAAAGACATGATCATGATTGAACATTGTCCAAGTGATCAGTTGACTGTAGATATATTCACCAAAGGACTCGATGAAGCATGCTTCACATTGCTCTGCTCGAAACTTGGAGTTGTCTCAATTTCAATCTTTGGGAAATAATCTACTAGGATGTTGTGGTGCCATTGTACATACTCTTTGTAGGCACCATACAATTCACACATGCACGAACATCTCAGACCTCTTGGTCGTCTTTGTATATACATATTCAGTTTCGCTTTATATGCACACAGTAATCCTTTTTTATCATGTTTGTACATTTGTATATAGGAGCCTGGGTTTTTCCCTTGTGCTCCCCAAGGTTTTTTTAACCTGCACACCTAGAGACCTTTGTTTGAGTGAGGGTGTTGGAGCTATATACAGCTCACCCTATCTAAACAAGGTCTCACCTATATATATGTAGATTTTGATCAATATGATATAGTCTTTGGGAGTGTACATGGTGTGTCTCTTGTCTCTCTCTCCTCACGTCTCTACATATCTTCTCTCTCTACATCTCAACATTTGTAATGAATGAAGAACTTATTTTATTGGCACAATATGAGATGCAAGGTTCTAATTTCAAGATAAATCAAGAGAATCAAAGGGAGAGACTAGGGCAACATATGAAGATGTTATGAATTTGACGTAAGGAGTGACAACTTTGTTGGGTGGAGTACTACAAGATTCCATAGATGTTGATATTGTTGATCTGAATATGTTGAAGGTGTAGCTACCCTAATCCATTATGTATATGTGTCATTTTAACTATATATGGGAGTCAAATTTGAACATCTTCAGAGAAGCCACAAAATTTCTTGTGGATCCTCATCCTCCTATAGAAGATAATGATAATGAAACATATTCATTTATTGATAGCGCTTAAACTAATATTTAAGGACATGTTTTAGGATTTATCATGTGTTTTTATGCTTTATCATATCAAAATGCCACATGGGAGGAGCAGGAGTATATCTTCTACTGAAGCACATCAGTCCAATAGGACTTGCTAAAAATATTGCCATCATATGAGAATGTGAGAGTGCTAGGGTTGGTTCTAAATTGGGCATTTGTCACAAGAATGCAAGATCAATGCAAAGTTATCAAACTCAAACAAAATTAAACTCCAATGCCAATCCTTACAGAGATGGTATGCATAAATAATCATTGGCATTGGGAGTTGACTCATGGTTGCCAATGCCAATGTTAAAAATATAATTCTCAATGCCAATGTCATGGAAGCATGTGATGGAAAAGGTTTACATATACTGAACCCATGAGGGTTAGGCAATGACAAACTGCTAAGAAGGATAAGGAGAGAAAATATATGATTTAAACAATTGAGGCACATGTCCATGGGGCTGAAGACCTACAATTATAATCCAAGCACCTAGATATAGCTCTATTGCCTATCTATTGCTTGTGAGCTAAAATATATATAAGAGACTTAAGGATCGAAGACAAAAGTGACAAGCCAATAAGTCATAAAAAGGGGGAGGGGAGTGATTCGAGAGCCTAATCCATATTTTCTCTAGAAGTGGAAGGGCACTTTTTAAAATATGAACTTTGATACCCAAGTTCAACCATAGGCTTGAGAACAAAAATCCCCAAGCCTTAAGGTTCTAGACAATACCTACAACGCTTGTGATCTACAAGGTACGAATAATTCATCTAAAGTTAACTTCAATAAATTTTCAAACAGGCTACCCCTCCATCCAATGTAGGAAAATTTGTAATAGCTTAGGTTCTCAAGGAGGTCAGTAATGGACCAAAACCAAAAAGGCTCTCCAGACTCCAACCTTAAAAAGATGAGCCCCTCGACAGCACTGCTGAAGGCGCCATCGTACTCATGCGACAATGGCGGCCTCTGTCAGCTGATCTAACAGCATTCCGACACAGTGCTTGTTAAAAGGCTCAGACTGCCAAGAGAGTCAGAAGGGTGCTGTAACTATAAGCGAGTGAGAAGGGCAGTTGCCTGGCGACGTCACGGCCTGCTGGAGGAGCACGAGAAGGAGACGGCAGACTGCACTGCAGTTCCGTCTACTGCCATCGACGACCTGCCGCCATCGCTGTTGCAGAGTATAAAGGCCGAGAAAAGCAGGACATATTATGCTGCTGCTGCTGCTGCTGCGTCCCTCGCCATCGACGTCGCCCACGTACTGAAATTGCCTGCCCTGCCGCTCCACGTGGCACGCATGCCCGTCAACCTGTCGCCAATCAAGCCGCACATGGGTACACCAGCCCGATCTGCAAATAATAATTCACACCCTGGATGCAGTGTGAAGGCTCGTGATACATATCACGCCCTTCACATATTGTAACTCGTTTTTCACTTGCGCGCGCTTGTACATATATACATACATACATGTACATATATGTATATATATATATACATATATATGTATATGTATACAGTATAGGGAGAAAGAGAGAGCGTGCACAAGTGAAAAACGAGGTACAATATGTGAAGGGCCTGATATATATGTACATCATGTACATACATACATGTACATATATATATACACATATACATATACATATACATATATATATGTATATATATATGATCGATAACCCATGTTCATCGTTTTTTACTTTGCCTTAGCGACAACAAAGACATTTGATGGTGAACTCACTATTAAAAGTACTAAACACAACTGATTTGCTTTTCAATTTGTCGAGTCTCAAAGTACATATGCCCACTTTACATGGTTTACATGTTTGTCAAAAGATGTGTCATAATATGTACATACATGCAAATGTGGATATGTGGGTGGAGAAAGGAGTAAATCAAATGCGAATAGATAGGAAATATATTTTTAAAAAAGATGAGGGGTACAACTTGAAATTGACCCAAAATTGGCCTCAACCTAAAGGCATCATGCTAATCTAAATGACAATTCAGAAGCAAAGATTGTTTGGATCTAAAAATGTAAACAAACAATATCCTTGCAATGAGAATAATCGCAATCTTCAAGAGAAATGGCGTAACATGGATGCATAGGCAAAGAATGTGATCTAATCTATGCATAAATAGAAAACCAATTAGAACATTTTAAGTGACTAGAGAGATGACAACACAGCCAATAGCATTTGAACACCATATTGGGGAATATGGGAATTTCCCATAAGTTTGAGACACACGGTCAAATCTTTGGATTTGTCATAACTTGAACACTATAACTCCAAATCAAGTGCTCTATAGCTCAATAGATTCCATTTTTCAAGCGCTTTCCAATGATAGGTCACATCATATGGTTTTGAGAAACTTATGGGCATGTTATCCGGGTGCCACCTTTTTAGTATTCAAAAAATGGGAATTGGGAGATTCCCAAACTCACTAATATTGTGTTTTTGTTAAATGACGATAGGTCCATTTGTATCACCCATAAAATCTACTTTTGTCTTTCACCCTATAGGTTCTAAAATCCTTAACATAGCCATTCTCAAGAGGAAACCAAATCCAAATCACTAATAACTTATTGGTGTTGTTTTAAAACAAATAGTTTAATTTATGAAATATTTTTACAATTGTTACATTTATCTTGTTGGAAATTGGGCCTTAGGCCTCCTAAATAGTGTTTCTATTTGGAGAAGAAAAAGAAAAAGAGAGAGAGAGAGAAAGTTCATAAGTACACTTCAGTCAACAAGTTGTTCGCATGACAAATCACTAATGGCACATACCTGTAGTTAACAAAAAGGGAGATAAAATGTTCTCTCATTTCAAATGTAAGGTGATATAAAAAGGGACATTAAAATCTCTTGTTAGATGTGTTTCTTCCCAACATCCAAAGAATTAAATCTATTGATCAATTTACCCAATGTGTACACAAGAAATTTAGACAATGCCCTTCGTGTGATAGAAAATGAGTAGAAAAACCTATCCAAATCAAATTCTCATATGAGAACACAAGAAGCAAGTGTTTATGTTTGACTCATCTATGGAAAAAATAAAATCAAGGCAATAAAATCAAGTAAAGAAGCAAACATAAAGCACTTGAAATAAAGTCAAGAAAATTCAAGATAAGTGTAAACTAAAGAGTAAGCAGAATCCAAAGAAATGTACAAGTATCAAGAGTAGAAGAAGACAATAACTTGAAAAGGTCAACAAATAATGAAGCACAAAAGACTACACCAAAAAAGAACACATGATCAAGAAAACAAGAAGGCAATATTAAAAGAGGAGCTTTTAAATCTATATAAGGCAAGGGTCAATAAGTTGCTCCTACTATACATCTTCTCTACCACCCAAATGACTTTAGAGAAGTCACTTCATGAAGTTAATAGGCCAAAATAAAGGGGGAGGGCTTATTCATCAATCAATGTCATAAAATGACATAATCTACCCTTGCGTGAGAGTGTTGAAAGATTAGGGGGGTAAAGAAGAGAGTAAAGAAGATATACTCATAAGCAAGGAAAGAAAGAGTGAAAATCCAAAAACCTAGAAAATTAATAATCAATTATTTTCACTTTTCTTATCTCCAAAGTATTGTTTCCCTTCAAAAAGTCTATACATAAAGCTAAACATTTTTCAAGATCTAAAGTTTAATGCATTTCTAGCTAAATGAGAGATAAATCACCAATGTCAAACAAGTGTAGCTGAGAGAGAGAATAAATGTCTCATGGATATGACACCATGCATGAGCATATGGTTTCTAAATTGAGGCTATTATTATGCATGTAATGTATGTATTCAGTAGGTGTTACACCAAAGCATTATGATTTTCCACTCCATAAGAGACTTGGTATGAAAAAAAGCCATATTTTTCTTACTTGTGTATTTTGGATGCTTGGGTTATGCATGAATACCCATGTTGCTGAGATGGCAAGCTCCACATGAGATGGCATCCACTACACATCTTAATGATATGGCAATAATTTACTCATTCGAATGTTAGGTGATCAATATGGAGATATGCCTACATGCATGTAGTCCACTCTTGGTTACGACACATTCATTGTGCCACCTCATCTTTCCTTAGTAGACTCACACTTAGTAATTGTATATACATATGCCTTAGTGCTTTCATATTAGTATTTTATCATGTTTTAAACTAAGCCTTTTTGTATGGAAGAAGATGAATGAAAAAGAAGAAGTTTTCGAGATGAACTTACTTCTCTATGTGCACAAGTCTCTATTATGCATGTGCTCTTGGTTGCTTTGCCTCTCTCTCTCTCTCTCTCTCTCTCTCTCTCTCTCTCTCTCTCTCTCTCCCCTCTTGTCAATTTACATGGTATCAAAGCCCTCTCATGACAAGATAGATGGAACTCAATCAAAGGCAATGTGAAGGTGATAGATCATAAAAGAAAACGAGCAAGCAATGGGTAAGAAGATCTTCCATCTTGTTTGATTTGCCTTGAAATATTGATATAGGAGGCTATGGAGGCTAATAATGCTATATTCTTTGATTGTTGTAGTGGAGCTTGTGAGAATGAAGATGATTTAGCTTTCATTCTAGCCTTGTAGATTGGTCAAAAGTAGTTTCTAGATATATACTACAAATTCAGTTTCCACTTACAAGTGTACATTTTACAAATTTTAAATTTGTAAGATTTTAGGTATTTGCTAGATTGCAAAGAAAAAAGGCATCCAAACCATATAGATTATGAATTGCAGTTATTATTGTGTAGTCAATGAAAAAGAATTCATGTTTTGGTTGTAGTGCACATGGTATTGGCTTGGTTAGAAATTGTAGATTTTGCAAGGTTACTTGTGTTCTCAAAATCTTTGATAATTTTAATCAAATTATCAGTGGAAAGAGTGATCATAATTATTATTTGGCATGGTAGTGGCACATAAAGTCGCTCAGCTCAATACTAGTGCAAAATAGCTAAAGTTTAAGAAGTATTGAGAGTAGACATAGAGTAAAATAATATATTGGCTATATATAAGTGTGACTGATAGTATGATGGGCTATTTGTAGGAATTTGAAATCCTCACTACTATTTGGAAGAATCTAGCTAGGTTGTTTGAGGTAAGTACAAATGCAAGTAAGTTGTAGCTCAAGTTAGAGCTAAATCAAGTTAAAAGAGGGAATGTATCCATCAGTGATGATTATGTATTAAAGAGCAAGAGTATTTGCAATGAAGTGGAAAATACATTTTTAGAGAGAGAATATGTGGAAAGTACTCTAGCCACATTGGCATGAGTATATATGATGTATGAGCATTATTTTTCTAAATCGTTCATTGAGTAATAGAAATCATCGTCATCTCCATTCTACTTATCTTTAGTTTCCATTGCTTCCTCTACTTTCTCTCTTTCTCTTTATTTCTAGTATTTTTCTCTCCTTGTCACCAAACTTTCTCTCTCCTCTCAGTCTCTTCCTTACAAGTGGTATCAAAGCTTAGGCTTCTGATCTATTTGATTTTCCCAATTTCTCCATATTCATTTTCCTATTTCAGTTTAGAAAATCTAAGACAATAGGCACATCAAACATGAGGACTTGCATGCCTTCTATTTCTAGTTGTGACAATCTTGAAAGGCTTTGGTAGGAGTTTCGAATAAATTTTGTGCCATTAAGGCTAAAATAGAAAATCATATATCAATTTCAAGCCATTTTGACAAGCACCTAAAATGGAGACTATAAGATTCTTGGAGAAGACTAAAACCATAAGTACTTCTTTTAGAAAACTTCTTCCTTTTTTTATCTCTTTTAATATTTCATGGAACTTGAACCTGAACTCTCCACTTTTATCTTTGATCTTCCACCATTTTCAATTCTGGACCTCAAGAGAATCTTCTTTGCACCATATGTAATAGGGTGATAACCATAGAGGAGGGGGAAGAAGCCACATAATCCCGTATTGAGATAGCACATTTTGCACTTATTTTCTAGCCTCTGATCTTTGTTTTCAGTAGCATGTGGTATCTTGAGCCTTTATACTCATGGTTGGAGCAATATATATCAAGTACTTGCCCTATTTTCTCAAAGTTAAAGCCATGTGACCACTTCTTCAAGCATTCTCTCTTCTTGAAACCCTAGACTAATCGGGTAGCCATGGTAAATTGGTTCCAAGCTTCAAATCTTCAATGATTTTTTGAAGTAAACATTTTATTTCAGCCCGAGGATGCATTTACCTCAAGCTAAAATTGAATACATTGAGCAAGATTGGAAAGATTACATTAGTGGAGTCTTCTATGGATTCAACATTAGAAAAAATGATAATAATATGTCAATTTCTTGCCTTTGATGCTTGGATTTATTTCAAATCTTGTCAATGAGTGAAGGTAGATGGTTATTCAAGCTATAATGTCCATTGAAAGGCATCACCAAGCATTAGGAACATTCTAGCCATCTTCAACTATTTGAAAGAGGTATTCTTCTTTCTTTCTTAATCTCTCCCATTCATTATTTACCTGAGCTTCATCCACTTTTTAAGAAATATCAAATAATTGGAATTCCTATCAAATCTTTCTTCTATTTATTTATTAAAATGAGCCTCTTGTTCAAAATTGTGAGTTAGAAGCCTCTTGTATACATTATTGCATTTCTATAGGGCTTGAACCTTATCTATGAAAAACTTGATTAAGTACAAATTTATCTTTGAAAATTTTATTACTAATCCATGACCCATGCTCTTACCTCTCAGTTAGTTTGAAGAGAAAATATTGGTCTTTTTCTTCGCTCAATTGATAAATATAGAGGATAGCCCTTACTCACGTTCTTATCTAGTTAGAATGAAAGCTGTTGCCGCTCAACTGCTTATTATTGATAATCTTGTCTTGCTAATGTCAATAACTCATGACGAAAAGGCATACCTAGGATATATCCAACCTATTAGGAACTCTTCCTATTGTTGTTGGAGGTTCTTCATGCTAGAAGGATTAGATATCAGGGCAAAAAACGCTTCAAAAAATGCACTTTTGTTAATCACAAGATTAAGAAAAGGGCCAAAGAGAGTTTTCCACGTGTGCAAGAATAAGGCATTCTTGTCTTGTCCTTTTTGAAGATAGTAGAGTCCACTTCATGATTCTCTTCTCCTTTTTAGCTAAAATCTCCAAAGTCTGACATGTTTTGAAAATCAAGAGCTTTTTGGTACCCAATATATTTTCATTAGCCTTCTTAATATTCCGTTTTAGCTCATTCACCTTTCTTTGTGAACTTCTTTCTCTATTTATTCACCTTTCTTAGTGAGCTTCTTTCTCTATGAATTCAATCTAAGCATGGCATCCAAAAATGCATTTCTCGTTTAGTAAACTCTTGCACTATCTATAGCCTAGGAACTAACGAAAATTGGAAGCCCAAAGCCTTTTACATAAACGATTGGGTTACCATGATGCCCTCTTGCAAGGACTCTCACAAGGTGAAAAGAAGAAAACAAGAGGATATAAAACATCATTGGAAGGGACGTATCATTGGTTTTGAAAGTACGCATAAAGGGTGGTTTATCAAAGTGCAACATGTTTACATGGTCAAGGATATGCACTTGCCTTCAAATGAATGTGTTTGCTAAGAAACACATTATAAGTCTTGAGTTGATAACATGTGTGATATTTTTTTCATTTAATCAAGTACTAATATCGAAATCTTGGTTATAGATATATTTCTATCAACAAGCACTAAATGGCAACCCGTGGAGAGCTTAAGTGGAACATTCCATGTGATTCATAAGGCATTTGTAAACATTATCTATGTTGATGAGACCATGGGTTCTCTTAGTGAGGGAATGATTTTTATATATTATGCACAGTATGTGGTTCGCTCTAGAGAAGGTTCATATGGACATATCGAGGATTTGCCATTGCCAAGTCTTTCATCTCTAAATTGGGAGATTCCTAATAAGGCAATGATGCACGGTTTTAAATTCAAGATATGTCAAGATATTCAAAAGTCCATGACAATTGAAAGGATCTTGAGAAGAATACAGATGTCATGGTTTATACCCTTGCAAATCTCTGTGGCCTGCTTTCAAATAGCAAATTTACAAAGGACAATGGTATCTTAGCTAAGTAGAAATTTTGGAGAAGAGAAACTAGACAACATTATAGTGTAATGAAGGAGACCTAACTAATCTATGTAAGAGAGAAAAGAGAGAAAGACTGCAGAAGAAGAGGGGGATGAGAGAGAAAGACAAGGAGAAGAGACAGGAAAGAGAGGAAAGAGAGAAAGAAGAAGAAGAAGCCATGAAAGCTTGTGAAGGTGAAAAAAGAAATTCTTGATAATTCCGTCATACCTCAGAATACCCTCTTACACCTTATATACCGTCAATGTGACTGGTATGTGCCCATGCGATGTTCCCATGTCCCTCGCTCGTTACAAATCATCCCATCTCATAGTGTTTTTGTCCTAAAAAACAAGGGACAAACTAGAAAAGAAAAAGTTGTAGCTAGAGAGTACTACTCTACGCATGATACAATGGAAATAAGCAAGGGCGGGTGGACAGAGAAGAGAAATGGGACACCAAGGGCGTAAGGTATGGGAGACCATATGGGAGGGTCTCCCCCGCATTATAATCCGCCATTTCATGATAGACAAGACCCTGGATAGGGTGCATGCTGTCCCGTAGCGGTCTGCTGTAGGAAATCAGCCATAACTTTGTGTAAAAAAAACTCTGAATGGGACAAGTGAGGTGTCGTTATGGAGCCTAAAAGGTGTACTTCTAGCCCATGTGGGTGAACGGGGGCTGAAAATAATTCAGGACCAAAACTGTTGCAGATTAGACGGGTGTCCAGAAGTAAGTAGTGTGCTATCCAAGACAGGATGGTTGGAGAAAAACAACCATGATTTCCTTTAGGAAACTTCGATTGGGGCAAGTGAGGTGTCGTCGCAGAGCCCTTGAGGTGTACTTTCATCCCATGTATGGGAAGTGGGGCTGAAAATTTGCCATGACCAAAATTGATGCAAAATAGTTGGCTATCCAGAAGTAGATTGTAGCCCACAATAGGGGTCAAGTATGGTTAAGTTCCAACCAATACGGCCTCCTTGAGGTGTGGAAACGCATCCAAGATAGAAGCCAGAAACCAAGAAGCTTCCTCCATTGGTAGGCCTTGCCATTTGATCAAGTATTCATGAATAGAACAGGTATGGAGTTGCTTTTCATGCTACCCAATGACCGCTTCGGGAATATACTAAATAAGGCCCTCCTCATCCATGGGGGATAGCTCCTCTACATAATCTTTGGAACTGCCAATGAAGGGTTTCAATTGGCTGACATGGAAGATATCATGGATCTTAGTAGTAGGAGGGAGTTGGAGACGATAGAACATTTCTCCAACCTTCTTAATGATTGTGTAGGGCCCATAGTAGCGGTGTGCCATCTTGTTGCAATAACCATCCTTGAGAGTAGCATAACAGGAGTTGGGGACCTTGAGGAGTACCAATTCACCCTCTTGAAAGTCAAGGGGTCTCCTTTTTTCATTAGTATGGCGCTTCATGTGCTCTTGAGCCCTTTTGAGATTTGTCTTGCATTGTTGAAGTAATGCTTGCATGCGGTCCAACTCTTCTTTTCCAAGGGGGTTGATATTTTCATTGAAGATCATGGTGGGAAGGGGCACCCTATAACCATACAATGCTTCCAAGGGGGAGACTCCAATGCTTGAATGAGTGGAGTTGTTGTAAGAAAATTCAGCCAAATACAGCCATACATCCCAAGATTTCTACACATCATGACAAAAATGTCGCAAATAAGTCTCAAGCCACTTGTTGACTCGCTCGGTCTGCCCATCCGTTTAGGGATTATAAGCTATAGACAGAGGTAATTTGGTCCCCATGGAGTTGAAAATTGTCTGCCAAAATTGACTCATAAATTCGGTGTCCCGATCATGTACTATGATGCAGGGCAAGCCATGCAGCTTAAATACATGCTCCATAAATTAAGTGGCAACTTGAGATGCTGTAAACTGAGATTTTGTAGGGATGAAATGGGTTGCTTTAGTGAGCTGGTCAACTACCACATAGATGCTATTCCAACCCTTCTTGGTTGTAGGTAAACTAGTGATAAAATCCATGGTAATGTGGATCCTTTTGCCTTCGGAAATAGGCAAGGGCTGTGATAATCCACTCGGTTTAAGAGTGCTATCCTTATTTTCTTGACAATGCACACATCCAAACACAAAGTCTTTAACATCTCGCCATAGGCCTTTCCAATGAAATCTTTTTGAAATGCGGTCATATGTTTTAAACACCCCTAAGTGGCCAGCAATCGGTGAAGAATGCATTTCTTCAAGTATCCTTTGGGTAAAAGGAGAGGCATGGGGAATCACGATACGGCCATCGATCCAAATGAGGCCATTGTGGAGTTGACATTGAGAGTTGTCATCCATAACAGCTTGCTGTAATTTTTGAAAAAGAGGGCTGAATTCATTATCAAGCAAGTAAGCCTCTTGAAGCTCTTCAATCCAATCATGGTGGACTTCAATGAGATGAAACCTTGCATGCCCACATGCGAGAGAGTGCATCAGCCACTATATTTTCCTTGCCACGGGTGTGGGGGACCTCAAAGTCATAGTTCTGCAGGGTAGCTACCCATCTACGTTGTTTGGGAGTGAGCTGGTTAGGCTAAGTCAAGAAGTATTTGAGCACACAGTGGTCACTTTTCACCTTAAATTTACTGCCATACAAGTAGTTGTGCCACGTTTTGATAGCATGAATGATTGTCAACATCTCCTAATCATAGACATGCAACTCTCTCTCTTTATCATCGAATTTTCAGCTCTCAAAGGCTATTACACCATGTTCTTGCAGCAAGACTACACCAATACCCCATCCACTAGCATCACTCTGAATGGTAAATTCCTTTCAAAAGTCGGGGCATACGAGGATGGGGACTAAAGTGAGAAATTCTTTCAAGTCTACTGAAAACTGCGAGCAGCCAAAGCATCCCAAAAGAAGGCCTCTTTTTTCAGCCTGTCAGTTAATGGTGCTGCAATTGTGGCATAATGGCAAATAAATCTCTAATAAAAAGAGGAGAGGCCAAGAAAACCACGTGAGGAGGTAGTGGTAGTGGGTGTGGGCCAATCTCAAACACACTGCACTTTCTTAGGGTAGCTTAGATTCCTTTCTCATTGACAATGTGTCGCAAGTACTCAACCTCCGTTTGCATGAATACACACTTGCTTTCCTTGGCAAATAACCGGTGCTCTCTTAGTATATCAAAAATTTGTTTGGCATGATTCAAATGCTCATGTAGTGACTTGTTGTAAATGAGTATATCCTCAAAGAATACCAATACAAACTAGAAATGCCATGGCTGCAATATTTTGTTCATTAGGCTCTGAAACATGGTGGGGGCATTAGTGAGCCCAAATGGCATGACAAGGAAATGGTGCAAGCCACGGTCAGTCCGGATGGCTGTCTTCACTTCATCACCCACTCTCATTCTGATTTGGTGGTAGCCTGATCGCAAATCAATCTTGATGAAGTAGTGTGCTCCCTTGAGCTCATCAAATAAGTCAGCGATTCGAGGGATGGGGTATCTATTTTTTACGGTGATCTTATTGATATCGTGGTAGTCAATGCACAATCGGAAGGATCCATCCTTCTTCTTAACCAATAGAACAGGGGAGGCATAAGGGGAAGAGCTAGGCTCTATGAATCCCATTTCAGTGAGCTCCTTGACTTGCTTAGCTACTTCCTCTCACTCACATTTAGAGAGCTGATATGGGGGTTTATTGATGGGCTTGGAATGGGCCTCCAAGTCAATCGGATCATCCACTAATCTCTAAGGTGGGAGAGTGATGGGGGTTTGAAATAGGTCATCCACTAATCAATATCCTTATACAAATGCAAGACAAAGATCTGTGAGAATTTCTTGAATTTCTTTTTGAGTTGTCTTGCTGTTATAAGCTAAAAATCTGCAATTTCTTTGATGCCTTCCAAATGTACAAGCTTCCCATGCATTACAAACTCCATATACTGCTGAAAGAAGTCCATAGAGATTTTTCCCAACTGCTACATCCAATGACAACCTAAAACAACATCCATGGGGCCCATATCAAGGTTAATTAAGTCCACCTTTGCTGCATAATTTTCAGCCAACCTGAGAGACACTTATGCGCATAAATGGGTGCTTATTTCCTCACTTCCATTGGCTACTTGAACCTTAAGAGGTTGTTGTAATTCAATAGGAATACATGTCAAATGGGAATGAGTTGATTTATTCACAAAATTGTGTGTGTTGCCACTATCTATACGAATGTATACATTCTTGCCATCAATGTTAGCATGTAGCTGTAGGGTGTTCAGGCTCCTAAAGCCATGTTCCATGCATCCATGGAGATTGAGAAAGCTGATATAGTGGTAAGTGTGGGGTGCAAAGGGTTATTCCCAAGAATGCCATTTATGGGGCAGCCACCAAGGTCAAAAGGGAACCCATCTAGTGAGTCATAAAACTGATCTGGGTCAAGATTCTCTTCGTATTCAGCATTTTCAGCATGTGTCATCATGGGAGAGGTGTCATGTGAGTCATCTTTCAACTTGTCACTATCTTCTAATACATACATGCTATTAGACTTGACAATGGCATTCTTGAATGGGTGTTTGGATGCATGATCAGCCGTGTACGTATCCCCACATTTAAAGCACAAGCCCTTAGACTTGCAATCCTCTACAACCTCAGGAGGGATTAATTTATACTGTTAGAATTGAAGCCATTCCATGTCTTATTTTTAGCATACTTTGGGTCACTTTTGGAAAGGGGTGCTATCTCAAAACTACCATATTTCCTTTCAGCATTAAAAGTGGGGTAGGTGGGGATTTCGGGACTGCCATTCCCTGCATTGTTGCTATGGTAATTACTAGCATATGGGGGCTACCTAGTAGGATATCTTTGCTGTCCTGAAATTGGCTGCATGCCCTCATTGCGACGGTATTTCTGCCGACCATACCGTTCAACCAATTCTATGGCTGCAAACAAAGTGACTAGCTTTTGAGCCATTACATTAGCTAAAAGATGTGTATCTAGCCCATAAATATATTTATGCATTTTGGTCTCATCACTAATGGCCTCTACATACATGGATAGATTGATAAACTGGTTGTTGATATACTCCCTCACGGTGAGTTTTTGTTGATCAAACTAATTCCATTGCCTAGCCAAACGTTCTTTCTCTACCGAGGAGACAAAAACTTGGACCATAGGCATCTTGAAATCTTCTCAATCATGAAATGACTAGTTTTCTCTTTGAATAAATCTCCACCTTGTCTGGGAAAAACCCTTCAGATGAAGGGAGGCAAAAATAATATTTGCGTCGTCGGTACAGGGATAAATGAGAAAACAGGCTTCCAATTTAGAGGTCCATTTCTCTAATTCAATCGAGGATGAGGACTGCCCATTAAACTTAGTAAACACGATCTTGTCACACAGTCCATTTGGGCCTTGCTGCTCATATATGCCATGTACTACATGCTCCCCATGTATATTGTGATGCCCATACATGCCTCGCTGTCCAAACCCTGGCTATCCAAAATTTTCATGTGGGCCATGCTACCCATGTATTACATGAGGACCAAATTGCACATTAGGACATTACTATCCAAAATGACCATGCTGCCGATGCGTTAAATGCAAACTAGGCTGAACATTGGGGCCTTACTGCCCAAAACTACCATGTGCATGCTACCCATGTACACCTTCCATTCCATGCTGCCCAAAATTTGCATTAGGCCCTTGTTGGCCATTCCCATGAGTATGCATATAGCTTCCATTATGGGGGAGCTGTTGTCCCAAGGATGGGCTTGAAGGGTTCGTAATGGGGGAGGGAAGAATGGATTCATCATGTCGAGTGGAGGGCTCGCCCGTCTCATAAGTGCTATTGGGAAAGTCATGGATGCCATCAAAACCTTGTGGGCTACACTCGGTCTCCAAGGGAGGAGGGCGCTTGGCCTCACGGGGAGGAACATGCTCCTTAGGCTGAGCCGAGGAGGGTGCGATGGCGAGGATGAGGGAGCCCATGCGCTCGATAAGTAAGTCCATCTTGTCCATCATTTCAGAATGACGTTGATCTTGGCGGGTTTCCATCTCCCTATGGCATTGTTCCAACCCTCGATGCCGATCGGCATGACAGCTCACATGTTGGCTTATAGTACGGTTAAGCATAGCCAAGGGGTTCATCTCGGGGGCACCATCTTCAAACATGTCTTCACAATCCTCTTGGGTTGAGCTAGGATCATTCATTGATGCACGGGAATCTCTTATTTCATGCTGGAAGTCCTCTTGGGCCTTTGCTTTTCCCTTGTGGCTTGCCATCCTAAGTGCAGTCCACTAGAACCCCTGTTACAGAAATAGCAATATCTTGAGCTAGGAAGCTCCGATCACCAAACTATCTGATTCAAATTAAAGCTCTCCATCCCCTCTATGAGGATATGTAAAAATATCTATGTCCAGAAGTTATTAGGGATTTTTTGTAATTTACTTTTCTGGGCTGACTATGTAGGACTACTACCTATCCCACAGTACCTGTGAGCACAAAATTGGGTGTATCTCCCAAACCGTAGGGCAGAATGGGGAGATTTTTGGCTCAAATTGAAGGGGAAAATACCCTCTTCAAATCAAGATATGGAGGTTTGTGCTCAGTTACACAAGAAGGCTTTGCTGTAATTGACTTTTGCAAGCTGACTGTGTGGGACTGGCTGTCTAAAACACCCTACAAGAACTCCTTCAATGAGCATACATTATCCCAATGTTGAGGTGCTTATTCCAAGACATCCTAGGCCTCAATGGTGGTTCTCAATGCCACATAGAGCCATACATTATTTGCATCAATAGTTCTCTTGCTGAGACCATTTCGTTATTGCATACACTACCCAACCCTGCATACATCCACCATACATTCCCAAGTGATACATGTAATTACCAATACATCTACAAGGTTGTGGAATGTAAATGATCGGGGCTTGGGATATTCATTCAAGTGTACCTGCACCTGCAAGAAATTTTTGGGCTCCGAATCACTGGGAGGTTGACAATGTTTCCCCCGGGCCGGGTTGTGCACCCCTTCAGGGTCTTAATCGAGAGGGGGCTTCAGGGTTCCCTCTTTTGCTTCTGACTCACCTGGTGTATGTATACATGGAAGGGATTTCTAATTCAAGAAATTAGCACGCTATGCAATTTCAATTGAAGAGTTGGGCTTTTCATTAGATGCATGACCAATAAGGAAATGGGATAGAGGAAGGGGTTACCTCTGCAAATCAGTGACTCACTAATTGCATGACTTATCCTTCTTACAAATTTCTTTCTTGTTAATCAAGAATCAATATAATAGTACAATTAAGGATTAGAGTAAAATCTCGATCAATGGGGAAAGAAATTTAAAGAGCATTCATCCATGCATGCATTTCAAGAGTGTGGAATGGGGATGGGAATTCAATTGGCACTCTCAAGCTTCAAGAAGGCACTCTCAAGCTTCTTCCATATCTCTCATCAAGTGGCTGAGCTCAACAACTAGATGTAAAAGAGAGACCAAGAACCGATTGACATACCTTATTCAAGCTCTAGCTGGAAGAGTTAATGGCTGCCCTCTCCAAGGAATTTGTGGTTGCCCTTCTTCTTGCAGCCCATGGTTGTATGGGGACCTTCAATGTCGTGTATCTTCACTTTTTGAAGCTTGTGGCTGCTCGCAAGGCTCTCGGAGGTAAGAAATTGAAGGGGCTTAAGTGTGCCATGAGCTCGGTTAAAGGTTTCATGGCTACCATGGTTGCTGCCCATATTAGGGTTTGAGATATGTTAAGAATGGTGGGAAAACTCAGCAAACCAATACTCAAGTCTTGCCAAAAGGTATGCCAAGAGCTAGAGATGAAGCAGGGAGTGCTGGATTTGAGCTGGAGCAGGAGGAAGAGAGCAGACCACTTAGTGCAAAATGCACCGCAAATTGCGGGCTGACCTCAGGAGGCTTGAGGCAGGGTAGACAAGGCTCAAGGGTGCTCTAGATGTTGAGTATGAAGTGGGTGAAGCTCTGGGACAAGTCATTCCAGTTGAGGAAGAGGGGGGAGCAAGATATCTGCACTTCTTGAGCTGAAGGTTCCATGGTAGCTTGAAGGGAGGAAGAGAGAGAAGGTTCTCTTGAAAAAATAACTATGCTTTTGGTCTTCTCTAACTCTGCTACACTCTTTTTGCCCAAAACCCTCAAGAAACTTACATGGAAATTAGTGACGACCTGCCAAATTTATCTTCTTGCCTCCAGATGTGTCCATGGTTCTTGGGAAAGCTCTAAGAAAGGCTGCCATAGTCTTCAAGAGGGCTGGTAGCTTGTGTAAGTACTCCCTGTGTACATGTGAGAAATATGTAAGTGAGATTTTCTAATTGTGAGAAACTGTAAGAACCTTAAATCTATAAGAAAGAGAAGGATCAAAGACAAAGGTTTGATACCAACTGTAATTAAGGAGACCTAGCTAATCCAACTAAGAGAGAGAAGAGAGAAAGACTACAGAAGAAGAGGGGGAGGAGAGAGAAAGGCAGGGAGAAGAGAGAGAAAGAGAGGAAAGAGAGAAAATAGAAAAAGAAGAAGAAGAATCCATGAAATCTTGTGAAGGTGAAACAAGAGATTCTTGATAATTCCGTCATACCTCAGAATGCCCTCTTATACCTTATATACCGTCAGTGTGACTAGTATGTTCCCATGCTATGTTCCCGTGTCCCCCGCTCGTTACATATAGGAAGGCTTCGAAAATCTAGAGAATATAACCATAAGGGCGATACCATGAAGTGTATTGTATGCCCCCAATCCTTGTCTTTGTGTTTTAACATCGCATGACAAACTCTTGCTTTGGGCTTTGATTATGGGAGATACAAGCTTAAACTAGGCATTTGGATTCCCTTGGATTGTGGTATAGATTGCATGCCCTTCAAACTTAAGGTGCAAGTTATAGCACATGAAGAAGAAAATGTTGCTTCCAATTGGAGTCTTAAAGATGTAAGGGATACCTTGGAGCAACTAGATAGTGCATCCACTGGATATAAGTTTAAATTCAATGGTAAAACAATTGGGAAAAGAGTTGAATGCTCTTTCTCTTGTTTGAGTTGCTTTCTTCTCACAATTGTAAGTTTTTTTAGCCATAAATATGAAAACATTGATTACATTTATATAGGATCAAAAGTTTTTCATTGAATCAAGAGTTACAAAGTTCAAGTGAAAATATACAAGGATGAAAAATAACAATGGAGATTCCTCCTAGTTTCTGTTTGTATCTATTTATCGTCTTTTGGCTTTGTAACTTCTTCGTTACCTTCTGCAAAGATATCTAGTCTCCTTATAGCGGCTTTCTTATTTGGTTGTTGGAAGAATTTAACTTAGACAAGGGAGCTTTTCTCTTCAAGCTAAGGAGGAGATGGATAAGACTCCATAGAAGAAAGTGTTGGCATTTCTTTCTTTTTGGAGTTCACCTTACTAGTCTTTCCAGATGACTTGCCCTTGCCATTACCCTTACTCTTAGTTGAAGATTTTTGTGGAGGGGAGTCGGGGTAGATTAGTGTGATTTCCCTATCCAAAATCAACTCAACACATTGCTTCCTTATCCACCACATGCATGAATGAATGTAATCTTGGCACTACAAGAAAAAATGTAATAAGTTAAAAAACTCAAAGACGGGTTCCTCAAATAACAAACAATGTGAAAAATACTCACATTAACCACATCTATCTTAAGTATCTTTGAATCTATTGTTCTCCAAACATTTGAAATCACTCTCCATCCGTAAGAATGTGCATCACTTTGCAATGGTTCTTCTTGTTGGAGAAAGCTATATGGTTTCTGAGGATCAACAATATCCTCATATGTGGTGTCCAAAAAGGTAGTGTAACATTTCACCGATGTGTACGAACTTCCACCCCATCTTTCATTTAAAAAGGAATATAAATTATTTTTTTCCACTCCCCCAGCCCGCCAAACAGATGGTGAGGGGAGGGAGGTTGATGACAATTCCAAGGGGGAAGACGAGGAGACAAGGAGCAAATAGGCAAGGTTGTCATTGATTGATGGCGTGGAGGAAAGGGAGAAGTTAATGATCATGAAGATGAGGAGGATGATGACGACATCAGTGAACCAAGGCCACGAGCCTACAATACTCCCCATTGTCATGCAGATTAGGTGGTGGAGGAGATTACCACCACTCTACTCCGTCCCCATGACCTCTTTTTCCCCGTGAGTTATCACCTGGATGTGCTGCTATTAAAAGTAAGTAGATTTGATAAATTCAAAGCAAGGCTAGTTGGCAAAGGTTTCTCAAAAATTGCAAGAGTTTATTATTAAGAAACTTTCTCACATGTTGTTTTATATTACCAATGTTACAACTATATATATCATCTCTCACTTGACTTGGGTCTCACCTATATATACTAACTCTACATCAATATGAATCATTCTTTGTAAGCATGTCTTGTGTATCTCTCTCGTACCCTCTCTCTCTCTCAACATGGTATCAGAGCTATGGATGCATAGCAACAACAAGGAAGATAAGTTGTTTCATTTTTTATACTTGATTGAATTCTTTGCACAAGTGATGATTTGATACATGAACTTGTTCAAATTAGAAGTATTAGTTAATTTTATCTTTAAACCGCTTGTCAATCAGAGTTCTGGATCATAAGTTATGATAGTTCAGGATTCAAGTCAACAATTCTGCTTGAATCTGCGATTCTTTATTTAAAACTGTAATTCTAATTACAGTTCGTTAATCTCCAATTACAGTTCGTTAATCGCTCGTCTTCGTTAATGACGCTGATTACCACAAGCAAACATATTGCTATTTTTAGCGATGTTTTATTCTCATTCACGTTATTTGTTCGACAGAAATAGTACTTTTCTTATACGCGTCATCTCATCTTGCACGTTACGTCTCTCTATTTCGGGCTTTCTTTTTAGTCACTCAATACTTTTCGTCGTTCTTACATGCATCTCCCTATTTTGATTGTCACGCGTCTCAACTACGCTCGTCTTATTCATGGTTTGCAGATTCTGCGATCTTATCTTATTTGTTTTCTCTCGAGATACAGGCATGGCCAATTGTGTAATTGTTAACGGATATCTGTCTGGCCAATGTTCGGTTCCCTTCTTCCAAGGACAAGGCTTTCCTCGATGGAAAGTAAAGATGATGCTAATTCTTGTAGGTGACAAATTATTTGATATTGTTTTGAGCGACCTATCTTGCCCAGTTCAACCTATTGATGTGATGAATGACAATTCTCTGATTACTAATGGTCCGTTATTTGAACAATGGAAAATTGATCATACTGATTGGATTTGTCGTGACAAAGCGGCTCTTCGTTATATATTGTCTGCACTTCTTGACTCACTTATGTTGGATGTCTTTCATCTGGAAATCTCTCATGCTGTTTGGGAGTATCTTATCTCAATGTTTGAGAAGAAATCGGTCACCGAAATTTTATATCTCCAAACTCGTTTGAAGAATCTTCAATATAAGATTGGTACTTCTATGCACTCTCATATCGAGGCTTTTAAAGACATTATCAATTAGCTTGGTGGTGTCGGTGCTCCTGTTACTAAAAATCAGATTGTTACTCAACTTCTTTATACCATCAAAGATCCTTTATATGACAATATCATCACTTTTTTGTCTAACAAGGATGATATCCACTTTGACAAAGCATATATATCTCTTATTGAATATTCTCAACGTCATGAGCATCATTTGGAAAAATCTGATGCTATTTTGGTCACTCGTGAACAAAGGGATTTTGATGCTGCTTTTGTTGCTCGCAAGCATCCCGCTTCACGTTTTCAGCAGGGTGGACGCCCTAATCAAGGTGGTAAATCTTCTCGTCTTTCTTATCCTAACAAACATTGTTCTTATTGTGATAAGAAAGGCCATGTGGCTTCTGATGCTGGGCACGTCAATATGATGAGGAGCATGGAGTTACTACAAAGCAACCTCGCTTGTCCAAAAGTTTTCCTCCTTGTGATTATTGTGCACATACAGATCATCCATCTCGTCATTGTTATAAATGCAGATATGATGAAGAACGTCCTCAAGCTTATATTGTTCAACAAAATACAACTGATGATGATCATACTCATCTGCAGCTCAATTTCGTCCATCATGATATCTCTCCAGAAAAGGAACTTCATGTTCATGATGGTTCTCTATTCATCATTGATTCAAGTGCCACTGGAAACATGACATACCAATCGTAGTGGCTTCACAATTATCATTCTCTTCTTGTCAAGATGTTTGTTTACCTTGCGGATGATACGACTTGTCAAGTCAAAGGAGTGGGTGATTTATATCTGGGGATTGTTTCATCCACTAGAATATTAAGAGGAGTTCTTTATGTTCCAGATTTGCAAAGAAATCTTCTTTCTGTTGCTCATCTAGTTGATCTTGGTTTGTTTGTTGGCTTTGATCATAATCAATGTCGTATAGAGAAAGACGGACATACTATAGCAGTGGCTCCTCGACATGGTAATCTATTTGAGCTATCATTGAACGATACGGTTGCAAATGTTGTTACTACCCCTGGAGATGCAGATTGCAAATTATGGCATCAACGATTTGCACACTCCGATTTTGCCAAAATTCTTGATCTTCATCGTCATGATCTTGTGCAAGGTATGGATCTTAAATCTCATCCACGTATGGGAATATGTGAGTACTGTGCACTTGGAAAACACCATCGTTCGCCTTTCCACACTTCTACTTCATCACATTCCTGTGCTCTCTTGGATTTGGTTCATACTGATATTTGCGGTCCTTTTCCTGCCTCAAAGTCTCAATATCAATATTTTATAACTTTCATTGATGATTTCTCATGGTACACACATGTCTATCTTCTTTGACATAAGTCTGAGGCTTTATCTATATTTAAACAATACAAGATAAGTGTGGAGCTTCATACTGGATTCTCTATAAAGACTCTTCGCAGTGACAATAGCGGTGAATATGTATCCAATTATGTTACTGGTGATACATAGATACATCAGGCAAACTTGGTGTAGTAGTAACACAAAACCTCCATCCCGAAGGGTCTACTGTTATACATGGCAGTGAATATGTATCCAATCTATTTGATGACTTCTGTAAGGATCAAGGTATTCATCATGAGTTTACAGTTCTTTATTCTCCTCAGCAAAATGGTGTTGCTGAGCGCAAAAATCGCACTATTCTTAATGCTATACATTGCATGCTTATATACTCTGGTTTGTCTCAAAAGTTTTGGACTGAAGCACTTCTAACAGCCGTTTTTATTCAAAATCATCTTCCAACAACTGCACCTACTGGTAAAATTCCTATAATAATCTGGATAGGGAAGACACCTTCAGTTTCTCACTTTTGCACATTTGGCTGCATTGCTTATATTCATGTGCCCAAGGACACTCGACATAAGTTGGATCCTCCAGGTTTGAAGGTTATTTTTCTTGGTTATTCAAATCATTCCAAAGGTTACAAATTTTATGATCCTTCTACTCAAAAGGTTATCATTAGTCATGATGCTATATTTGATGAGAAGGCTATGGGTGGCACATGGTCGTTAGATGTTTCAGATGATACACAGTCTTTGCTTAGTGCATTTCCTTACTTGCTTTGTGAGTCTACTAATTTTGATGATCATAAACCTCCTTCACCTCCAAAGAAGATTGATGAAAATTTGGAGATATATGTCGATCTTCCTATTGAGATAGAGTATGGATTCTATTCTATTGAATATGATGTCTTTGATGATGCTATGTCTATCCAAGAGGATCCAATATCGTATATGGAAGCTATCAATTCGTCTCAAAGGGATCAATGGCAAGAAGTTATGCAAGCAGAGTACACTTCTTTAATCTCCAAAGGTACATGGATTCTTACTGAACTCCCCCCAAATGGTGTTCCTATAAAATGTAAATAGATTTATAAAACCAAGACCAAAGCTGATGGATCATTTGATAAGTTCAAAGCACGACTTGTTGCAAAAGGTTACTCGCAGATTGCAGGAGTAGATTATCAAGAAACATTTTCTCCCGTTGTGCGCTCCACAACTGTTTGTATGCTTTTGGCTTTTGCAACACTATTTGATCTAGAAATTCACCAAATGGATGTTAAAACGGCTTTTCTCAATGGAGATCTTGAAGAAGAAATCGATATGGAGCAACCTGAAGGTTTTATGATTGCAGGAAAGGAGCATCTTGTATGCCAGCTTCATCGTGCATTATATGGATTGAAGCAAGCCTCTCGTGCTTGGTATATTAAGATTGATCAGTTCCTCACATCTAAAGGTTTTGTTGCATGTTTTGCTGACCCAAATATTTACATCAAAAGGAAGGACAAATGTTTTATTATTCTTGCTATATATGTTGATGATACTATTCTTGTGTCAAATAATATTGCTTTCTTGGATGCTATAGAGAAGCTTTTATCGACTGCATTTGAAATGGTGGATCTTGGTGAGATACATTCTTGTTTGGGTATTCAAGTTCAATGACACTAACAACAAGGCATTCTTCTTCTTCGCCAGAAAAAGTTTATTAATGATATTGTTAAGAAGTTTGGGTTGACAAATGCGCACTCTGCCAACACTCCCATTCTTTCAAGCTCTACCAAGGGTGCATCTACAACACGCAATGAAGAATCAGCCATTTTTGTTGGTTGTCTTCAATTTATTAGTTTAAACACAAGACCAGATATTTTATTTGCAGCTAATTTTTTGGGACAGTATCTTTCTTCCCCTTCCACTATTCATTGGAGTGCTGCAAAATGTATTCTTAAGTACCTCAAGGGTACTAAGGAGTTTGGTCTTATTTATCGTTGTCAAGAGGATTCTTCTTTATCTTCTTCAACTTCTCTTGACCTTATTGGATATACAAATGCTAATTGGGAAAGTTCACAGTTATCCATGCGATTTACAAGTGGGAGTTGTTTCTTTGTAAATGGATGTTTGGTTTCTTGGTCTAGCAAGAAACAACGACGTGTTGCGGTTTCTACAACTGAGGCCGAATATGTTGTTGCATCATTAGCAGCTCGCGAGCTAGTACTTGCAGATTTGGGACATCCTTCATCATCTAGTACACCTCTTCAATGCGACAACCAAAGTACTATTAGTCTTACCAAAGACTATATACAACATAGTAAATCAAAGCATATTGTTATTCATTATCATTATGTTCGACATGAAGTCAAGAAAGGTTCCATTATGGTGGAGCATTGTCCCAGTGATCAAATGGTTGCAGACATCTTCACAAAATCTCTTAGTGAAGCTCGCTTTAGTTCATTAAGACATGCACTTGGTATTGTTCCAAGTTCTTGTCTCACTGATTGAGGCATGTATCATTGTATTCAAGAAAAATTTATAGTAAATCATTTTTGTATCGTAGGTATGTGTAGGGGCTCGGGTTTTTCCCTTGTTCTCCCCAAGGGTTTTTTCACTCGCAACCAGAGACCTTTGTTTGAGTGGGGATGTTATAACTATATATATCATCTCTCACTTGACTTGGGTCTCACCTATATATACTAACTCTACATCAATATGAATCATTCTTTGGGAGCATGACTTGTGTATCTCTCTCGTACTCTCTCTCTCTCTCTCTCAACAACCAATACTCATTATTCATATTAGAAGTATTCGAGTCTTGCTAGTTTTTGTTGTTGAGTTTGATTTGGAGGTTCATGTAATGGATGTGAGAACTGCTTTTCTTAATGGCAATTTAAAGGAAAAGATATACATGGAACAACCAGAGGGATTTGTAGTTAAACTTAAGGAAAATCTTGCTCGCAAACTTCATCGAGCACTCTAGTTTCAAATAATCTTTACCAGTTTGGTATCATTAAAAGATTGATCTCTTCTTTACAAAACAAGGTTTTATCTTTTATTCTTTAGATCCTAACTTATACGTCAAGTGTTGCAATTATAGTTTTTTTATTGTTGCTCTATACGTGGATGATACCATACTTGTTTTTAACAATCACAACTTCCTTCAACAAGTAAAGAAGGTTTTATCTTCTGCATTTGATATAGTGGATCTTGGAGACATACACTCATGTCTTGGTTTTCAGATTCAATGCTATCAAGAAAAGGGTGTTTTATTATTGTGTCAAACAAAGTTCATTGAAGATATTATTCAGAAGTTCGGTTTGGGTTCTAGACATCCTACTAGTACTCCTTGTCTTGTGATGAGCTCTACCAAAAACTCTCACTTTCTGTAGAATGATGGACAATTAGCATTACATTAGCCTTATGGTAGTCTTGTTGGATGTCTTCAATTTGTTGGCTCAAGATCTCACCCTAACATTCTTTTTGTTGCAATTTTTCTTGGACAACATCTTAGTTCTCCATGCCTTCAACACTGGACTACAGCTAAAAAAGTTTTGAAGTATTTGAAAGGCACTAAAGATTTGGGTTGGATTATCAATGCAAACAAAACTTTGATTCTCTACATTCATATACATGCAGATTGGGCAAGCTCTCACTTATCTATGCATTCTACAAGTGAAAATTGTTTCTTTATCAATGGTTGTCTTGTTTCTTAGACTAGCAAGAAACAATGTCGTGTTGGTATTTCTACTATAGAGGCTGAATATGTAGTTTCATCTTTAGTGACTCGAGAGTTAGTATGGCTTCACGACAATTTCTATTATATATTGGCCATCTGGCTGTCTCCAGCACACCACTTTGATGTGATAACAAAAGTGCTATTAGTATTGCTAAAGACTATGTTCAATATATAACAAGTCTAAACATATTACACTACATTATCATTATGTTCGATATGAAGTAAAGAAAGACATGATCATGATTGAACATTGTCCATGTGATCAGTTGACTGTAGATATATTCACCAAAGGACTCGATGAAGCATGCTTCACATTGCTGTGCTCGAAACTTGGAGTTGTCTCAATTTCAATCTTTGGGAAATAATCTACTAGGATGTTGTGGTGCCATTGTACATACTCTTTGTAGGCACCATACAATTCACACATGCACGAACATCTTAGACCTCTTGGTCGTCTTTGTATATACATATTCAGTTTCGCTTTATATGCACACAGTAATCCTTTTTTATCATGTTTGTACATTTGTATATAGGAGCCTGGGTTTTTCCCTTGTGCTCCCCAAGGTTTTTTTAACCTGCACACCTAGAGACCTTTGTTTGAGTGAGGGTGTTGGAGCTATATACAGCTCACCCTATCTAAACAAGGTCTCACCTATATATATGTAGATTTTGATCAATATGATATAGTCTTTGGGAGTGTACATGGTGTGTCTCTTGTCTCTCTCTCCTCACGTCTCTACATATCTTCTCTCTCTACATCTCAACATTTGTAATGAATGAAGAACTTATTTTATTGGCACAATATGAGATGCAAGGTTCTAATTTCAAGATAAATCAAGAGAATCAAAGGGAGAGACTAGGGCAACATATGAAGATGTTATGAATTTGACACAAGGAGTGACAACTTTGTTGGGTGGAGTACTACAAGATTCCATAGATGTTGATATTGTTGATCTGAATATGTTGAAGGTGTAGCTACCCTAATCCATTATGTATATGTGTCATTTTAACTATATATGGGAGTCAAATTTGAACATCTTCAGAGAAGCCACAAAATTTCTTGTGGATCCTCATCATCCTATAGAAGATAATGATAATGAAACATATTCATTTATTGATAGCGCTTAAACTAATATTTAAGGACATGTTTTAGGATTTATCATGTGTTTTTATGCTTTATCATATCAAAATGCCACATGGGAGGAGCAGGAGTATATCTTCTACTGAAGCACATCAGCCCAATAGGACTTGCTAAAAATATTGCCATCATATGAGAATGTGAGAGTGCTAGGGTTGGTTCTAAATTGGGCATTTGTCACAAGAATGCAAGATCAATGCAAATTTATCAAACTCAAACAAAATTAAACTCCAATGCCAATCCTTACAGAGATGGTATGCATAAATAATCATTGGCATTGGGAGTTGACTCATGGTTGCCAATGCCAATGTTAAAAATATAATTCTCAATGCCAATGTCATGGAAGCATGTGATGGAAAAGGTTTACATATACTGAACCCATGAGGGTTAGGCAATGACAAACTGCTAAGAAGGATAAGGAGAGAAAATATATGATTTAAACAATTGAGGCACATGTCCATGGGGCTGAAGACCTACAATTATAATCCAAGCACCTAGATATAGCTCTATTGCCTATCTATTGCTTGTGAGCTAAAATATATATAAGAGACTTAAGGATCGAAGACAAAAGTGACAAGCCAATAAGTCATAAAAAGGGGGAGGGGAGTGATTCGAGAGCCTAATCCATATTTTCTCTAGAAGTGGAAGGGCACTTTTTAAAATATGAACTTTGATACCCAAGTTCAACCATAGGCTTGAGAACAAAAATCCCCAAGCCTCTATCAACTCTGGTCAAAGCTCTTGCATACACCAAACAACCCTCACGGCCAAGAGCATTCGGATGATACAAAATGGTTTATCTCACTAATACATTTGTAGATTTAAGTTTCAAATTGTAGTCCAACAGTTTGCCCATCCTGACTCTAAACATAGGAAGCTTCCCATACATAGGTGACTACTTCGTTAGGAGCTATGAGAGGCTTGACTTAGGACTTCTTGATGAACCCCTTGCTTTTGATGTTCGTGCGTTGCCATGCACTTGGGAAGACTATGAGTTTATGACCGTCAAATTCCCTAAAATACTTCTTAAGCTTTAGCTATTTTGCACTAGTATCGAGCTGAGCGACTTCATGTGCCACTACCATGCCAAATAATAATTATGATCACTCTTTCCACTGATAATTTGATTAAAATTATTAAAGATTTTATTGAGAACACAAGTAACTTTGCAAAATCTACAATTTCTAACCAAGTCAATACCATGTGCACTACAACCAAAAAATGAATTGTTTTTCATTTACTACACAATAATAACTGCAATTCATAATCTATATGGTTTGGATGCCTTTTTTCTTTCCAATCTAGCAAATACCTAAAATCTTACAAATTTAAAATTTGTAAAATGTACACTTGTAAGTGGAAACTGAATTTATAGTATATCTAGAAACTACTTTTGACCAATCTACAAGGCCAGAATGAAAGCTAAATCATCTTCATTCTCACAAGCTCCACTACAACAATCAGAGAATATAGCACTACTAGCCTCCATAGCCTCCTATATCAATATTTCAAGGCAAATCAAACAAGATGGAAGATCTTCTTACCCATTGCTTGCTCATTTTCTTTTATGATCTATCACCTTCACATTGCCTTTGATTGAGTTCCATCTTGTCATGAGAGGGCTTTGATACCATGTAAATTGACAAGAGGAGAGAGAGAGAGAGATAGAGCAAAGCAACCAAGAGCACATGCATAATAGAGACTTGTGCACATAGAGAAGTAAGCTCATCTCGAAAACTTCTTCTTTTTCATTCATCTTCTTCCATACAAAAAGGCTTAGTTTAAAACATGATAAAATACTAATATGAAAGCACTAAGGCATACGTATATACAATTACTAAGTGTGAATCTACTGAGGAAAGATGAGGTGGCACAATGAATGTGTCGTAACCAAGAGTGGACTACATGCATGTAGGCATCTCCATATTGATCACCTAACATTCGAATGAGTAAATTCTTGCCACATCATTAAGATGTGTAGTGGATGTCAGCTCATGTGGAGCTTGCCATCTCAACAACATGGGTATTCATGCATAACCCAATCATCCAAAATACACAAGTAAGAAAAATATGGGCTTTTTTCATACCAAGTCTCTTATGGAGTGGCAAATTAAGGTTAGAGTCTGGAGAGCCTTTTTGGTTTTGGTCCATTACTTACCTCCTCGAGAACCTAAACTATTACAAATTTTCCAACATTGGATGGAAGGGTAGCCTGTTTCAAAATTTAGATGAATTATTCGTACCTTGTGGATCACAAGGGTTGTAGGTATTGTCTAGAACCTGAAGGCTTGGGGATTTTTGTTCTCAAGCCTATGGTTGAACTTGGGTATTAAAGTTCATATTTTAAAAATTGGAAGGGAGAAAATATGGATTAGGCTCTCGAACCACCCCCTCCCCCTTTTTATGACTTATTAGCTTGTTCCTTTTGTCTTCGATCCTTAAGTCTCTTATATATATTTTAGCTCTCTCACAAGCAATAGATAGGCAATAGAGCTATATATCTAAGTGCTTGGATTATAATTGTAGATCTTCAGTCCCATGGACCTGTGCCTCAATTTTTTAAATCATATATCTTCTCTCCTTATCCTTCTTAGCAGTTTGTCATTGCCTAACCCTCATGGGTTTAGTATATGTAAACCTTTACCATCACATGCTTCCATGACATTGGCATTGAGAATTATATTTTTAACATTGGCATTGGCAACCATGAGTCAACTCCCAATGCCAATGATTATTTATGCATACCATCTCTGTAAGGATTGGCATTGGAGTTTAATTTTGTTTAAGTTTGATAACTTTGTATTGATCTTGCATTCTTGTGACAAATGCCCAATTTAGAACCAACCCTAGCACTCTCACATTCTCATATGATGGCAATATTTTTAGCAAGTCCTATTGGACTGATGTGCTTCAGTAGAAGATATACTCCTGCTCCTCCCATGTGGCATTTTGATATGATAAAGCATAAAAACACATGATAAATCCTAAAACATGTCCTTAAATATTAGTTTAAGTGCTATCAATAAATGAAGATGTTTCATTATCATTATCTTCTATAGGATGATGAGGATCCACAAGAAATTTTGTGGCTTCTCTGAAGATGTTCAAATTTGACTCCCATATATAGTTAAAATGACACATATACATAATGGATTAGGGTAGCTACACCTTCAACATATTCAGATCAACAATATCAATATCTATGGAATCTTGCAATACTCAACCCAACAAAGTTGTCACTTCTTACATCAAATTCATAACATCTTCATATGTTGCCCTAGTCTCTCCCCTTGATTCTCTTGATCTATCTTGGAAATAGAACCTTGCATCTCACATTGTGCCAATCAAATAAGTTCTTCATTCATTACAAATGTTGAGATGTAGAGAGAGAAGACATGTAGAGATGTGAGGAGAGAGAGACAAGAGACACACCATGTACACACCCAAAGAATATATCATACTAATCAAAATCTACATATATATAGGTGAGACCTTGTCTAGATAGGGTGAGATGTATATAGCTCCAACACCCTCACTCCAACAAAGGTCTATAGGTGTGCAGGTGAAAAAAACCTTGGGGAGCACAAGGGAAAAACCCAAACTCCTATATACAAATGTACAAACATGATAAAAAAGGATTATTGTGTGCATATAAAGTGAAACTGAATATGTATATACAAAGATGACCAAGAGGTCTGAGATGTTCGTGCATGTGTGAATTGTATGGTGCCTACAAAGAGTATGTACAATGGCACTACAATTGAATTTAAGACAACTTCAAGTCCCAAGCACAACAGAGTGAAGCATGCTTCATCGAGTCCTTTGGTGAATATATCTACACTCAACTGATCACTTGGACAATGTTCAATCATGATTATGTCTTTCTTTACTTCATATCGAACATAATGATAATGCACTGTAATATGTTTAGACTTGTTATGTATTGAACATAGTCTTTAGCAATACTAATGGCACTTTTGTTATCACATCAAAGTGGTGTGCTGGGAACCAAATTGATAGCAACTGTGGATTTATTTTGAACTTTAGGAGGTAAGATGGCCAATATATAATAAAACTTGTCATGAAGCCATACTAACTCTCGAGTCACTAAAGATGCAACTACATATTGAGCCTCTATAGTAGAAATAGTAGCACAACATTGTTTCTTGCTAGTCTAAAAAACAAGACAACCATTGATAAATAAACAATTTTCACTTGTAGAATGCATAGATAAGTGAGAGCTTGCCCAATTTTCATCTATATAACCCAAAAGTTGAAGTGAATGTAGAGAATCAGAGTTTCGTTGGCACTAATAAACCCACCCAAAATCTTTAGTGCCTTTCAAATACTTCAAAACTCGTTTAGCTACAGGTCCAATGTTGAAGGCATGGAGAACTAAGATTTTGTCCAAGAAAAATTGCAACAAAAAGAATGTTAGGGTGAGAATTTAAGCCAATAAATTGAAGACATCCAATAAGACTACCATAAGGCTGATGTAATGTTGATTGTCCATCATTCTATAGAAAGTGAGAGTTTTTGGTAGAGCTCATCGCAAGACAAGGAGTACTAGTGGGATGTCTAGAACCCAAACTAAACTTCTGAATAATATCTTCAATGAACTTTGTTTGACACAATAACAAAATACCCTTTTCTTGATAGCATTGAATCTGAATACCAAGACATGAGTGTATGTCTCCAAGATCCACTATATCAAATGCAGAAGATAAAACCTTCTTTACTTGTTGAAGGGAGTTGAGATTGTTAAAAAAAGGTATGGTATCATCCATATATAGAGCAACAATAACAAAACTATAATTGCAACACTTGACATATAAGTTAGGATCTGAAGAACAAAAGATAAAACCTTGTTTTGTAAGGAAGAGATCAATCTTTTGATACCAAACGGGTAAAGATTATTTGAAACCAGAGTGCCCGATAAAGTTTGCAAGCAAGATTTTCCTTATGTTTAACTACAAATCCCTCTCGTTGTTCCATGTATATCTTTTCCTTTAAATTGCCATTAAGAAAAGCAGTTCTTACATCCATTTCGTGAATCTCCAAATCAAACTCAACAACAAAAACTAGAAAGACTCGAATACTTCTAATATGAATAATGAGTATTGGTAATATAAAACAACATGTGAGAAAGTTTCTTAATAATAAACTCTTGCAATTTTTGAGAAACCTTTGCCAACTAGCCTTGCTTTGAATTTGTCAAATCCACTTACTTTTAATAGCAGCACATCCAGGTGGTAACTCAGTTAAAACCCATGTATCTGTAGAGAGAAGAGAATTATACATAGCTTCCATGGCCTTTTGCCATTGTTCCTTTTGTGAGGATGACATGGCATCACTATAAGAGATATGGTCTTCACCCAGAGGTAATACGTTGGTAAAACCCTGTGACAAGGCTCCTAGTTCTCTGGGACCACCCTGTCGTAGGATAGACCTTTTGAGGTGCTGCTTGCCCACCCGCTTCCCTTGAAATCTTTAGTTTTCTAATTAGGCCCTATCACATTTATGTGTGACATTCAAAATTAGCTTCCTTAATTAGGCCTTTTAGGGAATAAGGTTCGTTCACATAATTTACAACACCGACACGAAAACAAAGCAAGCAGTCCTTTTTACAAACAAGTTCCTTAACTTATTTTCCAGTTAATCTTTGTCTCCTGCCCCTATAGGAGAATTATGTATCCCTTCTGTCTAACAGAAGTACTCGGTCCAAATCACATGGCACCATAAATTCCATCCAGTATCTAGAATAGGATCTTCCAACGCCCTAGACATTGGGCTCAGAGCAACCTCCTACAGCTCTGTTCCGAACTCCAACGAGGGGTGTCTAGAGCTCCACTAAACCCAAGAAAACTAGGAGTGAGACACAACATCCGTGGTTAGCCTTTTCACCACTCGACCTTTGGCCCGTGAATCGACTATTGCCCTCTCGGGTTGAAATGTGGCACAACCTTGGAGATGATCTATCCGTGCAAAATATCCTTCCTTAATTAATCCAATTAAGAACCAAGCACAATCAAGGCAATCAGCCTAATATTATTTTCCAAGAAAACATTCCTTTACTCCTCATGGCAATTTGTCATCACATATCCCGCCATGCATTTACCATCAACACAAGCACTTGGAGTAATTATCCAATCACATCCCAATAGTCAATTTAATGCAAGAGAATTTAGGACTTTATTTGATCAACCAACAAAAAATGGTACTCCTTTCCAAACATTGCAAGAATAGTCGTGATAACCCTTCCCTTGAATACTCACTCTCCCCTTTGGGATCTAAGTGGTTCCATGCAAAATTTACTTAACGCGTTGCCTAAGACACATGCCAAGGTCTCATACAACAATGCAAGAATGTAAATTCTATTGAACACTTACTTTGATTGACAACCCGACCAACAAGTACAAAAGCATCGGTCTTTCCTTTGACTCAGTGTTTCCTAGTCCTTGAGCTCTTCGCTTGCCCTAAGGTTGTTGTTGTATCTAGCCTAACCCCGAATAAGATTGATGAACATATTCACTATCAGACGGATCTCAAGGCATCATAGTTATAATCCTAATGATTGTTGTTTGCACTAGCTATGCATAACTTTAAGAACCCAATGAGCTGGTAGCTCATGAAATGAGCAAGACTTTAATGCAAGGTCAATTTGTGTACCATCGATGCATGTGTCATATAATCTTTCCCATGCGTGCACCGTCTATGTGCATAACCCTTACATAACTTTTATGCTCTTTAATATGTTGTGTATGACTTTGTCATGTAGCATAAATCTCTTTGAGTACATGGGCTTGTGCGAACCTCAATGCGCCATATGCATAAATCTATGCGAGGCCATCTATGGTTGCGAAAAGAATTGACCTATGATCCCCTATGAGTTCGTTAATTATCGAAAAATATAAATTCAAGCTTCTTGTTGAAATGAATTCATGCGCATACCTTTTCCTCAATGAATAGCGGAGATGTCAATTGGTATTTGGATATTCGGATATGAATTATCCATACCCGACGTATTCATATTTGCAGAAATGCATTGGCCAGTGGCTCCATTATTGGGTGTGTCAAGGAGAGGGACTGGGAGAGAGAAAGAAAAGAGAGAAGACTGCAAAGAAAAAGAAGAAGAAGAGTATAAGAGAGAGAAAGACATGTATGAGGAGAGAGAAAGACTAGAAATAGAGAGAGAAAGATTAGAAGAGAGGGAGAGAAAACATGGAAGCTTGGAGAGCAAGGTGAAGGAGAAAGAAGACTTGTATTAATTATCTGATAATGAAAAATTAAGTCTCTCTCACCTTATATACAAGCTAGTATAGCTATTATTTCCCCGTTATTAAGTCCCCCTCTCTTACATTCCATCCCCACCCGAAGGTTTTTGCCCTCAAAAACAAATTGGGCACGTGTGATAACTGGGAGGGGCCGATCAAAGTACTACTCTTTGCGGCATTATTACAAGGGTATACTGATGTGAGTGAAGAGGTATTATTGTGTATGATAGGTCATGGGGTATGTACAATACATGGGCCTTATTGGAGAGTTATAAACATGAGTTTTGACCCAAATACCTGGAGTAAATGTGGACAGCATGCTATTTACAATAGGACCATGCTATAGTGAATCTATCATAATTTTCTGTGGGAGGCTCTGAACGGGGTGTGTTATACATCAAAACGGAGCTCTCGAGAAGTACTTTCAGCTCATGTATGGTGTGCATTGCTATCCGTAGTGCATAATAAAATCTACTTTAAAATAGAGTGTTGTCCGCAATCAATCTGGGGAAAACAGGGCCATAGTTAGCTAGATTTCAGCCAAATCTGCTTCTAAAAGTTATGGGAACTCTTCCAAACTGAAGTTGGCCTCCAAGAAGCTTCCTCGAGTGGTAAACCTTGCCACTTAATCAAGTATTCCATGATCGAGCAAGAGCGAAGTCTCTTTTCCCTTTGTCCTATGAATTTTTCGAGTATGTATTGAATGATGCCTTCTTCATCTATCAATGGGAGTTCCTCAACATAGTCCAATGCTGAGCCAATGAAGGGCTTCAACTGACTCACATGGAAGACATTATGGATCTTCGTAGATGGGGGTAATGCCAATTGATATGCTAAGTTTCCCACTCTCTTGATAATCCGATATGGTCCATAGAACTTGTGTGCCAACTTATTGCTGGACTCATCTTTAAGGGAGGCATATCTAGACTTAGGCACTTTCAAGAGCACCAAATCCCCTTCTTGGAACTCCACATCCCGTCTTTTGTCATCAGCATAAAGCTTCATTTGATCTTGAGCTCTCTTCAAGTTAGCTTTACACTGCTGAAGTAAGGCCTGCATTCTATCCAATTCTTCCTTGCTTTGTGGATTTATTTTATCATTGAAGATAACCACAGGAAGGGACACCTTGTAGCTATACAAGGCCTCAAAAGGTGAAACTCCAATGCTAGCATGTGTACAGTTATTATAGGAAAACTCAACCAAATGCAACCATGAGTCCCAAGTATGCTGCACATCATGACAAAAATGCCTCAAGTAAGTTTCCAGCCATTTGTTAACCCTTTCTGTCTGACCATCTGTCTGTGGATGGTAAGCAGTGGAAGGGGCTAACTGAGTGCCCATAGAGCTGAAAACTGCCCGCTAAAAGCTACTCATAAACTTAGCATCTCGGTCATGCACAATGACCTGTGGTAAGCCATGTAATTTGAAAACATATTCCATGAATTGGCTAGCTACTTGAGAAGCATTATACTGAGTCTTTGTGGGAATGAAATGGGGTGCCTTTGTGAGTGTGTCCACAACTACATAGATGTTGTCCCAACCTTTCTTGGTCACTAGTAGGCTGGTAATGAAGTCCATAGTGATGTGTGTCCACTTGCCTTTAGGCATAGGCAATGGCTGAAGTAAATCAACTGGTTTTAAGGTGTTATCCTTGTTTTGCTGACAAGGCATGCAGCCCAAGACAAAGTCTTTCACATCTCTCCAAAGGCCCTTCTAGTAAAAGCTTTTAGAAATTTTATCATAGGTCTTAAAGACTCCCAAATGACCAGCTATAGGGGCTGAATGCATCTCCTGCATGATTTTCTGCTTGAATGGGGAGGCATGAGGGATGGCAATTCGGCCATTATACCATAAAAGCCCATTTTTCAGCTGATACAAAGAGTTTTCCACACATTGTCCTTGCTGTAATTTCTGAAATACATTGCTAAAATCAGCGTCTAACAGGTAAGCCTCTTGAAGCTCATGTATCCAATTACTGTGTAACTCCATGATAGCAGAGACTTTACATGCCCACATCCTAGACAGGGAATCAGCCACTACATTGTCCTTCCCACGAGTGTGGGTGATGTTAAAGTCATAGTTCTGTAAGGTGGCTACCCATCTCCTCTGCTTCGGAGTCAGATTTGACTGAGATAAGAAGTACTTGAGTACTCTATGGTCGCTTTTCACTCTAAATCGACTACCATACAAATAATGATTCCATTTCTTGATGGCATGAAGGATGGCCAGCATTTCCTGATCATAGACATTCATAACCCTCTCATTTTTAGCCAACTTTCGGCTCTCAAAAGCTATGACCCCATGTTCTTGCAGCAAGACTGCACCAATTCCTCTCCCACTAGCATCACACTGAATGGTGAATTCCCTAGAAAAATCAAGGCATACCAAGATAGGGGCTGAAGTAAGCAAATCTTTCAGCTGATTAAAGCTTCTATCTGCCAATGCATTCCAGAAAAATGCTTTTTTCTTCAGCCTATCAGTGAGAGGGGCTGCAATAGTGGCATACTGTCGAATGAATCTGTGGCAAAATGAGGAGAGACCCAAGAATCCTCTCAAAGAGGTAGTATTTGTAGGTGTGGGCCAATCTCTGACACACTGCACTTTCTTTGGGTCAGCTCTAATGCCTGCCTCACTAACAATGTACTCAACCTCAGTCTCCATGAACAAACACTTTGTCTCCTTAGCAAAGAGCCTATGTTGTCTAAGTATATTAAATATCTGTCTCATGTGCATGAGGTGAGCTTCCTTTGAGCGACTATAAATGAGGATGTCATCGAAAAATACAATACAAATTCGAATAAGTAAGGCTAAAGTATTTTGTTCATGAGGCTCTGAAACGTGGCTAGTGCATTAGTCAAGCCAAAGGGCATGACCAAGAAGTGATAGAACCCACGATCAGTCCTGAATGCAGTCTTTATCTCATCCCCTTCACGCATGCGTATCTGATGGTAGCCGGATCTCAAATCAATCTTTGTGAAATACTTAGCTCCCTTCAACTCATCTAACAGGTTGTCCACCCTAGGAATAGGATATCTATTCTTGATAGTGATCTTATTCATATCTTTGTAATCAATGCACATCCTGAAAGTGCCATCTTTCTTTTTGACTAGCAAGATACGTGATGCAAAAGGGGATGAGCTAGGCTCAATGAATCCCATATCTACTAAATCTTTGACCTGCTTGGCCACTTCTTCTCTTTCACATTTGGACAACTTGTAAGGGGTTTTATTGATCGGCTTGCAGTGAGGCTCCAAATCAATGGGATGATCAATCGCTCTCTTGGGAGGTAATGCTATAGGTAACTGAAACAAGTCACCATACTCTACAAGTAGAGCCTTAAGGGCTGAATTATCATGTATTTTTGGGGACTGATCCACATTTTCCTTGTTTAATTGCAGCACAAAAATCTATGAGCATTTCTTGAACTCTTTCTTGAGCTGTTTGGCTATAATAAGCTGAAATTCACTACTTTTTTTAATTCCTTGCTGGTGAACAAGCTAACCAGCCCCCTCAAAAACTACATGTACAACAATGAAAAATCCATGGAAATGGTGCCCAAAGTTTTTAGCCAATCGTAGCCCAACACAATGTCTATCGACCCCATATTGAGTGCAATCAAATCCACTTTCTGCTCATAATTTTCAGCAACCTTAATAGGTACAGCTGGGCATACATGAGTACTAGTTTCCTCACTCACATTGGCCACTAGCACCCTCATTGGTTACTGTAAATCAGAGGTAAAATATTTCAGTCTGTCCATGACTACTCTATTTATGAAACTGTGTGTGCTACCACTATCTACCAAGACAAATACATCTTTCTCGTGAATCTTTCCTTGAAGATGAAGAGTGTTGAGGCTCTTAGATCCTGTCCAAGCATCCAGGGAGATAGTACAAATGGTGACAGCAACATGTGAACCATTCTTATCACCCATATTTACATCTACATGACCGCCAGGGTCAAATGGAAAGGTGTCAGTTGGGTCAAAGAATTCTTATTTCCCACATTCCTCTTCAACCTCATCATTTTTGGCTGTGATTGCAAAGGCACTTGCATCCTCATGATCCTCATCAGATTCATCAAAGACTAACATGCTATGTACCCTTGCTTTTGCATTTCTATAAGCACATTTATATGCATGCTTGGCTGTATACTTTTCCCCACATTTAAAGCAAAGTCCTTTTTCTTTCCTCTCTTTGTAGAGGTCCATCGGGATAGAGGGTTGACCACCACAAGCTGAAGCATTTTTACCCCTGTTGTCCTCTTGTCTATTTTTAGCTCTTCCTTGGTTTGCAATCCTGAAATTACAGTTTTGCCTAGAGGCATTAAACGTGGGGTATGTGGGGATCTTTCGGGGTGCTGAATGGCATATTTCCACCACCATAACCTGCCCCAAATTGCCCCGGCCTTAAAACACTTCTTTGCTGCCCAAAATGTGATTGCACAGGTCCTCTTTGCTGCCCAAACAGTGGCTAAGACGCCCCTCTTTGGTGTCCATGCTAAAATGAAGCATCTTGGCGGTACTTATGAGAGTACCTCTCAGCCAACTCAATAGCTTTGAACAAATCTGATGGACTTCAGGGGCTGAAATATCAGCCGAGAATTGGGGATCCAAACCATAAATGTAGTTGTGAAGCTTTGCATTGTCACTAATGGACTCAACATACATTGTGAGATTGAGGAATTGGTTTGTGTAGTCACGCATCATCATCCCACGTTGCTCTAAGCCATACCATTGCCTTGCAAGCTTCTCCTTCTTAACTGGAGATACAAATACTTGAATCATAAGAGCTTTGAATGCATCCCAAGTGTCAACAAGCTGCTCATTTCCCCTCTTTATGTACCACCACCACGTGTGGGCAAAGCCCTCTAAGTGTATCGTGGAAAAGTGTATCTTTTGATCGTCATTTCTTGGCATTATGTCAAAGTAGTCTTCAAGCTTCGAGAGCCATTCTTCTAATTCAGCCGGGGAGGACAACTGGCCATTGAACTTTGAGAAAATGATTTTGTCTCTCAACTCCCTTTCATGGTTGGGGGGTTGTCCCATATACCCAAAGTGGGGCTGATCCATTGGGCTGCCAAGAAATGACCCATTGTTTGAGTGATTCATTCCAAAAGATGGTTGAGTATGCATAGGTGGCATGGGCACATGTGGTGGCTGAGAGCTACTTCTCATCCTATTTTTTGTAGGCTCCTCATGCCTTTGTGAGGGCTCTCCTTGCTCAAAGCTGATGTTGGGAATGCCCGTTCTTCCCAAAATACCTTGGGTACTTGCATAGGCTACATTCACGAATGGGATGGTCACTCTTTCAGCTTGCATGCTTGGTCTATCCTCTTTTTCCTTGCCTTTCATTTGGGAATCCATCCACATTGAGAACTTGGCTGCAACTGCTTCCATGGTAGAGGTAATTTGGCGCATCTCCGTCACCATTTGAGCTTGACCTTCCATTACTTCCCTATGCCTCTACGCATGTCTAGTCTCGTGTGAACTGAGGGTATGATTGAGTTCACTAAGACTTCCCATGGAGTGAGAGAGGTCTTCCTCTTCAACCTCAAAGTTGGTGTCATCCCTCAGGGTGCGCACATCCCTTATATGTTGCTCAATATCTTCATTTGCTTTGTTTTTCCCCCTGTTACCTGCCATGTCTAGGTGTAGTCCCATGAGATCACCTATCACTATTTTGGCTATAACTAGAGCTAGACAACTCTGATTGACCTACTTTTTTGTTCAAAACGGAGGAAACAATGCCCTCTTTGAGATGAGTATAGGCACACATTCCCAAGTTTTATACAGAAATTCCTATAATCAGAAATGTGGGACTGTTATGTGTAGTCCAGCACCCTGTCCACACCTAGGAAAGGCCTGTTTTGGGTTATAGGTATTTGGTATGCTCCAAGTGGGTATCCAAAACTAAGCAGGGTTCTTGGCAAGGCCTGAGGGTACTCTCCAAGGGGTCAGCACCTCAATTCTTGGGAGTGGCAACACCTCTGCAAATGCAAGCAATTTCTCTATAACACCCTGAAACAGTCACAAGAGGGCTGAAATTGGGTTCCCCTTCTATTGCACTGTGGGATTCACTGTTTTCTTTGCATCATACATCAATTTAGCATCCCTTAGCATTTTGGCATCACTTCAACATTACTGAGCATAAGAGTAAGCATTCCCATGACCATATCCAACAAGCTAGGCTCTCATACATGCATAACCACTACCTTTACTGCATATATGACTGCATAAGTGTATCCCATGATACATATATCCATCTTCAATCCAAGTGAAGCAATAAATTCCCATAAATCACTACATACATAGATGAATGTGTATCTAAAGATACATTTTCTGAAGTACAACCATACATCCCATGCACACAAGAGTGTGTCATGCCATAGTCATTAAAATTTCCATCATGCCAAGTCAATTTCTCAATTTCCCAAGAAATACCTGCACCTGCAAATGAGTTTTGGGCTCCGGATCACCGAGAGGTGGGCAAAGTTCCCCCTGGGCCGGGTTGTGCACCCTTTCAGGGTCTTTGATGGCAAGGGGGTCATCCCTCTTTTGTCTTTCCACCTCCCCTTGCATCGGGCTTTTCCTCACCCGAAATATACATGACAGACATTTATTAATAAAACATCTAGCATGAGATGCATTTTAGGAATGGAAAATTTGGGCTTTTCATGAAGTGCATGGAATTGGAATTGGGAATAGGGATAGAGAGCTTACCGGCAGTGACTCACTACCAACTCACCCTTATACAATGGATTTCTTAATCAATTCTTGGCTCATTCAATTCACAAGAAGCCAAATGGGTTATGGATAAGCAAGAATATAATCTCAATGAAGCTTCAGCATGAATAAAATCCATTCCAATGCCATAAGATCAAATGAGAATGACTGAGATTTATATTCAGCATGCATACAATGTTTGGGACTCCTATTACCTACTTGGACTCATGCATCCTCTCAAACAAGTGGATAGGATTCAACAAGAGGCTTAATGGGAGAGAATGAGAGCCAAGAATCGGTTACCTTGTGTTGTTTGATGAAGATTGCAGCCCTCACTAATGCCACTTTAGTCCTTCATGAGAGCTCCAATTTGATCCCGCATGCTCCATAGCTCCAAAATGATTGTACTCCGTCAAGAAGAGATGAATTCAAGCTTGGGGGAGAAGGATTCTTCCATGGGGAAAGGGCATTGCTTGCATAGATTGATCAAGAGAAGGATTCCTTCCAAATGGGCACTCCATAATGCCTTCTTGCTTCCAAGAAGCCTTCAAATCTTGAGAATGAGCTCCAATGTGGCTGTAGCTTGGAGATAGGATGGCTTAGAACCATCCCATGAAGAGCTCTTGCTGAAATTGAAGCTCTACTTCCATAGCCATGGTTGCCCACAAATGTATGTCTTCAAATCTTGCTTCTAATCTTTTCCCGTGCTTCTTGCTGGCCAAATCTTGAGCTAGGCTTGAAGAGTGAACCCCCGGGACCAAGAAAAGACCAAAATCTTCAAGATTCTTGAGCTTGATACCAAGCTTTCATGGCTGCCATGGACTGCCTGTGATTAGAGTTTTGGGAAGCCAAGAATGGCCAAGAAGGTGGAGAAGAAGGCTTCAACCTTGTCCAAATGACTTGCTAGAAGTTGGAAATGAGAGCCAAGATGAGGAAGAAGCTCAATATGATGATCATTGCTCACAATTTTCAGTCCAAAATTTGCATCGAATTTTACGGGGCTGCTCCTCGAGGGTGGAGATGATCACTACAGTCTATACACTACTTGGTTGATTGCTCTTGAACTCCAGAAATGCAAGGAAGAAGGCTGACAGTCCATGGAAGAGAATAGAGAAAGATTTGGCGCTGATTACCTCCATGGAAGCTTGCAAGAAGCTTGAGAAATGAGGAGAGAGAAGATCCTCCCTGAAAAGTAACCCCAACTAGACTTTCTTCTAACTCTTGTGACCACAGTTACTAAGAGTTTACCTTCAAAATGGACCAAAAATGACCCACAAGTTGCCAAAGTCGGTCTTCCTTCCTCCAAACTTGGTCCAAGCCGCCATTAATGCTCCTGCATGCAGTCCTTGTGGTCCAAAAATCTTTGGGAACTCCCTACTGCTCCTTGTTCCTGTGTACCTATGACTCAAAATTCCATGTGACTAGAAAGTTGTAACAGGGTAAAATGAAGGACTAACTGGGAACAATAACCTAGGCTCTGATACCGATTGTCAAGGAGAGGGACTGGGAGACAGAAAGAAGAGAGAGAAGACTGTAGAGAAGAAGAAGAAGAAGAGTAGAAGAGAGAGAAACACAGGTATGAGGAGAGAGAAAGACTAGAAATGGAGAGAGAAACATTGGAAGAGAGGGAGAGAAGACATGGAAGCTTGGAGAGCAAGGTGAAGGAGAAAGAAGACTTGTATTAATTATCTGATAATGAAAAATTAAGTCTCTTTCACCTTATATACCAGCCAACCAGTGTAGCTAGTATTTCCCCGTTATTAAGTTCCCCTCTCTTACAGAGTGCAGGATTACTATTGATGCATGTCTCTCTTTGTTTGGGGGCCATACTTCCGCCTTATAAACCACTCTTTTCTCTCGTCGAAGAGATGGTGTGCCAGGGTGATTCTTCTCAAAATGATTAGACACGCACGGAGATGAGGATGAAACTTGCAGGGAGACGGGGAGAAAAATAATGCATGTGGTCATCCTCTAAGGAGGGAAAGGGAAAGAATCTCTCTCCCTCTCCCTCTCTCTCTTCTCTCTTTCTTTCTCCCTCTTCTTCTTCTTCTTCTTCTTCTCTTCTTCTTCTCCTCCTCTTCTTCTCTCCTCTCTCTCTCTCTCTCTATGGCCCGACAGTAACATGGGAAATAAGATGGCCTCCCCTAAGGCTTCATATCTCCTCCTTAAGGCCTCCTATCTCCTATCTTACGAGGGGGGGAGTTTATATTAGGGGGAGGGGGGGGTTATAATTAGGGGGGAAAAAGAGATCATGGGGACGAAGTAGTGTGGTAGTAATCTCCTCCACCACCTAATCTGCATGGTGACGAGGAATATTGTAGGCTCGTGGCCTTGGTTCACTAATGTCGTCATCGTCCTCCTCATCTTCATGATCATTAACTTCTCCCTTTCCTCCATGCCATCAATGACAACCTCACTTGTCTGCTCCTCGTCTCGCCATCTTCCCCCTTGGAACTGTCATCAACCTCCCTCCCCTTGCCATCTGTTTGGCGGCAGCTGGGGGAGTGGAAAAAATAATTTAAATTTCTTTGTAAAAGAAAGATGGGGGGGGGAAGTTCGTACACAGCGGTGAAATGTTACACTACCGTTTTGGACACCACATATGAGGATGTTGTTGATCCTCAAAAACCATATAGCTTTCTCCAACAAGAAGAACCATTGCAAAGTGATGCACATTCTTACGGATGGAGAGTGATTTCAAATGTTTGGAGAACAATAGATTCAAAGATACTTAAGATAGATGGGATTAATGTAAGTATTCTTCACATTGTTTGTTATTTGAGGAACCCGTCTTTGAGTTTTTTAACTTATTACATTTTTTCTTGTAGTGCCAAGATTACCTTGATTCATACATGTGGTGGATAAGGAAGCGATGTATTAAGTTAATTTTGGATAGGGAAATCACACTAATTGACCTCCACTCCCCTCCACCAAAATCCTCAACTAAGAGTAAGGGTAATGGCAAGGGCAAGTCATCTGGAAAGACTAGTAAGGTGAACTCCAAAAAGAAAGAAATGCCAACACTTTCTTCTATGGAGTCTTATCCATCTCCTCCTTAGCCTGAAGAGAAAAGCCCCCTTGTCTAAGTGAAATTCTTCCAACAACCAAATAAAAAAGCCGCTATAAGGAGACTAGATATCTTTGTAGAAAGTGACGAAGAAGTTACAAATCCAAAGAAGATAAATAGATACAAACAGAAACTAGGAGGAATCTCCATTGTTATTTTTCATCCTTATATATTTTCACTTGAACTTTGTAACTCTTGATTCAATGAAAAGCTTTTTATCCTATATAAATGTAATCAATGTTTTCATATTTATGGCTAAAAAAACTTACAATTGTGAGAAGAAAGCAACTCAAACAAGAGAAAGAGCATTCAACTCTTTTCCCAATTGTTTTACCATTGATTTTAAACTTATATCCAGCGGATGTACTATCTAGTAGCTCTAAGGTATCCCTTACATCTTTAAGATTCCAATTGGAAGTGACATTTTCTTCTTCATGTGCTATAACTTGCACCTTAAGTTTGAAGGGCATGCAATATATACCACAATCCAAGGGAATCCAAATGCGTAGTTTAAGTTTGTATCTCCCATAATCAAAGCCCAAAGCAAGAGTTTGTCATACGATGTTATAACACAAAGACAAGGATTGGGGGCATACAATACACTTCATGGTATCACCCTTATGGTTATACTCTCTAGATTTTTGAAGCCTTCCTATATGTAACAAGCGGGGGACATGGGAACATGGCATGGGAACATACTAGTCACAGTGACGGTATATAAGGTGTAAGAGGGTTCATGGCTTCTTCTTCTTCTTTTTCTCTTTCCTCTCTTCTCCCTACCTTTCTCTCTCCTCCCCCTCTTCTTCTGCAGTCTTTCTCTCTTCTCTCTCTTAGTTGGATTAGTTAGGTCTCCTTTAGTACAGCTGGTATCAAAGCTTTGTCTTTGATCCTTATCTTTCCCATAGATTTAGGGTTCTTACAATTTCTCACAGTTACAAAATCTCAGTTACATATTTCTCACAGGTACAGAGGGAGTACTCACACAAGCTGTCAGCCCTCTTGAAGACTATGGCAGCCTTTCTTAGATCTTCCCAAGAACAATGGACACATCTCGAGGCAAGAAGATAAATTTGGCAGGTCATCACTAATTTCTATGTAAGTTTCTTGAGGGTTTTGGGAAAAAAGAGTGTAGCAGAGTTAGAGAGACCAAAGAACAGTTACTTTTTCAAGAGAACCTTCTCTCTCTTCCTCCCTTCAAGTTGCCATGGAACCTTCAGCTCAAGAAGTGAAGAGATCTTGCTTCCCTCTCTTCCTTAGTTGGAATGTCTTGTCCGGGAGCTTTCCCCACTTCATACTCAACATCTAGAGCACCCTTGAGTCTTGTCTGCCCTGCTTGGAGCCTCCTAAGCTCAGCCCACAATTTGCGGTGCATTTTGCACTGAGTGGTCTGCTCTCTTCCTCCTACTCCAGCTCAGTTCTGGCACTCCCTGCTTCATCTCTAGCTCTTGGCATACCTTTGGGCGAGACTTGAGCACTGGTTTGCTGAGTTTTCCCACCATTCTTGACATATCTCAAACCCTACTATGGGCAACAGCCATGGCAGCCATGAAACCTTCAACCAAGCTCATGGCACACTTAAGCCCCTTCAATTTCTTACCTTCGAGAGCCTTGGGAGTAGCCACAAGCTTCAACAAGTGAAGATACACGTCATTGAAGGCCCCCATACAACCACGGGCTGCAAGAAGAACGACAACCACAAATTTCTTAGAGAGGGCAGCCATGAACTCTTCCTAGAGCTTGAATAAGGTATGTCAATCAGTTCTTGGTCTCTCTTTTACATCCAATTGTTGAGCTAAGCCACTTGATGAGAGAGATGGAAGAATTGCATGCCTTCTTGAAGCTTGAGAGTACCAATTGAATTCCCATCCCCATTCCACACTCTTGAAATGCATGCATGGATGAATGCCCTTTAAATTTATTTTCCCATTGATCAAGATTTTACTCTAATCCTTAATCGTACTATTGAATTCCCATCCCCATTCCACACTCTTGAAATGCATGCATGGATGAATGCTCTTTAAATTTTTTGATTCTTGACTGATAAGAAAGAAATTCGTAAGAAGGATAAGTCATGCAATCAGTGATTCATTGATTTGCAGAGGTAACCCCTTCCCCTATCCCATTTCCTTATTGGTCATGCATGTTATGAAAAGCCCAATTCTTCAATTGAAATTGCATAGCGTCCATATTTCTTGAATTAAAAATCCCTACCATGTATACACAGACCAGGCGAGTCAGGAGCAAAAGAGGGAACCTTGAAGCCCCCTCTCGATTAAGACCTTGAAGGGGTGCACAACACGGCCCGTGGTGAACTTTGCCCACCTCTTAGTGATTCGGAGCCCAAAAATTTCTTGTAGGTGCATGTACACTTGAATGAATAGCCCGAGCCCCGATCATTTACATTCCACAACCTTGTAGATGTATTGGTAATGAAATGTATCACTTGGGAATGTATGGTGGATGTATACAGTGATGGGGAGGGTATGCAGTCAACAAATGGTCTCAGCAAGAGAACTATTGATGCAAATGATGTATAGCTCTATGTGGCATTGAGAACCACCATTGAGGCCTAGTATTTCTTGGAATAAGCACCTCAGCATTGGGATAATGTATCCTCATTGAAGGAGTTCTTGTAGGGTGTTGCAGACAGCCAGTCCCACACAGTCAGCTCGCAAAAGTCAATTACATCAAATCCTTCTTGTGTAATTGATGTTGGGGGTAAAGGCGCCTCCGCCGTGCCGCCCCGTGTATTACTACACTGACAGTACCCGCCACTGCACACTGCAGGTGGCGGGCGCCCATCACGTCACTTTATTCTTTATTCTTTTAGTGACAGTTTGAATAAAGGAAGGCCCGGTCACACATTGTGACCGTTGGAGTTCCCATTTCTTGTCTCTCTCTTTCTTGCTCTTGCTCTCCCGCCATAGCTCGCGTGCAAGCTTCGATCCTTCTCACCTTTCAACTGGTATCAGAGCTTGGCATTCTCTTGCTCGAGCTCGACTCGGTGCTTCCCGACCTTTGCATCGACTCGCTTCACGCATTGGGTCTCCATCCCAGCAGCCATAGCCGACCTCTCGAGCTCCCGACTCTCCCCGGCTTCCCGAGCTCCATCCCGGCCTTCTTGAGCTTCATCAGGGCCTTGCCCTTGAGGTATTGCTTCAGCATTTACAGGCATTTGAGTGTATTCTCAGTTTGAAACAGGGCAGGAACAAAGGGCAGCCACTCTTCTTGAGCTCCATAGCTCATATCTTCCCTCCCCTTTGCATTGGGCCTTCATGGCTTCGTATGTGCCTACCTTGGGCCATCATTGAGCCCCCCCACACTCAACATTCAGCCACGTGATTGGCAGCAACACTCCAGGACTCAACACGCTGAATATGGCACCCATTTTCAGACTTTGACCTCCACATTTTATAGCTGAATGCTTTGTTGCTCATGGAGCACTCATCATTGGCCTATTTGGAGGGCATTTGAGCCATTTTTGGATGTCATTTTGATGCTTTGGCTTGACATTGAGGTTGGGAGCTGATCATTCTCAGTTTTGAAACTGTCATTCACTGCATAACAGTGCTGGAAATAGGGCAGCACCCTTGACACTGACATTTGTTGCTTATGCCTCATTCCATTGGAGCTATTTGATGCCCGTATGCGGTCTACTTCCTACCCGGATGTATTGGGGATGTATGCAATTGGTTTGACCATGATTTTGGCTTGAAATCGGGGCTGAAATCTACTGTTTAGAACAGTAAATACATGCTGGAATAACAGTGGGCTGAAGGTACTTTACATGCTTTGGCACTTACCTACCGATACCGGATGTATGCTTTGAGCTTTGGCATGATGTCTCTGACATTTGGGGACGACTTGGAGCATATGTATGAGATTATGTGATGCTTTTGAGCTTCGCATTAGCTCCGTCTTCACTGGCATTTGGACCGACTTGGCATGCTCGTGGACCGCCTATGCCTCATGTCTCTGCTTGACAGTTAGGCTTTTGCATTACATGCTTTGGTTCGTGACATATGCTATTTGGTTCGTGTATGCCATATCGACATTTGGAGCTTGGATTTGGATGTATTTGAGCATTCTTGGCTTACTTGATCAACTGATCTTGGTTGCTATTTGGATGTCATTGAGTTGACCGAGAGCTTATTTGGGCTTATGTATTGCTTCATGGTTAATATGACAGGTGCTTCATGTATGTCATGCTCTCTTGGATGCGCTTGATGCATTGGCAGGGTCACTTATCATTGGTGCTTTCTCTTGGGTTGTTTGAGCTTCTGAGCTCGCTTTGTATGCCTTTTATGCCAGTGGGAGCATTTTACATGCTTGCTTGACCTTTGACAGTTGCATGCTATTGGAGCACTTACATGTATTTGGAGCAGTTTATGTCTTGAGCAGCTACATACGCATTGAGACTTTGGGATCATACTCCGATCTTTATGGATATGCATTGATGTACTCTTGGTTCACAGGATGCTTATGAGCTGAGTCTCATATTTGGATCTTTCTCTTTGAGCAGACACCTATTTGTGTCAGGTTTTGGCAGTTACAGGAACACTTTGCCTAGAGTGTCTGGGGGTGTGCCTTTCACTGGCAGATGTTATTTTGACATGCTTCCGTGTTGAGCTCATGTTCTTTTTACTGTCATTGGCCTTGCTTATGTCCATTTCATGCCGGCTTTGGACCTAGCATTGTTTGCTTGACATTGGATCCTATTTTGGGACAGTTTGCTCTTTAGACTGCATACCTACAATTTATTACAGCAAGTAGTTATTGGTGGACTGAGGACTTTTCATGCTGAAATATCCTGATTTGGTGTATCGCACCTAGTACTAAGTGGGCAGCAACTTTTGGCACACTTTGCTCGCCCTTTGGACCCCGTTTTGATCATTTTTGGGCAGTTTCTACAGTAAAATAGCAAGCAGTTTTGGACTATTTGGGCATTTCTAGCCTGCATAATGGCGTCATCTTCGCATGATAGTGCCATCTTTAACATTAAAAAGTTGGATGGTACCAACTACTCTTACTGGAAGAGTCAAATTTGGCAAGTCTTGGTGCAGAAATCTCAGATTAAGCCACTTCGGTTGAGTGGGGAGCAGCCTGAAACTATGGACAATGACGACTGGCTTGAACTTGATGAGCTATGCAAGTCCACGATTGTATTGTCTCTCACTGAATAGGTACATTATAATGTATTTGAGGAAGCACAGAGTGCATGGGATCTATGGAATAAGATCAAGAATCTTTATGATAAGAAAAGTCCGGCGAGTTAGATGTACTGGTTGAAGCAGCTTATGGATCTGCGCATGAAGGATAATGCGACTATGTCTGCTCACTTGAGCCAGTTCCATGCTATACTGAAGAACCTGACTTCGCAGGATATCACCTTTGGAGAGGAAGTAACTCCTCTTTTCTTGCTTGGGACTCTGAATGAGTCATGGGATGTTTTCCGTACTGCTCTTTGTGCCTCTAGTGCTACTCTAAAATTGGCAGATGTTGAGAGTGCTCTTCTTTAGGAAGAGGTGAATCGCAAAAACTTGGATGCCTCTCGTGGTAGTCATGCTTTGACAGTTAGAGGCAGGAATGACAGGTATGACCATGGTAATGGCCGAGGCCGTGACTCGCAGAAGGGTCGGTCTAAATCTCGTGGCAAGTCGCGTAGTAAGTCGCGTGGGCGCAATGCAAATGTCACTTGTCATCATTGTGGGAAAAAGGGCCATATTAGACCACAGTGTCATGAGTTGCGCAATGAGAAGCGCAAGGATAAGGGGAAAGATAAAGTGCAAGAGAAGTCCTCTGATCGCAGCATAGTACCTGCGAAGTCGAGCGTCAAGATTGAGGAAATTAATGTCACGCAGACTGAGGAGTCCGATAGTGGTGATGAGTTTATACTTGCAGCTAGTTCTTCTAATGCTTCACACTTGACTGAGACATCTAGTATGTATGCACAGTGCTGGTTATTGGATTCAGGAGCATCCTTCCATGTGACGCCTTACCGTGAGTAGTTCCACTCTTACCACACTATATCTGGTTCAGTCAGACTTGGAGACGACAGATCTCTTGACATTGTGGGCATGGGTGATATTCAGTTGCAGTTTTCCACTGGCAGTTCATTTTTGCTTAGGGATGTATGTCATGTACCTGCGCTTACGCGCAGTCTTATGTCTGCAGGACAGTTGAATGATGCAGGATTTCATGTATATTTTGGCAATTCTGCTTGGAAGATTACTCGTGGCAGACTTGTGCTTGCTAGAGGCGCCAAGGCTGGCAGCCTCTATTCTCTTGTTGTATCTGGGTCCTCAGTTGACCATGTTTTGGCAGTGGGTTCTATCCCACATGTATCACTTTGGCATGCTCGTTTAGGGCACATGTCTTTGAAGGGAATGAAAATGTTATCTGGTTTGCAGTATCTTCCGCCTTTGGATTATGCATGTTTTGACTCGTGTGATCATTGTCTTTATGGTAAGCAGAATAGGTCTACGCATAAGAAATCGGGTAGGCCATGCATGAGTGAGCCCTTGGCATTGGTACATTCCGATGTTTGTGGGCCTATGCCTTGCATGTCTATGGGTGGTGCGAAGTACTTTGTTACCTTCATTGATGATTTTTCTAGGAAAGTGTGGGCTTATCCCATAAAGCAAAAGTCCGATGTCTTGGCAGTCTTTCAGCGTTGGCTTGCTCTTGTTGAGAACCAGACTGGGTATAGGCTGAAATGCCTTAGGACTGACAATGGGGGAGAATATGTCTCACGTGCTTTTGAGCAGTTTTGTGATGACAGGGGTATTAAGCGTCAGTTGACCGCCCCTTACACCCCTTCCCAGAATGGTTTGGCTGAGCGCATGAACAGGACTATTCAGGAGCGTGTGCGCTCTATGCTTAGCGATGCAGGCCTAGCCCAGAGTTTTTGGGCTGAGGCAGTTAGTACGGCAGTGCATGTCATAAACCGATCGCCTTCTAGTGGATTGGATTTCCAGGTTGCAGAGGAAGTTTGGGCTGGTAAGCCACCCTCTTATGCGCATCTCTGTGTCTTTGAATGTGAGGCATTCTGCCATGTGCCCAAGGACAAGAGGAGTAAATTGGATCTAAAGAGCATTAAATGCATACTCCTTGGCTATGGTGAGTCAAGAGAGATGGGCTATCGCCTATGGGATCCACAGGCGCGGAAAATAGTACGCAGCCATGATGTCTTCTTCCATGAAGACAAGATGCACAAGCAGCTTGAGAAGGTGGTTGAGATCCACAGAGTGATCTTTCAAGAGGAGCCTAGAGCTCCAGCACAGCCAGTAGTACAGCCTACAGCAGTTCCTCCACAGGGCTAGGGTGTTGGACAGGCAGTTAGACAGGCAGCAGAGCCTGTGGTGAGACGGTCTGCTAGAGACAGAGGTCCACCTGACAGATTTCAGCCCTCTATGCATTATGTTTTGGTTACAGATGCAGGAGAGCCTTTCACTTATGATGAGGCTATGCGCAGGGGTGACAGTCACTCCTGGGAGAGGGCTATGCAGTTTGAGATAGACTCCCTGCATAAGAATGAGACTTGGGATTTGGTTGCCTTGCCTAAGGGCAAGAAGGCTTTGCCATGCAAGTGGGTGTACAAGCTGAAAAGTACCCCTGGACACCCCAAGCCGGCATACAAGGCTAGATTGGTAGCAAAGGGTTTTAAGAAGGAACATGGTGTGGACTTTGATGAGGTCTTCTCTCCTGTGGTTAAGATGACCACCCTGCGCTTAGTCTTGGCTTTGGTTGCACAGCTTGACTTAGATCTATATCAGATGGATGTCAAGACGGCTTTTCTACATGGGGACTTGCATGACGAGATCTATATGGATCAGCCTAAGGGCTTTGCAGAACCTGGCAGGGAGCACCTAGTGTGCAAGTTGAAGAAGAGCTTGTATGGCTTGAAGGAGGCACCTAGGGAATGGTATCATAAGTTTGATGCCTTTATGCAGTCATAGGGCTACAGCAGGAGTGCTATGGATCCGTGTCTTTACACGAAGAAAGCCCGTGATGGCAGTTTGCTTATCTTGGTACTCTATGTTGATGATATGCTGATAGCAGGGAAAGCTCATGATGAGCTAGATGCTCTTAAATCTCAGCTGAAGAAGAGCTTTGAGATGAAGGATTTGGGACAGGCCTCACATATACTTGGGATGCGCATTAAGCGCGATAGGCATCAGGGGCTTTTGTATCTCTCACAGCGGGAGTACATTCATAAAGTCCTTGAGCACTTCCGCATGCAGGACGTAAAGCCTATTGGCTGTCCATTACCTTCTTATGTGAAGGTATCACAGGCCGATTGTCCGCAGACAGATGAGTAGAGGGCCGAGATGGCCAAGATCCCTTATGCTTCAGCCGTGGGCAGTTTGATGTATGCCATGATAGCCACTCGTCCAGATATTGCGCATGCAGTTGGTGTTGTGGCACGCTATATGGCTACACCTGGCAGCAGATATTGGGATGCCGTGAAGGGTATCATGAGGTACCTGAAGGGCACAGTAGATATGTGTATTTGTTATGGCAGCCAGGATACAGGGGTCGTGGGGTACACTGACTCCGATTATGCAGGACATGCAGATAGCAGGAAGTCCACTTCTGGCTATGTATTTACCTATGCTGGAGGGGCTGTCTCTTGGATGTCCAGGGTTCAGAAGTGTATGGCTTTGTCTACACTGAGGCCGAGTATGTTGCAGCCATTGAGGCTTGCAAGGAGGCCATATGGTTAGGCCGTCTAGTTGCTGACCTTGGGATTGATGCTACACCTACACTGCATTCGGATTCTATGAGTGCCATTCAGTTGGCTAAGAATCCGGTCTTCCATGCGAAGACGAAACACATTGAGGTGAGGTATCACTTCATACGCGGTGTCGTGGAGGACAGGTCTGCTGACCTTGTCAAGATCTCCACTGACGAGAATCCTGCAGATCTGCTCACGAAGAGCCTCACTACTGAGCACTTTGCCTTCCTCAGGAGGTTGATGGGTGTTGGATGAGATGTCGCCTTTCCTCATCCCTTGTACCTATGTACATTTGTACTGTCTTTTCTTTTTTTCTTTTCTCTCTCACTAGGGCAGATTCGCCTTTAAGTGGGAGGTTGTTGGGGGTAAAGGCGCCTCCGCCGTGCCGCCCCGTGTATTACTACACTGACAGTACCCGCCACTGCACACTGCAGGTGGCGGGCGCCCGTCACATCACTTTATTCTTTATTCTTTTAGTGACAGTTTGAATAAAGGAAGGCCCGGTCACACATTGTGACCGTTGGAGTTCCCATTTCTTGTCTCTCTCTTTCTTGCTCTTGCTCTCCCGCCATAGCTCGCGTGCAAGCTTCGATCCTTCTCACCTTTCAATTGAGCACAGACCCCATAGCTTTATTTGAATAGAGTATTGTCCTCTTTGATTTGAGCCAAAAATCTCCCCATTCTGCTCTACGGTTTGGGAGATACACCCAATTTTGTACTCAGAGGTACTGTGGGACAGGCACCAGTCCTACACAGTCAGCCCAGAAAAGTCAATTATAGAAAAGCCCTAATAATTTATTGTCATAGATATTTTTAGATATCCTTGTAGAGGGGATCAAGATCTTTAATTTGAATCAGAAAGTTTGGCGATTGGAGCTTCCTAGCTCAAGATATTGCTATTTCTATAACAGGGGGTCTAGTGGATTGCACTTAGGATGGCAAGCCATAAGGGAAAAGCAAAGGCCCAAGAGGACTTCCAGCGTGAAATAAGGGACTCCCGTGCCTGAATGAATGATCCTAGCTCAGCCCAAGAGGATTGTAAAGACATGTTTGAAGGTGGTGCCCCCGAGATGAACCGCTTGGCTATGCTTAACCATACTTTGTGCCAACATGAGACCCGTCATGCCGACCGGCATCGAGGGTTGGAACAATGCCATAGGGAGATAGAAAACCTGCCAAGATCAGCGTCATTCTGAAATGATGGCCAAGATGGACTTACTTATTGAGCGCATGGGCGCCCTCATCCCCGCCATCGCACCCCTCCTCGCCTCAGCCTAAGAAACATGTTCCTCCCCGTGAGGCCAACCACCTTCCTCCCTTTGAGACAGGGCATAGCCCACAAGGTTTTGATGGCACCCATGGATTTTCCCATAGCACTTATGAGACAAGCAATCCCTCCACTTGACATGATGAATCCATTCTTCCCTGCCCCATTACGAACCCTTCAAGCCCATCCTTGGGACAATAGCTCCCCCGTAATGGAAGCTTTATGCATACTCATGGGAATGGCCAACAAGGATCTAATGCAAATTTTGGGTAGCATGGAATGCAAGGTGTACATGGGCAGCATGCACATGGCAATGGGCAGCATGCACATGGCAGTTTTGGGCAGCAAGGCCCCAATGTTCAGCCTGATTTGCATTTAATGCATGGGTAGCATGGTTATTTTGGATAGCAAGGTCCTAATGTGAAATTTGGTCCTCATGTAATGCATGGGAAGCATGGCCCACATAGAAATTTTGGATAGCTAGGGTTTGGAAAGCAAGGCATGTATGGGCAGCACAACATACATAGGCCGCATGTAGCACATGGCATACATGGGTAGCAAGGCCCAAATGAGTTGCGTGACAAGATTGTGTTTGCTAAGTTTAATGGGTAGTCCTCATCCCTGACCGAATTAGAGAAATGGACCTCTAAATTGGAAGCCTATTTTCTCATTTATCCCCATACCAACAAGGCAAAGATTATTTTTGCCTCCCTTCACTTGAAGGGTTTTGTCCACACAAGGTGGAGATTTATTCAAAGAGAAAACCAGTAGTTTCATGATTGGGAAGATTTCAAGATGCATATGGTCCAAGTTTTTGTCTCCCCGATAGAGAAAGAACGTTTGGCTAGGCAATGGTATCAATTTTATCAATGAAAACTCACCGTGAGGGAGTATACCAACTAGTTTATGAATCTATCCATGTATGTAGAGGCCGTCAGTGTGATGAGACCAAATTGCATAAATATATTTACGGGCTAGATATGCATCTTTTAGCTGATGTAATGGCTCAAAAGCTAGTCACTTTGCTTGCAGCCATAGAATTGGTTGAACGGTATGGTCGGAAATACCGTTGTAATGAGGGCATGTAGCTAATTTTAGGACAGTAAAGATATCCTACTAGGTAGCCCCCATATGCTAGTAATTACCATAGCAACAATGCAGGGAATGGCAGCCCCAAAATCCTCACCTACCCCACTTTTAATGCTGAAAGGAAATATGGTAGTTTTGAGACAACACCCCCTTCCAAAAGTGACCCAAAGTATGCTGAAAATAAGACATGGAATGGCAGTTCTAATGGTATAAAATTAATCCCTCCTGAGGTTGTCAAGGATTGCAAGGCTAAGGGCTTGTGCTTTAAATGTAGGGATACGTACATGGCTGATCATGCATCCAAACACCCATTTAAGAATGCCATTGTCAAGTTTAATAGCATGCATGTGTTAGAAGATAGTGACAAGTTGGAAGATGACTCACATGACACCTATCCCATGATGACACATGCTGAAAATGCTGAATACGAAGAGAATCTTGACCCAGATCTGTTTTATGACTCACGGGATGAGTTTGCTTTTGACCCCGGAGGCTGCCCCATAGATGGCATGCTTGGGAATGACCCTTTGCACCCCACACTTACCACTATATCAACTTGCTCAATCTCCATGGATGCATGGACCGTGGCTCTAGGAGTGTGAACACCCTTACGGGTACATGGTAACATTGATGGCAAGAATGTATACATTCTTATAGATAGTGGTAGCACACACAGTTTTGTGAGAAATTGACTCTTGCACATTTGACATGTATTCCTATTGAATTACAGCAACCTCTTAAGGTTTAAGTAGCTTGATATGGGCCCCGTGGATGTTGTTTTAGGTTGTGATTGGCTGTAGCAGTTGGGAAAAATATCTATAGACTTCTCTCAGCAGTATATGGAGTTTGTAATGCATGGGCAGCTTGTACATTTGGAAGGCATCAAAGAAATTGCAAAATTTTATCTTATAACAGCAAGACAACTCAAAAATGAATTCAAGAAATGCTCACAGATCTTTGTCTTGCATTTGCATAAGGATATTGATGACCAACACACTTTAGGGAAGCAAAATGCAGCAGTAAAAGAACTTTTGGCTAAATATGAGAACCTATTCCAACCCCCCATCACTCTCCCACCTTAGAGATTAGTGGATGACCCAATTGACTTGGAGCCCCATGCCAAGCCCATCAATAAACCCCCATATCAGCTCTCTAAATGTGAGTGAGAGAAAGTAGCTAAGCAAGTCAAGGAGCTCACTAAAATGGGATTCATAGAGCCTAGCTCTTCCCCTTATGCCTCCCCTGTTCTATTGGTTAAGAAGAAGGATGGATCCTTCTGATTGTGCATTGACTACCGCAATCTCAATAAGATCACCATCAAAAATAGATACCCCATTCCTCGAATCGATGACTTGCTTGATGAGCTCAAGGGAGCACGCTACTTCACCAAAATTGATTTGTGATTAGGCTACCACTAAATCAGAATGAGAGTGGGTGATGAAGTGAAGACAACCATCCGGACTGATCGTGGCTTGTAGCATTTCCTTGTCATGCCATTTGGGCTCACTAATGCCCCGCCAAGTTTGAGAGCCTAATGAACAAAATATTGCAGCCATGGCTTTTCCAGTTTATGTTGGTATTCTTTAATGATATACTCATTTACAACAATTCACTTCATGAGCATTTGAAGCATGCCAGACAAAATTTTGATATACTAAGAGAGCACCGATTATTTGCCAAGGAAAGCAAGTGTGTCTTCATGCAAACGGAGGTTGAGTACTTGGGACACATTGTTAGTGAAAGGCATCCAAGCTGACCCTAAGAAAGTGCAGTGTGTTTGAGATTGGCCCACACCCACTACCACTATCTCCTCACGTGGTTTTCTTGGCCTCTCCTCTTTTTATCACAGATTTATTTGCCATTATGCCACAATTGCAACACCATTAACTGACAGACTGAAAAAAGAGGCCTTCTTTTGGGATGCTTTTTCTGATCGTAGTTTTCAGTATAGCTGAAAGAATTTCTCACATCAGTCCCCATCCTCGTATGCCCCGACTTTTCAAAGGAATTTACCATTTAATGTGATGCTAGTGGATGGGGTATTGGTGTAGTCTTGTTGCAAGAACATGGTGTAATAGCCTTTGTGATGCCAGGAGGCATATTCCATAGTGGATTCCGTGAGGTTTTGCAGTGGATTTCGTAAAATTTTATTACCGGGGCTGGATTCTTTGTGCGAAATGTCGATGGGGATGCCTATCCTTTTCGGGCGTTTTGTTAATTTAATGTGTAAGTGGGTGATTCCATAGCGGGTGATTGTGCAAAATACATATTTAAATTAATAAATGTTTATGAGTTTAGAGTGCGCACTCGTAATAAATTAAGGTTAGGATTGATTTCTAACCAATTTATATTTGTAGTTGAAGACTGCTAGGTATTCACTTTTGTCAATTTAATTGTATTATTTTTCTAACAATTGTGAATGCTTAAGCTGATATGTAGAGCAAGCAGTGTGGCATTGGGAAGCATTGGAGAATAGCGTGTATTCAAATTATCATCAATTTTTTATGGGCGCGTATCTTAAGCATGGCGTCCATATTTTGACGCGCTTATTTATTAAAGCTTGAAAAGCTATGGATGAATTTTCTTATCTGTACTCAACGACTTGATGAAATATCTTCTTGCGTGGTCCTCCGCCTGCAGAGACCGGTCCCTCGTGATCTGAGTGTACAACAGGGGGTTCTTGACTGCCAGGAACACGATGGTATCGACCGTTTGCCATGAGACTGACTGTAGAGCTCGATCGTTCCAGGAGCTCCACCTTCGCGTGAGATCATAAGAGATTGGAAGCTCTCGATCTCAGCTTCGCCCTGATACCATTGGTGCACAGATCGGATGCCGTATGCGCACATAGTGAGCATCAGAAGGTCCCCAAGAACAAAAGAACTCTACTTTTTGCACAAAAAACAATGAAGAAAGCTTGCATGACATGAACAAGAGACTAATTGGGTGCAATCTCCTTCCATGCCTTGTGTGAGCGCTCCACAAAGCATGTATTTTATATATTATTCATCTTCAAGCTCAAAAAATAGCCCAATTTACAATTAGCACGCTTTAGCTTTTGTGTTTGCTTTTGTGCCACTAAAGAATTAAAGCTATTGGGCGCCCAAGAAGTCACGCAGTACCCAAATACAATGTCCAATACAAGTATTTAAATCGTGCACCCATGCGCATATAAAAATAATAAATAAATATCAAGTGCTTTAATAAATAAGCGCGTCAAAATATGGACGCCATGCCTAAGATACGCGCCCATAAAAAATTGATGATAATTTGAATACACGCTATCCTCCAATGCTTCCCAATGCCACCGCTGCTTGCTCTACACATCAATTGAAGCATTCACAATTGTTAGAAAAATAATACAATTAAATCGACAAAAGTGAATACCTAGCAGTCTTCAGCTACAAAAATAAATTGGTTAGAAATCAATCCTAACCTTAATTTATTATGAGTGCGCACTCTAAACTCATAAACGTTTATTAATTTAAATATGTATTTTCAAAATCACCCGCTATGGAATCACCCACGTACACATTAAATTAACAAAACGCCCGAAAATGATATGTGTCCCTATTGACTTTTCGCACAAAGAATCCACCTTGTGTATGAGCCCCGATAATAAAATTTTATGGAATCCACCGTGGAATATGCCTCCTAGCATCACTTTGAGAGCCGAAAATTCAATGATAAAGAGAGAGAGTTGCATGTCTATGATCAGGAGATGTTGGCAATCATTCATGCTATCAAAACGTGGCACAACTACTTGTATGGCAATAAATCTAAGGTGGAAAGTGACCATCGTGTGCTCAAATACTTCTTGACTAAGCCCAACCTCACTCCCAAAAAATGTAGATGGGTAGCTACCCTACATAACTATGACTTTGAGATCACCCACACCTATGACAAGGACAATATAGTGGTTGATGCACTCTCTCACATATGGGCATGCAAGGTTTCATCTATCACTGAAGTCCACCATGATTGGATTGAAGAGCTCCAAGAGGCTTACTTGCTTGATAATGAATTCAGCCCTATTTTTCAAAAATTACAGCAAGGTGTTATGGATGACAACTCTCAATATCAGCTCCACAATGGCCTCATTTGGATCCATGGCCGTATCGTGATTCCCCATGCCTCTCCTTTTACCCAAAGGATACTTGAAGAGATGCATTCTTCATCAATTGCTAGCCACTTAGGGATGTTCAAAACATATGACCACATTTCAAAAAGATTTCATTGGAAAGGCCTATGGCGAGATGTTAAAGACTTTGTGTCTGGATGTGTGCATTGTCAAGAAAATAAGGATAGCACTCTTAAACCGAGTGGATTATCGTAGCCCTTGCCTATTCTCGAAGGAAAATGGACCCACATTACCATGGATTTTATCACTGATTTACCTACAACCAAGAAGGGTTGGAATAGCATCTATGTGGTAGTTGACCGGCTCACTAAAGAAACCCATTTCATCCCTACAAAATCTCAGTTTACAGCATCTCAAGTTGCTACTCAATTTATGGACCATATTAAGTTGCATGGCTTGCCTTGCATCATAGTACATGATTGGGACACCAAATTTATGAGTCAATTTTGCTAGACAATTTTCAACTCCATGGGGACCAAATTATCTTCATCTATAGCCTATCATCCCCAAATGGATGGGAAAACCGAGCGACTCAACAAGTGGCTTGAGACTTATTTGCGACATTTTTGTCATGATGTGCAGAATTCTTGGGATGTATGGCTGCATTTGGCTAAATTTTCTTACAACAACTCCCCTCATTCCAGCATTGGAGTCTCCTCCTTGGAAGCATTGTATGGTTATCAGGTGCCCCTCCCCACCATGATCTTCAATGAAAATCTCAACCCCCTTGGAAAAGAAGAGTTGTACCGCATGCAAGCTTTACTTCAACAATGTAAGACAAATCTCAAAAGGGCTCAAGAGCACATGAAGCTCCATGCTAATGCAAAAAGGAAACCCCTTCACTTTCAAGAGGGTGAATTGGTACTCCTCAAGGTCCCCAAGTCCTGTTATGCTACACTCAAGGATGGTTATTGCAACAAGTTGGCACACCGCTACTATGGGCCCTACACAATCATTAAGAAGGTTGGGGAATTGGTCTATCGTCTCCAACTCCCTCCTACTACTAAGATCCATAATGTCTTCCATGTGAGCCAATTGAAATCCTTAATTAACACTCCCAAAGATTATGTAGAGGAGCTACCCCCCATGGATGAGGAGGGCCTTATTCAGTATATTCCCGAAGCGGTTGGGCAGCATGAAAAGCAACTCCATACATGTTCTATTCATGAATACTTGATCAAATGGCAAGACATACCCATAGAGGAAGCTTCTTGGTGCCCGGCTTCTATCTTGGATGAGTTTCCACACCTCAAGGAGGCCGTATTGGCTGGAATTTAACCACACTTGACCCCTATTGTGGGCTGCAATCTGCTTCTCGACAACCAACTATTTTGCACCAATTTTGGTCCTAGCACATTTTCAGCCCCACTTCCCATACATGGGCTTAAAGTACACCTCGACGACACCTCAGTTGCCCCAATCGAAGTTTCCTAGAGAAAGTTATGGCTGTTTTTCTCCAACCATCCTGTCTTGGATAGCACACTAGTTACTTCTGGACAGCCATCTGCTCTGCGATAGTTTTGGTCCTAAATTATTTTCAACCCCCCTTTACCCACATGGGTTGGAAGTACACCTTCTAGGCTCTATAATGACACCTCACTTGTCCCATTCGGAGTTTTTTTAAAACAAAGTTATGGCTGATTTCCTATAGCAGACCCCTACGGGACAGCATGTACCCCATCCAAGGTCTTGTCTATCATGAAATGGTGGATTATAATGCAGGGGAGACCCTCCCATATGGTCTCTCTTCTCTATCTAGCCGCCCTTGCTTATTTCCATTGTATCATGCGCAGAGTAGTACTCTCTAGCTCCCACTTTTTCTTTTCCAGTTCATCCCTTGTTTTTTAGGACAAAAACTCTATGAGATGGGATGGTTTGTAACGAGCAAGGGACATGGGAACATGGCATGGGAACATACAAGTCACACTGATGGTATATAAGGTGCAAGAGGGTATTCTGAGGTATGACAAAATTATAAAAAAGAATCTCTCTTTTCACCTTCACAAGCTTTCATGGCTTCTTCTTCTTCTTTCTCTCTTTCCTCTCTTTCTGTCTCTTCTCCTTGTCTTTCTCTCTGATCCCCCTCTTCTTCTGCAGTCTTTCTCTCTTTTCTCTCTTACATAGATTAGTTAGGTCTCCTTCATTACACTATAATGTTGTCTAGTTTCTCTTCTCCAAAATTTCTACTTAGCTAAGATACCTTTGTCCTTTGTAAATTTGCTATTTGAAAGCATACCACAGAGATTTGCAAGGGTATAAACAATGACATCTGTATTCTTCTCAAGATCCTTTCAATTGTCATGGACTTTTGAATATCTTGACATATCTTGAATTTAAAACTGTGCATAATTGCCTTATCAGGAATCTCCCAATTTAGAGATGAAAGACTTGGCAATGGCAAATCCTCGATATGTCCATATGTACCTTCTCTAGAGGGAACCACATACTGTGCAGAATATATAAAAATCCTTCCCTCACTAAAAGAACCCATGGTCTCATCAACATAGATAATGTTTACAAATGCCTTATGAATCACATGGAATGTTCCACTTAAGCTCTCCACGGGTTGCCATTTAGTGCTTGTTGATAGAAATATATCTACAACCAAGAATTCGATATTAGTACTTGCTTAAATGAAAAAAATATCACATATGTTATCAAATCAAGACTTATAATGTGTTTCTTAGCAAACACATTCATTAGGAGGCAAGTGCATATCCTTGACCATGTAAATATGTTGCACTTTGACAGACCACCCTTTATGTGTATTTTTGAAAGCAATGATACGTCCCTTCCAATGATGTTTTATATCCTCTCATTTTCTTCTTTTCACCTTGTGAGAGTCCTTGCAGGAGGGCAGCATGGTAACTCAATTGTTTATGTAAAATGTTTTGGGCTTCCAATTTTTGTCAGTTCCTTGGCTATAGACAATGCAAGAGTTTATTAAACGAGAAAGGCACCTTTTGGATGCCGTACTTAGATTGAATTCATAGAGAAAGAAGCTCAGTGAGAAAGGTGAATAAATAGAGAAAGAAGTTCACAAAGAAAGGTGAATGAGCTAAAAAGGAATATTAAGAAGGCTAATGAAAATATATTGGGTACCAAAAAACTATTGATTTTCAAAAAAGTAATTATCAACTTCATAACATCTTTATCATGTTCTTTGTCAGATTTTATAAGCAAATAAGAACTTTAGGACTACCAAAACATGTCAGTCTTTGGAGATTTTAGCTAAAAAGGAGAAGAGAATCATGAAGTGGACTCTACTATCTTCAAAAAGGAGAAGACAAGAATGTCATATTCTTGCAAACGTGGAAAACTCTCTTTGGCCCTTTTCTTAATCTTGTGGTTAACAAAAGTGCATTTTTTGAAGTGTTTTTGGCCCTAATATCTAATCCTTCTAGCATGAAGAACCTCCAACAACAATGGCAAGAGTTCCTAATAGGTTGGATATATCCAAGGTATGCTTTTTCATCATGAGTTCTTGACATTAGCGAGACAAGATTATCAATAATAAGCAGTTGAGCGGCAACAGCTTTCATCCTAACTAGATAAGAATGTGAGTAAGGGCTATCCTCTATATTTATCAATTGAGCGGAGAAAAATACCAATATTTTCTCTTCAAACTAACTGAGAGGTAAGAGCATGGGTCATGGATTAGTAACAAAAATTTCAAAGATAAAATTGCACTTAATCAAGTTTTTCATAGATAAGGTTCAAGCCCTATAGCAATGCAATAATGTATACAAGAGGCTTCTAACTTACAATTTTGAATAAGAGGCTCATTCTAATAAATAAATAATGGAAAGATTTGATAGGAATTCTAATTATTTGATATTTCTTAAAAAGTGTATGAAGCTCAGCTAAATAATGAATGAGAGAGATTAAGAAAGAAAGAAGAATACCTCTTTCAAATAGTTGAAGATGGCTAGAATGTTCCCAATGCTTGGTGATGCCTTTTAATGGACATTATAGCTTGAATAACCATCTATCTTCACTCATTGCCAAGATTTGAAATAAATCCAAGCATCAGAGGCAAGAAATTGACACATTATTACCATTTTTCCCTAATGTTGAATCCATACAAGACTCCACTAATGTAATCTTTCCAATCTTGCTCAATGTATTCGATTTTAGCTTGAGGTAAATGCATACTTGGGCTGAAATAAAATGTTTACTTCAAAAAATCATTGAAGATTTGAAGCTTGGAACCAATTTACCATGGCTACCCTATTAGTCTAGTGTTTCAAGAAGAGAGAATGCTTGAAGAAGTGGACGCATGGCTTTAACTTTGAGAAAATAGGGCAAGTACTTGATATATATTGCTCCAACCATGAGTATAAAGGCTCAAGATACCACATGCTACTGAAAACAAAGATCAGAGGCTAGAAAATAAGTGCAAAATTTGCTATCTCAATACGTGATTATGTGGCTTCTTCCCCCTCCTCTATGGTTATCACCCTATTACGTATGGTGCAAAGAAGATTCTCTGAAGGTCCATAATTGAAAATGGTGGAAGATCAAAGAGAAAAGTGGAGAGTTCAGGTTCAAGTTCCATGAAATATTAAAAGAGATTAAAAAAAGGAAAAAGTTTTCGAAAAGAAGTACTTATGGTTTTAGTCTTCTCTAAGAATCTTATAGTCTCCATTTTAAATGCTTGTCAAAATGGCTTGATAACGGAGAAATCAGCGCAAATAAAGGCACAAAAATGTGCTCACATGGAAACAAATTTTTGTAAATTGACACTTTGCAAATGTACCCCTTTGTCAAAATTTCAAATATGAAGCAATGTAAAATGTGTAGTCCAAAAGAGACACTATAAAATATTGCGAGGAAAAGGAAAGGTCAAACCCTTTTGTCTCATGCTAAAAATTGAAAGGTCTTTAGACCTTAGTCCATGTATGCAAATTTGAATTTTATAATTCAAGAAAGGAAAAGGAGGTGGTTGCAGCGTGGGATTTGGGGAGGTGGGAGGTTGAGGTGGTTACACCCTCTCTCTTCCTTTATCTTCTCTTGTCATGGTTCATTTCTTTCTCTCTCATTTTGGCACAACACTTGCCTTCTTGTTCTTGCTTCCCTCTCTTGTGCTCCTTTGCAAGATCTAATGGAGAGTGAGGAAGAGGAAGAGGGTGAGGATGGAAGAATTGTCCAATTTCTTGTGCCTTCCTCTTGTGTGTTTGGAGAGCATGTATTGTTGGTGAGAAGGGGAGTTTTCTTGCAGGTTTTCATGGCCAGCAAGTGTGCTTGCAGCCTCTCTTGGCCGGTTTGTGGTTCTCATTGTGCCGTGGTAGGGTGCTCTTCATTTGGTGCACTGGCCGAGAAGAGGTGGTTATGAATCCCGCAAGGAGACATACTCTAAAATATGAAGAGCTTCAATGAGAAAGGTTGGATTCTTAAAGGAAAGATGTGGTTGTAGAAATCAATGAAGGATAAGTTGAAGAAAAGAAAATTGCAGCAGTGTTGGCTGAGTCCCTCATCCAGTCCCCCAAGCATCATTTCCTTCCTCCACAACAACATGCTGAAGCCCCTCTGCATCCATCCAATCTCCCTATCCATTACAACTTCCACCCTCCTCGATTTCCGCCCAACATACCCCCCCAACAACTTCTGCTTCCTCTCCGTGTTCCAGGCCCCCGCCGCCTGCTCCTTTTATGCTTCAACTTCCGCTTACTCCACCCATCCCTTCCCTCAATGCCTTCCATGATATCCCTCGTCACCTCACGACTCCTCGTACTGCTTATTCTTCTCCACGCTTGGTGGCAGGCCTACACAACACCGCCATTTTCACCACGATCTTCTTAATCGGCGTAGAAGAGACGAGTACACCCAGCACTCTCAACTACTCGGCTCAATGGAGGGCAGGACCAGCGTCGCCTTGCTTCATCACATCCACGTTCATACTTCCTCTATCCTCCTCATCGCAGTGGCACCCATCCACCAAACGAGTCTATTATGTCCTCCAATCCTTCATGACATGGTAGAATGAGCGAAACAAATTTCAAGGCTGATCGCATTTCACGTCGCCTCCTTATCCTCAGGCTATAACAAAACGATCAATTAAAAAAAACAATTCAATTATCATCCATCCCTTTAAAATCTAGTTCATATGCTTGACTTTGACCCTCCTTGTATGCCTTTCATTATCAAGAATCCCCATGCCCCTCAAACCACACACGTATATCTATGTTTCGTTTTCTTTTCAGTTTCTCAGTTTTATTCTTAATAAAACCTTCCTTCTTGAATTTTCCAAAAAAATAACATAAATTGGGTGGGAGAACTCCAATGCAAAATCCTTCGCTAGGGTGTGCTTTAGTTTTATATATTTTCGGGTTTTCTTATGTTCTTTATGGTGTGGTTATTATTTCAATCCATGTTGAGTGTGACCTTGTTCTTGTTTGCAAATTGTTGAAGAACCCTATCTTTTGCGTTTTGTTTTGTGGTTTTAATTGTGTGATTTTCAACCTAGGCTCCCCGTCCTAGTTGTGTGTGTATTTTTGTGATTATTTTTCTTTCCAAATCCAATGACAGTTCAAAGATGATGAAGAAAAGAAATGAAGATTGAAGACAAAGATTGGAGATGAAGATTTGTGCAAGTGCTGATCATGGTTCTTCTTCAAGTTTGTTCGCGGGGATGCTTCACACTTAAGCGTGGGAGGAATGATAACCGAGAAATCAGTGCAAATAAAGGCACAAAAATGTGCTCACATGGAAACAACTTTTTGTAAATTGACACTTTGCAAATGTACCCCTTTGTCAAAATTTCAAATATGAAGCAATGTAAAATGTGTAGTCCGAAAGAGACACACTATAAAATATTGCGAGGAAAAGGAAAGGTCAAACCCTTTTGTCTCATGCTAAAAATTGAAAGGTCTTTAGACCTTAGTCCATGTATGCAAATTTGAGTTTTATAATTCAAGAAAGGAAAAGGAGGTGGTTGCAGCCATGGGATTTGGGGAGGTGGGAGGTTGAGGTGGTTACACCCTCTCTCTTCCTTTATCTTCTCTTATCAGGGTTCATTTCTCTCTCTCTCATTTTGGCACAACACTTGCCTTCTTGTTCTTGCTTCCCTCTCTTGTGCTCCTTTGCAAGATCTAATGGAGAGTGAGGAAGAGGAAGAGGGTGAGGATAGAAGAATTGTCCAATTTCTTGTGTGCCTTCCTCTTGTGTGTTTGGAGAGCATGGATTCTTGGTGAGAAGGGGAGTTTTCTTGCAGTTTTTCATGGCCAGCAAGTGTGCTTGCAGCCTCTCTTGGCCGGTTTGTGGTTCTCATTTTGCCGTGGCAGGGTGCTCTTCATGGCTTGAACTTGATATATGATTTTCTATTTTAGCCTTAATGGCACAAAATTTATTCGAAACTCCTACCAAAGCCTTTCAAGATAGTCACAAGTAGAAATAGAAGGCGTGCAAGTCCTTGTGTTTGATGTGCCTATTGTCTTAGATTTTCTAAACTGAAATAGGGAAATGAATATGGAGAAACTAGGAAAATAAAATGGATGAGAAGCCTAAGCTTTGATACCACTTGTAAGGAAGGAGACTGAGAGGAGAGAGAAAGTTTGACAAGGAGAGAAAAATACTAGAAATAAAGAGAAAGAGAGAAAGTAGGGGAAGCGATGGAAACTAAAGATAAGTAGAATGGAGATGATGGTGATTTCTATTACACTCAATGAACGATTTAAAAAAATAATGCTCATACATCTCATGCCAATGTGGCTAGAGTACTTTCCACATATTCTCTCTCTAAAAATGTATTTTCCACTTCATTGCAAATACTCTTACTCTTTAATACATAATCATCACTGATGGATAGATTCCATCTTTTAACTTGATTTAGCTCTAACTTGAGCTACAGCTTTCTTGCATTTGTATTTACCTCAAACAACCTAGCTAGATTCTTCCAGATAGTAGTGAGGATTTCAAATTCCCACAAATAGCCCATCATACTATCAGTCACACTTATATATAGCCAATATATTATTTTAGTCTATGTCTACTCTCAATACTTCTTAAACTTTAGCAATTTTGCACTAGTATTGAATTGAGTGATTTCATGTGCCACTACTATGCCAAATAATAATTATGATTACTCTTTTCACTGATAATTTGATTAAAATTATCAAAGATTTTGAGAACACAAGTAACCTTGCAAAATCTACAATTTCTAACCAATCCAATACCATGTGCACTACAATCAAAACATGAATTCTTTTTCATTGACTACACAATAATAACTGCAATTCATAATCTGTATGGTTTGGATGCCTTTTTTCTTTGCAATCTAGCAAATACCTAAAATCTTACAAATTTAAAATTTGTAAAATGTACACTTGTAAGTGGAAACTGAATTTATAGTATATCTAGAAACTACTTTTGACCAATCTACAAGGCTAGAATGAAAGCTAAATCATCTTCATTCTCACCAAGCTCCACTACAACAATCAGAGAATATAGCACTACTAGCCTCCATAACCTCCTATATCAATATTTCAAGGCAAATCAAACAAGATGGAAGATCTTATTACCCATTGCTGCTCGTTTTCTTTTATGATCTATCACTTTCACATTGCCTTTGATTGAGTTCCATCTTGTCATGAGAGGGCTTTGATACCATGTAAATTGACAAGCGGAGAGAGAGAGAGAGAGAGAGAGAGAGAGAGAGAGAGAGAGCAAAGCAACTGAGAGCACATGCATAATAGAGACTTGTGCACATAGAGAAGTATGTTCATCTCGAAAAATTCTTCTTTTTCATTCATCTTCTTCCATACAAAAAGACTTAGTTAAAAACATGATAAAATACTAATATGAAAGTACTAAGGCATATGCATATACAATTACTAAGTGTGAGTCTACTGAGGAAAGATGAGGTGGCACAATGAATGTGACGTAACCAAGAGTGGACTACATGCATGTAGGCATATCTCCATATTGATCACCTAACATTTGAATGAGTAAATTCGTGCCACATCACTAAGATGTGTAGTGGATGTCAGCTCATGTGGAGGTTGCCATCTCAGCAACATGGGTATTAATGCATAACCCAAGAATCCAAAATACACAAGTAAGAAAAATATGGCTTCTTTTCATACCAAGTCTCATATGGAGTGGCAAATCATAATGCTTTGGTGTAACACCTATTGAGTACATAAGTTACATGCATAATAATAGCCTCAATCTAGAAACCATATGCTCATGCATGGTGTCATATCCATGAGTCATTTATTCTCTCTCTCAACTACACTTGTTTGACATTAGTGATTTATCTCTCATTTAGCTAGAAATGCATTAAACTCTTTAGACATATACTCCCCCTTCAATCAAGATAGAGAGTGTTTACTTTAGATCTTGAAAAATGTTTAGCTTTATGTATAGACTTTTTGAAGGGAAACAATACTTTGGAGATAAGAAAAGTGAAAAGAATTGATTATTAATTTTCTAGGTTTTTGGATTTTCACTCTTTCTTTCCTTGCTTATGAGTATATCTTCTTTCTCCTCATACACTCTCTTCTTTACCCCCCTAATCTTTCAACACTCTCACGCAAGGGTAGATTATGTCATTTTATGACATTGATTGATGAATAAGCCCTCCCCCTTTATTTTGGCCTATTAACTTCATGAAATGACTTCTCTAACATCATTTGGGTGGTAGAGAAGATGTATAGTACGAGCAGCTTATTGACCCTTGCCTTATATAGATTTAAAAGCTCCTCTTTTAATATTGCCTTCTTGTTTTCTTGATCATGTGTTCTTTTTAGGTGTAGTCTTTTGTGCTTCATTATTTGTTGACCTTTTCAAATTATTGTCTTCTTCTACTCTTGATACTTGTACATTTCTTTGGATTCTGCTTACTCTTTAGTTTACACTTATCTTGAATTTTCTTGACTTTATTTCAAGTGCTTTATGTTTGCTTCTTTACTTGATTTTATTGCCTTGATTTTATTTTTTCCATAGATGAGTCAAACATAAACACTTGCTTCTTGTGTTCACATATGACAATTTGATTTGGATAGGTTTTTCTACTCATTTTCTATCACACGAAGGGCATTGTCTAAATTTCTTGTGTACACATTGGGTAAATTGATCAATAGATTTAATTCTTTGGATGTTAGGAAGAAACACATCTAACAAGAGATTTTAATGTCCCTTTTTATATCACCTTACATTTGAAATGAGAGAACATTTTATCTCCCTTTTTGTTAACTACAGGTATGTGCCATTAGTGATTTGTCATGCGAACAACTTGTTGACTGAAGTGTACTTATGAACTTTCTCTCTCTCTCTCTCTTTCTTTTTCTTCTCCAAATAGAAACACTATTTAGGAGGCCTAAGGCCCAATTTCCAACAAGATAAATGCATGCTAGACTTTCCTTAAAGTAAGGAAACCCGTGTAACAATTGTAAAAATATTTCATAAATTAAACTATTTGTTTTAAAACAACACCAATAAGTTATTAGTGATTTGGATTTGGTTTCCTCTTGAGAATGGCTATGTTAAGGATTTTAGAACCTATAGGGTGAAAGACAAAAGTAGATTTTATGGGTGATACAAATGGACCTATCATCATTTAACAATTTAATGCTATTGGCTGTGTTATCATCTCTCTAGTCACTTAAAATGTTCTAATTGGTTTTCTATTTATGCATAGATTAGATCACATTCTTTGCCTATGCATCCATGTTACACCATTTCTCTTGAAGATTGCGATTATTCTTATTGCAAGGATATTGTTTGTTTACATTTTTAGATCCAAACAATCTTTGCTTCTGAATTGTCATTTAGATTAGCATGATGCCTTTAGGTTGAGGCCAATTTTGGGTCAATTTCAAGTTGTACCCCTCATCTTTTTTAAAAATATATTTCCTATCTATTCGCATTTGATTTACTCCTTTCTCCACCCACATATCCACATTTGCATGTATGTACATATTATGACACATCTTTTGACAAACATGTAAACCATGTAAAGTGGGCATATGTACTTTGAGACTCGACAAATTGAAAAGCAAATCAGTTGTGTTTAGTACTTTTAATAGTGAGTTCACCATCAAATGTCTTTGTTGTCGCTAAGGCAAAGTAAAAAACGATGAACATGGGTTATCGATCATATATATATACATATATATATGTATATGTATATGTATATGTGTATATATATATGTACATGTATGTATGTACATGATGTACATATATATCAGGCCCTTCACATATTGTACCTCGTTTTTCACTTGTGCACGCTCTCTCTTTCTCCCTATACTGTATACATATACATATATATGTATATATATATATACATATATGTACATGTATGTATGTATATATGTGCAAGCGCGCGCAAGTGAAAAACGAGTTACAATATGTGAAGGGCGTGATATGTATCACGAGCCTTCACACTGCATCCAGGGTGTGAATTATTATTTGCAGATCGGGCTGGTGTACCCATGTGCGGCTTGATTGGCGACAGGTTGACGGGCATGCGTGCCACGTGGAGCGGCAGGGCAGGCAATTTCAGTACGTGGGCGACGTCGATGGCGAGGGACGCAGCAGCAGCAGCAGCAGCATAATATGTCCTGCTTTTCTCGGCCTTTATACTCTGCAACAGCGATGGCGGCAGGTCGTCGATGGCAGTAGACGGAACTGCAGTGCAGTCTGCCGTCTCCTTCTCGTGCTCCTCCAGCAGGCCGTGACGTCGCCAGGCAACTGCCCTTCTCACTCGCTTATAGTTACAGCACCCTTCTGACTCTCTTGGCAGTCTGAGCCTTTTAACAAGCACTGTGTCGGAATGCTGTTAGATCAGCTGACAGAGGCCGCCATTGTCGCATGAGTACGATGGCGCCTTCAGCAGTGCTGTCGAGGGGCTCATCTTTTTAAGGTTGGAGTCTGGAGAGCCTTTTTGGTTTTGGTCCATTACTGACCTCCTTGAGAACCTAAGCTATTACAAATTTTCCTACATTGGATGGAGGGGTAGCCTGTTTGAAAATTTATTGAAGTTAACTTTAGATGAATTATTCGTACCTTGTAGATCACAAGCGTTGTAGGTATTGTCTAGAAATCTAGCTAGGTCGTTTGAGGTAAATACAAATGCAAGAAAGTTGTAGCTCAAGTTAGAGCTAAATCAAGTAAAAGAGGGAATCTATCCATCAGAGATGATTACATATTAAAGAGAAAGAGTATTTGCAATGAAGTGGAAAATACATTTTTAGAGAGAGAATATGTGGAAAGTACTCTAGCCACATTGGCATGTGTATATACGATGTATGAGCGTTATTTTTTTAAATCGTTCATTGAGTAATTAATATAAATCATCGTCATCTCCATTCTACTTTTCTTTAGTTTCCATTGCTTCCTTTGCTTTCTCTCGTTCTCTTTATTTCTAGTATTTTTCTCTCCTTGTCAAATTTTCCCTCTCCTCTCAGTCTCCTTCCTTACAAGTGGTATCAAAGCTTAGGCTTTTGATCCGTTTGATTTTCCTAGTTTCTCCATATTCATTTCCCTATTTCAGTTTAGAACATCTAAGACAACAGGCACATCAAACACAAGGACTTGCATGCCTTCTATTTCTAGTTATGACCATCTTGAAAGGCTTCGATAGGAGTTCCGAATAATTTTTGTGCCATTAAGGCTAAAATAGAAAATCATATATCAATTCCAAGCCATTTTGACAAGCACTTAAAATGGAGACTATAAGATTCTTAGAGAAGACTAAAACCATAAGTACTTCTTTTAGAAAACTTCTTCTTTTTTTTATCTCTTTTAATATTTCATGGAACTTGAACCTGAACTCTCCACCTTTCTCTTTGATCTTCCACCATTTTCAATTGTGGACCTTAAGAGAATCTTCTTTCCACCATACATAATAGGGTGATAACCATAGAGGAGGGGGAAGAAGCCACATAATCATGTATTGAGATAGCACATTTTGCACTTATTTTCTAGCCTCTGATCTTTGTTTTCAGTAGCATGTGGTATCTTGAGCCTTTATACTCATGGTTGGAGCAATATATATCAAGTACTTGCCCTATTTTCTCAAAGTTAAAGCCATGTGTTCACTTCTTCAAGCATTCTCTCTTCTTGAAACCCTAGACTAATAGGGTAGCCATGGTATATTGGTTCCAAGCTTCAAATCTTCAATGATTTTTTGAAGTAAACATTTTATTTCAGCCTGAGGATGCATTTACCTCAAGCTAAAATTGAATACATTGAGCAAGATTGGAAAGATTACATTCATGGAGTCTTTTATGATTCAACATTAGGAAAAAATGGTAATAATGTGTCAATTTCTTGCCTCTGATGCTTGGATTTATTTCAAATCTTGGCAATGAGTGAAGATAGATGGTTATTCAAGCTATTCTTAATATTCCTTTTTAGCTCATTCATCTTTCTTTGTGAACTTATTTCTCTATTTATTCACCTTTCTCAGTGAGCTTCTTTCTCTATGAATTCAATCTAAGCATGGCATCCAAAGATGCATTTCTCTTTAGTAAACTCTTGTACTGTCTATAGCCAAGGAACTGACGAAAGTTGGAAGCCCAAAACCTTTTACATAAATGATTGGGTTACCATGCTACCCTCTTGCAAGGACTCTCACAAGGTGAAAAGAAGAAAACGAGAGGATATAAAACATCATTGGAAGGGACATATCATTGGTTTCAAAAGTACGCATAAAGGGTGGTTTGTCAAAGTGCAACATGTTTACATGGTCAAGGATATGCACTTGCCTTCAAATGAATGTGTTTGCTAAGAAACACATTATAAGTCTTGAGTTGATAACATATGTGATATTTTTTTCATTTAAGCAAGTACTAATATCGAAATCTTGGTTGTAGATATATTTCTATCAACAAGCACTAAATGGCAACCCGTGGAGAGCTTAAGTGGAACATTCCATGCGATTCATAAGGCATTTATAAACATTATCTATGCTGATGAGAGCATGGGTTCTTTTAGTGAGGGAAAGATTTTTATGTATTATGCACAGTATGTGGTTCCCTCTAGAGAAGGTACATATGGACATATTGAGGATTTTCCATTGCCAAGTCTTTCATCTCTAAATTGGGACATTTCTGATAAGGCAATGATGCACAATTTTAAATTCAAGATATGTCAAGATATTCAAAAGTCCATGACAATTGAAAGGATCTTGAGAAGAATACATATGTCATGGTTTATACCCTTGCAAATCTCTGTGGCCTACTTTCAAATAGCAAATTTACAAAGGACAAAGGTATCTTAGCTAAGTAGAAATTTTGGAGAAGAGGAACTAGACAACATTATAGTGTAATGAAGGAGACCTAGCTAATCTAACTAAGAGAGAGAAAGACTGCAAAAGAAGAGGGGGATGAGAGAGAAAGACAGGGAGAAGAGCGAGAAAGAGAGGAAAGAGAGAAAGAAGAAGAAGAAGCCATGAAAGCTTGTGAAGGTGAAACGAGAGATTCTTGATAATTTCGTCATACCTCAGTATATCCTCTAATTACGCATTATATACCGTCAGTGTGATTGGTAAGTTCCCATGCCATGTTCTCGTGTTCCCCGCTCGTTACAAGCCATCCCGTCTCATAGAATTTTTGTCCTAAAAAACAAGGGACGAATCGGAAAAGAAAAAGTGGGAGCTACAGAGTACTACTCTGTGCATGATACAATGGCAATAAGCAAGGGCAATTGGACAAAGAAGAAAAATGGGGCGCCAAGGGTGTGAGGTATGGGAGACCATATGGGAGGGTCTCGCCCGTATTATAATCCACCATTTCATGATAGACAAGACCCTGGATGGGGTGGACAGCATGTTGTCCTGTAGGGGTCTACTGTAGGAAATCAACTATAACTTTGTGTAAAAAAAACTCCGAAACAGGATAAGTGAGGTACTATTTAACTTACGAAGTTCTTCTTTTGTTAGCACTTTACTCATTCCTTTTCCTTGAGGTACTATAGAGGTCATCCTCAAGTCTTCATCATCTTTCCATAGTCGTGGTTGAGAGGGATCCACTTGAGCAAGATATTCAAAGATATAAACAAGGGATGATTGCACTAACCAACCCTCAGCCATGCTTCCCTCAGGCTGTGCTTTTTGCCTCACAAAATCTTTCAAGGTTTTCATGAAGTGCTCAAGAAAAAACATCCACCTTACATGAATTGCCCCACAAAGTATCTTGATTTGCCACAAAGTATCTTGATTCGCCCACAAACAGGATACTCTCGTGCGAACTCATGAATCCCACAAAATAAGACACAATCATTGACACATGCATGGATTTTGACATAATCGAGGCCTCCCAGAGATGTCAAGTAATGTCTTGCTTGCTCTCTCTTAGTTGGCAATTTGTTTCCTTTTGGAAGCATTTGTGATAATAACCTACATATATTTTTAAAAGTGAGTTAAAAAACCACCAACATATATTTCTGTCTGATTTCAAAATAGAACAATTAATATTATGATTCATAAGCCAAACTGAATTGATACCTACTTCAATAACGCATCCAAACTGACATTACTCCATCCATAAATTGTTTGCAAGTTAAGTATCTCGAGGGACGCACGAAGAACGGAGTACATATAACCTTCATACAACGGAGTAGATGATGCTACATATAGTGGATCATCTGGCTTCGTAGAGTGACCTTCTCCCTGAACCAGTTGCGAAAATAGATGGTGTACCATGTTCTCCAAAATCTCATCCTCTACAACTTGATGGGGCATTTCATGAGGGCTACTATCATGGTCGTCAGTCTCTACTCTTCTTGAAGACTCTGCCTCCTCGCGTCGACGTTTTGCAGCCTCTTGACGCTCGGGAGGGAGCATCTGAGGATGTGGCATCACATCGTGCTCAACCACAAAAGAGAGTTTCATATACGTTGATATATAATTCCCGTAACATAGACTAGCAATCTTAGTGGTAAAAAAAAACAATGAATACCAGTGATTTTTATCGGTCCCATTCTCCATACAAGCTGAGGTGTGACATTGCAATTTGAGGTGCTCAAAAAATACACCCTCGACAACGATCACACATGCATTTAATTTTTCGTCGTAGCCATGCTTCTCGATTATGAAGACGCAATGTTTCATCCTCACTTGAGAATGTGCTCATTGACTCATCAGCATGCACCGCACTAGGTGATGACGACAACATGATTAAACCTAATTCATGACAACATCAAAATATTTGTTATTCATATGTTTACATAAAAACTTAAAGCTAGCGTATTAATTATTCTAAGATCTCAATTTTAAATACACAAAAATCATCATAAATACATTAAAACTTATGATAAGAATTCACTATCAAAACTTATCTTAAAAACAAAAAATTATGATAAAGCCGAAATGCGCGTCTATATCCGTGTTTACGTACGCGTCTATATTAGCGTCTACTTGCGCGTCTATGTTCGCATCTATACTCACGTCTACATGAACAATAGATGCGCATATACACGCAAAAATAGATGCACACGTCAAAATTCAAACCATACTTAAATCAATTCTTTTCAAACTGCGCCTTTCCTTTCCTGCGTTTTTTGTGGTTCTCAAGCTTGAGTTTAGCCGGCATGCAGTCTCTTCATGCCTCACCTAGTCTCTTCATGCCTCACCTCCTCATGACTCACCTCTTCTTTCATTTCAAACACACAAGAAGGGAAAAAGGAAAGCCAAGGAGAGGAAGAAAGAGAGAACAAGAGAGAGGAGAACAAGAAGAAGCAACAAGCAAGCAAGCATCAAGGGAGGGTAATTTACCAAGGAGAGGAAGAAGGAGAAGGAAGAAGCGCCACCACTCGCCACACCAAATACCCAAGGTGAGTCTCTCTCTCTCTCTCTCTCTCTCTCTCTCTCTCTCTCTCTCTCTCTCTCTCTCTCTCTCTCTCTCTCTCTCGCTCTCTCTCTGCTCTGTCTGTGTATTAGGATTTCTGATTCCATTATGTATTGCATTTTGTAAATCATCAATGGCAATCGTCGGGCTAAAATCAGCCGACTGAGCGCGTCTGCTAGCGCGTCTACATTTCAGTGTAGACGCAGGTATAGATGTGAAAAAATGTTTCCTTTCATTGCGTCTAAGGGTGCGTCTTAGAGCGCTTGTGCAGGTCAATCTACACGCGATGATACACGCGCGCGCAGATTAAACCTAATTCATGACAACATCAAAATATTTGTCATTCATATGTTTACATAAAAACTTAAAGCTAGCGTATTAATTATTCTAAGATCTCAATTTTAAATACACAAAAATCATCATAAATACATTAAAACTTATGATAAGAATTCACTATCAAAACTTATCTTAAAAACAAAAAATTATGATAAAGCCTAAATGCGCGTCTATATCCGCGTTTACGTACGCGTCTATATTAGTATCTACTTGTGCGTCTATGTTCGCGTCTATACTCGCGTCTACATGAACAATAGACGCGCATATATACACAAAAATAGACGCACACGTCAAAATTCAAACCATACTTAAATCAATTCTTTTCAAATTGTGCCTTTCCTTTCCTACATTTTTTGCGGTTCTGAAGCTTGAGTTTAGCCGACATGCAGTCTCTTCATGCCTCACCTCCTCATGACTCACCTCTTCTTTCATTTCAAACACACAAGAAGGGAAAAAGAAAAGCCAAGGAGAGGAAGAAAGAGAGAACAAGAGAGAGGAGAACAAGAAGAAGCAACAAGCAAGCAAGCAAGCATCAAGGGAGGGTAACTTACCAAGGAGAGGAAGAAGGAGAAGGAAGAAGCGCCACCACCTGCCACACCAAACACCCAAGGTGAGTCTTTCTCTCTCTCTCTCTCTCTCTCTCTCTTTGTTTCTCTCTTTCTCTCTCTGCTCTATCTATGTATTAGGATTTCTGATTCCATTATGTATTGCATTTTGTAAATCATCAATGGCAGTCATCGAGCTAAAATCAGCCGACTGAGCGAGTCTGTTAGCATGTCTACATTTCAGTGTAGACGCAGGTATAGATGCGAAAAAATATTTCCTCTCATTGCATCTGAGGGTGCGTCTTAGAGCGCGTGTGATGGCGCGTGCAGGTCAATCTACACGCGATGATACACGTGCATGCAGATTGACCTGGAATTTGCGTCTGACAGCGCATCTATACTGCATCTTAGATGCGAATATAGACGCATTGAACAGAAGGTTGACTTTAGGAGCGCGTCTGAGAGCGCGTCTAACCTGCAATTTAGACGCGGTTATACATGCGCCAGCTCTCTTAGCTCTGATAAAAAACAATATATTTTTGCAATGATGAATGTGACCAATCCCATGTTTGTGTTTATCAGTTTTCTTGTTTATGAGAAGCATTAGCACTTAAGTTTTATGCTCAATGTCTAAAGAAAGCTCTTTGAAAATGTAGGTAATATATGATTTTTTATATGCAAACAAATTTGTCTTTTTCTTGTGTTTTTTTTGCAGATGTCGTATCCTGGTTCATCTAGCAATGACCCGGATTTGGATCGCATGAATGATACATTGGCCTCGTTTGGCAGGGGGTCAATGCATTTTTTGGAGGTTTTGCTAGTAGGGAAGACTTCATGGGAGAGATGACCAGACGCATTGGTCGCTCTCCCACAGCGGACGAGGTGTTGAATGTCATGTTTGGAATGCCTCTGACGTCTTTGCCTGGCACTACTTCCCAAACTCTAATTGTAGGTACTCCACTAGGTACTCCACATGTAGGTACTCCATATGCAGGTACTCCACGTGCAACACCTATACATGCATCGGCTGAAGCACAAGCATCTACAGAAGCATATGCATCCAGCGAGGCAGAGGGTAGTCGACAAAGAGGGAGGAGGGAGAGTCGAGGGGGAGAACGAGGCTTGTGTGGGGGTTGCCTAGGAGGTGGCGAGTGATCACCCTCACCAGTAGATCACGTAGAGGAGCTTGTACGCCAGTACTATAGAGTTACAGATGTTGGTGGCATCTTCCATGATGATGAAGGAAGGGATGTAATGACGTATATGAGGAGCGTCGTGCATGCGACGTATAAAGATTGTTTCATTGCCTTCAAAAATCAGAAAAGCGGCTTGTGGCAGGAGGTGTTGAGGGTAGTCCATAGGAGGTACCCAAATCCTGAGGGTCAGCGATTCTCGGATGATTGGGGACACACAAAAGTGAGGGATATGCTTCACAACAAAAGATCCCACCTCATGACACACGCCAGGGACTCACTGCGGAGGCAGGAGGAGGGGCGTGGAGCCTATAGCCAACCACCTATGTGCCACTGCATAGAGTGGAAGAAAGCCAAGAAGAAAGTAGCAAAGAAAGTGAAGAATCGCCAGCACGCAGAGGCGCGACGGATCCAAATGGAAACAATGGGATCATTGCATTACGGATCGAGCGGCAGAGAGTCGTGGGAGGCAGAGTTTGTAAGTATATTTTTATTTCTAGTTCTTTAAATTTTATATTTTTTTCAATTCTTTATATAATTTGTTCTAATATATTGTGACTCATAATTGTTTGTATATATCATAATTGTTTTGCAGACTACTATCGTTGGTAGGATACCTACTCCTCGAGAGGTAGGTTACCATCGAGGCCATAACCGCGCAGCCACATGGCTTCACTTCTATGAGGAGGGTCTCATCACTGAGGAACCAATACAACCGGGCTATGAGGATTCGACAGCCAGAGGAGGTATGTTTTTCTTACTTTCCTATTAAAAGTATAGCTAATTATAACTTTTTCTCCACCATGTCTACGTAAGCAACCTTGATCTTTTGTGTGTGTATGTGGAGCATAACGAGGAGGGGATAGCGATGCTAGTAGCCATGGTGGTACTAGCGAAGATGTTTCTTCTTCAGATTCGTAGAGGAGCACCATACCTCCTCTATGGCCTTGTTTTCTTATATATGTATAATCCATCTTTGAGCCTACTGCTTGCGGCCACGCTTTAGGTCGCAAGCACTTAAACTTCCCATGTAAATGCTTTTGATCTATAATGAATACATGGACTTTTATTTTCAATTCTCGTGCTTTTAGATCCATTGTCTTTTTCCCAAATGCACAATCTGATGTATGGGAGGGGAAAAAAAAAACCAGAGAGCATGTGGTTGCTTCATGCTCTCTGGTTTTTTTTTCCAAATTTGTTTTGCGCATCTATCCGCGTGTCTAAATTGCAGAAAATGTGTGTTTATACGCGCGTCTACAGTGTAGAGTACACGCGCATATACACGCGCTAGATAATTCAAATTTAAAAAAGAAATTAAATATCTTTTTTTTTAAAAGGAGATTTTTTGTTTTCTGTTCGCGTCTATGGGCGCTTGTAAAAGCGTGTCTATAAGCATGTCTATATGCCCGTCTAACTGCCAAATAGATGCGCTAATAGACGAGAAAAATGAATTAAATAAATAGAAATTTTGGTTTATTATGCGCATGTATTCACGCGTGTATATGTGCGTCTATTGCACGTCTATTTTTGTGTGTAAATTCCTTCATACATTCGATTATAGACGTGACATGGTAGACGCACAAATAGACGGGCGGATAGACACGCCTGTAAGATTTTCTCTATATTCAAAAATCGCGTCTAAAAGTGCATCTATGAGGCCTTTTTGTTGTAGTGTAATAGAAATCATCATCATCTCCATTCTGCTTATCTTTAGTTTCCATTGCTTCCTTTGCTTTCCCCCTTTCTCTTTATTTCTAGTATTTTTCTCTCCTTGTCAAACTTTCTCTCTCCTCTCAGTCTCCTTCCTTACAAGTGGTATCAAAGCTTAGGCTTTTGATCCGTTTGATTTTCCAAGTTTCTCCATATTCATTTCCCTGTTTCAGTTTAGAACATCTAAGACAATAGGCACATCAAACACAAGGACTTGCATGCCTTCTATTTCTAGTTGTGACCATCTTCAAAGGCTTCGGTACGAGTTCCGAATAAATTTTGTGCCATTAAGGCTAAAATAGAAAATCATATATCAATTTCAAGCCATTTTGACAAGAACTTAAAATGGAGACTATAAGATTCTTAGAGAAGACTAAAACCATAAGTACTTCTTTTAGAAAACTTCTTCTTTTTTTTAATCTCTTTTAATATTTCATGGAACTTGAACCTGAACTCTCCACCTTTCCCTTTGATCTTCCACCATTTTCAATTGTGGATCTTAAGAGAATCTCCTTTGCACCATACATAATAGGGTGATAACCATAGAGGAGGGGGAAGAAGCCACATAATCATGTATTGAGATAGAACATTTTGCACTTATTTTCTAGCCTCTGATCTTTGTTTTCAGTAGCATGTGGTATCTTGAGCCTTTACACTCATGGTTGGAGCAATATATATCAAGTACTTGCCCTATTTTCTCAAAGTTAAAGCCGTGTGTCCACTTCTTCAAGCATTCTCTCTTCTTGAAACCCTAGACTAATAGGGTAGCCATGGTATATTGGTTCCAAGCTTCAAATCTTCAATGATTTTTTGAAGTAAACATTTTATTTCAGCCCGAGGATGCATTTACCTCAAGCTAAAATCGAATACATTCAGCAAGATTGGAAAGATTACATTCATGGAGTCTCCTATGGATTCAACATTAGGAAAAAATGGTAATAATGTGTCAATTTCTTGCCTCTGATGCTTGGATTTATTTCAAATCTTGGCAATGAGTGAAGATAGATGGTTATTCAAGCTATTCTTAATATTCCTTTTTAGCTCATTCACCTTTCTTTGTGAACTTATTTCTCTATTTATTCACCTTTCTCAGTGAGCTTCTTTCTCTATGAATTCAATCTAAGCATGGCATCCAAATATGCATTTCTCCTTTAGTAAACTCTTGTACTGTCTATAGCCAAGAAACTGACGAAAATTGGAAGCCCAAAACCTTTTACATAAACGATTGGGTTACCATGGTGCCCTCTTGCAAGGACTCTCACAAGGTGAAAAGAAGAAAATGAGAGGATATAAAACATCATTGGAAGGGACATATCATTGGTTTCAAAAGTATGCATAAAGGGTGGTTTGTCAAAGTGCAACATGTTTACATGGTCAAGGATATGCACTTGCCTTCAAATGAATGTGTTTGCTAAGAAACACATTATAAGTCTTGAGTTGATAACATATGTGATATTTTTTTCATTTAAGCAAGTACTAATATCGAAATCTTGGTTGTAGATATATTTCTATCAACAAGCACTAAATGGCAACCCATGGAGAGCTTAAGTGGAACATTCCATGTGATTCATAAGGCATTTATAAACATTATCTATGCTGATGAGAGCATGGGTTCTTTTAGTGAGGGAAAGATTTTTATGTATTATGCACAGTATGTGGTTCCCTCTAGAGAAGGTACATATGGACATATTGAGGATTTTCCATTGCCAAGTCTTTCATCTCTAAATTGGGACATTTCTGATAAGGCAATGATGCACAATTTTAAATTCAAGATATGTCAAGATATTCAAAAGTCCATGACAATTGAAAGGATCTTGAGAAGAATACATATGTCATGGTTTATATCCTTGCAAATCTCTGTGGCCTACTTTCAAATAGCAAATTTACAAAGGACAAATGTATCTTAGCTTAGTAGAAATTTTGGAGAAGAGGAACTAGACAACATTACAGTGTAATGAAGGAGACCTAGCTAATCTAACTAAGAGAGAGAAAGACTGCAGAAGAAGAGAGGGATGAGAGAGAAAGACAGGGAGAAGAGCGAGAAAGAGAGGAAAGAGAGAAAGAAGAAGAAGAAGCCATGAAAGCTTATGAAGGTGAAAAGAGAGATTCTTGATAATTTCGACATACCTCTGCATATCCTCTTACACCTTATATACCGTCAGTGTGATTGGTATGTTCCCATGCCATGTTCCCATGTCCCCCGCTCGTTACAAACCATCCCGTCTCATAGAGTTTTTGTCCTAAAAAACAAGGGACGAATCGGAAAAGAAAAAGTGGGAGCTACAGAGTACTACTCTGCGCATGATACAATGGCAATAAGCAAGGGCAATTGGACAGAGAAGAAAAATGGGGCGCCAAGGGCGTGAGGTATGGGAGACCATATGGGAGGGACTTGCCCGCATTATAATCCACGATTTCATGATAGACAAGATCGTGGATGGGGTGGACAGCATGTTGTCCCATAGGGGTCTACTGTAGGAAATCAGCTATAACTTTGTGTAAAAAAAACTCCGAAATAGGATAAGTGAGGTGTCGTTACGGATCCCACGAGGTGTACTCTTAGCCCATGTGGGTGAAGGGGGACTGAGAATAATTCAAGACCAAAACTATTGCAGAACAGATGGCTGCCCAGAAGTAACTAGTGTGCTGTCCAAGACAGGATGGCTGGAGAAAAACAGCCATAACTTCCTCTAGGAAACTCCGATTGGGGCAAGTGAGGTGTCGTTGCGGAGCCCTTGAGTTGTAATTTCAGCCCATGTATGGGGAGTGGGGCTGAAAGTTGCTTTAGTGAGCCGGTCAACTACCACATAGATGTTATTCCAACCCTTCTTGGTTGTAGATAAACCAGTGATGAAATCCATGGTAATGTGGGTCCATTTGCCTTTGGGAATAGCCAAGGGCTGCAATAATCCACTCGGTTTAAGAGTGCTATCCTTATTTTATTGACAAGGTACACATCTAGACACAAAGTCTTTAACATCTCGCCATAGGCCTTTCCAATGAAAGCTTTTTGAAATGCAGTCATATGTTTTGAACACCCCTAAGTGGCCAGCAATCGGTGAAGAATGCATCTCTTCAAGTATCCTTTGGATAAAAGGAGAGGCTTGGGGAATCACGATATGGCTGTGGATCCAAATGAGGCCATTGTGGACCTGATATTGAGAGTTGTCATCCATAACACCTTTCTGTAATTTCTAAAAAAGAGGGCTGAATTTAGCATCAAGAAAGTAAGCCTCTTGGAGCTCTTCAATCCAATCATGGTGGAGTTCAGTGATAGATGAAACCTTGCGTGCCCACATGTGAGAGAGTGCATCAGCCACTATATTGTCCTTGCCACGGGTGTAGGTGATCTCAAAGTCATAGTTCTGTAGGGTAGCTACCCATCTACGTTGTTTGGGAGTGAGGTTGGGTTGAGTCAAGAAGTATTTGAGCACACAATGGTCACTTTTCACCTTAAATTTATTGCCATACAAGTAGTGGTGCAAAGTTTTGATAGCATGAATGACTGCCAACATCTCCTAATCATAGACATGCAACTCTCTCTCTCTTTATCATCCAAGAATCGTATTGCAATGCCTACTGATGGCTCACCCAGTATGAGTCATGCTGAAAATACTCTTGCAGAGAGTACTTCCATGAGTGGTCAAATAGGTGATGTGTCATCTACAGTGAGTCCTTGGACAGGATGGTTGCGTAGTCACACTACTGCATCCACTGACACGGATATGTCAGTGAGGGGGAGAACAGATAAGTGAAAACAAAAGGTTTTTGAAGATGTAATAGGTCCACTCACTACAGGTTATGTTGAGATATCGAGCTCCACTCGTGATATGCCAGGGTGACCGTTGTGCATTTGACTCTCAAAGACTATTACACTATGTTCTTGCAGCAAGACTGCACCAATATCCCGTCCACTAGCATCACACTGAATGGTAAATTCCTTTGAAAAGTCGAGGCATACAAGGATGGGGATTGAAGTGAGCAATTCTTTCAGCTGTTGAAAACTATGAACAGCCAAAGCATCCCAAAGGAAGGCCTCTTTTTTTAGGCTATCAATTAATGGTGCTACAATTATGGCATAATGGCAAAAAAAACTCCGATAAAAAGAGGAGAGGCCAAGAAAACCATGCAAGGAGGTAGTGGTAGTGGGTGTGGACCAATCTCGAACACACTGCACTTTCTTAGGGTCAGCTTGGATGCCTTTCTCACTAACAATGTGTCCCAAGTACTCAACCTCCGTTTGCGTGAAGACACACTTGCTTTCCTTGGCAAATAACCGGTGCTCTCTTAGTATATCAAAAATTTAAATAACATGCTTCAAATGCTCAGGTAGTGACTTGCTGTAAATGAGTATATCATCAAAGAATACCAACACAAACTAGAAAAGCCATGGCTGCAGTATTTTGTTCATTAGGTTCTTAAACGTGGCGGGGGAATTAGTGAACCCAAATGGCATAACAAGGAAATGGTACAAGCCATGCTCAGTCCGGATGGCTGTCTTCACTTCATCACCCACGCTCATTCTGATTTGGTGGTAGCCTGATCGCAAATCAATCTTGGTGAAGTAGCGTGCTTCCTTGAGCTCATCATCCAAGTCATCGATTTGAGGGATGGGGTATCTATTTTTGACAGTGATCTTATTGAGATTGCGGTAGTCAATGCACAATCGGAAGGATCCATCCTTCTTCTTAACCAATAGAACCGAGGAGGCATAAGGGGAAGAGCTAGGCTCTATGAATCCCATTTCAGTGAGCTCCTTTACTTGCTTAGCTACTTCCTCTCGCTCACATTTAGAGAGCCGATATGGGGGTTTATTGATGGGCTTGGCATGGCGCTCCAAGTCAATTGGGTGATCCACTGATCTCTGAGGTGGGAGAGTGGTGGGGGGTTGAAATAGGTCCTCATATTCAGCCAAAAATGCTTTTACTGCTGCATTTTGCTTCCCTAAAGTGTGCTAGTCATCATCAATATCCGTATGCAAATGCAAGACAAAGATCTGTGAGCATTTCTTGAATTCCTTTTTGAGTTGTCTTGCTATTATAAGCTAAAAATCTGTAATTTCTTTGATGCCTTCCAAATGTACAAGTTGCCCATGCATTACAAACTCCATATACATTTAACAGAAGTCCATAGAGATTTTTTCCAACTGCTGCAGCCAATCACAACCTAAAACAACATCTACAGGGCCCATATCAAGGGTAATTAAGTCCACCTTTGCTACATAATTTTCAGCCAACCTGAGAGACACTTGTGCACATACATGGGTGCTTATTTCCTCACTTCCATTCACCACTTGAACCTTAAGAGGTTACTGTAATTCAGTAGGAATACATGTTCAAACGGGCAAGAGTTGATTTATTCACAAAACTTTGTGTGCTACCACTATCTACAAGAATGTATACATTCTTGCCATCAATGTTACCATGTACCCGTAGGGTGTTCAGGCTCCTAGAGCCATGGTCCATGCATCCATGGAGATTGAGCAAGCTTATATAATGGTAAGTGTGGGGTGCAAAGGGTCATTCCCAAGCATGCCATCTATGGGGCAGCCACCGAGGTCAAAAGAGAACCCATCCAGTGAGTCATAAAACTAATCCGGGTCAAGATTCTCTTCATATTCAGCATTTTCAGCATGTGTCATCATGGGAGAGGTGTCATGTGAGTCATCTTCCAACTTGTCACTATCTTCTAACACATACATGCTATTAAACTTGACAATGGCGTTCTAAAATGGGTGTTTGGATGCATGATCAGTCGTGTACTTATCCCCACATTTAAAGCACAAGCCCTTAGCCTTGCAATCCTTGATAACCTCAGGAGGGATTACTTTTATACCATTAGAATTGAAGCCATTCCATGTCTTATTTTCAGCATACTTTGGGTCACTTTTGGAAGGGGGTGTTATCTCAAAACTACCATATTTCCTTTCAGCATTAAAAGTGGGGTAGGTGGGGATTTTGGGGCTGCCATTCCCTGCATTGTTGCTATGGTAATTACTAGCATATGGGGGCTACCTAGTAGGATATCTTTGCTATCGTGAAATTGCTTGCATGCCCTCATTGCGGCAGTATTTCCGCCGATGATACCGTTCAACCAATTCTATGGCTGCAAACAGAGTGACTAGCTTTTGAGTCATTACATCAGCTAAAATATGCATATCTAGCCCATAAATATATTTATGCAATTTGGTCTCATCAACTGACGGCCTCTACATACATGGATAGATTCATAAACTGGTTAATATACTCCCTCACGGTGAGTTTTTGTTGATCAAACTGATACCATTGCCTAGCCAAACGTTCTTTCTCTACCTGGGAGACAAAAACTTGGACCATATGCATCTTGAAATCTTCCCAATCATGAAACTACTAGTTTTCTATTTGAATAAATCTCCACCATGTGTGGGTGAAAACCTCCAGGTGAAGGGAGGAAAAAATAATATTTGCCTCGTCGTTTCGGGGATAAATGAGAAAATAGGCTTCCAATTTAGAGGTCCATTCCTCTAATTCAATCAGGGATGAGGACTGTCCATTAAACTTAGTAAACACAATCTTGTCACGCAACTCATTTGGGCCTCACTGCCCATGTCTTCACAATCCTCTTGGCCTGAGCTAGGATCATTCATTGAGGCACGGGAGTCCATTATTTCATGCTAGAAGTCCTCTTGGGCCTTTGCTTTTCCCTTATGGCCTGCCATCCTAAGTGCAGTCCACTAGACCCCCTGTTACAGAAATGGCAATATCTAGAGCTAGGAAGCTCCGATCACCAAAATTTCTGATTCAAATTAAAGCTCTTGACCCCCTCTACAAGGCTATGTAAAAATATCTCTAACAATAAATGATCAGGGCTTTGTAGTAATTGACTTTTGTGGGTTGACTGTGTAGGACTACTTCTTATCCCACAGTATCTCTGAGCACAAAATTGGGCGTATCTCCCAAATCGTAGGGAAAAATGGGGAGATTTTTGGGTCACAATGAAGGGGACAATTCCCTCTTTGAATTGAGATATGGGATCCGTGCTCAATCACACAAGAAGGCTTTGTTGTAATTGACTTTTGTGGACTGATGGTGTGGGACTAGCTATCTGAAACACCCTACAAGAACTCCTTCAATGAGCATACATTATTTCAATGCTGAGGTGCTTATTCCAAGACATCCTGGGTCTAAATGGTGGTTCTCAATGCCACATAGAGCCATACATCGTTTGCATCAATAGTTCTCTTGCTGAGACCATTTCTTGACTGTATACCCTGCCCGTCACTGCATACATCCACCACACATTCCCAAGTGATACATCTCATTACCAATACATCTACAAGGTTGTGGAATGTAAATGATCGGGCTATTTGTTCAAGTATACCTGCACCTATAAGAAATTTTTGGGCTCCGGATCACCGGGAGGTGGGCAAAGTTTCCCTTGGGCCGGGTTGTGCACCCCTTCAGGGTCTTAATCGGGAGGGGGCTTCACGGTTCCATCTTTTGCTCTCAACTCACCTAGTCTATATATACATGGCAAGGATTTTTAATTCATTAAATCAGCATGCTATGCAATTTCAATTGAAGAGTTGGGATTTTCATGAGATGCATGACCAATAAGGAAATGGGATAGGGGAAGGGGATACCTCTGCAAATCAGTGACTCGCTGATTGCATTACTTACTATTCTTACAAATTTATTTCTTATCATTCAAGAATCAAGACAAGAGTATGGTTAAGGATTAGAGTAAAATCTTGATCAATGGGGAAAGAAATTTAAAGAGCATTCAGCCATGCATGCATTTCAAGATTGTGGAATGGGGATGGGAATTCAATTGGCACTCTCAAGCTTCAAGAAGGCATGCAATTCTTCCATCTCTCTCATCAAGTGGCTGAGCTCAAAAATTGGATGTAGAAGAGAGACCAAGAACTGATTGACATACCTTATTCAAGCTTGGGGAAGAGTTAATGGCTGCCCTCTCCAAGGAATTTGTGGTTGTCCTTCTTCTCACAGCCCGTGGTTGTATGGGGGCCTTCAATGCCATGTATCTTCACTTGTTGAAGCTTGTGGCTGCTCCCAAGGCTCTCGGGGGTAAGAAATTGAAGGGGCTTCAGTGTCCTATGAGCTTGGTTGAAGGTTTCATGGCTTCCATGGCTACTGCCCAAAGTAGGGTTTGAGATATGTCAAGAATGGTGGAAAAACTCAGCAAACCGGTGCTCAAGTCTTGCCCAAATGTATAACAAGAGCTGGAGAATGAAGCAGGGAGTGTTGGAACTGAGCTGGAGTAGGAGGAAGAGAGCAAACCACTCAGTGAAAAATGCACCGCAAATTGCGGATTGACCTCAAGAGGCTCCAGGCAAGGCAGACAAGGCTCAAGGGTTCTCTAGATGCTGAGTATGAAGTGGGGGAAGCTCTAGGACAAGCCATTCTAGCTAAGGAAGAGGGGGGATCAAGATCTCTACACTTCTTGAGCTAAAGGTTCCATAACAGCTTGAAGAGAGGAAGAGAGAGAAGGTTCTCTTGAAAAAGTAAATGTGCTTTTGGTCTTCTCTAACACTGCTACACTCTTTTTTCCCAAAACCCTCAAGAAATTTACATGGAAATTAGTGACGACCTACCAAATTTATCTTCCTGCCTCCAGATATGTCCATGGTTCTTGGGAAAGCTCCAGGAAAGGCTACCATAGTCTTCAAAAGGCCTAATAGCTTGTCTGAGTACTCCTTGTGTACTTGTGAGAAATATGTAACTTAGATTTTCTAACTGTGAGAAACTGTAAGAACCCTAAATCTATAGGAAAGACAAGGATCAAAGACAAAGCTTTGACACCAACTATAATGAAGGAGACCTAACTAATCTAACTAAGAGAGAGAAGAGAGAGAAATATTGTAGAAGAAGAGGGGGAGGAGAGAGAAAGACATGGAGAAGAGAGAGAAAGAGAGGAAAGAGAGAAAGAAGAAGAAGAAGCCATGAAAGCTTGTGAAGGTGAAAATAGATATTCTTGATAATTCCGTTATACCTCAAAATACCCTCTTACACCTTATATATCATCAGTGTGACTGGTATGTTCCCATGCCATGTTCCTGTGTCCCCCACTCATTGCATATAGGAAGGCTTTGAAAATCTAGAGAGTATAACCATAAGGGTGATACCATGAATTGTATTGTATGCCCCCAATCCTTGTCTTTGTGTTATAACATCTCATGACAAACTCTTGCTTTGGGCTTTGATTATGGGAGATACAAACTTAAACTAGGCATTTGGATTCCCTTGGATTGTGGTACATATTGCATGCCCTTCAAAATTAAGGTGCAAGTTATAGCACATGAAGAAGAAAATGTCACTTCCAATTGAAGTCTTAAAGATGTAAGGGATACCTTGGAGCTACTAGATAGTACATCCCCTAGACATAAGTTCAAAGTCAATGGTAAAACAATTGGGAAAAGAGTTGAATGCTCTTTCTCTTGTTTGAGTTGCTTGCTTCTCACAATTGTAAGTTTTTTGAGCTATAAATGTGAAAACATTGATTACATTTATATAGGATAAAAAGCTTTTCATTGAATCAAGAGTTACAAATTTGAAGTGAAAATATACAAGGATGAAAAATAACAATGGAGATTCCTCCTAGTTTCTGTTTGTATCTATTTATCTTCTTTTGGCTTTGTAACTTCTTCGTCACTTTCTGCAAAGATATCTAGTCTCCTTATAGCGGCTTTTTCATTTGGTCGTTGGAAGAATTTGACTTAGACAAGGGGGGCTCTTCTCTTCAAGATAAGGAGGAGATGGATAAGACTCCATAGAAGAAAGTGTTGGCATTTCTTTCTTTTTGGAGTTCACCTTACTAGTCTTTCTAGATGACTTGCCCTTGCCATTACCCTTAATCTTAGTTGAGGATTTTTGTGAAGGGGAGTCGAGGTTGATTAGTGTGATTTCCCTATCCAAAATCAAATCAATACATTGCTTCCTTATCCACCACATGTATGAATCAGGGTAATCTTGGCACTACAAGAAAAAATGTAATAAGTTGAAAAACTCAAAGATGGGTTCCTCAAATAACAAACAATGTGAAAAATACTTACATTAACCCCATCTATCTTAAGTATCTTTGAATCTATTGTTCTCCAAACATTTGAAATCACTCTCCATCCGTAAGATTGCGCATCACTTTGCAATGGTTCTTCTTGTTGGAGAAAGCTATATGGTTTTTGAGGATCCGGAATATCCTCGTATGTGGTGTCCAAAAAGGTAGTGTAACATTTCACCGCTATGTACAAACTCCCCCCCCCCCCCCACATCTTTCTTTTTTTTTAATTTTAAATTATTTTTTTCCACTCCCCCAGCCGCCACCAAACAAATGGTGAGGGGAGGGAGGTTGATGACAATTCCAAGGGGGAAGACGGCGAGACGAGGAGTAGACAGGCGAGGTTGTCATTGATGGCATGGAGGAAAGGGAGGAGTTGATGATCATGAAGATGAGGAGGACAATGACGACATTAGTGAACCAAGACCATGAGCCTACAATACTCCTTGCCTGTCAAGAATCGCGTGGTGGGGGGACTTGCTCAAGATGCTGCACCGAATGCACAAGGAGAAGCCCACTCAAGAGACAAGAAGAGAGATGGAGGCGAAAACGTTTTCTTGCTGGTTTCTTCTTCTTTCACACACTTTACAATGTACACAAAGTATAGATAAGATACAACATAAAGGAAAGTGACCTACTAAGTTAAACAATGCATAACCGACTACACTAGTTGACTGGCGCTATAACTATGCTAGTTGTAAATAGGTGTAACAACTTGAATATAATAAGTAATGAGTCAGTGGCCATGTGAGAGTCATAATGACCACTGACATGCTAAGTGTAGATGTGTGGACCCATCTAACCAGGTGATCCATCATTAATGTCTACATGTGTTGAGCTTGTCATCTCAACACTCCCCCTCAAGCTCAACTGCATCTCTGCAACTCCAAGTAAGCTTTGAAACTTTTGAAGCTTCTCTGTACCCAATGCCTTCATGAAGATGTCAGCTATCTAATCCTGTGGACTGACATACACCAAGTCAATCTCACCTGCTAGTACCTTCTCTCTTAGAAAGTGGTAGTGTACCTCAATATGTTTTGTCCTGGCATGGAACACATGGTTCTTAGCCAACTGTATACTGCTCATGTTGTCACAATAAATGACAACTGGACCTTCCACCTGCACATCTAAATCAGCCAATAACTTTTAGCCATACTACCTCACATGCTGCAACAACAGCACCTCTATACTCAGCCTCTATACTCGACAAAGCAATTGTAGATTGCTTTTTGCTGCTCCAAGTAACTGCTGCACTACGAAGAGAGAACATGTATCCACTGGTAGATCTTCTATCAGACATACTACCGGTCCAATCTGCATCTGTGTATCCAAATACATGTACATCTGTACCTACCTCATCGAAAAGTCCATAATGTAATGTGGACTTCACATATCTCAATATGCGTTTGACTGCATCCAAATGTGGCTTTCTAGGTACTTGCATAAACTGACTCACAAGACCAACAATGTAGATCAAGTATGGCCTTGTAATGGTCATGTAGATCAAACTCCCCACTATCCTCTTGAACATAGAAGGGTCTTCTATCTCATCCCCAACATCAGCTCTCAACTTTACATTCTGCTCCAACGGGACTAAAAGTGGTTTGCATGCTGTCATACCATACTTGGACAACATATCCAAGCCATATTGTCTTTGGGACAGCCATATACTATCATCACATCTGATCACCTCAATGCCAAGGAAGTACCTTAGCTCACCTAAATCCTTCATCTCAAACTTCTTCTTTAAAAAGTCCTTGACTTCAGCAATCCCACTATCACTATCACCTGTAATAATCAAGTCATCCACATAGATGACTATGATGACCAAACCTGCATCTCCCTTTCTCACATAAAGTGAGTGATCAGCATCAGAAACATAAAAGCCAATATTGACAAGATACTCTCTGATCTTGTCAGACCATGCTCTAGGTGCTTGCTTGAGCCCATAGAGTGCCTTCTTCAACCTACACACATACGTGGGATGCTCTAAATCTTCATAACCTGCTGGTTGATCCATATACACTTCTTCTTGCAAATCACCATGCAAGAAGGCATTCTTCACATCCACTTACTGCAACCTCCAACCTTTGGCTGCTACAAAGCAATCACACATCTGACAGTTGCCATCCTAGCAAATGGACTGAAGGTTTCGTCATAATCTATGCCATATGTCTGGGCATAGCCTTTTGCAACCAGCCTAGCTTTGTACCTGCTAATAGAATCATCTGCATTGTGCTTAATCTTATGAACCCACTTACATCCAATAGCTTTCTTGCCCTTCAGCAATGATACTAGATCCCAAGTCTTATTGGCCTCTAATGGAGCCATCTTCTCATCCATTGCTGCATCCCAATGAGTATGACCAACAGCATCCTCAAAACAAGTGGGCTCAACATCCTCAACTAGTTTCACCATATAAGCATAATGGTGAGCTGTATAACCTTCAAAACCAAATCTTTTAACAGGGTATCTAACCTTGCTAGATCTGCATACCACTGGATCACTCAATGGAGCCTTTACATTATTACAAACTCTCTATACACCTGGTGTCCTGACAGAAGGAATACCAAGCTCATCATCCAAGCTCTCTGAGCCACTAGAGTCTCCATCAAGAGCTACATCAATGCCATATAACACTTTATTCTTTCCTTTGTCTTTACCTGTAGTGCTACTAGATGCACCTAAAGATGTAAAGCTACTCCTTAGTCTCCCAGACCATGGACTACCAGATGATGTATCTAGTCCACTAAGAGTCCGTGATTCTTGCTTTTTAGTCTGCACATGAGTGTCATGATCATCATCATCATCCAATGCATCACCATAGATGCATACCAACTGCTCATTTCATCAAAGATGACATCCCTGCTCACTCTAAACTTACATGTGACAGGGTTATAACACCGATACTCTTTCTACTCTAAAGAGTATCCAATAAAGACACATTTTTCTGCCTTTGGATCAAGCTTCTTCCGTAGCTCATCTAGCACATGAACATATGCAACACAGCCAAATACCTTCAAGTGCGATACATCAAGCTTCTTGCCAGTAAAGCATTCTTCAGGAGTCATCCCATGAACTACAGCTGTGGGAGTTTTGTTCATAATATAAACAACAGTATGAATAGCCTCAAACCAAAAATGTTTAGGCATATTCTTTTCAGCCATCAAAGCGCGTGCAACTTTTGCAATATGCTTGTTTTTCCTTTCTGCAACCCCATTTTGCTATGGGGTATACCTGCATGTGAACTGTCTCTTTATCCCATGAGACCTCAAAAAATCACTGAACTCATTCGAGAGGTACTCTCCTCCTCCATCTGACCTCAACCACTTTACTTTCAAGCATGTTTCTCTTTCAACTGCAGCCTTGAAAGTTCTAAAGTTCTCAAATGCTTCACTCTTTTCCTTCATAAAATATACCCACAACTTTCTAGAACAATCATCAATGAATGTGACAAAGTATGAACTGCTTCCAAGAGATACATTTTGTATAGGCCCCCAAATATCTGTATGCATAGCATCAAGGATATTTCTACTTACATATTGTTCATGTGAAAAGGGTTGTCTTGCCTACTTACCAAACTGACATGCTATACCTTATGAAATTCTGCAACTCTAAATGTAGGCAAACCTGTAACCAACCCTTTGGACTGCATTAATTTCAGCCTTTGTACATTTGCATGTCCAATGCGTTTGTGCCAAATTTCAATATCTGCAACAACACCTTTTCGTTTAGCATACATAGCAACATTTATAGTAGGAATTCCAACATCTAGAGTAAACATACGCCCAACTCTACTTCCCTTTGCAACCAACCTGCACTTGTCATTGAAGTCTTCTACAAAGCTGCCATTTGCATTAAATCTGACTTGCAGCCCTTGCTCTACCATCTGACTAACTGACACCAAGTTCTTTGTAATAGAAGGCACATGTAATACATCTGAAAGACTCTTTGTCTTACCATCATGCAAGGATAAGGAAAATTTTCCAATATGTGAAATTGGGTGGCATGAATCATCACCCCTCTGCACATAACCTATATTTTGCAAATCTTGCATCTCTCCAAACCATTCTGCATGGCTGGTCATATGATTGGATGCACCTGAATCAACATACCAAACATCATCATGTGTTCCCTTTCCTATAACAGCATTCAGCATATGCTGTATAACAAACAGACATTCATTTTTGTCTTCATTCTGTCATGAAGACGATGCATAGTTTCCTTGCTGCAACTTATCACTGCGAATATTATCTTTCTTAGCATAGCATTGGGCTACAATATGACCTGTTTTGCCACAGTAGTGACACACAATACCAAAGTTGTTAGAACCTCTATTCTGCCATCCACCTCTTCCTCTAAAGCTCCCCCTGCCTCTCAAGTTACCATGACCTCCTGAAACGTGCATATCGCCAAATTACTGATTCAATCTGTTTTGGTGGTTGTCACTACCACGTCCTATACCATGGCCTCTTGAAGAGAACCTACCACGTCCCCTTCCTGAACTGGAGTAGAAATCTTGGACCTGTTCACCACTTTTTCAGATGTCTCACTCTGCATGTTGATCTCTGTAGTGATCATAAGAGAGACCAACTCATCGAAATCTGAAAATGGCTTTCTGACATATATGGAAGTTATAAAAGACTTCCAAGACTTTTCGTTGTTAAGTCCACCCAAGGTAGATGACACCAAATCATCATCATCGGGCATTGCATCAATTGCTACCAAGGCATCTGCAATGCTCCTTACCTTCAGTGGATACTCATTGATAAACATCTTTCCTTTCTTCAATGTATTCAACTCTTGCTTGAGTTGAATCTTTTGTGCCTTTGTATTTACGAAAAATATGCTTTCAAGTATGGTCCAAGCTGCATATGAATTCTTTGCATTTCTAATATGTCCCATCATATTATTGTCAATTACTACAGATAGCCAATACATGACCTTTTTTTCTTTTGCATTCCATTCCTTCCGTGCCTTTGTCTCTTCTGTAGTTGGAGGATCACTCACCTCTGGCTCCTTTTCTTCACCTGAAACAAACTCGTAGAGGCCTTTTCCAATAAGGAAGTTCATGACACGGAACTTCCATGAAGGGTAGTTGTTCTTGTCGAGCTTCTCAATGATGGGGTTTCCACTGTTCTCTACCATTATCACAAACCTGATACCAAACATCAAGCAAATCTTTTGCAATCTTTCACAACACGTGCACAGCACTACATCAAGCAACCTTTTTCACTGATTGCTCAATAGCACATGTAATCTGCAACTTGTTTGCAGATAAACCTTATGTTTACTTCTTGCAAACACCTCAAAAATTACAGATTCACAATCTCTAACCTGCGGACCCACTTTCGGTCAATACACCAAAACCATAGTGTACCCTAAAACTGTTGTCCGCAACCTTGCGGCTCTAAAACAGGACCTGATATGACCTCGGATGGCCAAAATAGCAGCGAAAAAAAACCCTAAAGGGCTATCTGTAAAATACACAGCGCTCTTCGTGCACACCAAATCTCACTGCAATTTGAGATTTTTTACTCTGCCTTGCTTCTGGTGCCTCCACAAGCACTGTCCAAGAGAAAGAGTAGAAGAATGGGAGAGCTTCTTACCCGTGGCTTGCTTGCTCGAACCTTGCTTCTTCTCCTTCACTTATGCCTTCGAAATCAGCCTTTCTCAGTGGTGCAGCTCTGATACCATGTCAAGAATCCCATGGTGGGGGGGCTTGTTCAAGATACTGCACCGAACACACACAGAATACACAAGGAGAAGCTCAGTCAAGAGACAAGAAGAGAGATGGAGGCCAAAACGTTTTCTTGCTGGTTTCTTCTTCTTGTTTCACACACTTTTTTAAGCTGAAAATCTGATCTACTAGGAACTCCTTGTAAATGGATGAGCTGTCTATTGAAAATAAACTCCATATACAATTGAAAGAAATCCATAGTGATCTTGCCTAATGTCATCAACCAATCACAACCGAGTACAATGTCTATAGGCCCCGTTTCCAAAGTAATCACGTTTACTTTTACTTCAAAATTTTCAGCCAGCTGTAAAGAAACTTGTGGGCATATCTGTGTGCTGATTTCTTCTTCAGTGGTGCTATAACTATGCCAGCTGTAAATAGGTGTAGCAACCTGAATATAATAAGTAATGAGCCAGTGGCCATGTGAGAGTCATAATGACCACTGACGTGGTAACTGTAGACATGTGGACCCATCTAATGAGGCGGTCCATCATTAATGTTTGCATGTGTTGAGCTTGTCATCTCAATACTTCCGCCATGCAGATTAGGTGGTGGAGGAGATTACCACCACTCTAATCCCTCCCCATGACCTCTTTTCCCCCCCTAATTATAACCCCCCTCCCCATGACCTCTTTCCCCCCCTAATTATAACCCCCCTCCCCATGACCTCTTTTTCCCCTTTATTATAACCCCCCCTCCCCATAATATAAACTCCCATCCGCATAAGATAGGAGATAGGATGCCTTAAGGAGGAGATATGAAGCCTTAGGGGAGGCCACCTTATTTCCCCCCTTACTACTAGGCCGTAGAAGAGAGAGAGAGAGAGAAGAAGAGAAGAAGAGTAAGACAGAGGGAGAGAGAGAAGAGAAGAAGAGTAAGAGAGGGAGAGAGAGAGAGGAGAGAAGAAGAGAAGGAGGAGAAGAAGAAGAAGAGAAGAAGAAGAAGAAGAAGAGGGAGAAAGAAAGAGAGAAGAGAGAGAGAGAGGGAGAGAGAGATTATTTTCCTTCCCCTCCTTAGAGGATGACCACGTGCATTGTTTTTCTTCCCGTCTCCCCGCGAGTTTAATCCTCATCTCCCCACGAGTCTAATCCTTTTGAGAAGAATCACCCTGGCATACCATCTCTTCGACAAGAGAAAAGAGTGGTTTATAAGCCGGAAGTATGGCCCCCAAACGAAGAGAGACATGCATCAACAGTAATCCCACACCCAACAATGGAGCCACTAGCCAAGGCATTTCTACAAATATGAATACAACGTCGAGTATGGATAATTCATATCCAAATATCCAGATACCAATTGATATCTCCGCTATTCATTGAGGCATAGGTATGTGCATGAATTCATTTCAACATGTAGCTTGAATTTATCTTTTTCGATAATTAACGAACTCATAGGGGATCATAGGTTAATTCTTTTCACAACCATAGATGGCCTTGCATAGATTTATGCACATGGCACATTGAGGTTCGCACAAACCCATGTACTCAAAGAGATTTATGCTACATGACAAAGTCATACATGGCATAAAGAGCATAAAAGTAACTTAAGGGTTATGCACATAGACGATGTGGGAAAGATTATATGGCACATGCATCTATGGTACACAAATTGACCTTGCATTAAAGTCTTGCTAATATCACGAGCTACTAACTCATTGGGTTCTTGGAATTATGCATAGCTAGTGCAAACAACAATCATTAGGATTATAACTATGATGCCTTGAGATACGCCCGATAGTGAATATGTTTATCAATCCTATTCGGGGTTAGGCTAGATACAATGACAACCTTAGGGCAAGGAAAGAGCTCAAGGACTAGGAAACCCTAAGTTAGGAAAGATCGATGCTTTTGTACTTGTTGGAGAAAAGGTCAGATTGTCAATAAAAGTAAGTGCTCAATAGAATTTACATTCTTGCATTGTTGTATGAGACCTTGGCATGTGTCTTAGGCAACGTGTTAAGTAAATTTTGCATGGAACTGCTTAGGTCCCAAGAGAGGGAGAGTGAGTATGCAAGGGAAGGGTTATCATGACTATTCTTGCAATGTTTGGAAAGGAGTACCATTGTTTGTTGGTTGATCAAATAACATCCTAAATGCTCTTAGTTGGTTGATCAAATAACATCCTAAATGCTTGGATGATTACTCCAAGTGCTTGTGTTGATGGTAAATGCATGGCGGGATCTGTGATGACAAATTGCCATGAGGAGTAAAGGAATGTTTTTCTACAAAATGATATTAGGTTGATCATCTTGATTGTGCCTAGTTCTTAATTGGATTAATTAAGGAAGGATGTTTTGCATGGATTGATTGTCTCCAAGGTCATGCCACGTATCAGCCTAAGAGGGCATTACTCGATTCACAGGCCGAAGGTCGAGTAGTGAAAAGGCTAACCATAGATGTTGTGTCTCAATCCTAGGATGCTTAGGTTCAGTGGAGCTTTAGGCAGAGCTCTAGACACCCCTTCTCGAGTTCGGAACAAAGCTATAGACTGCTGTGAGCCCAACGTCTAGGGTGTTGAAAGATCCTATTCTAGATACTAGATGGAATTTATGGCGCCATGTGATTTGGACTGGGTAATTATGTTGGACATAAGGCATAAATAATTCTACTGTATGGGCACGAGACAAAGATTAATTGGAAAATAAGTTAAGGAACTTGTTTGTAAAAATGACTGCTTGTTTTGTTTTGTATCGGTGCTGTAAATTATGCGAACGAACCCTGTTCTCTAAAATGTGAAATTAATGAAGCTGATGTTGAATGTCACACATAAATGTGATAGGGCCTAATTAGAAAACTAAAGCTATCAAGGGAAGCGGGTGGGCAGAACCCCGATGGATCTGTCCTATGGCACAGTGGTCCCTGAGAACCAGGAGGCTTCTCATAGGGTTTTACCGATGTATGACCTCTGGGTATTGTTAGGTTAGAACCTGATTCATACCATTTTAGGGGACCAGAATGGGACTGTGCCCTATGGGCAGAGAGGTTGAGTGGTGCATCCCTCTAGTTTTCCATTCTCCTTAAACCAAGTTCGATGTGGGTTTGCTTCGGATTGGGTATCTCTATGTAAAGTAGGATGTCCAAAATCCTAGTGGGTTCCGCCGCGAATGTTTCGTTGTCGGACTCAGGAAACCCTAGGTGATAAACCTCGGAACATTCCATGGGAGTGCCGGGTGGAAACATTTAGATTCGTTTCTCGATGGACCGCTAAAAACAATGCTTGGACAACCAATAGGCGGGTATGTTACGGTTGGTATCGGAGTGAAACTTCGTAATGTTGGGTGATTGATTAATGTATGGTTCATAGATATATCTTAAATAGAATAACTTAAATGGTATGGTTTAATTTTTAGGCACCTTCTACACCCACGAACGCCGACATGCAAGAGAAGAAATTCATTCTCAAGCAAATTAAGGAGCCTAAGTTTGATGGAGAAGGGATAGAGGTCACAGCAAAAAATTGCTCCTACCAATCAAGCAATGATAGCCAAACTTAAATTAGTTGGCCAAGATTGGTTATGGTGGAAGCAATGGTGCAAGGATCAAATTATTTCTAAAACAACTGTTACATGGGCTCAACTGAAAGATGTCATACGCGGACGTTACCTTCCGCCAACCTACAAGACTTTGAAAATGAATGAATTCTTCAAGTTCAAGTAGCTGGAATTAACCTTGGAAGCCTACTATTCAAAGTTTGTGACCCTACTAAAATAAGCGCTACCTATGGATGTTGCACAGCAAGTATCCAAGTTTTGCCATGGCCTAAACACTCCTCTGAACCACCATCTTGAAGCAATGCATCCAATGGACTTGTAAGATGCGTTACTTTGAGCAAAGTCAATCGTCCAAGAACTTGGATTGGGCAATTGTGACAAAGATATTTTTTGAGATCAGGGCAGGAGATGCCATACATGCGCAGAGATAGAGGACATATGTAGGAGATGTCCCTACCGTCAATGCTTCCATTGCAATGAGCTAGGACACATCCAAATTGATTGTTGTGACTTAAGTCTAGAAGACATTGAGCCTCCAAGGAAACAAAGCTACACAAGTGCAGTCTTCGGATATATAGAGGAATCAGATGAAGACGAAGATGAAGACCTAAAACCTACTACACCTTTCCATGACGATTAGCAATCCTAGAAATTTTACCACCATGTAATACAAATTATATTGGGAATAAACCTTGCTCTTGCAACTACAATTAGCCCAGTAATATGAATTGTATATATTTTAAGCTTAGAACTTGCAAATGATTAGAAATACTCTAGCGAGGAATGGCAACTATAACTTGCAATGAATTTTCCTCAAGTGTTCTTCTTGAATAATATAGATTGGGTCTTGCCAGAATGACAAAGTTTGGGAGTACTCTTTAATACTACAAGCAAAGCTGATTGACCATGGACCTCAGTCCAGGTCTAAAAAGAGGACAATTCGGAAACAAATTTTTTGCAATAAAGGACCACTTCAATCTACTGAAAGGATCCTATGACAATTTGGCATAAAGAAGAAAATATTTCCAAGGAGGACCAGAAATCTTGTGACTCCAAGTGATAAAGCTTCACGCTATTTCTCTTGCAAGGAGCTAGGTCATTTCAAAAGGGAATGTCTAAATCACCCTAAGCACCAATGCTCTGAGCAGTACAACATTGGACATAACCATGCCAATTTTCCCAACAAGACTCAAGGACTTACAAGGAATGAAATTGTACAAGCTCCATTGATCTAGAATATACCACATACTTAGGAAATACCTAGAAAATACCCATGAGATGTAACTACAATAAACTCTTCTCTTGTAATCTAGACTCAGATAGATGTAATATAATAAGTTGTTGTTTCAAAATACCACATGCGTATGAGTGATCAAAGTAGCCCAACAGACATAGGGTGGGTCCTAACCCATAGGCCTTAAGCCCCATTAATGCTTTTCTTCCTCAGTTCTTTTGAGATGAGGACATCTTGGATTCTCTAAGGGGGAGAGGATGTAACATTTTAGTGTTGCATACAAACTTCCTCCCCTCTTTCTTTTAAAAAGAAATTTAAATTATTTTTTTCCACTCCCCTAGCCACTGCAAAACAGATGGCAAGGGGAGGGAGGTCAGGACAAGGAGCAGACTGGCGAGGTTGTCATTGATGGCCTGGTGGAAAGGGAGGAGTTGATGATCACGAAGATGAGGAGGGCAATGACGACCTCAATGAACCAACGCCACATGCCTACAATACTCCCCCCCGCCATGTAGATTAGGCGGTGGAGGAGAATACCAAGGAAAACTAGCAATACAAACCGTCCACAAATGGTATTCAGCAACACGCCCCAATCCGGAACATCAATGGTCCAATCCGAGACCAAAAAGCATCAAACAAGTCCAAAAATGCATGTAAAAATAGCTTCCAACAATATGACTATCATACATGTTTCCAAAAACTATCATATGCATCCATCCATGATGCCAACATGTCATACTTTCAGTTCCCAACAAGAACCATTCAAATCGGACCCTAAACAATGTCCGTATGACCCAAAATGCATCAAAACACGGGTCTAAAATTGACCATTTTTCCTATAATCTTTATGCAATTTTTTGTGCGAAGCTGAAAGTATTTGTAAAGCTGAAGCTAGAAAAAAATTTCCAAAATTTTTTAACAAAAAATCAGCCTCCAAATAGCCTCCCGTAAGTTGCATAGAAACTACACAAGGAAGACAGTGACGAGGCTGGATACCCATATAGCCATCACCAAAGCCATGGCCAGAGCCAAACATGAGGCATCTTGAGAAGAGATTATCTAGTCAAACAGAGCCACAACTATGCCATCAAATGAATACCCTTTCATAGTGAAGCTCATACAACTGAGTAACATCCAAACTTCAATGCTGGAGAAATCATTGGAAAATTGGCCCACCCAAAAGTGAGATTCCCTGTTTCTCAAAGGAAATCGGTCCGATGGAAAATAGAAAAGGAGCTTTGCTAGGTTGAGATTCTTATGTAGGATTGAATCGGCCCTGCTTCCGACTTCTGTGTCTTGCTTGAATCGGTCCTTATGCTTGAATCGGCTCTGCTTCTACCGACTTTCGTGTCCTTATAGTTAATGCTCCCTTGCTTGAATCGGGCCTTATGCTTGAATGGGCCTTGTTTTTTCCAACTTCCTTGTCCTTATAGTTGCTACTCCCATAACTAGCGCTGTCCCTTGTGTGACCATGCACTAAACTATTGATCGACAAGCTTTGCATTGTCAGCTTGCAGAAGGGCACGTGGCAGTTGGCCTTCTCAAAACCGTCCTTGCCTCCAATGAAACTGCCACCCTGCCTCTATCCCTTCCTAGCCTCGTCCAGCTCCGTCTCAGACCATGAACCAATTTTGAACCAAAAAATGCACAGATTCATTACTGTGATACATGATTTTCAGCATGCTTTCTCTTCCCGTATGCATCCAAAATGAGCTCAATGGCTCAAACGAGCCTCAATGGCTCTCTCAAGCCCGATATCTGCTTTGGATGGCTTAGATCGAGACTAGTATCTGATTTCAATGGCAAACAGCAAGCTGGATCCTCGATGTAGACCTCAATTCAACGCACTCCCCACTCCAATCTTAAGCTCCCACACACTCGTGCTCTGATACCAATACTAACTGACAAAAGAGAGGGAGAGATGCGCAACGGAGAGTAGATGGCATGGGATATGGAAGCTCAATCATTTTCCATGTTCATCTTATTCTTCTTCTCATTCTTCTTCCATTGATTCTATCTACAACAAGTGATATACTCCAAAGATGGATACCCCCAACTTAAGGACACTTTACATATACTTCTACTTTAGATACATACATCCATAGGATATGTCATGTTTATCAATAGTTGAAGGAAGAACCAAGAAAACCTGAGGAGAGAAAAAGAAAGGCAGCTGAAGAGGAGGAAGAGTTGAAAAGGAAGTAAGAGTAAGACATGGATTTGGCAACATGTCTATCTATAGAGCAACAATGCAGGCAGGATGAGCTGGGTACCATGAGCTCGTCTAAAGATGAAGGCCCAAGCTCAAGCACACAAGTGCCATAGATCGCACCACCCATAGTGAAAGAAGGCAAGGGTAATGCCCCAATCGATCCCAGCCCTTCTGTCCTAGTGTGCGCCACCCCCACAATCATATCTATACCAAGCTCCATGGCCAAAGTGGATGCTAGCAACCTCATGGCCTAGTTATAGTACTTTGTTAATAAGGAAATGGCACAAAGAATGGGAGAAGGTATCCCCATAATAGAAACTAAGAGACCAGCAAAGCATAACAGATGCCATGAGTCTAGGCAAGATCCCAAGAGGCAAAAAAGGTGGAAACCTCCACAACCTCCATTCCCACAGTAGAGCTACCACCTTTGCAGACTATGACAAATACGACAAATCTATCTGGTGGACGTCTGTCTCTAGTAGACCGTCTCACAGTAGGCTCTGCTGCCTGCCCTGCTGCCTATCCAGCGCCCTGACCATGATCATCTACTGTAGATGTAGGCTGTCCAACTGGCTATGCAGGAGCTCTCGGCTCCTCCTGAAATATGACCCTACCGATATCAACAACTCTCTCAGGCTGCCTATGGATCTTGTCTTCATGGAAGACTACATAATGACTGCGGATGACTTTCCATGCCTGCGGATCCCAGAGATGGTAACCCATCTCGCCTGCATCCCCATAACCAAGGAAAATGCATTTGACACTCTTAGGATTCATCTTACTTCTCTTATCCCTGGGCACATGGCAAAATGCCTCACATCCAAAGACACGGAGATACGCATAAGAGGGAGGTTTTCCAGTCTATACCTCCTCTGCAACCTAGAAATCCAAACCACTAGAGCGTGATCTATTTATGACATGCACAGCTGTACTAATTGCCTCAGCCCAAAAGCTCTGTGGTAGGCTTGCGTGGCTAAGCATACTACGGACACACTCTTGGATGGTTCTATTCATCCGCTTAGCCAAACCATTCTGGGGGGGGTATAGGGGGCGGTCAACTGACACTTAATACCCCTCTCATCACATAACTGCTCAAAAGCACATGAGACATACTCACCCCCATTATCTTTCCTTAGGCATTTTAGCCTATACCGAGATTGGTTCCAATGCAAGCCATCTCTGAAACATAGCCAAGACATCAAATTTCAACTTAATGGGATAAGCCCAAACTTTCTGTGAAAAATCATCTATGAACATGACAAAATACTTTGCACCACCCATAGACTGACAAGGCATGGGCCCACAGACATCCGAATGTACCAATGCCAAGGGCTCACTCATGCGTGGCCTACCAGACTTCTTATGCGTAGACCTAGTATGCCTACCATAAAGACAATACTCACATGAATCAAAACATGCATAATCAAGGGGCAGTAAGTACTGCAAACTAGAAAGCATTTTCATTCCCTTCAAAGACATATGGCCCAAACGGGCATGCCAAAGAGATACATGTGGGATAGAACCCACAAACAAAACATGATCAAGGAAAGAAGCTCATATAATCAAGGGGTAGAGACTGCCAGCCTTGGCACCTCTCGCAATCACAAGTCTGTCATGAGTGATCTTCCATGGAGAGTCTCCAAAAGATACATGATAACCTGCGTCATCAAGCTATCCAGCTGACATGAGATTGCATGTCAAAGCAAGTACATGACATACATCCTGCATAACAAAACTACTGCTAGAAGAAAACTGCAGCCTAACATCACCAATGCCCACAATATCAAGAGAGTTGTCATCACTCAAGCGCACAATACCAGAAACAATATGGTATGAATGAAACCACTCTTGGCAAGGTGTCACATGAAAGGATGCACCTGAGTCCAAGAGCCAACACTGCGCATACATAGTGTATCTCTGTCATTTGCGAAGCCCTAGAAGAAGCTGCAAGGATATAATCATCATCATCAACATCCTCAGGTTACATAACATTGATCTCTTCAATTTTAACACTGGACCTTGCAGGCACTATGTTGCGATCAGAAGACTTATCCTGAACTTTGTCTTTCCCCTTATCTTTGTGCCTTTCATTGCACAATTCATGGCATTGTGGCCTAATATGGCCATTTTTCCCACAATGGTGACAAGTAACATCTGCATTCCTGCCACGGGATTTGCTACGTGACTTCCCACGAGACTTGGACTGAGATTTTTGAGAATCCCATCCACGGCCACTGCCACTGCCATGCTTTCCATATCCATCATTCCTACCTCTAATTGTCATAGCATGTGACACAAAAGAGGCATCCAAATTCTTACGGTTAACCTCTTCTTGTAGAAGAGCACTCTCAACATCAGATAATTTCAAGGTAGCAATAGAGGCACATAATGCAGTGCGGAATACATCCCATGACTCATTAAGAGTACCAAGCAAGAAAAGAGGAGTGACATCCTCTGCAAAAGTGATGTCCTGTGAAGTCAAGTTCTTGAGTATAGCATGGAATTGGCTCAAGTGAGCAGACATAGTCACATTCTCCTTCATGCACAGATCCATAAGTTGCTTCAACTAATACATTTGACTCGCTGGACTTTTCTTGTCATAGAGATTCTTGATTTTATCCCACAACTGCCATGCACTCTGTTCTTCCTCAAATACATTGTAGTGAACCTGTTCTGTGAGAGACAATACAATGGTTGACTTGCATAACTCATCAAGCTCAAGCCATTCCTCATCTGGCATAGTTACAGGCGGATGTCCGCTTAACCTCAAAGGTTTGATCTGCAATTTCTGCACCAACACTTGCCAAATTTGGCTCTTCCAATAAGAGTAATTCGTACCATCAAGCTTAGTGATGTTGAAAATAGCATGATCAATGGACGAACTTGCCATAATGCAGGTTGGAAGACTGTAGATAGTTCAAAACTGCTTGCTGTTTACTGTAGAAAATCACCAAAAAATCACCAAAATTGAGGGAAAATGGCGAGGAAAGTGGAACCAAAAGTGCTGCCCACCAAGTGCTAGTGAAAGTACATCATTTCAAAGTGTTTCAACATGAAAAATCCATGTCAGTCCATACATATATGTTTGCTGTAATAAATTTCAGATTTCAGTAAAAGAGAGCTAACAGTGCCAAAATCGGATCCAAAGGCAATCAAATACTGCCAAGATCAAAGTCGGCATCATGTAGGCATAGCATAAGCATATGACAGTCGATAAGCATGAATCCAACACCCAAGTATGTCATACAAACATCTGTCAGTGAGTAGACACACCCCCCAGGCAACAAGGCAAAGTGTTCCTGCCACTACCAAAACTTGACACAAGTAGGTGTTAGTTCACAAAGATACGGATCAAAAACTGAGACTCATCTCATAAGCATACAGTGAACTAAGACATATGATGTATCATCCCAAAAGGTAAGAAGTCCCAAAGTCTCAAGTGTCTATAACTGCTCAATGGCATGTAACGGCTCAATGCATAAAAGTACCGCCTGCTCAATGTCTGATAAGCATTCAAGAATGCTCCCATTGGCACAAAATTCGTATGTACAAGCTCAAGATCTCAAGCCAAGGCAAGACATAGTGCTAATGACATAAATCCAAGACAATACATCAATAGTACATCCCGAATATGTAGGCGAAAGAGCATCCATAAGCATGTAAGACATCAAATACATCCCAATCCAAACTCTGACAGGCCAAGTAATATCCAAGACTACTCCAAATAATCCAAAATTCATCCAAGGTGGAGCTTCAATGAGCACTCAAGCTCAACATATGCATAGGGTAATCAACCATGACATGAGCATCAAGCCGTAGGCAACTGGTATGCATAAACCCAAGAAGCATCACTGTCAAAGCATATACCAATGTCAATAAGTGCGGGCTGAAATAAGCTCAAGCTTCCAAAAGCATCCGGATTCAATGACAAGCTCAAAGTCGTCCCTCAATGATCAATACATCATAGCATAACCCAAGACATACATCCAGAACCAATACGCATATGTCAAAGCATGAAAGATCGCTTCAGCCCAAGAGTATTCAGCATGCATTTACTGTTATAAACTGTGTATTTCCAGCCCCAAAATCAGGCCAAAATCATAGCATTACATATAGCTTCAATTCCCCAATCAATCGGGATGCAATAGGCATCAAACCAGTTATGTAGTCATGCCCAAACAAGCATAAGCATACAAATGCATGCTGCCTCAGACCTGAAATCTATTGCAGAATATTTTGTCATCAGAATTTGGAAAATCCAACATCACCATCGCATCTGGAGTGTGCCAAAACCCCACCTTAGACTCTTACCTTGCCTGAATCGGTTTCTGAATGCCCGAGATATGACAAAAAGAGTGATTTTTGGGCCAAATTTTGAGACAGGCGCAAAAAAAGCGTGAGTTGGCTGGGGGGTCTGCCGTCCCACATGTCAACAATGGGGCCCAAATGAGGCACAAATGAGGGCCAAAGAAGGCCTACACCAAGCCTCAGCAAGCTTTGATAGGCTAGAAGCAAGATCCAGGTGAAGAAAACTCCAAGAGGTGTGAGCTATGGCTGCCCACAACTTGTTTACAGCCTGTGAGACCTGAGAACTGAAGTAAACCCTGAAAAAAATGATCAAATACCTCTGATGTAATGCCCTGAAGGTGCCCAACAATGCCAGGAAGGTGCTTGGGAAGTCGGGGAGTGACGGGAGCTTGAAGGAGTCGGATATGGCTACCGGGAAGGAGACCCAATGCAAGTAGGGAGTTGATGGGATGTTGAGAATGCCACGAACCAAGCTCCAGAGTTGGAAAGTAAAGCTCTGATACCAATTGAAAGGGAGCAACGGATCAAAGGTTGGACTCGGGAGCTATGGCGGGAGAGTAAGAGCAAGAAAGGGAGAGACTAGAAATGGGAACTCCAATGGTCACAATGTGTGGCCGGGCCTTCCTTTATTCAAACTGTCACTAAAAGAATAAAGAATAAAGTGACGGTGACAAGCGCCCGCCACCTGCAGTGTGCAGTGGTGGTGACTGTCAGTGCAGTAATACACGGGCGGCTAGGCAGAGGCACCTTTATCCCCAACAGGATGAAGAGACTCAAGCCCTAGTGAGCTTGTGACGCCATAATGACGATCTCATAAGGCTCTATGAAGACCTACAAGGGGAGATGGAAAAGGTTCATAAAGCAATAGAAGGGCCAGAGGTAACAAGAGAGGAAAGTGCACGTAGGTACCGAGAAGAGATTAGAGAATTTAAAAAAAAGGGCAACCTTAGAGAAAGAGGAGCACCATAGGCTAAAAACATAGATTGAAGATCAAGAGCAGAGGTTGATGATACGGGCTCAAAGGAAAGGAGAAAGCCTTGAGGAAATGAAGAAGAGAGCAAAGGCCTAGACGAACCATAATGAGAGAAGATTCAAAGCTTTGGTGCGCCGTCTGGCTCAGGTGGAAAAGTACAAAGTGCTAGTTTAGAGTAGGACAAAGGCCGTCTAAGTGAGTTTCAAAGCCCAACTACACGGCTTCCTGAACACACTACTAGATGTCACTCAAATGAAGAAAGGGGAGACCATTGACTCCATAAAGAAGAAGCTATATATTGCACGCAAGGCCCTAAGAGCAGCCCTACAGATGCCAATGCAACCCATGGATGTCAGCCTTGGACTTGAGGAGCAACAAAACTATCTACTACAAGCAGGCTTGACCCACAAGAAGTCGATGCAGTAGGGTTCACTGACAGGGCACAACACGAAGACCAAAAAAAGGAGAAGAGGCTATTACAAGCTTTGACATGGGACCTCACGAAGAAAAACTCATCCAATAGCCTCCTTCCCCATGCCCAAAAGAATAACAATAGCAAGTAGACACTATTATTGAAAGAAAAGCAAAGCTTAACAAGAAGAGATAACAAATGGTGGAGCAAGCAAAGTGAATATTGAGTATACCAAGCAAGAAGTGGTGCAAACCGCACCTATCCCACCAAGCCAAGACGACTGTCCAAGAATCTTTAATGTTGAACTTATGATCTGGGAGCAACATGAGACTGCTTGGGGGCCATTCCACTTTAATTTTTGATTCCCCGCCAACTTGCATAGAGTACTGCCAGTCAAGGTGGTGGAAGATGTGATTAATATTGAAAGCAAGCTAGGAGACAAATGAACCTCAGAGAGAGAGCAAAATCCCACCCTACGGGAGACTAAGGATACAAATTTTGTTAAAATATTGAGAATGTATGCTATGGAGGATCACTGATGAGTAAATAAACAATCATAATGAGGCAAAAGCATTGACAAAGAAGAACAACTAATATTATCCAAGCATAATGCAAGTACAACTGATTGATAATGACTAATAGAATGAGTGTGGTACATAACCTAGTTTAAGGCTTTATTTGCAGTCTATTTCTTTGCCTTGTTTGTTCCAAAGAAAAAGGTTATGGTGGACGTGATTGTACATTTCTGAATAGATTTTTGGCAGGATAAAGTTTTTGAAGTGCTAAGGGATCTGAAGGGCAATGAGTGCCTACCCATATGGAGGAGGCACATTTTTTATGTGCACATGGATGCCTGGATGGTTTTTTGTAACACCCTACCCTTTGAAAGGAATAACCCCACCTTCGTGCCATATCCCAGAAGGGTAGGAGTGGATTTTAACCTAAGCATCCATGGCTGGCATGACTTTCCATGGATCTACAACGCTAATGCTACTAAACCCAAAGAGGCCCTCGTTTTCACACTAGAGGACCTACATGATTCAATAGTCCGCTTCATAGACGAATTCTCTTCCTTTCCCGATCCTACCTTTATCACAACTTGTAATTATCTTAGAGTGCTTAGGGTACTACTTAGACAGGATCCCATGCCACAAGAGCATCACCTTCCATCCCTCTTTTTTTATCCCAATGGAATAGACACCTGCGCCATGGCCAGATTGATGATGCAAGCTGCTCTACTTTCTTCATTTTTCTTAGCCATCCTGGAAGATATGAATGATAGTCACTTCACCCACTACAATCATCCATTTCTTTCCACCACCACTCTCCAAGTACACCTGAACCTCAAAGGGTACATGTAGATTTGGCAATTCCTTAGTAAATCTTGTAAGCCTCCAACTCCACCCTCTCCCGATACTAATGATGAAGATTAGTTCTCGTCATGACTGTAATTCAAAGAGAAAGAAAAAAAAAGAAAAGAAGGAAAAAAGAGAGAGAAAAGAAAGCGAAAAGCAAAAGAAAAAGAAAAGAAAGAAGATAATAAAAATGAAAGAGAAGAAAATCATAAGAAAAAGTAGTTAGCTCCACATTGACCACAGTCACTGCACCTAGGGGTTCTCAAGTTAGGCATGTCCGGTGGCCTCACTTGGCCAGCACTCTGTGTCTAACCCCTAGCCCCTCTTTTGATTTCCCACATCACACTAAGGGTAGGACATATCTAGGGAGGTTACACTCGCCTATGGTTAGACCTGTCCCCCAAAGCTACACCCACCGCACCTCCCTTATACACAAACTGGGTCCTCAAGTGTGGGGCAACACCCAGGCTCTCGACCCAACTTCCAATTCCACTAGCACCAACACAATGCACCACATGGTAAGGTAGGGACTCCCCATAGGTACTGCACTTCTTCTCTTTTCAAGTAAAGATGAATGCTGCAAACCACCGACATCGGAGGTCCTACCATCCACTCTACATAACCTCGGCCTCCAACAACACAACCATTTGCCAAAGCTTCTCACCCACTACTAATCCACACAAGGCCCCACCATCAAGCTCAAGAACCACCTTTCAAAGAACCAAGCCCTCCATCAACAAAGACCCGCAAGTCCCATGGGACTGGCACTCGTCTAAGAGGGGGTTAATGTTAACCCTAGCTCAAGACGGAGAAAAAAGAAGTCAAGAATGCAGATGCAATGGAATAAGTAGGATGGAGAATAGCCAAAAGCACAAGGGCGGGCTCAAAAAACAAGTCAAAGGTGAATGCACATTTTTAAATGCAAGGCGGCACCCCTAAAACTTCTGTAAAAGAGCACCAAGCTCCCTTTTGTGCAGATTGTAAAAGGAAAGGTAGACAGGTATAGGTAAAGAGATAGAGTAAATAGAAGGGAATAATCTCATACTTTTGAAGTTTTTGACTTAAGTATTTATTGTGGAAATTTTGATAACAAAGACTACAACTTCTATGAGTCTAAAAAAGACTTTAGTGATCTAAAAGTGCAACTTGAACTACAAATTTCCTCTTTCTTAAGCACTCATCCAATTTTCTCTTCCTTAAGCACTCATCCAATTCAATTATTTTATGTAAAATTCAATCATTTTCAAGATTTGGATTAGCAATTTAGATTGCAGTACTTGACCTTGTTGCATTTTAGATTGAGTTTGTATATGCAATTGCTAGGGCTATTGCTATTGGGACTGTGAGCATAGTTAATCAAAGTAGCATACTCCAAGCTTGGGGTGATTTTTGAATTTAATGACTCAATTTTAATCTGAAAATCATGGATATGTTTAAATTCAAACCAATGGGAGTCTAAAGAGGTTGGTCAGGGGTACAATTCAAGGTTGACTTTATCATCATGTTGACTACGACTTGTTGCTTGATGGACCATGAATGCACAACACATGTCTCATCAGGGACTAGGGAAATGGTTTAGTCTTTCTAGTAAATAGGAAGGAGGAAATCCACATTGAAATGGATTCTTGGAAAATCTCACCACTTGACTTGCATATTATATTTGTACTAATGGGAGGAGATTCTAATGACAATCTAACATCCTAACTATTAGGCATATATCTTCTCTCTTTGAAGGATGAGTAGGATTGGATGCACATTCTCGCCATCTTGGAACTACCATTTATAGAAGAGCTAAAATTTTGATAAGCCTATGAATGCATGAGTTAGAAAGTTGCAAAACCCTCATGGTAGAAGCTCACTTAGAAATAATCTCAATGCCACTGTTTATGATGGTCCCTCACTCACCAGCCATAACTTTCCAAGACTATCCTATCCCAATGGATAAGCTTGCATTATGCAATATTCTTAGCCCTAGTAACAACCATGTTTCTATAATAACTGACCAAACACTAATCTAACCATCTTTGAAGAGTACTAAACAACCACATATGGAAGTGGACAAACCTATGCTAAGCCTTGTTCAACTTCTTGTAATCAAGGAGAGGCTAATCTAACCATCATTGAAGAATTGTTAAATAACCCCACATGGCAATGGAAAAATCTACACCAAGTCTTTTTCAACTTTCATATTAGTCTCTTTGCCTTGTTGATGAAAGAGCAAGGCATAGATGTTGAGGAAATAAGTGACTTTGAGGATTGTCACTCAATTTAGGACAATGATGACTTTGATTTTGACAAAGTGGATTGTGACACTAATGGTCACACCATTGAATAAATCTGTATAGACCCCAAACCTTTTCAAATTGAGAGCCTACTCATTGTTAATGTAGGCATTGTGAGATTGAACTCGGAATTAGAATGGCTCAAATACCTAAAGATACTCAACTATGAAAAAATGGGGCACGAGCTCAATGATTCTTATCTAGACTATTTACTATCAAAGATGGCATAATTAAAGTCCACAATAATATCATGATAAGTTCTGACTCTAATACTATAGACCACCAAACTAGTGATTCTAACTATTCACTATCAAAGATAACATAGTTAAAGTCCAAGAGAACATCATGACAAGTTTTGTTTTTGATACAAATGGCACTAGTGATTCAAACTTAAAATTTCCACAATCAATCCAATTTTAAATTCCTCAACGATCCTTGTCTAGACTATTCACTAACAAAGATAACATAGTTAGATTCCACAATCAAGAACAGCATGACAAGTTATGACTCCTATATGGATGGAACTAGTGGTAAACTAGACTTGCAGATTGCACAATCAATCCAATTTTCTAATCTACTTCTAGTCCATTTAAGGTGTAAACACTTTAAATGCAATACTCACAATAGCAAGTTAGGAACTCAAAGTCAAAGAAAACCACAAGACCTTTCCCATGATTCACAAAGTTCAAAAAGAGTGATCATATAGCTATGTTGCTTAGTGTAAAACATGAAGGCACATCTAATGAATCCATTGAGGGACCAACAAAGGTCAACAAAGTAAACATTGTAGTAGTTGAAAAATCCCTAAGCATGTATACATTGCCACACATCTTAGTGTAGATGATGAGGAATAATTGATTAATCTACTAAAGGAATACCACAATATTTTCACATGAAACTACTTTGACCTTAAGGGTATATTACCACAAGTTTTCACCTACACAATCTCTATAAGGATGATGACAAGATAGTTAAGCAATGATTCCACCCTATGTTGTGATGTTGAGCTCTATATGAGCTAGCATCCACTATGTACCTTTGGTGATGTGGTAGAATATTATTCACTAGCATATTAAGTGACCAACGTGAGGATACACAAGTGATTCTACAATTGGAGTCCATTCTTAGCTATGGCACATTCATTGTGCCACCTTTTCTTTCCTTAGCGAGTTCACACTTAGTGACTGCATGTACATACATTATGCTACTTTCATATTATTCTTTTATCATGCTGTAGACTTATTTTTTCATGTGTCATGGGACCTACATTGGGTGGGCACTGGCTATGGCACTAGCCAGACCTCATGCACACAACAGACTACCCTACCACATGGCCTTGCGGGCCATGAGCGTATGTAATACACCGACGCACACTAGATAGACTTAATTATGTTGTAGCTTATATGTAGTCCAATGTTTACCTTCCCTTCTCCTCAGAGGGAGATCCCATAACATATAGGCATAGTTCCTTGTAACACACACATAAGGAAGCTCCCCTCGGCTAATTGTCGCGGCTCCACTGCGACTCTCCTATAGCTTGGGGATTGGCCCCAAGATCCATCGCTCCAACATATAAAACATAATGAACAGAATCCACTCTTTTCTTGTTTTGTATGATCCAGGAATATATAGTTCCTCACCCACAACAGTCCCAAGGAAAGCGTATAACTACCCTACAACAAAGGCTCCTTTCCACTCCACGTATAAGTCATGTCCTAGGAAGACCATTTCTATGCAATCCATGACTGATACCATGTCATGTGTTATGCATAGTGCATATGATCCTAGTGCACAAACAATATTTATCAAATCAACATTTTGTGATGTGGAAAAAAATAGCATTTTCATGATTTTCACTGAACGTATGTTTCAATGTATGGAGACTAGCACCGATTCCTTGTGCTACTAGCCTCTTAAACTAGAATATCGCAATTCTAAATGCAATGCACAATAAAATATTTCAAAGGTTCAAAACCCTCTCAGTCCTCTCAATCTCTTAACCACATTATTTCCCTCTAATGTTTAGGTTATGCTGCGTTGCATAGATGTAGGGTATTATTTTATATGTATTTTTCGCATAAAACGAAAAAACCATGAACCATGACACACAAACAAAGCCAAACTAAAGCCAAATTCATGCCTTAGCTTTTTTATATAGCCACAACCATGAATCATAATTTTTTAGATTTTTATAATGCAAAAATCTTATTTTTCCCATTTTTTACTATTTTTCTCTATTTATTTGTGCATAAAAATAGATTATTTTCTAATTTATGATTAGTGATTGATTATGACAGAATTTTATCCCATGTTCATCTCTTTCCCACTTGAAACTAGTAAAACCTTCATTTTTATACTAAAAACATGCTTTTCTAGCTATAATTTAATTATTGCGATTATTTATTATTATGGATGTGTATTTTTTTTTATGTATATCCCTCAATAATAGTGCAAAAAAGCTCCAAACGAATTTTTGTTTCATATGAATTCCATTTCAACCATCAAACATCAACAAGAAGCAAATTTCCTTTGTAAAAATGGCGCATACCGCTTACTTGTGTGTTGCAGGTTTTTTGAATTATTTTTTTGGATTGCCAATGGACCGACCAGTAGCAAATCTTCAATGTTGAACATCTCCCCTCAGCCTCCTCTTGATCTTGGAGCAATCTAGTTCATGTCGGACAAGCCTCCTTCAATCGGTCTTTATTCTTCTTCGTGTGCATGAACTGCCCCTTAAGGGGAGAGAGATGGAGGAGAGAGAAAGACTATATTATGATCAGGCCATCTAGGTAGCCATTTCTGAAGGTGAGAGTAGAGATGGAGAGCAGAAAGAAGATGCATCTTGCTAATAAGATCGGTTTACAAGGGTACATTGAGGTGGGAGATGCCTTGTGCCCCCCCTTCTCCATTTTTGCGTCGTTTTTTGCTGCCATGTCCTCCATTTTTTTGGCCATAAAACCCCTCCCCATCATATGAGAAATTGGGGGGTGGAGGCCCCAAGGGTCACACCCCCTCCTATTACTAAAGTCCATTTACAATGCCTTCTTTTGATCTTGGACATCGGGCACTACCATTCGATTGTCCAGCGTTCGATTTGAAGTCTGGAAATTTTTGGCAGTCCATCTTGGAGTCCCCCACTGTCGGGCATCTCCCCAATTCTCATACAATAGTCGAAAAATTTATGAAAATTCCCCAATCCTCACTCAGTGGATCTTTGAAGCACTTTTGGGGCTTGCCGCTTAAAAGTGTACTGATTGCAGCTGCCGCCTTTGATGAAGTCTATTTTTCCCTTGAAATTTGAATTTTTTTGCTATTTTTAAGCACTTCTTAGAGTAAAAATTAGCTCTCATTGGCGACCACGAGATAGTGTGACTCGGCCCGTCGAATCCCACGAACAGATTTGCACATAAACACAACCACAAAGAGCATCAAGCTGATACAAAATAGATACATAACAAAACACATCACAGCTCTTACCCTATCCCCTGACAAAACCAAGGCATGAAATACACAAGGAGTAGGCCTAGCATAATCTGACAGAAAGCCCAAAACTAGTCACTAACCGACTGCTCTAACATGGCCAAGCTAAAAAGAACTATCAAAGAGGTCATCCTAAGTAGTGCTCTAAACTACCTACCTAACAACTAGGAGCTCCTACTAGGCGAGGACTCCTATAGCCTGATCAAAAAGTATTATCATTTTTTGGCACATTTTCCTTGTAGCCCCCGATTTTCATACTCAGATGTGTAAAAAGGAGGGAGCTGAGCATAGTGATCCAAGGAGAACAAGGCATCGGCCTCAGGTCATGTCTTGATACCCAAGAGCCTACCAAGCCCTCACGAGGTGATACTTAATCCTTTTATAATGCTTACTTTTATTTTTGCTCCAACCTTCTTTTATTTGCTTTGCTTTTCAGCTAGTTGCCACCCCTAGGAAGACAAGGCATCAGTCCGGGTCTTGCCTCATCCCCAAGAACCTATCAGGCCTTCGCAAGGCAATAAACAGCTACTCAAATATTTTTCTTTCTTCTCTATTTTCATGGGGGTTAGAACCCCTTTTTACACACCTCTGTATATTCATAGATTTTCTTTCATATATTTAGGGTTTTTTCTTTTTGGTTATTTTTAGTAAGCTTCTCTAACTGTCCCACACTAACAGGATTTCCTAGAACAACCGCCTAGTAGGTTAGCGGAACAAGGTCACTAGAACTCATGTCTAAAACAGGTCTTTCAATGCCTAACAATGCCGATACAGGAGGCAATAACTACTCAGATATCCCCCTAGACATACATAACCTAAACCTGGGACTTCATGCCTTGATTGCCGATCCCCAACAAACAAAAAGAAAGCACCCTTTCATACACATATATCATTAATTGTGTTGAAGGGAAAAAGACTCGGAAAGGGGACAAAACCACCTAGAATGGCCACAAGAAGCTCTTCCGTAGCAAAGGCTCCCTCCAGCGACGTCCTTAACCTATATGATGCAATACTACAATAGCCGACTATTAAATAGACATGCACCAAACAAACATAGGGCCCTCTTGGCCTAAAGAAATCAAACATGACACTACAAAACTAACTGGCCCTCTTGGCCTAATGAAATTAGACATTAAATTCTTAAAGCAACCGGCCCTCTTGGCCTAAAGAAATCAAGAAAACCAGCTCATATAGATCCCTCCTTGGAAGAAGGAAGATATACGAAAATACACTCTATTCCAAGTGGAAAACTAGGGTTTTTTACCCTAGACTAAATGCATCAAGTTGTGACCCATCCCTCCTGCATATATAGCAAGAGGCATATACATAACCCATCATCTGATCAACCTATGGGTCCAAGATAATAGTGGCAGATGGGTCTCGGCTACTCTTGGAATTACCTATATCAACCATCACTTGCCATATAACATGTGATCTGATAAAACTCTGCACAAGCGACCAGGTCATGTCTCATTATCAACTTAGGGAAGTTACTATATGTATATCCTCTACATCATGTGCGTTCAAGGCCTATTTATAAATATCCTTATTTGTGAATTTTTCATGAATAAAACATAACCCTTTTCAATTCAATCTGTAAATAACCCCTCTATATTACATGCTTCTGTATGTAAAAAATGGTATTTTAAAAATACCTTATTTTGAACCCACGTGATGCATACATATATCCATGAGTAACTTACCCGAGGTTATCAATAACAACATTCGGACTAGAACCATAGTTGAAGAAGAGGTCCTCCTTATAAGAAAAATTGGCTAATGAATCCGCAAAGTGATTCCAAAAACATGGAATTAGCTGAAGAGATATGCTCTCAAAGTCATCAAGTAGGGTTATAGTAGTTCGATGATACATGCAAAGAATGGGATTCCAAATTGTATATGTCCCATTTAATTGATTTACAATCAGTTGGGAAGCCCCTTTTACTAACAACTGCCAAATACCACCTTTCTTGGCAATGTTCGGTCCCATAATCAAGGCTTTATACTCTGCCATGTTGCTAATGAATCCTACCCTGAGATAAGCAAATAATTTCATTGTAACTCTACGTCAAGGATCTTGGATAACTTCTCCAATACTCCCTTTTTTATTAGGGCCACGAGATGCTCCATCAAAGTATAACGTATACGTCCATCATGGGTTTACACAACCAACCATCAAGAACTCCCCTATTTGTAATTATAATAGTCAAAATTCAACATATTTAGAGGATGAACTGATGGCTCCATCCCCTCTTCTTCATTAAACTCAACAGGGATGCTTGTCAAAATTCGTAAACAGTGATGGTAGAAAACTTTAATCTCTCACATAAAGTTACCGTCTTCTTGCTCAATTACTTTGTATCCTTTGCTCCACCAAATAAGCTTCCCCTGAGGATATATTTGCTCTAGATATGGGTGCTCCAGATAAGGAATTAACCACCCCATCAACCAATTTAAGCTCTCCCGCAGGTCTCAAATCAAACCTAGCATGGACTTGCAATGCATTTAGTGCGTTAGCATACTAAAAAATAATAAGGTTTAATCTTATTAAGATTAACCTTATTTTTAAATTCCACTCCCTGTAGATTAGCTAGTAAATTCATGGACTTATTTTTACCTATCCTAGCTATCTTATAAGGGCCATCCCATCTAGGTTCCAGCTTCCCTGGAAATAGCTCCCTATGAGCATCATAGTATAGAACTAACTGTCCTTTCTTAAAGGTATATTTTTTCACTTTTAGATCATGCAGTCACTTCATCCGATGCTTAGCCATTTCCTAGTGGAACAGACTCTACAATTTGAGCTCATCCAAGTGGGCTATAGTCGTAAACCACTCGAATATGGCATCTTCATCACCAAAGAATGACTGATTGCAAATCGTACGGTCAGCAACTCAATTTCCAAGGGCAAGACACACTCCTCCCCCATAAACTAATTTAAATGGGGTGTAGCCAGTGGCTTATTTAAATGTTGTGTTATACGCCCAAACCACCACATATAATTTTGTATCCCAATTCCGTTTCTTTTTGAAGACTATTTTGGATAGGATACGTACAAGCTGCTTATTGGTACTTTCAACTTGTCCATTTTCTTGCAGATTATAGGGGGTTGTCTTGTTATGCTTGATTTTTCATGCCTCAGTCAAGCTTTTAATCACCTTATTCAAAAAGTGAGTTCCATGGTCCAATACTATTTCCTTTGGCGGACCGAAATGGCAAATGATCTACTCAAGTAGGTAACTGGCAATCTCTTTTGCATTTGTCCTGCCTTGTCACTCGTGCTTCTGACTACTTTGTAAAGTAATCAGTGGCTACTATAATGTATCTCTTCTGAGTAGTAGATGATGGGGTAATAGGACCTACAAAGTCGATGCCCCACTTCTCAAATGGAAGGATAGCCATAATAGTCATGAGTGGTCTCTTTCTATACTCTCGATTGTCATGTCTTTGACATGTATCGCATCTCTTAACATACTCAAATGAATCTTGGAAGATGGATGGCCACCAATAACCAGCTCTTAAATCCTTCTATGCCATCAACTGCCAGCAAAGTGCCCTCCACAAGCGGAGTCATGGCACTCCTCTAAGATAAATGGAACCTCGTCAGGCATCACACATCTGCGATAGATATCATCAACACCTTGCCGATATAGTGTTCCTACAATCAAGGAAAATTTCAATGCTTGATGTTTAATTTTCCTCTTCTCAGATTTGGATAGAGTAGCTTCAGTCTCTCCCATAGATAAATAGTGTGTTATAGCAGCATACCAGGAGGGAATAGACGTTATATCAATCTTAAACAATGTTTCATGTCACTTCCTTCAGCCACGACCTCTTTGGGCTCTCCAAAATCCACAAGACATTCTACAATGCCCTATATCTTTGGTGGCTTGCTTGTGATCTCGTAATCAAACTCCTGCAAAGTGATTACCATTTTTGCTAAATGATCCGATCACTGTAACTTGTTCAACAACAATCGAAGCCCTTGCGCCTTCATATAAAAAACCACCTTCTCATAAAGAATGTAATGCTTGAACTTTTTGGTCGCAAATACCATCGCAAGGCATAACTTCTCCATATAGGTGTAGTTAATTTCCGATATGCCCAACTTCTGACTAGCAAAGGCTATCGGATAGTACCACTTTTCCTCCCAAATTTGGGATAAGAAACTGGCTGATACTATACATGGTGGTTGCTAAAAATATATAGAACATTTTTCCCCTTTTAGGTGCTTTTAAAACAGGTGCTTTGGCAAGCTCTTGCTTCACATCGTCAAAAGATACTTTGCAAGCATCACTCCAGGAGTATGTGGAGGACTCATGGCGACTATGACCTTGATCTTTTCAGGGTCAGTTGCAATCCCCACTGAACTAACCACGTGGCCTAACAAGAGCCCATAAGGGACTCCAAAGACGCACTTCCGTGGGTTGAGAGCTATGCAAAATTATCTGCAACGCTCAAAACACTTTCGCAAAATAATCAACTACCTTTCTCTTATGGTGGCTACCCCCAGGTCATCAATGAATACTTTCAAATCCTCTAGGGAGATGTCACCAAAGGTCTTGTCAACTGTTCTTTGCCACGAACCAGGTGCATTGCATAAAGCAAATGCCATCACATGGTATGCAAAGTTACCAAAGATAGTAATAAATGTCATTTTAAGCCTGTCTTGCTCAGCAATTGCCATTTGATTATACTCTGCAAAGCAATCCATGAACGAACATACTTCCCTACCCGCTAATTGATCCAAAATTTGGTCAATAAAGGGCAACGGGTAGTAGTCTTTAACAGTCTGCTTATTCAACTCTCTAAAGTCTACACAAAGCCAGATTTGATTGTTCTTATTCTTTCTAATCATAACTAGTGAACACCATTCAATATGCTGAACAGGGAAGATCAAACCCGCTTTTCGCAACTTCTGTAGCTCCTCAAACAACCCGTCCCTTAATTCAAAAGGCATACGCCTTACTTTCTGACGTACAAGGTGGGTATCTTCCTTTACAGGAATAGTATGCACAGCCAGACTGGGGGGAATGCCCCTAAGTTTGTCATAGCTCCAAGCAAAGATGTCCCAAAAATCCTGAATCAAGGACATAATCCTCTCTCTCTCTTCCGAACTGAGCATGGAACCTAATTTAATTGGCCACAAATCATTAGGCATCCAACTCAATAACATCTGTGTCTCTTATTCGATCTTGAGGCTCTATTGGCTCATTCAATGTTATCTGATAGATGTCCTTTGTATAGTGGACCCTTCCTTAGATCCGTCACTTGATGACGTCTTACTACCAAATGGATCATCTACTGTTTCTACTTTAATAGATAATAAATGAGCTCTCTTACTCTGAGGAGACTTAGGGTAAGCATCCACTATTACACTATTGGCACCTCTCCCTAGAATCACTCGACCAGTGAGTATATCGACTTGGCAGTCTATTCGTAAGATCCATGGCCTACCTAGCAAAACTCAATAACTAGGATGTCCTGCAAACCTTATCACCCTAATCCAGATAGCATTCCACACTCACAACTGTAACATGGACTTTAGTGATGCAACCTTCTGGTTGTCTTAGACTAACATATGCCATCCTAAGAAGTGTGGAGCTATCTTTTTGAATTTCGAGACCTAGCCTCTCCATCAAGTCTAAACTCATGATATTGACAGAGGATCTAGTGTCCACAATAGCATGCTCTACTAATATTTCATCCACATATGCTGGAACCCTAGGGCAATGCTTTTCAGCATGATTGAACCAATCTTCTCCCACTCGTGATATGCCCAAAGGTTCTACAATATACCCAATACATAGGATTTTCTTGAATTCCTTGCGTACTCCTAGAGAAATTTTAATCAATTGCAGGAGATTCACATCTAGTTTAACTTCGCAAAGAGAACTTGCTAGGTCAAAGTCGTGGTAGTTAGCCAAAGTTTTCTTCTTGTGCCAAACCATTCTCTCCTTTGGTCTTTGGACCAACTTTGGTGTCTCTTTTTTAACTTTTGCCTTCTTTCTTGGCAATCCTTAATCCTTCTCGGGATCAACCTTACTATCAACAGGCCTTAGAGGTCCACCTTCCATATCAGGATTTAGAACTTTATTTCCTCTACCGTCTTGCTTAGGGTTTCCCTCGATAGGTTTTACATTTCCTTTGTCACCCTCTTTAGTCTTTTGACCTCTTATTATGGCTCGTAGATTAGAAGTTTCAGTGTCATTGACACATACAACCTCAATAAGACAGACTCCACTGCCATGAGGCAACTCCTCTACAATAGTCTTTCCTCGTTGCAGCATTTGTCTTGGTCCCTCATCTTGCTGGAGATTATTCCCTTGTGCATGATGGTTAATTGGACCTAGGAGTTTACTCCCTTTCTAGAGAGAACTAATCTTACTCCAACAGGTAGCAACTAAGTGGCTAGACTTCCCACAAATATCACATTTGACATTCGAACAATTCCTAGGAAAATGTTGGCCACCACACCACTTACAACTAAATCTTGAGGGGGCACCCTCTTCAGGGCATCGGCTCCCTATCAAATTCTATTGTTTCTTAAGAAAATTGACATTCACATCTATTTGTCTATATTATTCAAAAATCATATTGGTGTAGTGCTTCATCATGTCCTTAACTTTGCCTAGGACATTAGAGGCACCCAAGTCATAGGTGCGATCATATATTTGTCGTCCCATCGGCCTAACCACTTGATTAGGAATTGGCTACTGACCTACTAGGACAACATTAGGATTCGTTATTTGGCCTCCACTATTTAGTGGACCCGCCGTCTAACTAGCCTTAGGCATAGTTATACTGTTGGGAGGAGCTAGTAACGTAGGCAGATTCGGCATGATACTCCCTCTACCATTCGCATTTGACATGGGGTCCCCTTGACTCCCATTGGTCAATGCCAAATTATTACCATTCCAATTTATCCTTGTTGCATAAGCTACTTGTAAGCGCAACTCTACTCCTTTTGCTGATAGCAGTATCAATGTTGATCAAAGCGACACTACTAAGCTGAACCTGGATATTGAAATCCAATGCATGTAGGAAATATTGCAACTGTGCAGCCAGTGGAATGGGGATATAAGTATTAAGTTTGTGAAGAACTTGCTTTAGCTTCTTGGCATATGCCTGGACATTCTCATTTGGCTCTTTGCATTTTACATTCAAGACACGCAATCGATATTGCCAACCCCTCTCAGGAGAAAACTCTCTATGGAAGGCCGTGAAGAATTGGTCAATGCTAGTTATGTTTCCAGCCTCTAGACGCTGATACCATATTGATGCCCTTCCTTTTAACGTCATATTGAAGAACATCATTAGGTGTCCTTCGTCTTGGATTCGATAGTTGAACATGAGCGTTTGAAACTCCTTAATATGGAGTTCCCTATCTTCTTCTGATAACCCATGGAAGATGGGCAAAGGTGCTCCTAATGCTAGTAAATCCTGTGTCCCTACTAGAATTGCAATGGGTTGTGCCATGGCTACAACCGGATTGACAACAGGAGTTTGTAGAGGTAAAACTACACCCCCACTTGAAGTGGGTTGATTCACTGTAAGAGGGGAAGTACTATGACTTCCGCTTGTGCTCAAAGGGATACTTATGACACTTAGGTTATTAGAACCACTGCCGCTTATGCGTACTGGGCTGCTTCTTTGAGGGAAATAACACCTTACAATCTTCAACTGCCATCTAGCCCTCTCAGCACGTTTTGCTTTTTGTATTACGGCTTGATGGTTCTTGTCAAAGGACATAAACCAACTATTTGGTCCCTAGAAACCCTAGATTTGAAACCACCACTTGTTGGCCTTCTCAAAAAGCACACCACTGATGGAACCTAAAATGGGCCAACACTAGCTATGGCACTAGCCGAACCTCATGCACACAACAAGCAGCCCCACCACATGGCCTCGTGGGCCAGGAGAGTCTGTAATACACCGATGCACACTAGATAGACTTAATTATGCATTTGTAGCCATTATGTAGTCCAACGTTTACCTTCCCTTCTCCTGAGAGGGAGATCCCATAACATATAGGCACAGTGCCTCGTAACACACACATAAGGAAGCTCCCCTCGGCTAATTTCCACGGCTCCATTACGACTCTCCTACACCTTGGGGATTGGCCCCAACATCCATCACTCCAACATATAAAACATAACACACAAACTCCACTCTTTTCTTGTTTTGTACAATCCATGAATATATAGATCCTCACCCAATAGTCCCAAGGAAAGTGCGTAACTGCCCTATAGCAAAGACTCCTTACCACTCCACGTATAAGTCATGTCCTAGGAAGACAATTGCTATGCAATCCAACACTGATACCATGTCATGCGTTATGCATAGTGCATATGATCCTAGTGTACAAACAATATTTATCAAATCAACATTTTGTGATGTGGAAAAAACCAGCCTTTTCATGATTTTCACTGAACGTATACTTTGATGTATAGAGACTACCACCGATTCCTCGTGCTATTAGCCTCTTAAATTGAAATATCGCAATTCTAAATGCAATGCACAATCAAATATTTCAAAGATTCAAAACCCTCTCAGCCCTCTCAATCTCTTAACCACACCCTTCCCCTCTAACGTTTAGGTTATGCTGCGTTGCATAGGTGTACGATATTATTTTATATGTATTTTTCATATAAAACAAAAAAACCATGAACTATGACTCATTAACAAAGCCAAATTAAAGCCAAACTTCATGCCTAAGCTTTGTTATACAGCCACAACTACGAATCATAATTTTCTAGATTTTTATAACGCGAAAATCCTATTTTTTCCATTTTTAGCTAATTTTCTCTGTTTATTTGTGCATAAAAATAGATTTTTTTTATGTATGATTAGTGACTGATTATGACAACTTAAAGATATTTTTTCTCAAAATTTTATCCCATGCGCATCTCTTTTCTCCACCTGAAACCAATAAAACCTTCATTTTTACACTACAAATGCACTTTTTGGACTATAATTTAATTATTGCGACTATTTATTATTATGGATCTACATTTTTTTAAATGTACAACCCTCAATCATAATGCAAACAAGCTCTAAAAACTTTTTGTTCCATATGAATTCCATTTCAACCATCAAACATCAACAATAAGCAAATTTCCTTTGTAAAAATGGCTCATACCGCTTAGTTGCGTGTTGTGGATTTTTTGAATTATTTTTTCGGGTTGCCAACGGACCGACCAGAAGCAAATCTTCAATGTTGAACATCTCCCCTCAGCCTCCTCTTGATCTTGGAGCAATCTTGTTCATGCTGGACAAGCCTTATTCAACCGATCTTTATTTTACTTCATGTGCATGAACTGCCCCTTAAGGGGAGAGAGATGGAGGAGAGAGAAAGACTTGATTATGATCAGGCCATCCGGACAGCCATTTCTAAAGGCGAGAGTGGAGATGGAGAGTGGAAAGAAGATCCATCTTGTTGGTAAGATCAGTTTATAGGGGTACATTGAGGTGGGAGATGCCTTGTGTCCCCCCCCCCCCCAACCCCCCAGCCGCATGAGAAATTGGGGGGTAGAGGCCCCAAGGGTAACACCCCATCCTATTACTAAAGTCCATTTACAATGCCTTCTTTTGATCTTGGGCATCGAGCACTACCATTCGACTATCCAACGTCAGATTTGAAGTTTGGAAATTTCTGGCAATCCGTCTTGGAGTCCCCCACTTCAAGGCATCTCCTGAAGTCTCATACAACAATCAAAAGAATTATGAAAATTCCCCAACCGTCGCTCAATGGGTCTTTAAGGCACTTTTGGGGCTTGCCGCTTAAAATCATACTGATTGCAGTTGTCGCCTTCAATGAAGTCTATTTTTCCCTTGAAATTGGGATTTTTTGGCTATTTTTAAGCACTTCCCAGAGTCAAAAATCAGCTGTCAAGAAGAAGAAAACAGAAGAACATTTTATCTCTATCTCTCTATGTTCTCAAGTTTCCATTGCTTTTGTGTGTGTACTCTTGGCTTCTTCACCTCTCTTTCCTCTTGTTTGTTTTCATGGTACCAAAGCCATCCCATAACTGCACAAAGCTAGATTGAAGGATGAGGTGAAGACATTGAAGCAAGAAAGTAATCAAGCAAACAACATGTAAAAAGCTCTTTCACCTTGCTCAATTTTCCTTAGGTTATAGAGCTATAGGAGGCTCTTAAGGCTAGCAAGGTTGTATTCTCCAATTGTAGTGAAACTTGATGAGTAAGAAGAACAATATATGTATTGTAGATAAGCCCTTTACGACTTTCTCGATATGATTTTTGGTATCTAAGATCATTTCAACCTCCATTCTAGACCTACAAGTGGTCCCGATAGTAGTTTTTGGGTGTATTATAATTTCGACTATATTAGGTGTTTACAGGTGCACTGGCTATAGATTTTGAATCTATAAGGTTTCAGGTGTTTGTTGGGTTGCAAACATAAAAAGCATCTGTATTTAAATTTTATATTAAAATAATTATTTTATCATCATCAAAAAAGATTTCATGTTTAGTTGTGGTGCACTTAGTATCAGCTGGCTTGCAGATTGCAGTTCTTTGAAATGTTTTCTATTTTGTCAAAATGTCTAATAACATCAACCAAATTGTGAGCAAGGATCTTGATAAGAGCAATTATCCTACATGGAAGTTTAGGATAACAAATTTCTTGAAGAGAAAAGGTTTTTAGAATTACATTAAAGGAGACATGGCCGTAGCACCTCAAGTATCTGTGTGAAATATTATTAGAGAATAGGTAAAGGTTAAAAAAAATTGGGAGTAGACATAGAGTAAAGTTATATATTGGTTGTCTATCAATGTCACAGATAGCACGATGGGCTATTTACAAGAATTTGAAACCCCCACTATTGCATGGAAGGATTTCACAAGATTGTTTTAAGTAAACACAAAGGTCAAAAAGCTACAGCTCAAGTCAAAGCTAAACCAAGTAAAAAGAGGGAACTTATCTGTTAATTATTATGCCTTGAAGATCAAGAGTGTTGTGGAAGCTATTGGATCTATCAATATGGTAGTTGATGATGATGATATTGTGCATGCATGCTTAGATGGACTTGGAGATAAATACAAGAGCTTAGATGCATGCTTAGATGGACTTGGAGATAAATACGAGGGATGATATCCTTGATTTTGTAGACTTGATTTCTATGTTGATACTTGAGGAGAAGAAACTCGTCTTGGATTTCTCTTCTTCTCAAAGTAGAAATAATTCTGAACAGGTGTTTTACTCTACTAGCAGATTTTGGTGATAGCAGAGAGGGTTGGCATTGTGTTCAGAAAGGCCACATTTCTAAAAATTGCTTAAAAAAGAAGTACCTTATGAATGCGACTGCTGAGGGTTCCTCAAAGAATAATGTATGGTATGCAGACTCAAGAGCTTCTAACCACATGAATTCTCATGGAGAGTGGTTTAGAGAGATGGGCAATCTAGAGTCTCTAGGCTATGTGGAGATAGGGGATGATATAACTCGCCCCATTACTCATGTCAAAAATATACCTTTGAATAAGAAAAATGAAAAAACTAAGTACTTAGTTGATGTGTTGCATTTACCAAATATTATAAAAATTTTAGTTTCTATCGTCAGATGGTAGAACAGAGATTGTAGGTTTGGTTCACATCTAATGGTTGTTATATAGAAGATCTAAAAAATGATTGCAAAAGGAAAATGTGGTAGTTGTTTGTTTACTCTTGATATGAGTTTGCTTGAAATGGATGCTCCCATGTTTGCACACGGTTCAAGTGTTGTGGATAATATTGAAATTTGGCATAAGAGAAGTGGTCATGTGAATGTGCAGCAGTTGAAAAACATGCAATCAAAACAAATTGTGGATGGCTTGTTTAATTTTAGAGTTGATGGGATGCATAAAGTATGTGAAGTATGTCAATTTGGAAAGTAAGAAAGACATGCATTTCCACATGAAAAAAGTGTATACAAGAAGCCACTTGAATTGACACATTCTGATGTGTGGGATTCTACAAAGAGTGCAACTTTGAGTAGTTGTAAGTATTATGTTTTCTTCATTGATGATTACACTTGCAAATTATGGGTTTACTTTATGCATGAGATAAGTGAGGTGCTCATTCACTTTAAAAGCTTTAAGACTTTGATTGAGAAGGAGACATGGTTACATATTAAATACTACCTAACGTCAAATGGAGGGGGAGAATATCTCTCAAATGAGTTTTCGAATTTTTTGCAAAAAAATGGTATACAAAGGCAATATAAGTGTAGATATATGCCATAGTAAAATGGAGTTGCTAAATCAAAAAAACAAGCATATTTATGAAGGTGGCTCATCCATTGATGTGACAAAGAAACTTGCCTCATTAGTCTTGGGCTAAAGTAGTTGCTACTAATGTATACATCATGAACAAGACATCCACTCTTGATATACATGATATGACACCTAAAGAGAAGTTTATAGGTAGAAAGCCAAATTTTTCCCATTTAAAAGCATTTGGATGTATTGCTTATGTGCACATTCCTATTGAGTTGCATAATAAATTGGATCACAAAGCAAAACAATGTGTGTTTGTTGGATATTCTCTTGAGCAGAAGGAATATAGATATTATAATCCTGTTACGCGCATGAGCTAAGTGTTAGAAGGGATGTTGTTTTTTATGAAATGAGTAGCTAGTACAATAGTATACAAATTCAATTGGGGTGGTTGATGAGTATGAGAGTTTGGCTATGTAGAAAATAGGTCAGCAATCATAGACATTGAGTGGATCACAAGAGTCTCCTAGTCATGGTTCTATTGATAGACCTTGGAGTGGAAAATTGAGGTCACAACTTACTCTCCAAGTGCATCACAGATGTTAACAAAAGGTAAAGATAAAATTAGAGCCTCACCTATTATGACAAATGTATCATCAGGTTTCTCTCATGTTGATGCTATTTAGATGGCTCCGAGAAAAGCTTAGATGAGGAGTTTGAGATTTTGTCCATCAAAACACTTGGTGTATTTTTGGGACCTAAAATGGCCCGACACTGGCTCTCTAGCACTAGCCGAACCTCTAAGACATGCAAGACAACCCACATGGCCTCACGGCCAGGAGCGTCTAAGGCTAACACTACACAAACACTAATATCGATCTTGCATATGTAATAGGACATAGTCCAACGTTTACCTTCCCTTCTCCTTAGAGGGAGATCCCATAACATACATGTATAATACCTCGTATCACATACACAAGAGGCAACCTCTTGGTTGAAACACTGTGGCCTCACTACAGCTCTCCTACATCTCGAGGATTGGCCCCAAGATACACTGGTTCAACATAAAGAACAAGTGTACAAGCTCCACTCTTTGATTTATCGAACGATCCAAGAGTTGATGTTTCCTCACTGAACTTATCCCAAGGAACTCCTCGTCTAACCTATAGCAAAGGACCTCCTCACACTCTCAACGCTAGGTCAATGTTTGTTGGCACACAGGTGCTATGCATCCAAGAGATTATACCATGTGGCATGCAAAATGAAAAAGTGGATGCTTATTGTGTACAAACATTTATCATTAAAAATCAGCACAGTGGAGTGTAAAAATCATCCCTTCAATTATTTTCAATCTATTCGTTGTTGCTGCATTGCTAGAGACTAGCATTGAGTTACCTCATGCTACTAGCCTCTTAAAACTTAAATTACTATCGTCCTATGTTACGTGCACAACCAAAAGATCATAATTTACTTCATTTTCAGCACTTAAATGCCTCCACAACCCTTTTTTTCCCCTACCACTTATGTGTTGCGCTTATGTGTTGCATCGTTGCATAGGTGTAGGGTTTTGGTTTTTTGTCATTTTCAACGTATAAAGCAATAAAAATGCACTAAAACACACAAAAAATGATGAGCTAAGGCTATACCTCATGTCTCAACCTTGCCAAACATGCACAGACATTAATCATTTATTTATTTTTTGTCGCAAAAACCCTAAATTTCCCCTTTTTTGCTATTTTTTCATAGTTATTTATCAAAAAAATAGAGCATTTACTAGTTTTTTTATTATAACAACTTAGAATCACTCATTTTTCACATTTCATCCCTTGTGCATCATTTTTATCAAACCCGAAATAACAAAAACCCCCCATTTTCTTTGTAAACTGAGTGTTTTTTAGGTTTTAGAAAAATATTTTCAGCATTATGGCATTATATATTCTAAATTTTTTGACATAGAATCATCAAACATACAACAAACAACATTCCTACCAATTTTCATCCAATATGAACATCATTTGGCCAATCAAACCTAAAAAAGAAGCATATTTCCCTTATAAAATAGAGTTACCAGGTTTTTTATGGTTGTGGGCTTCTAAAATCGGATTCGGACGGCAAAACAGTCCATCATGAATGCTTAGCCCATCTCCAATCATCCATCTCCAGCCTCAAGTCAACTCGGAAGTGATCCGATACCATGTCGGACAAGCATTCATCAACTGGGCTTCATCTCCCTTCACACGTAGGAACTGCCCCTTGCAAGAGAGAGAGGGAGGAGAGAGGAAGATTGATTTTGGATCTCAGCAACCAAGCAGTCATTCGAGGAGTAGAGATAGGTCATAGAGAGTGAAGAAGATCATAAGATGAGTGATGTGATTAGATCAGGGGATTGTTCTTTGCCTCCCCATGCCCTCTCCTTGCAAATCATCACTTGCAAAACATGGCACTTCTTTGATTTTCCATTCATTAAAAACGAATTCCCCCCTATCATGTGAGTTTTTTGGGGGGTGGGAGGTCCTAAGCGTCAAGCACTCCCATTTCCGCCTCTGGCCTCCGATTCGCGATCTGGAAAATCCTGCACGTCCGTCTCAAAGTCTCCCACTGCCAGGCATTTCCTGAAGTCTCGTGTGACATCCTGAGAAATTATGGAAATTTCACAACCGTCACGTATGGGTCTTTAAGGAAGTTTTGAAACCCGTCTACTGCTTGCCGCTTAAAATCAACCCAATTTCTTCTGCCACCTTCAACGGGATTAAAATTTCCCTTGGAATTTGGGTTTTTTTGGCAATTTTTTGGCACATTTTGCACTCAAAAATTGGCTCTTATCTATGTAAGACACAAGAGGATGCTAAAGCACTTGGTAGTGATCCAAGTCCACTCAAATCAAGTGAAGTAAGAAAACCAATGTAGGGATTGATATATGATAGCTGTGTAGCTCATCACTATGCATACATGGCTAAGGTTGTGCAGGATGTGGAACCCACTTGTTTTGAGGATGCAATGGTTAATGAGTATTGATATTGTGCTATGGATGAAGAAATGGCTACACTTATGGATAATGACACATGGGAGTTGGTACCTTTACTTGTGTTGAGAATAGCAAATGATGTTTGTATGTATACCCATAGAGGCTTGCCCATAAGTGGCTTTGTATGAGAGAGAGACAATTATGAATGATCTAGGAAGAGATGTCCAAAATCCCATATGCATAGTGAGAATAGTGTACTATCCAAAAGATATATAAGCATGTACTTGGTACTCATTTCAATGTAATGGTACAATCAATTTGAGTCACTCAAGATTGTGCTTATAAATCCAAGCTAATCTATCTTGGAAACTAATTCACTTGAGTTACAATTTCTCGTTCTAATCATGTATCTTGTGTTTGATTTGCATCCACCATAGCTCATCTAGTTCTAGTTCCATGATTCTCAACAACTTGAAGGTAAGAAAGCTATTACTACAAATGGGTTTACAAGGTTAGATAAATCTATTCCGCACTATACGACATGATTGGTTGCCAAAGGATATGCGCAGACTCATGGTATCGATGATGAGGAGACTTATGCTCTAGTAGGCTAAAATGGCCACTCTAAGGGCTATCATAGCAATGGCTGCATCAAAAGGTTAGATCATGCATAAAATGAATGTTAAGAATACCTTCTTGTAGGGGGAGTTGTAAGAGGAAGTTTATGTGGAGCAGCCACTTGGTTATGTAAATGAGAATCATCCAAATTATGTATGTAGGCTTTATAAGGCCTTGTATGGGCTGAACCAAGAACCTAGGTCATGGCATGATAGGATTGTAGAATACCTTGTCAACGTTGGATTTTACAAAGCACAAGTTAATCACTCGCTCTATGTCTATGAGAGTGATGCAAATATTATAGTCATTGCTATGTATGTGGATGATTTCATCATTATGGGTGATAGTGAGATAGAGATTAAGCATGTGAAGGGTCTTCTCAAGATTAAATTTGAGAGGAAGGATTTGGAGAGCTACACTATTTTCTCAGCATAGAGATAATCATGACTCCAAAGGGTATATGATTGACATAAAGACAATATACATTGGATATGTTGAAGAAGTATAGTATGGATGATTGTAAGCCTATTTTTATACCTTTGAATGTTAATGCTAAGATTAGTGCACATGAGAGTGACCTGATTGAGGATGTCATTATGTATCAAAATATTGTAGTTAGCCTTATCTATTTGACAATCACTAGGCTAGACATAAATTACATAGTTTCTTTGGAGAGCTAGTTTATGTAGCTTCCACAGAAGCCACATTTAGATGTAATGTGGTGCACATTGTGCTATGTCAAGTCCACATTAGACTATGCCTTATTCTATGATGCAGGTATACCATTAGACTTTCATGGTTATATATATGTAAATTTAGCTGGCAATATGTTAGACAAGAGATATGCCAATGGTTTTCTGTTTTCCTTTGGCAGTGATACTGCTACTTGGAGTAGTAAGAAACACTCAACATTTGCATTTTCTAGTATAGAGACAGAATACATAGGTGCTATAATTTCAGCATGTGAGATAGCTTGATTATGCAAGCTACTTGGTGATTTGGGGATGTAGGTGAACAAGAAGGTTATTATATACTATGATAACCTTATTAGTATCAATTGCCTAGGAACCTAGTGTATCATGCACAAACCAAACACATAGAGGTCCATTACCATTTTATTCAGGAGTGGATTCTGACAAGCAGGTGATATTGAATTGGTTTATATTGACACAAAGGATCAAGCTACTGGCATTTTTACCAAGGCCTTAGGAGCTGAGAAGCTTCAATGCTTTAGAGCTATGCTTGGAGTTCACGAGCTCATACTACTAAGCTCGAGGGGGAGTGTTGAGATATGGAGCTCTACATGAGCTAGCATCCACTATGTGCCTTGGTGATGTGGCAAGATATTATTCACTAGCATGTTAGGTCACCGACATGAGGATACACTAGTGATTCTACAGCTGAACTATATCCACGTTGTCCATTCTTGGTTTATGGCACATTCCATTGTGCCACACCTCTTCTTTCCTTAGCAAGTTTACACTTAGTGATTGTGTATACCTATGTTTTGGTACTTTCACATTAGTATTCTATCATGTTTTAGACTTAGTTATGTGTGTGGAAGAAGAAGAAAGAAGAATAAGAAGATTTCAGCCCTATCTCTCTGTGTTCTCAATTTTTCATTTCTTTTGTGTGTGTGCTCTTGGGTTCTTCACCTCTCTTCCCTCTTGTCTATTTTCACCCTATGAATCCTCGATACACCCATCATGACAATGAAGAATTTGACAAGTTACAAAAGGTAGGATTCATTCGTACAATCAAGCATACAAACTGGGTGTCATAAATCATCATGGTACTCAAGCTGAATGGGAAAATCTAGTATGCAACAATTACAAGATGTTAAATGCTATAACCAAGATAGATCACTATCCACTTCCATACACTGATCATATGATCATACTAGCAGTAACAAAGAAAGACTACAGCTTCTTAGATAGGTTTTCAATATATAATTAGGTCCAAGTCCACCCAAATAAAAGATCAAAATTTACTTTTGCCACCAAAAATTGGGGAGTGATTCATTACATAATCATGTTATTTAGGTTGGCTAATGCTCTAGTAACCTTCCAAAGGCTTATGTGCACAATCTTTAGGAAATGTTATGGAAGTGTTTTGAGGTGTTTTTCAATGACCTGTGCACCAACTAGGAGAAACACCTTGATAAGCTATGTCTAGTATTTGAGAGATGTAGGTAGTATAACCTATCTTTGAATCCCCTCAAGTATTAGTTCTAGGTCAAGCATGGTATAATCTTGCACGGTGTTATTTTCAAAAATGGAATCATCACTGACACTAGTAAATTCATTACAAAAATATCTCCACCCACCAAGCCAAAGGGGGTGTAGTGCTTCCTTAGCTATATCGAGTATTACCCTCACTTTGTGCTAAACTACACCACTATTACATGACCACTCTACAAGCTACTGATTACCTAGGCCTTGACATAGGAATGCCAAGCTTTCTATGAAGTTTTGAAAAAGGCTCTTATGATTTCTCCTACCTTAAAATGATGCCAGGAGGCATATTTCACGGTGGATTCCGTGCCACGGTGGATTCCGTGAGGTTTTACGGTGGATTCCGTAAACTTTGATGACCGGGGCTCATACATAAAGTGGATTCTTTGTGGGAGAAGTTGATTGGGACGCCTATCCTTTTCGGGCGTTTCATTAATTTAGTGTGTACATGGGTTATTCCATAGCGGGTGATTCCGCAAAATGCGTATTAAATTAATAAACGTTTATGAGTTTAGAGTGCGCACTCGTAATAAATTAAGGTTAGGATTGATTTCTAACCAATTGATTTATTTATGTAGCTGAAGACTGCTAGGTATTCACTTTTGTTGGTTTAATTGTATTATTTTACTAACGATTGTGAATGCTTCAGTTGTGTGTAGAGATAGCAGCAGTGGCGGAGGAAAGCATTGGAGGATAGTGAGTATTCGATTTATCATTTATATTTTGATGGGCACATACCTTAGGCATGGCGCCTATATTTTGTCGCGCCTATTTATTGAGGCGTTGGATATTTATTTATTATTTTGTATGCGCATGGGCGCACGATTATGTTATTATACTTGGACATTGTATTGGGTATGCCTGATTCTTTGGGCACCGCCCACTAGCTTTATTTCTATTTTGTGCTAAAGCAAACTCAAAAGCTAAAAGCTTGCTATTTTGTAATTTGGGCTATTATTTGAGCTTGAAGATGATTAATACATAAAATACATGCTTTGTGGAGTGCTCACACAAGGCATGGGGGGAGATTGCACCCAATTGGTCTCTTGTTCATGTCGTGCATGCTTTTTACCTTGAGTTTTGTGCAAAAAGTAGAGTTCTTTTGTTCTTGGGGACCTTCCGGCATTCACTACGCAAGCGTACAGCATCCGATCTGTGCACCATAAAAGCCCCAGATTGGAGGATGCTTTTCCATGTACATGTTGTCACCTCCAAAATTACAACTAGAGTGGTGTCATTCTAACCCAGTGAGAGCATGATAAGGTTTTCCCAATGAGCTTTACTAGTCAATAACTCATTGATGCTAAAATGGAATATGATATCATTGAGGAAGAGGGCTTATCAAAGGTTTGTGAAAAAGGTTTCGTATTATCTCCTCGTTGTGCCTTTCACATCTTTTGTTGACCATCAATCCTTGTTGTATCTTATAAAAATAAGCCATGTGCCATGGAATGCATGGCTAAATGGCTCTTTCTTCTATTGAAATTTGATTTTTCTATTGTTGTGCACAAAGGTAAAAAGCACTTCATTTTTATCACTTATTATTAGTGACCAATGGCAAAAAGGACAAATGAAATGACAATCAACTCCTTGATGCTCATGTTTTCCGCATTAATCAGGAAGCTCAATTCTTTATTGCTAATCTCACATCTCATTGGGTTGACAACATTGTCCATATTCTTGAGTAAGGCCTATGAGAACAACCAATTGAGAATTCTTGACTAGCATGCCTCTTGATTAAGACCCAACCTTACCAATGGATTGCCAGTCAATTGTAACACATAGGGTAGGACGGGCCCCTTTGGCAATGTATTTGTGAGCATGAAATTAAGGATGTTTTACAAGAGGCACACAATGGTATTGTTAGAGCACACTACAACTTGAATATACCAAGTAAGGAAAGTGCTTCAATTCCAATTGTAGTGGTCCACTCTCATTAAGAATGTAGTGGTCCACTCTGACAAGTACCACATAACAAAAGTACCCATCCAAAAGGATAAGATGGAACTCATGCTGGTGATTGCCTAGCTGCTAACCCTTTGAAAAGTGGGATATAGACTTCATGGGACCCATAATCCTAGTTGCACAATACTTATAGGTAAGATACATCATCATAGCCACAAATTATGACTAAATAGAATGAGGCCATCAAGACTCATGGAAATGATGCACAAACCAGTGTGTAGCTTCTATGGGAGCAAGTCATCTCGCATTTTGGTCACCCCATCAAAATTGTCAAGAAACACTTTCTTAATGAAGTGATTGAGCATTTGTTATCTTCTAGTCATCCACAAAAATTATAGACCTTACTATTCCTAAGGGAATGGCCAAGCAGAAGCCATGAACAAATTCCTTATCAATGTCTTAACAAAAACTTTCTATACATCATGTTTAGACTGGGATCATAAGCTCATACTAGGACTATGGATGTATCAAATAGCTTACAAGATTGCCAAGGGACAAAATCTATTCCAACTTACCTATAGCATGGATGCCATTATGCCTTTATAGTTCTTAATCCCTACTATATGCATTCTAACCAAGAATGGTGGATAGGCACTAAAGTATGGCAACATTGTCTAGAAGAGCTTGAGCACTTGATTGAAACATGCCTACTAGCTACTTACGCCCTACTTTGTTGAAAATCATTGATGTAAGGCTTGATTTGACAAGCATGCCAACTAATAATCCTTTGATAAGGGTGATCTCGTGTTGCTTTACTCGATTAAAGGCCATAAGAAAATGTTGAAACTTCGAGGCTTTGGATATTGCATCATTTGTGCAATTAGCAAGATAAAGGAATTTGATCTAGAAACCTTAGATGGCCAACCCATTGGCTATTTTAATGATATTAGAATGAAGAAATACTATCCACTCAGACATTGCTCACATGAACCACCCATGTTGAATGTTGACAATCCACCACTACATATAGAATAAGCTTTTTATCAATAGTTTGAGCAATAGCAACAACACCCTCCTGCACTACACTCCAAATGACTAAATCCATATGATCTAGTTATAAATGTTTGAATAGTTACCATTAGTATTTTAGAAATGGATGGTGAGTCCCTTATCCTAGCAACATAGCTCTGCCTTACAACAGCTAAGTCAGTCATGACTGATGCACTCACTAATGAGGGGTTAAATTATAACACGCTTCCTTAAAAACCTAGGCTAGCTACAACTACATCCACCATACTCAAATATGAATCTATATGGAGAACAACCTAACTTGTTATTAGAAAAATATAAATTGTGGATTAACATTGAGACTGAGTGCATCCTACCTTTCTTCTACGTTCTTTTGATTTTTGAAGGAACTAGCACTGTGATTCTTTTAGGCCAAATGTTCAAGTTCATGATTAATTGCAATTTTAACTATGTTGATCAATGTATTGATTTATAGTTATCAAATGCACAAATAATTAAAATCTTTAGTTTCAAAGAGTATAGTTTGAATCTACTTAGATCACCCATACATTTCAGTCCAACCAGTCACCCAAAACCATGATGCTCTTGATCCAACTCTTGAGCGATCAAGCCCACAAGTAGCCACGTATCAACTCCATTACATAATGGAAGTGGAAATCCAAAGCCCCCTCACATACCTCTACATATCAAACACCAATAAAATACAAATGAAAGCATGCTTGTAGGCATTGCTATCTCCATTGTAACTTACACATAAATACTCAATGGGTTCTAAAGGCCCATCTAGAAGTGCAAGGGTATTATGAAGACTATCGTAAACTTTGGTCACCAAAATTATCCATGGTTGCATGCATAGTCACCACGCATATAACAATCATAGCAACAACTTCAACAACATGCCATGGATCAATTAGACGAGTCATCTACATTGTGTCTAATAGAGCCAAGTCCCCCATAGAGCCTTCATGTAGCATTCCTAATCAAGTAAAAGGCTCACGTATGTTAGGTATGCTCAATGCCCCACCCTCATAAGGTGCTGTTGAGATATCGAGCTCCACTCGTGATACGCCAGGGTGACCGTTGTGTATTTATGTCACCGACTTGTCAGTTGCAGATGCGGTTGGTACACCGCCCCTGAATAATAGCTACATGATAGCTATCCTTATCTACTCTAGTTCGTGGCTCAGTTAGTATGCCACCTTAGTTAGTTGAGTTTGGTTTGAGACCCATATAGAGGGTTCTTCTATTTCTTTGTACTTGAGTTCTTTTGGCTTACACAACTAAGAAGAGGAAAACTGTTTTCAGCCTCCACCCTTGTGTGTCTTCCCCCATTGTGCAAGCAAGAAAGCTTCAAGCGAGACTCCTTCCTTCTCTCCCACAATCTTGACATGGTATCAGAGCCTTGTTCGTGGTAAGGAGCTCAAGAAAGCAAGCCAAGCTCGTGGTGTTCTGGTAAGAGGAGCAGTGTTGCTTTCATTTTCTGTTTTGGGAGCAGATCTCTCCAGGTAGCACAGCCGAAAATTGCAGGAGTGCATTGTCTCAGGTTGAGACGCCCTTCGCGCTGAAGCAAGAGGGCAGTATATGCTGCGGGATAGAGCTTTAGCTCTTGGCGACCTTGTTTTTTTGATTTGAGGCCATTTCGGGGCCTGTTTTGCAGACGGAAGTTTTCTGCACGCACTCAAGAAAAGGCTCAGTTTTATGCTGTGCAGCCACTGTTCTACAGGTCGGTGAAAAGTTTCTATAGAAATTGCATTGTATGCTTGTGCGCAGAGACATTGGGAGTTACAGAATCATCCCTGTTGCCTATTGATGCAAAATCGTCACTAGGAAGTGACTGTGTGGTCAAATACCACTTTCGCCAGTTTTGCAGATTTGCTCTTGTGAGGGTGAAGGTGTGTTTTTCTGCAGTGACAGAATTTTTTGCAGTATTCTGTAATGGCATCTGATTCTCTCTCACAGATTGTCACTGAAAAGCTTGACAAGAATAACTTCCAAGCATGGAAGTTTAGAATGACGAATTTCCTTATGGGAAAAGGATATTGGGAATTTGTTGCAGGAAATGAAGAAGAACCAGTTCTTCCTGATGTTCCCAATCAACAGCAAATGTAGGCATTCAAAGCATGGCATGAGAGAGCCAGGAAAGTTATGTACTGGCTGTCTATCAGCATTTCAGACTCTATGATTGTGCATATTCAGGATGCAAGTACGCCAAAGGAGGCATGGGATACTCTGTCAAAGATGCATAGCACAAATACACAAGCCAGGAAAATGCAGCTCAAGCAAGAGTTGCACAATGTGCAAAGAGAAAATATGAGCATCAATGACTACCACATGAAGGTGAAGAAGATTGCAGATACACTTGCTTCCATTGGGTTGCCAGTGGAAGATGATGATTTAGTTTCTGTGACCTTGAATGGTCTAGGAAAGGATTATGCACAGTTTCGGACATCCATTTCAGTTCGTGAAAGATTTCCTGATTTTGAGGAGTTGATTGCTCTTCTAATTTCTGAGGAGCAGAGAAATGGTGGTGCATCTTCTTCAGGAGGAACTTCAAAAGAAGCTGTCTTCTACTCAAATGCTGGAAGAGGTAGAGGCAGAGGTAGAGGAGGCCGATTTGGAGGCCGTGGTAGAAATCAGAATATGCAGCAAACTCAAGAAAACCAGTCCTATGGAGGAGGACATGGTAACTCTAGAGGCAGGGGGAGCCAAAGAGGTCGTGGTGGATGGCAAAGAGGTCAAAATGCAAACAGTAATGTTGAATGCTACTACTGTGGTAAAATGGGTCATATGGCTAAAGACTGCTATAAAAAGCAGAATGACATCATGAATGGAAAACTGCAACAAGGGAATTATGCATCTTCTAGTAGACAGGGTGATGACAGAAATGAGCATTTGTTCATGGTGCAGCACATGAACAATTCTGTGACAAGTGCAGAAGAAAGCAATGATGTATGGTATGTTGACTCAGGTGCATCAAACCACATGACAGGTCATGCAGAATGGATGGAGGATGCAAGGAAAATGGAAAAACCAGGATTTGTGGAGACTGGTGATGATACTGCACATCCTATTGTGCAGATTGGAAAATTTCCTTTGTCTATGCAGGATGGGAAAAAGAAATACCTGTCCGATGTATTTCATGTCCCGAATATCACCAAGAATCTGGTTTCTGTTGGTCAAATGGTTGAGCAGGGCTTGCAGGTCAGATTTAATCCTCATGGATGCTTTGTTGAGGATATGAAAAATAATGGTCGCTTGATAGCAAAAGGAAAGAAGAAGGGCAGAATGTTTACATTGGATGCAGACATGTCTGAATTGAGTGCAGCAATGTTTGCACATGGGACCGGTGTAGTTGCAGATATTGATATCTGGCATAAACGCATTGGTCATGTTAATGTACAGCGACTTAAATCAATGCAGGCCCAAAATATTGTTGCAGGATTGCCCAAGTTCAAGGTTGCAGAAATGCATAAGGTATGTGAAGCCTGTCAGTTTGGAAAACAGGCAAGGAAACCATTTCCTAGACATGTTCAAGAGAGTAAGAAGCCATTGGAATTAATCCACTCTGATGTGTGGACTACTAAAGCTGCATCTCTTGGAGGTTGTCATTATTTTGTCACTTTTATTGATGACTATAGCAGAAAAGTTTGGGTGTATTTTATGAAAAAGAAAAGTGAAGTTTTTGGGCATTTCAAAACCCTTAAAGCTATGGCTGAAAAAGAAACAGGTCTGCAAATAAAATGCCTGAGGTCAGATGGAGGGGGAGAGTACCTCTCAAATGAGTTTGCAAAGTTCTTGCAGGAGCATGGCATAAAGCAGCAATATTCATGCAGTTATACCCCACAACAAAATGGAATTGCAGAAAGGAAAAACAGGCATATTGGAGAGGTATCTCGTGCCATGCTCAATGAAAAAGACTTGCCAGATTTTTATTGGGCTGAAGCAGTTGCTACAGCAGTCTACATAATGAACAGGACTCCCACTGCAGCAATACATGGAATGACTCCAGAGGAGAGGTATACTGGTAGGAAACCAGATATTTCTCATTTGAAAATTTTTGGTTGCATTGCCTATGTACATGTGCCAGATGAGCTGAGATCCAAGTTGGATCCAAAAGCTGAGAAGTGCATCTTTATTGGTTACTCTCTGCAGCAAAAAGGGTATAGATGCTATAACCCTTCTACTCGTAAGTTTACAGTGAGTAGAGATGTTGTTTTTGATGAGATGAGTAGCTGGTATAAACCAGTAAATGTGATTGATGATGTAGATGCACAAAATGGTAATGCTGCACAGAATTCACAGCAGCAGTCACAAAATATTAGTGGACCTGGAGCGTCCTCTAGCAGTGGTTCACATTCTTCGCCATGGACAGGCAGATTGAGATCAGGAGAATCTTCTCAAAGCAATGCAGATAGTGGTATGCAGGTATCACGAAAAGGAAAAGAGAAGGTTGATCAGCCCATGTTTGATGTGAATGCAGGTCACTCTTATGTGGATGGGGAATCCAGTGGCTCAGAGCAGAGCATTGATGATGAGTTGGGTATTTCTTCTATTGTTACACCTGGAGTAAGGAAGACCAGGGATGTTTTGAGAGCACCTGGGAGTGAACCTACTTTGCGCAGGTCTACGAGAGCTAGGTATCCTGTGGATAGGTTGAAATATGATGGATTTACAGCCATTCACTATGCATATATGGTCAAAGTGATACAAGAACCAGAACCCACTTCTTTTGAGCAAGCCATGGGAAAAGAAAAATGGGAGAAAGCCATGGATGAAGAAATGGATGCCTTGGAAGCAAATGCTACATGGGAATTGGTACCTTTGCCTAAAGGTAAGAATGCAATTGGCTGTAAGTGGGTTTATAAGGTGAAGCACAATGCAGATGGTTCTGTGAATAGATACAAGGCAAGATTAGTAGTCAAGGGGTATGCACAAACATATGGCATTGACTATGAAGAAACATTTAGTCCGGTTGCAAGGATGGCAACCGTAAGAGCAGTCATTGCTATGGCTGCATCAAAGGGATGGTCTTTACATCAGATGGATGTAAAGAATGCCTTCTTGCATGGTGATTTGCAAGAAGAGGTCTATATGGAGCAGCCACCAGGTTATGTGCATGCTGTTCATCCTGAGTTTGTTTGCAGGTTGAAGAAATCCTTGTATGGCTTGAAGCAAGCACCTAGAGCATGGTCTGACAAGATAGGACAGTATCTTGTCACTATTGGCTTTCAGATTTCCAAGGCAGAATTCTCACTTTATGTGAGAAAAACAGAGAAAGGTATTATGCTACTTGTCATTTATGTTGATGATTTGATTATGACAGGTGACAGTGATGAAGATATCCTTCATGTGAAAATGCTATTGAAGTAGAAGTTTGAGATGAAGGATTTGGGAGAGCTGCGTTATTTCTTGGGCATTGAGGTGATTAGATCACCAAGTGGGATACAGCTCTTGCAGAGGCAGTATGGATTGGACATGCTGTCCAAATATGGGATGACAGGCTGTAAGCCTATTTCAGTTCCTTTGGAGCAGAATGTGAAGCTAAGCACAGATGCAGGTGAGCTTCTAGAAGACCCTACTATGTACAGATGCATAGTAGGAAGTTTGATTTATATGACTATTACCAGGCCAGATTTGAGCTATGCTGTTGGATTGGTAAGTCAATTTATGCAGGCTCCAAGGAAACCACATTTGGATGCGGCTAGACGCATACTCAGGTATGTGAAGTCCACATTGCAATATGGACTATTTTATGAGACTGGGGTTCAGATACAGTTGCATGGATACACTGATGCTGATTGGGCTGGTAGTATTTCTGATAGACAATCTACCAGTGGATATGTGTTCTCTTTTGGGAGTGCTGCAGTCACTTGGAGCAGCAAGAAACAACCTACAGTTTCCTTGTCGAGCACAGAGGCTGAGTATAGGGGTGCAGCAATGGCTGCATGTGAGGTAGCTTGGTTGCATAAGCTACTTTATGATATGCATCAGTCTACAGATGGACCAGTTGTCATTTATTGTGACAACATGAGTAGTATACACTTGGCAAATAACCCAGTCTATCATGCTAGAACAAAGCACATTGAGGTGCATTATCACTATGTACGAGAGAGGGTTTTACTAGGTCTTATTGATCTACTTTATGTCAGCACAGAGGATCAGGTAGCTGACATATTCACGAAGGCATTGGGCGCAAAGAAGCTGCGCAAGTTCAGAGACCTGCTTGGTGTGCAGGAATTGGGATTGAGCTCGAGGGGGAGTGTTGAGATATCGAGCTCCACTCGTGATACGCCAGGGTGACCGTTGTGTATTTATGTCACCGACTTGTCAGTTGCAGATGCGGTTGGTACACCGCCCCTGAATAATAGCTACATGATAGCTATCCTTATCTACTCTAGTTCGTGGCTCAGTTAGTATGCCACCTTAGTTAGTTGAGTTTGGTTTGAGACCCATATAGAGGGTTCTTCTATTTCTTTGTACTTGAGTTCTTTTGTCTTACACAACTAAGAAGAGGAAAACTGTTTTCAGCCTCCACCCTTGTGTGTCTTCCCCCATTGTGCAAGCAAGAAAGCTTCAAGCGAGACTCCTTCCTTCTCTCCCACAATCTTGACAGGTGCCACCAATGATCCATGGTGCTCAAAGTTATAAGGCCCCCATTATGAGGAGAAGCCATATGTGAGCTCGGGTTGAGTCTTGACTTGTATGTCAGATGAGGTCTATGTGACCAGATGGAAAAAAGGTGAGCGTTGTGGGTCTAATCTTTGGGTTAGATGGAGTAGTTAAGTCGATAGCAACTCGAGGCACATTGCATTGAGTTGCAGGGTAAGGGAGTTATCAAGGGCCCATATTTTGGGGTAAAGGAAATATTCCCTAGCCAATTAGTGGAGGCTCATATGGTAGGTCGGTCAAGTCGACCTAACCGCCTTCGCAGGCTATAAAAGCTTCACAGCCATCCATCATCTATCTTTCACCCAATCATAGTTTTTCCAGCTAGCCTTAAGCACTTCACCTATCTTCTGTCTAGATCGCCATCGAAGTTTCACAGTGGAAGCGCATGGGTGGATCCATCTTTGTATTAGTTGTTTGGAGATAAAGATTTTTTTAATTCTCCTCTTATCTATTGTGTACTCTCTATCTCTTTCTCAGATTTTTGTTCACTGCATTATGTAATTTTTACATGGTATCAAAGCCTAAAGGGGCTCTAGGGATTGAAGAGTGCACAAGAGACAAAGGCTTCAATAGCAAAGACGAACGATTTCATCTTTTGAAAGTAGTTATGGCACATCAGGAAGCAGTGTAGGAGGTGGTGCTACTGTACTGGCTATTCAAACACTGAGGATTCATCCACCAACCTTCACCGAAGGCAAGTTAGATTGTACAAACTACACCTTGTGGAAGTTCAAAATTACAACTATCCTTGATTCTTATGAGCTTTTGGAGACTATGCTGGGGACTAACGCAAAACCACAACCTACCCCCAACCCATCAAGTTCAGTGTGATGATTCCTCCAAATGTAGATCTTCTACAAGCTTGGAAACAAAGGAATGTAGATGCATTGTATGCCTTAGTTACAAGCTGTTCTGACAGTGTTCTGCGCTGGCTTTGATTCAACATACAACCAAAGCATTAGAGCCTTGGAATGTACTAAGGAGTCAATATGAAACATGAAACCAAATAAGGATTCAAAACTTGGAGAATCAACTAGCAGCGGAGAAGTTTGCTGAAGGAGAGACAGGTGAAGCATTCATCACTCGGATTAAGAATCTATGTGACCAGATGGTTGGCGCTAGGATACAAAAGACTAGCAAGGAGCTAGCTCAAAGGTGTCTTTGAATTTGTCCACAAAAGTTTGATGGACTAGTAACTTCCCTTAATACTCAGGTGAGGCCTCAAGCTTTGACATTTGACAAGTTTTGTGCATTAACGATGTAGGAGGAATTGAGACTGAAAGCTTAAGAAGTAAGTAACAATGGAGATGCTGCATTCTCTGCCAATGCAGAAGGCAAAGGTGGTTCCTCCACCAAAAATGATGTTGACAAAAAGAAGAATGGTGGTAAGAAGAAGTTTCAAGGATAATGCTTCTACTACAAGAAGAAAGGACATGCAATCTCAAGTTGTCGTGTCAAGAAGGTAGATGAAAAGAATGGTACCCTTAAAAGTAAAGGGAAAGAGATAGCCAATACGGCTGCAGAAAAATTGAAGTTATTCATTGGCAACCATCGAGGAATTGTGCTCCTCGGCGCGCGAGAAGAATCTAACACTGACTCCTGGGTGCTCGATAATGGGGCCTCCGCCAACAAAAAAGGTCTATACAGTTCTATGTACCCTCTACAAGAATCCATCACTGTGATGGTTGGAAATTATGCAAAATGCCCTTATACGGGCACATGTACTATTTCTTTTGTTACTGCAAATGGTGAAGTCAAAAAGCTTTCAAATATGTTGTATGTTCCAGAAAATTAGGAGAAATCCGTTATTATCAATTTGCTGCCATAACTGACCTTGGTTGCAGTCATGAAGTGAGGCTCAAGAAGATAGGTGTAGAAATTCTTGACAGCACTGGCAAAGTTGTTGGCAAAAGAGAAAGAAGTAACAACCTGTATGAGCTAAGTGCTCTTACAGCCACTGCTTTGGAGTGGGCACAAGTAATCTTTGGCATGAAAGGTTTGGACACATTGGATTTTTAGTGTTGAAGGAGATGTACAAGCAAGGTATGGTTGCTCACCTACCTGCAGTGTGACTAAATTGAAGAAACCATATGAAGCTTGTATGATAGGCAAGCAATAGAGAAAGGCATTTCCACAGAAAAGCAAGAATAGAGCACAAGCTCCTTTACAATTGGTGCATGTTGACTTGTGCGGTAAGATGCCTACAAAGGCCTTGGAGGGATCTTCTTATTTTATGTTGATTGTCAACGACTACAGTAGGAAGATGTGGATGTACTTCCTTCATGATAAGGCTTAAGCTTTTGGTAAGTTTAAAGAATGGTTATAACTTGTTGAGAATGAAACAGGGAAAAGTGTGATGAAATTTAGAACAGATGGTGGTGGTGAGTTCAACTCAAAGGAGTTTCAAGACTTTTGCAACAACACAGGGATCAAGATTCAATTGATGACACCTCACACACCTCAGTAAAATGGTGTTGTGGAACGCAAGAATTGCACCATTGTGGAGATGGCAAGATGCATGCTAAAGGGCAAGGGATTGCCTAACCATTTTTGGCCTGAATCTGATAATACTGTAGTCTACATCTACCAGAATGACCACTATTCGCATAGTACTTGTTGTAGTGGCTACCCACAAGCAGTGGCCAATTTACCAAATGGATGTTAAGTCAACGTTCTTAAATGGTGACTTCAAGGAGGAGGTGTATGTGGCTCAGCCACTAGGGTTTGAGGCTCCCCATTCTGAGAACAAAGTGTGTAAGTTGAAGAAGGCATTATATGGGCTAAAACAAGTCCCCCACAGCATGGTACCAACAGATAGATAAGTTCTTTTTAAGCTTAAACTTCAAAAGATCTGCCTCAGATGCTAACTTGTATGTTTACATGGATGGTGAAAAGTCTATAGTGATTGTCCTATATGTGGATGACCTTTTTATTAAAAGTGACTATGAAGATACGATCAACCAAACTCAAAAGGCTTTGAGTTTTGAGATTGAAATGACAAACATGGGCTTGCTACACTATTGTTTGGGGATTGAAGTCTTGCAAGAGCCAGGAAAGATCTTCATCTCTCAGAAGAAGTATGCATGGGAGATCTTGAAGGCATTTAGCATGACTGAGTGCAAGGAGATAGCTACATCTATGGAGGTGAATGCAAAGTTATCCGTTGAGGATACATCAGCACTAGCAAAAATTAGGAGGTATAGGAGGTTGGTCAGTAGTCTCTAATCTACTTGTGTAACACAAAACTAGATATTAGTTTTGCTATTGATGTTTTGAGTACGTTCTCAAACAAACCTCATGAGAGTCATTGAAAAGCTGGGATGTGGGTTCTCAAATACTTGAAGGAAACTCTTGACTATGGTATTACATATAGTTTTGGAACTTCTCTTGTGGGGAACTGTGACTTAGATTAGCCAGGAAACAGTGATTCCAGGAAGTCAGTTTCTGGTTATTGTTTATCTTTGGGTTCAAGAATTTTCTCTTGGATTAGTAAGAAGTATCACCAACAGTGGCATTGTCTTCTACCAAAGTAGAGTACAAGGCAGCTGCTTTGCTGAATGTGAAGCAGTATGGTTAAGAAGGATCCTATGGCATATAGGAGTGCAGGATGAAGAACCAATTGTGATGAGATGTGACAATCAGAGTTGCATTACCATTGCCAAAAATCCAATGTTTCATACACGCACCAAACATATAGAGATCCAGTATCACTATGTGTGTGATTTGATCGAGGATGGGATAGTGGACCTGACCAATAGAGGAGAATGGAGTGGATATCTTCACTAAAGCACTTAGGAAGGATCCGCTTCAAGTTCATCTTTAGAGACTTGGCATTGGGCCGAGGAGATAGTTCACCTGCACCTACGGGTGGACATTGAGGAGGGGTGCTAGATATGCTCAATGCCCCACCCTCATAAGGTGCCACCAATGATCCATGTTGCTCAAAGTTGTAAGGCCCCCATTATGAGGATAAGCCATATGTGAGCCTGGATATTGGTTGAGTCCTAACTTGTATGTCAGATGAGGTCTATGTGACCAGATGGCAAAAGGGTGGCCATTGTGGGTCTAGAATATTCCCTGGCTGACTAGTGGAGGCTCATATGGTAGGTTCGGTCAGGCTGACATAACCACCTTTTGTTGAGATATTTGCAATCACAACTACTTCAGTCCCTTTGTGAGGAGCAGTGAGGGCTCAGGACCAAAATCCCATATGCACAATAGGAGAAAGCACCACCACTCAAATCCTATAAAGCATTGTACTTGCACTCTTTTTCTAATGCAATGATAGTACTCTTTTCTTTCCAGTAAAGTGTCATGTCACTATCAATACACAAGATTGTGTTTATGAGTCCAAGTCTCAATCTTGGAACCTAATTCACTTGTGTAACAATATGTCCTAGTTAGGTCAATGTCTTCATGAGTTTATTTTTCCTCTTTCAACATCCATAGCTTCCGCATCTGCCATGCTCTCTAGATCCCGCGTATTTCACATGGTATTAGAGCTCAGTTGAGCATGGCCTAACTCTACTTTCACTCCTCTTAGCTCCTTTCCATCTCTGCTCATCTCACCTTGAGTACTGGACCCTATCTCCAACTTCATTTGCATTCCTACCTTCAATGAAGCTTCCATGGCAGCCATAGCCAACAGCACCATGTCAGCTTGAAGCTTTCATATCTCTCTCCACAGGACAAATAACTTTTAATTTCCTTCTAGATAAGTGTTTCTCTACTTCTAGAGCTCCTCCTTGGCACCTCAATCATTGAGGTTGGGAAACTATAGCTTCAACATTGCCTCTTTTCAGAGTTTCTTCCATAATTGTGTCTGTGGACAGCACCTGCTTACCTCTATTGGAGCAACCATATCTCATCAATCAGGCCATATCTCTTCAAGATTTCTTCTCAAGAGTTTTTCTTTAGATCAAGGCACAACTTGTTGGCACAAAAATCAAGGAGATTGATGCACACCATGCCTGGCATTTACATTTTTCCAAATTTGGGCACAGTTTTGATAGCAACCACTTTGAAGGCTTAGATCTCTCAACTCGAGCAAAATGAGTACAAACCCTCTTAAGGGGAGTTAGATCCATTAGTGAGGATACTCCACCTCAAAGGGTTTGAGAAGATTCAACCTGTGGAGCTCGTGGGAGGTCATTTACCAGCCCGCTGGTCCCTGTTTTTATAGGGCAGCCATAGCCACTTACCTTCAAGCTCATTTTTCCTTCATTTTCTCTCTCTTGCCACTTAAAACAAGCCAAGGCCACTCTAATCTAAATTTTTCAGCAAGTATTCAACCATCAAATCAGCAAGGAGGGGAAGCTATGAAGAGTTTTTAAAGATCATCAAGTCAAACTCAAGCAACAAACATCAAATTTCAAACTAGTATCTTTTGATACTTCACTGCCATTTCTTGTGTCTTTTGACACATACAAAGTTCAGCTCATTACTAGTTATTCTTAGTCATTTGAAGCTGATTTGTTGCAGGTCTCTTAAGTCAAACATGGGCAAAGATTCTCCAACTACCCGTTTCAAAGGAGTCAGGTTTCATACTTGGCACACCCGCATCAAACTGATCCTGATGAAGAAGGGCCTCTGGGCCATTACCACTGGAAAAGAAAAGAAGCCTTGTGTTGCGTATCTTGCTATCACTTGGCAAAAGAATGATGATAATGCTCATGCCATTATCAAACTGGAGCTAGGCGACAGCTATATCCACCATGTGGATAACTGTGAGACCTCACAGGATACATGGAAGAGACTTGACACCTTGTTCTGTGCATAGTCTAAATCATCAAAGTATGGTCTCCTGATTGATTTTTTCAGGCTTGAAATGAAGTCTACCACATCACTTGCCACACATCTAAATTACATGGAAGGACTTCTAACCCAACTTGCAAGAATCAACATTAAAATGGAAGAATATGTTTTACATCAGTGTTCTACTTAAGAGTTTGCCTCATGAATATAATAATGTATCAACAACTTTAATCAACATTCCAAATCCTGAACTTGTTGATATCCATGCATCACTATTAGAGGAGGAAAAGAAGCTAAAAACTAAGGAAGAACCAAGTACCTCTAGAGATGAGCATGCATTATATGTTGGCAACAGGTACAAAGGCAAGAAGGATCAACTCTTTTGTGACTTCTGCAAAAGGATTGGACACACCAAGAAGTTCTGCCACACCAGAAACAGGTCCCAAAAGGCCTATCTAGTTGCAGTCAAAGAAGAAGAAGAAAATGGAGCAAAGGAAGAAGAAGAAGAAGAAGACCACCAGGAGAAGGACAAACCTCATCAGTCCTTCTATTCAGATAAACTTTTTTAAATTTGTATTTCCTAGCTCTAATGCCTCAAACATAAACTTGTAAACTCCTCAGTTATCCTTGTACTACAGCCTCTGTACACTTTGTCAGGTCCCCCTGCTACAGCCTCTGGATATCCATCATGTTTGTGGTACCCACACTTAGCCTTTTCTGCAACAACCTCTGGTGTTTTTGCCATGTTTATGGTATGCCCACACTTTGCAGGTGTTGCTTTCACTAAAGCCTCTACACACTTTGTACTTTTGGTTGGGATTGAGGAGGGGTGTTGAGATATTTGCAATCACACCTACTTTAGTCCCTTTGTGAGGAGTAGTGAGGGCTCAGGACTAGAATCCCATATGCACAGTAGGAGAAAGCACCACCACTCAAATCCTATAAAGCATTGTACTTGCACTCTTTTTCTAGTACTCTTTTCTTTCCAGTAAAGTATCATGTCACTGTCAATACACAAGATTGTGTTTATGAGTCCAAGTCTCAATCTTGGAACCTAATTCACTTGTGTAACAATTTGTCCTAGTCAAGGTCAATGTCTTCATGAGTTTCTTTTTCCTCTTTTAACCTCCATAGCTTCCGCATCAACCATGCTCTAGATCCTGTGTATTTCACACCTTTGCGGGCTATAAAAGCTAAACCCCTTCATAGTCATCCATCATCTATCTTTCACCCAGTCAAAGTTGTTCCAGCTATCCTTAAGCTCTTCCCCTATCTTCAATCTAGATCACCATCTAAGCTTCACAGTGGAAGTGCACGGGTGGATAGAGCCATATTTGTATCACTTGTTTGGAGATAAAGAATTTTTTTATTCTCCTCTTATCTGTTGTGTACTCTCTATCTCTTTCTTAGATTTTGTTCGTTGTGCCGTGTAATTTTTACAACGTACATCTTCTCCTCCACTTACCACCTCATCCATACATTTAGGTTCCCCAGCCAGCTCAAGGACTCAATCTTCCAAATTGACTATGACTATCATTGCTATGTCTATCGCTAACTAACCTCCACAACAGAATATCATTTCTAACAATGTAAATTCCCCCCCATATTGACTATGTGAGTATGGATCCACAAATCACTTTGAACAAACTATGTCAATGTCATTGGATCTACAAAATAGCTGAAGATTTATCCATCCAAGGAGAAATTTCACACCATTAGAAAGCTATTTGTAACTCATTTCTACATTTGGCATATCTGATAAACTATTCACAATGATAGATCTTGATCTAGGCTAGACAAATATAATCATGCATTCCTCCCAGTGGCACCCCACTTGGGAGAAGGAAGAACATGTGTCTTGTAAAAGCATCCCCATGCAATTCTAGTTGGCTTAAGAGATCCCAAAGCAATAGTTGCAAGACTTCCAAATACTTCCCTCATTTGTAGAGGCAATAATCTTAAAAGACATTTCTATCATTGATAGACTACATCATCTTTGTACCATGATTACTTACTTTCTCAAAAGATGGTATACCATTTGATTTGAAGCCACTACTATAGGAAATAAGGTTGCCACAATGGCCAAACAATGTAAGATTTTGAGTCTTCTTAAATATAATCCCACATATTGTGAGACCACATATTTATGTGCCCTCATTGATGCTCGCATATACTGACACTCCCCAAATAGCCATTTCATCACCCACTTATGGAGAAAGGGATGATTAAAGAAGAGATCCATGTTGTAAGTTGATTCAATGGCCCCTAACTCCTTGACGGCTTCATGTATTGTCTTTATGAGTTGCCGATTTGAGCTAATCATTTAAACACTCTAGCCAAATTTGAGTAGAACCTCAACTTCTATGACTTGTGGATTTGCAAATCCTCTTTTTTTGGTACATAAATTAAAAACCAATGTCCTTTATAACTAATAATAAAACTACCAGAATATAGAACTACCTGCACACACTATCTACTCTCCCAAGCTAGGAAGCTTGCTCAAATTAGGGCAAGACCAACAAAATTGCCAAGACCATGACAATCAAGACCTAAAAGATTAAGGCATCAACTCCAAAGGCCAAAAAATTAGGTCTTCAAAAACCTTCAAAACTCCAAGAGCAACCAATAAACTAAGAATTGTAAACAAAAAGCAACCATAACTATGTTGTAAAGGTAAAAAGATGGGTAAGTATTGGGATTCCAAGTTGTGTAATTCCAATTTTTCAATTCTAGTAACAAAAGTGAAAGGTTTGCAATTTAAAAATTTTATTAAAAAAGACTTTTAAAAAAACTTTTTTACTTATAGATGGCAACCACACAAGCACCATTCTTCTCAACCACAATAGAGCCCATATCTATCAAAGACCCATTGAATGAAGATAAGTTAGTTAAATTCGTAGAAAGCTCCCCAAGTCTCTCAAAGGTGGGATGAAACCTTAATGGTGAGAATTGATGGAGCCACAATAAAGGTAGTGGCCAATGAGGGAGTTCTCATAAGAGAAATTCTAGAAGAAGAGTTGAGGGTAGTAGCACAACTATTTTATCGTCTCTTTACCTATAACAAAATCTTAGGTAGCCAAATTAGAATCCCTAAATAGCTCGTGAAGGATACATTGATAGGAAACTTGGTTAAGTAGGACTTAAGTGCTCTATCATGGTGGAACATGTCACTAAATCCTCGGCCAAGCCATAGAGGATGGCTCCAAAGAAACATAAAGCAAATCTTAATCACATGGAGGCCTCATCACACTATGATAGCACACTTACTCCTATCATTGTTGTCATTGTCGAAGTGCCCCTCCATGAGATCCTAACACTACACACAAAGTCATCTACACTATCCAAGGACTCATTTGAGGAGACCATAGAATAAACAGAAAAGAGGTGAAGAGAAGAGGTAGGGAGCCCTAATCCTAGTGATGACCCTAGCAAGAAAAAGAAAAAAGAAAAGAAAAGATGAAGAAGTAAGCTCATCATTGGGGGACTTTGATAAGGCACCATAAAAGAGAAGTGGTTGATTTTTTGTGCTACTACTAAGAAGAGGTCAAAGAAGAAATGAAGAAAATTAGAAGTTAGAATGAAGAAACCATGAAGAAGAGTATGAAAAGGCCATTAGAGCATTAATAAAAGAGTCCACATGCAACAAGAATCAGATTATCACACAACAAGTAGCAAATCTCATAGCCCAAAAAGAAGAAAGTATCTTTAGTAGAGCGAAGGGAAAGGTGACAGAGGAACCAACCATTCATTCAACAACCCTTCGAGAGTTGATGGCTCAAAATAGGAATCACGCAAGTGCAGATTAGTAAATTGGAAAAGGCAAGACCTACACTAAAAGTCACTATAACTAGTTCAGAAGAGAGCTCTCACTCACTAAATACCACCAAAACTATAAGAATCTCCCAAGGGGCAGAGCACAGAAGGAAGGCTAAGAGGTATCGAGCAGTTCTGCAAGGAGCTTGAAAAAGACAAATCCAATGCACCCAAGCCAACCAAGGACTCTAAGGAAAGTTGGAAAGGACATGAGATAAATACAAAAGTTTCTTGATAGAACTTGCAAAGAAGATCAAGGAGCTCCAAGTTCAACTTAAGGACTACAATAAGGCACTTAAGAAACTATAATAGAAGCAAGATTAGGAGTTCTAGAGTCAAATGAAGGAGCACAACTTGGCGCTCAAGGATCTCCAAAGCTAATTGAAGAAGCATGACATGATGCTCAAAGATCTTCAAGAGAAATAGATGGAGAGTTTTAGACTCAATTAAAGGAGTGTGACTTAGCACTTAAGAAGCTCCAAGATTAGCTTAAAGAATAGGAAGCTACCACCATGAATAATCTTCAAGACAAACTCAAGTAGCAAGACCAACCTCTCAAGGGCTACAGAGCAAAAACTATTGAATTAAGCATGCAACTAATTGAGACTAGTCACACTAGCTCACCCTTGATACAATCAAATTGGCCAAGGAGAAAGTTAAAATCTATCTACATAAAATAGGAAATTTAGAGCATCAATAGATACAAGGCCAATGGAGTGCCCCATATGCAGGTTTGTATAAGACCATCTCCACTAGCTTGTCATAGGTTGTAAGTATGGTAGAGCATGATACACAAAGGCTTTATGAGACTACCCTAATGAAGCTTTCCAATGACCTAGTAATGGCCTTGCATAGTGAAAGCTAGCATAGAATCCAGTTAGAGGCCTACAAATTGGTCATGGTAAAGCAGCAAGAATAATTCAAGAAAAATCCAATGTTAGCCTAATGGCTCAATCTAAAGATGCAAAAGAACTTAAAGCCTGACTAGATTGCTCTTTAACATCATGAAAATCATGAAAAAGATTCAAGGTTTCAATCTAATTCCAAAAGGGCTAACCAAGGAAGACCCAATCTGATAGTTGAGTAAAAATGCTATGATGATTATGATCTCAAATCAGTAGGTTTGATATAACTAAAACACCCAACCAACCTCCCCCATTTCTTTACAACCACCCACAGTCATGATGACCCCTATGGATATGCTAGAGCTACCAAACTTAGACACAAGAAGTCAAAAGAGCATCCAATAGATGAAGAGAAAGACCCACAGCAAAAAGAGACCTAAATAGCCATGATCAAGACTTTAAGAGCTCATCCATAGAGAGTTATAGAGCATTATATTCTCCTTGATGTCCTACCAAAGGAAGAGGAAGAGAATCTAGAGGAGACAATGCAAACGTACTAAGAGAGGTAGAACATCAACCCTTCTATGAAGTTCAATTTCAAAATCAACAAGCAGAACAAGTTTGGAAAGCCTCTTCCATTATACATTGCATGGCTACTCATAAAAATAGTCAAGAATATTGCTATAAAATGGCTAGACCCTTTAGATGTTGAAGCCTATTAAAAGTCATGTAGAATCTATAATAAAGAAAAATAATAGCTTAGCCAATATTTAGCCTTAGGTCTAGGGTTAGATATAAAAGGCTAAGTTGTAACTTGCCAAGCATCTTTTCTAAACATTTCTTCTTTGAGGTTTCCACCTCCCACCATCCATTGAGGGTGCATACTCTTTTGCCACCATGGCATTGGGGTGGATACCATGAGCCTCCATAGCATGAGGAGGATATCATGCTGCAGTCTCTCATTAATGATTCTCAGCTATTATATTAATTGGTAATATGATTCATGGCATTCTAGCTACTTTGGCTATGGCTTCTTGGCATTATGTATATTTCTTATATTTTTACTATTTTAGTTTGTTGTGGGAATTAGCTTCTTTACAATGGTATTAGAGCCTTGAATTTGATTCTTGGGAAGGTCATTTTCAAGCCTCAATTTGGCTAGCAGCACCATCTAGGGTAACTGGAGTTCAAGATTTGGTTACAAGACTTGGTACATTTTAAACTGTGACTAGTCGGGGTTTCCTACAGTTAGTCCTTACCAATTTTAGAGCTCCTAGAGAATTTCATTCAATTTTCAATTCCTGCATCTCATTGAAAGCCCAAAACTTTATTTCAGTCATGCAAAGCATCCTTTTCTTCTAAAACACTAGCACTGCCATGTATGCATATGTATGCATATACTAATCGAGGAAAAAGGTCAAAGCCGGAGGACGAGATAGCAAAACAAAAGAGAGGTGACCCTCCCTTGGTATTTAGGACTCCGTAGGGTGCACAACTTGGCACGGAAGGAACTTTGTACACTTCTAAAGTTTCATAGCCCATTTAGGTGCCCCATCTGCTATTTTATCCCTCACCACAAGTGGAGGACTATGCAAGACCACTCAGGATAGAGTGGATGAAGATTGAAGATCATTGGGAAATAGGGTACTAAAATAGGGTAAAATAGGGCAGTGAATATAAAGAAAATGTAGGGTATTATAGATTTACTAACTTCATACAGCTGGATACTTGATATTCAAAGGGTATACATATTGTATTTCAGTGGCCACAGGTGTATGATACATGCCATGGATCAAAAGTGACAAATAAGGTAATTACATAGTCAAATAGGGTGTCGTCACAATCTAGACTATCATAGAAAAGTGAAATTTAGAATTAGATATTTTTATTTTGACAAAGAATTATTATACTCATTGCACTGAGATCAAATCAAATCTTTGATTCTAATCAAGAAATTTGGCAATCGGAGTTTTGAAGCAAAAGTAATGCCCATTTTTCTGGCAGGTAGTCACTAAAAATATCACTTAGACAGCATAGCAAGGTAACATTGTTTGTCCTTATTTTCCCTTAAACCTTCATTACAAGTTGAAACGTCTTTAAATCTATATATTCCCACCTCATAATCTTCTTATTGAGATATAGATCACTTGGATTGGAGCTATATTTGGGGAGAAACAAAGGATTTACTAATAGGCAGCCCACTATTACAGCACTTTTCTTTCAATGGCCAGGGATAAGAAGAAGGACCCTATTTTAGAAGCAATGAATGATAATATTAGAGAGTCTCATGATGGTCAAAACTATACTAACGAGGCTCAAAATAATGAGTAAGGAGATGAAGACATTAGTGTAAGAGTTGCCTATAGCATGCATCAAAGAATTGAAGATACTTATGAGCCACATGCACTTATTGACTACTTATTGCTATCCAAAGAGTTGGGACACATGAATGAAGGGATTTCCAAGAACTTGAAGAAATTTAATGAAGGGTTGACACAAATGAATAAAGAGTTGATGCAAGGAGTGGCAAAAATGAATAAGGGGATTACTGAACTACAGTCCAAGCAATAAATATCTCTTTGAAGAGATTATTT